>NC_135332.1:94305308-94944672 GCF_023851605.1 Tamandua tetradactyla
TATATGTATATGTGCATATATGTGTGTGTGCATATGTATGTGTATATATGTTCACATATAATGTAACGTGCACATATACACACACAAGATATATGTAATATGTATTATTCATCTTTTTTTCTATTTGGAAGCTCCTTGATCAAGCCAATTTTAAAATAATTTTTCTCTTCTTAGACCCACATGAAAATTATTTTCATATTTTTATGACACTGATTGCATTCTTATTTGCAAATTGAATTGAAATTATTCTCTTCTTCAATACTTGAGGGGTCTCGAGGACCCTAAAGTCTGCCTTTTCTTCTCTCTGTCCTCTAATCATCCCTACTGCCTAAATCCTGGTAATTAGACAAGGATTTGTTGAGTGAAAAGTAAATGGATAAATAAATGTTATTTGTTTATTTTTCATCTTAATTCCTTATCTCTTTAGTCATACTTTGTCTTAATTATATCTTTCATAGCTGCTGTAATGAAGTTATATATTTATTAGTTTATAATTTATATGTTTTATACCATACCCACCAGATTGTAAAGGTCTAAGACCAGAGAATATTCTATTCTCATATAAATAGGCAACACAAAGAATTTAGTGGACACAATACATATGCATAAATGTGTACTTGATCCCATGTGAAAAAGTATCTCAGTTCAAAATGCTTTAGAAGACACTCAAAACATACTTACTACTATTAATGTTGTTTTATAGTCTTGTTTTTAATTTATGGGTCAATTTAATTTGTGGCTGCATATGATCAAACGATATTCACATCTGTTCCCATTGTATCTTTGAATAATGGATATCCTCTTTTAGGGATTGGAACCACATAATTCCAAGCTCAAAGCCACATCTTTCTGCTTCATCGCTAACATGCTCCCTCATTCCTCTTTGTAAACAACGTGATAATTCCAAGATACTCATTTCTCTCAGGCATTCTACAATGCCTTGGATTTCATAAAAGAATGGATGCGGTGGGTTAATTTTTGAACATATAAGCAGAAACTCAATTATCTAGTCTCAAGGTCTTCTTCCAATAACATTTGAAATAATTTCTGCTATTTTTCTCTGTGTACCTGATTCTAAAATAGAATAATATTCTCAATATATTGCTTTAAATAAGAAATAGGAGAGAAATGAATAGGATAAATATGTATTTTTAATCCCCCATATGAGATCATGCTGGATAAATGTAGATGCAATTATGGGTTTGAACACAAATATATGTTTATTTTTATTTATAGTTATTTTATCTTCCTATATATTCATCTCAAGAACCAAGCTTGTTTCAAAAAATGGCCTTAAGATTTTACTTCTTTCTGTTTCAATTTTTTAAACTCAATAAATATTTCATTAATTAAAATATTTTATTAGTAAATACAATTTATTGCTTTAATTTTAATTTATTAATATTTCATTAGTAAAATTAAGTAGTGCATTTAATTATTTTATTATCAGAAGCTGAGTCACCAAGTGCCCTAGGGGCAACAACTCACTTTGGTCATTCTAACTGGAGTTTACTTTCCATTCCTACACTGCAACTAACCATTTAACAGTCATCAATGTCCTTCAAATTGCAAAAGACAATAAACTCTTTCCATTTCCTTTCTTATTTGAGCATTCTTTTTCTTTTGATATTAATAGCCACTCCCTTTTCTTCTACCCTCTTTTTTCATGACACTAATTAGGTTTACTCCCTATGGCTATTCTTGCATGCGTTGTTTTACCTACTGCATAGACACTGAAGATACACTGTATGGGAGGTGTTAAAGGTAAATAAAAGGACCAAAACCTGATGTCAACTAGTGAGGAGCATGCCCACGGCAACAGCATTCATTGTTTTTGGATCTCTCTAGGTTCGGTCTTAAAAAAATAAACAGAGAGTGGTTCATTGTTAGAATGCTTGCCTTCCTTGTGAGAGACCCGGTTCGATTCCCAGACCATGCAACCCCATTCCCTCCAAAAATAAATAATAATAAAAAGTAATAAATAATAAATAATAAACAGAGTAAGGAGAATGAATAACCCATAGACAATAAAATTTGCCATGGAAACATTTTCTATGCCCTTAGTTTAAATTGTTAATGGCAATAATCCCCAAAATGTGAAACTCAAATGCCATGTTCATTTCGTCTCGAGGATCATAACTCTGTACTAAAGCACAGGAAAGAGCTGTGTCAGAAAGTCCTGCTTTCCTAAATTGCATGGTTCTCACATGTCCTCCTTGGGTTCCATCTCTTTTCACTGCTCACTGAAGCCTCGAAGTGGTCTACATCTATACGTCTGCGGTGTTCTTGATCTATATAATGGCCAGTTCATAGGAGTTGGGAAGGGAGGACAGCAGGTAGGTTTGAGGCAAAGTTCATTCTAATGAGCATATTAATAATAAACTTATTCCTTTCTTCCATTCACATATCACTTGATTTGCATGATTATATCAGACTTTTCTGACAATACTTAAATGTACATAGAAGATATGAACAGCATTCTTAGCTAAATTTTTCTAATTTATGGTTATCAAATACTTCATGGAACAAATGTAGACTCCTTATTCTCTTCTGCATATGGAACATTCATCAAAATGGACCACATGTTAGACCAGAAAACAATTCTCAATACATTTCAAATAATTGAAACAATTATGAGTAAATCCTCATGTTCCAATGGAATTAACTTAGAAATGTAAAAGCTAAAAGACAGCTGAAAAAGTTTTAAATATCTGGAAACTGACACAGAAAAATCATAAAAGAAAGCATGAAAACGTAATGTAGAAGTATAGAAAGTATAGAAAGCATAATGAAAATGAAAACACACTATATCAAAATTCATGGAATGTAGCTTAAAGGTATAGAGGTTTATATTAAAAAACAATATAGGTTTACAAACATTTATCTAAGTTTTTACCTTAAGAAGCTACTAAAGGGATGGTAAATTAAACTAAGATGATGTCAAAGGAAACAAATAATAAAAGTAACAGCAGAAACCAATAATAGAAAACAGAAAAAAAAAAACCAGAGCAAACCAAGAAAGCCAAAAGTTGGTTCTTTGGGTGGATTAAAATAATTGATAAATCTTTAATGAGTTTGAGCAAGGAAAGTTAAAAAAGTTTCCTACACTCATGATATATATTTTTTTAAACAGGAGCAGATACCCAGGATTGAACCCATGTCTTCAGCAAGGCAGGAGAGAATTCTGCCACAGAGCCACCATCGCACTGCCCCATGACAATTTTTTATAGCAATACATAGTTATAGCTCTATATCCATAGTCGCTTCCTTTCAGCCATGATTTTTATTCCAGAAGCAGAATCAAATCTTTCTAGGTAAGTCTGTGTAATAGCAGCTGAACAGTGTAATATACAATTCATTGAATGATGCAGTGGGACTCAGTGTGAAACACATTTTGCTTTCAGAAACTTGATCTCTTATATTTTAATATTCAATTATTTCCATATCCAAATACCCTATAGTTTTAAACATACCTTCATTAAAATAAAACCATGTATTTTTCCTAGTGCTGTGACAGGAACAATATTATATTTTAATACACCACTTTAATTGATTTATTAAAGTACTCTTTTTTAAAAAGAAGGCAATACTAATCCGTTCTAATTATCAATCAACTCTACAAATTGTGAAATTTGCAAACAGCTTGTGGTAATGCATAATGAAACTGTAAGGTTCTCTGGGCTTAATTAATTGTTCTTTCTTAATTATTCCCTCTACTGAAATTACAAATGTTTTCTCTTGAAGAAATAAAAGTGTTAATCTCCAGCTAATGTCAAATATTTTTTTGTGTGAGTGGAGGATATGTGCCTGCCAAAGGAACATAAATTCCTACATCCTAAGAGTGTTTAGTAACAGTGACAGTCAATCCTGCCAGTTCCCAGCAGGTGAAAATGGCTCATTTCTAAATCCAATGTATAGCTAAGCATATTTAAAACTTTAAAATCAAGTTGTACAAGAAGATTTTTAATATATAAGATATGTGATGACTTTTTCTTCATCAATTTCTGTACCAGAATGGACTACTCAATTTTCCAGATTATAAGTACTTTGCTTTTTGTTTTTTTTTTTTAGCATGGTCAGGCCCTGGGATTTGAACCTGAGTCCCCAAAATGGCAGGTGAGAATTCTTTATAGGCACTTTTTGATTAATTGCTTACTCTTGCCAAAGACTTAGGAGATTACAGTAACTTAATAAAATGTGCACATAGAAGCAAAATTTACCTTTATTTTGAAAAAAATAGAAGATTTTATCTTAATTTTCTAAACAAATATTATTTTAATGTAGGCTATCACAACAATTTGTGTTATACTAGCTTAAATTGATTTTAAATTTCATCTTTCAAATTTTCGGAGATGTCGGAGTTAATGTTATAATACCGGAGAAAAATTTAGCTATACCCTGTTGGAATAGGTTGGGAAAATTGGCAATTCATATCAATATAATATTAATGAAAATCAGACATGTTTCTAATTATTCCAAAGAATCTCCATTTATCATTCTTCCTAAGAAACCCAAAATATATTTTTTAATTAAGGAAGAATATTACAGAAAATTGGGACTTAGGAAGTATATAAATTATCTTCACCTCTTCTTATTCCTTACTCTCTGTGCTCATATCCCATAAATTGTATTGGAAGTAGTGGTTGTTTTGGAATCCCAACCTGTCTGCTCATGCATACTTTAGATATCTGATTTTCACTGTAATTTTATGGGAATCAAGTAACTGCTTCTTTTTATTGCATCCTAAATTCTCTCCACATTTGCCATCTCTCTGCTAACAGAAAAAATAAAATCTCCCTACATGGGTGGAAATTCCATTTGCAAATCTTTTGCCAACCTCTACACAATTTTGCCAGATTATTTATATCATACATAAAATGTTTTATGCAATTTATTGAATTTAAATATGAATTTTAGCTGATTTAAGGAGGTGTTATGTCCTATTCTTCCTATGTTTGAACATACTTCTAGCTGACATTTTGACACATGATGCATCCTCAGTCAAGATTACTTGAATTTATTTAAATTTCTTTTCCATAGAATGCCATTCTTCTTTTCTTCCTGGTCAATGTCTACCAATCTCTTAAACTCTCAACTCATTAAAACATTCCAGCATAATGAGCTATGCAAGTTTCCTCTCATGTACTTTAATGTATCTGCCCTCTTCCTATTTTGCCCGTTCAAATCCACTGCAAGTTTATGGTCTGATCTGTAGTAAACAACTTAATTACTGTGATTTGACTTATTTCAAATGACCAATGACTGAAATGCACTTTACACATTCAAATAAATCATGAGATGCTTATAATAATATCCTTTCAGCTGTATTTCTAATCTCATCAGCTCCAAAATTCTTTCAGTTTTATAATTCGTAATCCGTACTGCTGTATGAAATTACTGGTGACAGTATGGATGGTTTGCATCAAGGTGATAAGAGTGTAGATGGAGAATGGAAATTTATATGTGGGGAATGGAATCTATGAGATTTGATAATGGTTGCAATATGGGATGTGATAAATTGAATAATCCCCTGCTCCTAAGATATGCAAAATCTCTGGAATCTGTGAATATTAATAATTTACATATTAAAAAGGACTTTACAGATGTAACTAAGTTAAGGATCTTGAGATGAGAAAATTATTCTAAATTATTCAGACTGACCCAATGCAATCACAAAGTTCTTTATAAGAGGAAGGCAGGGGCATCAGAGATAGTGGAAGGAGGTGGAGAAAGTGATAACAAGAAGGGGTTACCAACCAAGGACTGAAGGTGGCCCCCAGGAGTTGGAAAAATTTCTACCCTGAAGCCTCCAGAAGAAAACTAACCCCTTGATTGTAGACTTCTGATTTTCAGAATTGTAAGAGAATACATGTGCATTGTTCTAAGCCACTAAATTTGCAGGAATTTGTTACAGAGGCAACATGAAACTCATAAAGGGAGAAAGATAAAAGATAGACCCAAGAATCTTTCCATGTTTCCTTTCTAAAGTCCATGAATCATACGAACCACCATGCCAAAGTCACATAAAGTTCCACTTCCAGGAAGATGGTATAGACATACATTTTCCTGTTTCTCTTTCAGAGTACTGAAAAATGCCATCAACATTATATGAACAACCAAAAGAAGACTCTAAAATATGGAGAGAAGACAGACTGCAAGGGATCTTAAGACACTGGAAACAACATATTGGTGAGTTCCTTGGTTTCCTTTTTTGCCTCATGTATCCCAGACTTGTATTTGAAGTTGCTGACAACTTGAAAGCACATGCACAGACAAAATAGCCCCAACAAAAGCTTGTTCTCTCCAGCCAAAGGACCTTGAAAGGGGCATCTTAGTAAGATGAATACTTTTTAGACAATAAACACTCAAGTCTAGCCAGACACACACACCAACATAGACAGAGAAGAATCCTATACTTCTACTTTTGTGAGGCTCTAATGAGACACCCAATCACTCTTCCACTGGGGTGAGGTCAGATAAGGCCAAGAGGGAGCCTGAAAGTTCATTCCATCAGACAGCAGTGTGATCCCTTCTCCACAGTCATGGCAATCACATAGGGAACCTGAACCTCCACCATCACCCAACAATAATGAAATGCCAGGTCCTCTTCTCATTGGGGTGGTGTCAGAAGAGGTCTAATAGAGGCTCTGAATTTTCAACACCAACTAGTAGTAACAGATGACCTCTCCTTTGGCATCAATGGAGGCCATGGGGAAAGTAGTAATGAGGCTTCTCCCCTCCTTTTTGGTGGAGGCCTACAGGGGGGTTTGAACTCCCACTTTGCACAGTGTATTAGTCAGATTCTCCAGAGAAACAAGCTCTCTAGAACATACATAACAATATAATATAAATAATAACTCTCTCTCTCTCTCTCTCTATCTATCTATCTCTCTCTCTATATATATATAGCGTTATGATAAAAAACTGGATCACACGACCATGGGGTCTGGCAAGTCCAAACTCCTTAGGGCAGGCCAAGAACTGGAAACTCCAATAAAGATGATAGGGCAATCCTTAGCCTGAATTCACCAGCTGAAATGGTCTGGAAATTCCAGCCAGAACCAGTTTTGAAATTGAGGTAGAAATTCTCCTAACCTCTGAAACCCTCAGTTCTGTCTTTTGAGACCTCCGACTCACTGGATGAGATTATCTACACTACTAAGGGCAATTTCCTTGTTGATTATAGACACAATCAATTGATTGTAGAAGAAAATCTGTCTATGTAGTATGCTCAGATGAACAAGCAGGCAAGTACTTAATCAAGCAGCTGGACACCATAATCTAGCCAGGTCAACACATCAAATGAACTTTCATATAAAGCACAAATGAGAACTACTCCTCTACTCATGTCAATAGAGACCAAATGGGGCACTTGGATTTCTACTTCCACCTGGAAATAATAACGAGGCATCCCCCTTGCCCTGTTTAAGAAAATCAGAGAAGACAACTAAATGGAAGGTTTAAGTATGTTCCAGAGTCTCATAAAATGATGACCAAAATGTTCAAATTTTCATCAATCATCACTTATCATACCAAGAAAAAAGGTAATCTCAAATTGAATGTGGAAGGACAACCCACAAACACCAACCCTAAGGTGAAAGAGATGTTAAAACGATTGGGCTATAGGCGGTGCAATGGTGACTCAGTGGCAGAATTCTTATTTGCCATGCCGGAGACCTGGATTTGATTCCCAGAGCCTGCCCATGCCAAAAATAAATAAATAAAATAGAATAAAATAAATTACTAGGCAATGGCTCTTAAGCAGTGGCCATTAAACACTTCAAACAACAAGTATTAACATGTTTGAAACAAGTGAAACAGTAGAAAGTCTCAGCAAAGAAAAAAAGAAATAAGTGGAGAATTTGAAAGTTAAAATAACCATGATAAAAGTTTATTACAAAAAAAATTCATTACAAGGGTACAACAAGAAGAGAGAGTTGTCAAAAAACGATCAACGAAAACTTGAAATTATCCAATCTGAGCAGAGAAAATTCATCATAACAAAACTTATGGGATGAAGCAAAGGCAGTGCTAAAAGGGAAATTTACACCTCTAAATGCTTACATGGAAAAAAAGAAAGATTTCAAATACAGACCTAACTTCAGAACTAGAAGAACTAGAAATATAAGAACCAGCTAAACCCAAAGTGAGCAGACAGAAAGAAAGAACAAAATTAGAATGGAGATAAATGAAATAGAGAAAAAAAATAGAATCAACAAAAGCGAAAGTTGTTTCTTGAAAAAATCAATGCACTGTTAGCTAGGCTGACAAAGAAAATAAGAGGATATAGATAATTAAAATCAGAAATCAAAGGTGGACATTACTACAAATCTCACTGAAATAAAAAGGGCTATAAGAGGATGCTATGAACAACTATATGCCAACAAATTAGACATCCTAGATGAAATGGTGTGGTGGTATGAAACACTATGCATTTCTTCCCTCCCCAAATAACATTCATTTTAAATATAATATTCTTGTGATTATGAACCCATTGTAAGTCAGATGTTTTGATGAGGTTACTTCAGATAAGTTTGGGAACAGCCCAATCAGAACAAGGCAATCCTATTTACTGGAGTCCTTTGTAAGCAGAATGAAGTTTATACTGAGAGAGAGAGAAAGCCACAAGAAGCAATAAGATATACATCATCAGAACCCAGAAGAGAAAGGGGAAACTAGGAGGGAGGGAAATGGGATGGGTATAAGTAGGTAGTAGAAGAGATCCTCATGGTGATAGAAACTACCTGTAGATTGACTGTATCAATGTCAGTGTCATGATTGGGATGCTATACTGGAGTTTTGCAAGTCATTAGCCCTGGAGGAAAATGGTACATAGGGTTATTCTTGTAAGTACATATGCACTTACAATTATCTCAAAATTATTAAAACAAGCTTAACAAAACTTTGCCTAAACCCAAAGCAAGAAAATATAAAAATTAGAATTCATAGGCGATAAGGAAATTAAGGTATCAAAATTCTGACTTTAAACCTTGCACCACCCAAGAATACAATATCAGTCGTCCAATGATCAATACCCAGAATATTCTCACCAAAACCGAACTCTGGAACTGATTGGCTTTAATGGCAAAAGTTTAAAATAAAGCACCCCCTACCCCCCCCCGCAAAAAAAAACACAAAACTTTTAGCTATGCCAAAAGACAATGAGTATTTCAGGCAAAAACAGATCAGTCTCTATATTTTTGGGAAGTACAGAGGAAAAATGAACGAATGTTGCAAAAATGTTCAGACTCTGATTAACTAACATGCTCAATTTGAAACTATGGCCTAGGAAAATAAAAGAATAAACAACTATTGTAAAAAAATACTGTAAAGCAATCTTTGTTTTTATATGAAATACAGAGGGCAAACACTATCCCACGCATCCTCTATTCTTTAAGACCATGACTTCTTCCTACCAGAGACTGTGAGGAACAATACAAGTTTCCTGGAACTGCATTTGACTCTCTGATTCAATTTCTGAACACTTAATCTTTTTAATCTGAGCATTATCTAGCGAAATATTAAGAACTTCTTGGAGAAGTGCTTTTTAAATAGCATGTTTGGACCAGTTTTGTTAGTAGCTCCTGCCTTTCTTCCTTATCAATGCCATGAAGCTTTTCTCTTCAACCTAATGGGGTTTCACAGAAGAGATCATAGAAGATTATATGCTCTCTTCCCTTTGTTTTTATATTCCATTGTTTCAAAAACACTGCAGGATTTTAAGTGGAACCTAAATAACAGAAGCTATTCGAGGAAATTTTTTAAAAAGGCAGTAAGTTACCTATAAAGAGAAAATGCCACAATGATGCTTCCACTGGGCTTGGTGAGTGTGGTTTTCACACTGAAAAGAAGTAAATGTCCATAAAATAAAAGCAATTCCAAGTCAGGTCTTTGTAAGTAACTTTAAGAAATATTCTGCTGTAATTTTGAACTGTAACAAAATTTTAATGAACTGTAACAGAAAATTTCATAAACCATCTTTGAATGACTCTAGTGATATTTTTGCATGGGCAGGCCCCAGGAAATGAAGCCGGGTCTCAGGCACACCACAGCAGGTGAGAACTCTGCCACTGAGCTGCCATGACCCGCCCTCTATTGAATTTTTAATGAACAACTCCCGGCACCCAAATTGCAGATGAAGACAGAGAATTGACCAGTGCCTACAACAAACCCAGAGTCTACAGACCAACACAGCCACTGTCCTGAGTTCCAACACCACAGGTTGGTATTGGCCTTTTACGAATTTATATAAGTGAATGAATACAGTAATCTTTTGCTTTTTGTTTGCCCTCTTCTTTTCAATATTATGTTTATGAGTTTCATCCAAGTTTTTGCATATAGTTGGGCTTTGTTCATTTTCTTCTTTTACTCAGTAATCCATTCTTATGCATGGATTGCATTTTATTCATTCCACTCTGGATGGAGATTTGGTGCTTTTTCTTTCTATTGTGAAGCTATTATGAACAGTTCCGAGATGGCTTCTTTGGCATATCTTTTCATGATTATATATACTTGTTTTACTTCACTGTATCTAGGTGTGGAATTGTTGGGGCAAAAGATATGCATATTTTCAGCTTTAACAGATATTGTCAAACAGTTTTCAGGTGTGCTTGTCCTAATGTGTACTCCCTACAGCAATGTAAGAAAATTCCAGTTGACTCTGGGATTGTCTTTTTCCTTTTAGCAATTTATGTTCATGTAGTGGCATTGTATTGTGGTTTAAATTTGCCCTTTTTCTGATGAGGAATGAAACTGAATGTCATATATTATTGGACTTATGGGCATTCTCCTATTTGAAGGGTCAAAGATGTATGCTCATTTTTATGTCATATTGTCTTTTTCTTTCTTTTTGATTTTTTGGAACTTTTTATACATTCTAGAATGAGTGTGTTAGATAAATGTATTATGACTATCTTCACTCTCTGTGAGCTAAATTTTCATTTCCTTAATGGCATCTTTTGATGATCTGAATTTATTTCTATATAAGTCAAATTCATCAATATTTTCTCTGTGGTTAGAGCTTTCTATTCCTCCTTTAAGAAAATGTGTCTAGGCTAAAATCATAAAAATATTATTATCTGTATGGTTTATAGGTTTTTTATTTCTTTAACACTGATATTTAGATTCATGATTAATTTGGGACTTTTATACATAGCATGATGTAAATCAAGATTACTTATCTTTAAATTCAGTGGATTCAGAAGCATTTATGTACAAAAACTCTTTTACCATAATATTTTATCTATTTTACAAAAGTAAGTGATAATTTATAATTACATCTATTCCTCGATTCCGTCCTTGTTCAATAATAGATTTGAAATAATAATAAATGGTATAGATGGTGTTAATAATAGATGGTATTAATAAGATATTGCATTAATTCATCAAATTACAAAAAAATGTTTAAATAAAAATTATTAATGTGGCTTACAATTTTAGTGATTTAAATCATGGGTTCTGAAGTAAGAAGGCTTGCACATAGTATTCACTTGAGGCTTGTTAATAATTACAGAGGTTCAGTAATTAAAACACTATAGTCCTGGTACAAGAATAGACATAAAACCCAACGGAATAGAATTTTGAATTCTGAAATAAAGACTCACATCCACAGTCAATTGGTTTTTGATAAAGTTTCCAAGTCCACTAAATGGCAAAAAAGAATACTCTCTTCAACAAGTCATGCTGGGAAAACTGGATACCCAAATACAGAAGTAAAGGTGAATCTCTACCTTGCATCATGTATAAAAATGAACTCTAAAAAATCAAAGAACTGAATGTAAAAACCAGAATTATAAAACTGCTAGAAGGAAACATAAGAAAGCATCTTCAGGGCCTACTGTTAGACAATGGTTTCTTAGACTTTACACCAAAAGCACAAGCAATAAAAGAAAAATTAGATAAATGTGACTTCAAGATTAAAAACGTTTACATCTCAAAGGACTTCACTATGAAAGTAAAATAGAACCTGAAAAATGTCAGAAAATTTTAGGAAATGCCATACCTAAAAAGGGGTTTTAATGTCAATATATAAAGAAAACCTAAAACTCAGCAAGAAAAAAGACAGTCCAAGTAAAAGACAGCAAAAAATTTGAATAGATATTTCTCCAAAGAAGATACACAATGTCCAATGGGCACATGAAAGATGCCCCACATCATTAGCCATTAGAGAAATGCAAATCAAAACCATATGGCGTTCCATTTTATACCCACTATAATGGTTATTATTAAAACAAACAAACAAACACGAAATAGCATGTTTGGGAGAGTTGTGAAGTAAAAGGAATTATTTTTCATTGCTGGTACAGCTGTAATGAAAACAGTTTTGGCAATTTCTCAGAAAGTTAAGAATAGAATTACCATATGACCTAGTAATTCTGCTTCTAGGTATACACCCCAAAGAATTGAAAGCAGGAAATCAAACAGATATTTGTACACTGATGTTCATACTGGAATGTTCACAATTGCCAAAAGATGAAAACAACCCAAGTGTCTATTAGCAGGTGAATAGATACATGAAATATAGTATATACATATAATGGAATATTATTCAGCCATAAACAGAAATCAGGTTCTGATATATGTGACAACATGGATGAACTCTGAAGACATCATACTGAGTGAAATAAGTCACACACAAAGGACATATTATCTCATTGATATGGCATAATCAGAACAAGAAAAGTCACAGGGAATGGGAGTTCATGCTTAATTAGTTCAGATTTTCTCCCTGGGTTGATGGAAAAGCATTGGTAATAGATGGTGGGAATCATGACACAACATTGTGAATGTCATTAACACTACTAAATTATACATTTGAATGTGGTTAAAAAGATAAATTTGTATGTGTGTTACTAGAATAAAAATTTTTAAAAAGCGTAAGACTCTATAGCACAAAAGGAAACCTAATAATAACTTTGAACTTTAGTTAATGCTATAATGATAATAATATTGCTTCATTAATTGCTGCAGCTAATGCCTTAATGAATTGTGTGTGTAAGGGGTCATTTGTGGGAAGTGTGTATTTTCCGCATGGTTTTCTGTAAGCCTGCAACTTCTCTATTAAAAAAAACACAACCATTTAAAATGTAATCATTTTCCACAGAAAACTTCAAGTATTTGAAAATAAGAATATTGTGACATCTTACGTTTTTAAACAACATAGAAATCGTATTTTTTTCTCTTTTGTGTTAACGCTCTAACTCCTTATCAAACCTTGCTTTCAATTTCTAGCTTTTCAAAATTATCTAAATCTAGGTGAATTACATAGTGCTAGCAGATATTTTACTACTTAATTAAAAGCCTGCCCCTGCCACCAAAAAAAGAACATTCAATAAACTGAAAAGAACTTAATTTCTCTCGATAGCTCAACTTGACTCTCAGGATTTACCTGTAAATTTATCTTCAAAAATTCCTTGAGATAAATGTAGTCTAAATTAATTACTTGTAAGTGAAGCAAGCTTCTCAGCCTGAATTGAACCCATTCAGCTGTTATGTGAAAAACGTGCAAAATGATCTGGCAATGGAAACAAGATTAGGAGAAAATTATGTCCAAAAAAATCGACATTAAACATGTAGAGACATAATAATGAAAAGACATTTCTGCATCAAAAAAATGAGACTACAGTAGAAAGTTAACAATTTAAGTTACTTGTTAAAACTACTACATCAGAGAAGGCAGATAGTGAGTCCAAGAGGCAGGAGAACTACAAGTCACTTAGAAATGGTTGCTGCTGTCAAGCAGTTTACTAAATATGTGGTATTTCCTTATTAACAACAAATTTTCCATTGAGTTTTCACTGAGTGCAATAACCTTTACTTTCATTGAAATGCAATAAGCTTGGAGTGCATTGTTTCAGGTACCTGCAGGGCATAGATTTTCAAGGACAGGAACATAATGTGATGAGAGTCTGGACATGTTTAAGAAACACAAAGACTAAGGAAAGTCTGGTCAGCATTGAATGGTGGTTCAGCACAAGAAAATCTTAATCTCAAACCACAAATGCCACGGAGGTCCCCAGCCTTAACAAACTCAGAAATGAGGATTATTTTCATGGGAGAGGCTGGGCCCTTGATTTTCCCTCTAAACTTGCAAATTTTGCTATGGGGATTCAGATATTGCTTGACAGGAGGCTGCAGAGAAGCAGAAAAGAGGAGTCTCTGCTTTTTCTCATCTGTCTGGTGCCAAGGGAACTCTTTTTACTGCTAGCCTCTCCCAGCCCACTATTTTATTTTTTCCTCCCAATTAGTTTTACAATCTACTGACCCTTGTACATTTCCAACAATGTCTGAATTTCTTTTTGTCCTTGGAAATACTGCTCTCCTTAAATGCTTGAAATGTGCCAGAATGTATACCTTAGTCTAGAGTTCTAATAAAAATAAGCATTTTAAAATAATCCTTCTAAGTGCAGCAAGTTTGAATATAGGTTATGTATTAACCTATTTGCTTCATCTTCTTCTTTATTCTCTAATCTCCAGATTGCAAGGCCCTGGAAAGTATCTACAGTTTCAAAATCTATCATCATCTTTGAGCCTCTTTCCTCTTCTTGCTTCTTCTCAAAAATACTCTTTATTTGAACCAGGAAGTATTCATACTATTTTGGATTTATATTTGAAATTCTACTCTGTCTGGCTTACAGTTGAAGCATTTGGGGTAGCTAGTTTCTAAAGAAGGCACCCAATGAATGATGTCACTTGATTGTGATGAACTTGAGTCATCCCTCTCCACCAAGTCAAGGCTGGTCCTTTGACTTGCTTTAACTAATGAAGGAGGCCAGAAGGGACACTGTGTCAGTCCTGGCCTAAGTCTGAAGAAGGCCAGGTCACTTTCCAGTTTACATTCTCGGAGCCCAGGTATTATGTAAGAGGGCTGACTGCGTCGGTGGAGAGAGAAACCACAGGGAGAATAAGACACCAAGTGAAGAGAGGGGCTACATGACCCAACACGCCAGAGGTGAAGTCCAGCCCCAGAAGATTCCAACACCACTTGCCATCTGACTAAAATTGCATAAGAGATGCCAAGCAATACCATTAGAAAACTGCCTTACCAGATGAGTCAATCCTCAGAACTGTGAGAGATCACAATGAATTGTTTCAGCCACCAAAACAAAAAGTATTACTGGAAAAATAAAACATGCTGCACTAAATATATAGGCTAACTTCTGTCTACAAAACTGTAAACTAGCTTTTCCTAATCAATTTTTAAGTGCAATTTCTGTGGATTGATTTAATTAATTCATATATTCTTCTTGGTTCAGATGTCTTAAAGGTGCAAGCTTCTTAAAATCAATATGATTTTCTCTAGAAAAAGATAAATTCTTCAAAAACCTCACAGGAGGCATCTTTTTTTGACAAAACTTCTTTAAAAGCCTGCTGTTAATCACAAAACAGAGTAAATGACTTGCCCAACTTCTATAAGAGACCATTAGCAGTATGAATAAATAATTATCTTGTATTATATATTGCAGAATCCATATCGCTCAATTCTTAAAATGTCTATTTAAAAAAAAAAATGTCTATTTTATATAACCTTTAACTTTTTCTTGTATGCTGTATGGCAGGGTCACATTTCATTACTTTTCCATGTGAGTATCCTGTTACTGCAGCACCACTTATTGATTTCTGTGTGTGTTTGTTTGTTTTGCTTGTTTGCTTGCTATTTTGGGGGAAGTTCATGGACTGGGAATCAAATTTGGGTTTCCCCCACAGCAGGCGAGAATTCTGCCAATGAACTATCCTTGCACCCCCTATAACATTTAACTTTTAAAATCCCCCTTGTAATTCATTTGATTTGCTCATATTTAAGAGAATTGAGCAGGTTCGATTATAGCACTTTTTAGAGTCAAATTTACATTTTCACATATAAATTATTTGCTGATATACTCAAATATATCCAAATATTTGTGCAGTGTAAGACTGATGATATTCTACAAGTAATTTTTTATATCTGCAATGTAAAGGGTTATATTGACTATTAAACTATTTTATTATTATCTGAATTCTGAGAAAGCACAAAGATATTTAAGGTACCCTCTTAATTGATCATGGGAAAAAGATCGCTTTGTACCTTGCCTAGCAGATTTGATCTCAGGCGTTTGGTTAACTACTGGCCCCTCTGGATAGTATGTGGTTTCAGTGTTACCTATGCATTATAATCACAAGGATTCTTTATCTAGACGCCCATACATTTCTGATTTATCTACTTTGATGAAGATGATTTATAAAAAGATACTTGTAAGGAACAAGGAGCTAAATCAGCATAGAGATTTAATGCAACCATGAAGGGATGTACAGCTACAAAGGAGATCACCTCCTTATCCTCAGAGCACAGCTATGCTGGATTCCTGTTTTAGTTAGAACAAAGTTGATGAAAAGAGCCACTTCCCTCATAAACAGAGTTAATTTTTTTTTCTTCTCTTGCTTGTGACTTGTCTATTAACCTGCAGGTAACCTTTCTATATGCTGTTTGGTGAACTTATCTTCTCCTCCAGTACAATAAAAAACTGATAAGCTTTTGTGTGTGTGATACAATATAGAACATAAAGTGCTATGATTTATATGGCCAAGAATATCATCATTAAAATTATTTGTTTGACTACTGTGCTGACTTGAAAAGATGACATATTACATGTAATTGGGGGGAAAGGAACGATGTTTAATTAGGATCATGCCAAATAAAAATGATAGGCAGGAATGAAAGGAAACTCATCAACAATCTGCTGCTAAAAGCCACTACAAGAACATAAATAATCACTAGAGAATATCCAGCTATTTAAGTAACTCCATATTTTTCCATGAAAAATTACTGAAATAATAAGCTCCAGATGGTACTACAAAAAATGCAAAATTATTCTTAGCATCTGGGTCACAGAACTGTCAAACCTTCCCCTGGATGTTATTTCCTAAGTGAAAGGAAATAGGAGGGTAAAGTGTTATGTACCAAGTACCAGGAGCCTGATTTTCTTGTAATGATGTTATTACATAAGAAGATTTAACTCCATTTGCATCAAGCCTTTCTTATTAATATATGGTAAATTTATCCCTGTTATGAATTAGCAGTCTAAGTCAGAAGATACTCACGTAATTTATACCAAAATTAACCCCAAGTTTTGTAATCAAAATACTATTAAAATACTATTCAGTTTTTTGTGAATATTATTTTACCTTGAAACAATCACTATTTCCAGTTTGCTTCGGACTTCTAATTACATCAGATTTGTGAATGCAGGTGTAATAACAATGCCTGACATTCCAAATTGCTTGTTTCACACATTATTCATTGACCAACCAAACAAATGCTCCCAGCTCCCTTCTTACAGGCCACCCCCACTAGAATACTAAAAGCAATCCATGTTTGACATAATCTATGGACAGGATGTGACACAATTTTGGCTAACAAAACATTTGTAGAAGTATGGAAGTGTTATGGGAAGGTTTGGCTTTTGCAAGAAAAAGGAGGTATGCATAGCTGATACCATTTCTCCATTCTCTTCTGAAGACTCATGACTTGAAAGTGGCTGTGGCATTTGTAACTATCCCCAGTATCTAACAACAGTGAGCTGACAAGCATACAGAAAGTACAGCTAAGCTGGCTGGGTAAGGAACTCAGCGCACCCTCTCCTCAATGAAACATCACTTAACAATGAAAATTGTAAGAAACAACTATTTAAACCCTCTGGAAACAGACAAAATGACATATATCAAATAGAGATTCAAGAAATGGAGAGTCACTTGAATTTCTGTAAGAATAGCAAAAGTCTGTGGAATTTGAGCCAAGACCTTCCCCCATCTACCTCCCAGACATGTGTTATAGAGGGTGATCCAAGAAATAAGGATCACTTTCCCTGAACACCCAAGTCTGGGGTTCCATTTTCACCGCAGGAGGAGTAGGGCATGTATACCTCATATCCTCCAGTTCCTGTTGCAGAAGCTTTATTCTGTCCAGGTGCAGCCAAGAGGATGGGATTCCTTCCTTCACCCAGCTGGCACTCATAAGGTGGGAGTTCTAATCCAGGCATGTCAGGCTGATAGCACTTGGGCATCAATCACCACAACCCCAGTTCATGGGGATGGTGAGGCTTCCATGATGAAAAGGAGAAGTCAAGAAAACTAAGGGCTATTACTTCCTCCCCCTCAATTCCCAGTCCTTGAGTAGGAATGCTACTCTGGGAGAAGCTGTGGTGCAGAGGTTCTGCTTAGGGAGAGAAACAGGAGGTGAGGACAGGAAGCTTCACAGATCTACATGAGAGCTCTGTAGCTCATGGACAGGCACTGGGAACCCAACCCAGGTCTCCAACATGACAGGGGAGAATTCTGCCAATCAGTCACTATATATATATATACATGTATACACACACACAACAGCAGATGTGAAGAAGCAGAAGAATGAATAAGCGAATTAATTGGCAGAATAAATTAAGAAATTTGAACAATCTATATGCTGCTTACAAGAAACTCATCTTAGATCCAAATAGACTGAAAGTGAAAGGATACAAATAGACTGAAAGTGAAAGGAAAAAGCTGCAACCAAAAGAAGGCAAGAGTAGCTAAACTAATATGAGAACAAAAATAGGCTTTAAATGTAAAAACGTTGTAAGAGACAAGGAAGGATAATACATATTAATAAAAGGGATAATTCATCAAGAAAAACTAACACTCATAAATGGGTATGCTCCTAATCAAGGAGCTCAAAAATACATAGGCAAATATCTGCAAAACTGAAGGCAGCAATGAACATTTCAGCAATAATACTGGGAGACTTCAATACATCACTGTCTTCTATAGAAAGAACAACCAGACAGAAGAACAACAGGAAAGAAAGAACTTAAACAATTTGATAACTGAATTAGATCTAACAGATATACAGAGAGATCATTATAACCCCAAATACCAGGATATACATTCTTTAGTGCTCCTGGAATGTTCTCCAGGATAGAACATATGCTGGGCTCCTTATGAATTTTAAAAGGTTTAAATTATTCAGAGCACTTCTCTGATCACAATGAATGAACCTGGAAATTAATTACCACCAAAGAACGAGAACTTTCTCAAATATGTGGAGGTTAAGGAACACTCTTGAACAATCATTGATTCATAGAAAGACTGCTAGGGAAATAGGTAAATATTTGGAGATAAAGGAAAATGAGAATATGACATATTCCGAACTTGAGGGATGCAGCAATTACAATGCTGAGAGGAAAATGTATTGCCCTAAATGCCTATGTGTTAGTTAGATTCAGTTGTCAACTTGGCCAGGTGAGCGTGCCTAGTTCTGTTGCTGCGGACACAAACCAATGGTATGTGAATCTCATCTGTTGCTAATTACATCTGCAGCTGGCTAGGAGGCGTGTCTGCTGCAATGAGTGACATTTGACTTAATTGGCTGGTGCTTAAATGAGAGACTGCAATGTAGCACAGCCTAGCAGCTCGGCATTCCTAATCTCAGCACTTGTAGCTCAGCCCAGGCCTTTGGAGATGCAGAAAGAAGTCACCCCAGGGAAAGTTGTTGGAACCCAGGGGCCTGGAGAGAAGACCAGCAGAGACCATCTTGTGCCTTCCACATAAGAAAGAACCTCAGTGGAAAGTTAGCTGCCTTTCCTCTGAAGAACCAACAAAATAAATCCCCTTTTATTAAAAGCCAATCCATCTCTGGTGTGTTGCATTCCATCAGCTAGCAAACTGAAACAGCCTATATTAAAAAATAATTCTCATCTGCCAAACAGGAGACCCAGGCTTGATTCTGGGCCCACACACTTCCCAAACAAACAAGCAAACAATGGAAAACCAAACAAAAATTCAAAAAATGGTACTGCAATAAGGGGATACTCAAATGAAAAAAGAATGAAATGTGACCATCACCACACAGCATACAAAAAAAAAATTATTTAAAAAAGAAGAAAGAACAAAATAGAAGACTTCACTGCTCATCTGGAGGAACAAGAAAAAGAACAGCAAACTAACCCCAAAGCAAATAGGAGAAGAGAAATAACAAAAATTAAAGCTGAAATAAATGATTAAAAAGCAATAGAAATAATCAGTAAAAACAAAGTTTGATTCTTTGAGAAAAATCAATAAAATCAATGGATGCCTAGATAGACTGACAAAGAAAAGATGATAGAGGATGCAAAAAAGAAAGAAAGATCAGAAATGAGAGGAGGTCCTTACAACAGAACAGGGAGAAATTTTTTTAAAAAATCATAAGAATATACTATGAACAAAACAACTATATGCCAACAAACTAGACAAACTTAGGTGAAATGGAAAAATTCCTAGAAACACAGACCAAGCTATAATGACTCAAGAAGAAATAGAAGATCTCAACAAACCAATCACAAATAAAGAGATTCAATCAGTTATCAAAATTCTTTCTAGAAGAAAAGCTAATGGCCAGATGGCTTCACAGAGGAATTTTATTAAACAGTCTAAAAAGAACTAATACCAACCCTGCACAAACTCTTAGAAAAAATGAGGAAAAAGGAGCATTATTTAACTTATTTTATGAATTTAACATCACTCCAATATCAAAATCAGGTAAGGAAGCTACAAGAATGAAAAACAGCAAGCAAATCTCCTTAATGGATATAGATGCAAAAGTTCTCAACCAAACACTAGTAAACTGAATCCTATGACACATTAAAAGAATTATACACCATGACCAAGTGAGATTTATACCAAGATTGTAAGGATGGTTCAATACAGAAAAATCAATCAGTATAATACAGCACATTAACAAATCAAAAGGGAATAATCACATGATCATTTCATTTGATGCTGAAAAAGCATTCAACAAAATTCAACATCCTTTTATGATAAAAACACTTCAAAATATTGAAATAGAGGGAAATGTCCTCAATATGATAAAGGGCATATATGAAAAAACCATAGCCAGCATCATACTCAACAGAGAGAGACTGAAAGTCCTTCCCCTAAGATTGGAAATGAGAAAGGATGTTCGATGTCACCACTCTTAGTCAACATTGTACTATAAGTTCTAGCTAGAGCAATAAGGCAAGAGAAAGAAATACAGGGCATCTATATGAGAAAGGAAGAAGTAAAATTTAATAATTTGCTGGTGACATGATACTATACTTGGAAAATCTGAGATATCTATGACAAAATTTCTTGAGCTAATAAGCAAATTCAGCAAAGAGGTGGGATACAAGATTAATATGCAAACATATAATGCTTCTATATACAAACAATGACCTAACCGAGGAGATAATTAAGGAAAAAAATTCATTCAAAATAGCAGCTAAAAAAATCTAGTATCTAGGAGTAAACCTAACCAGGGATGTAAAGGACCTGTACGTAGAAAACTATGTAATGTTGCTCAAAGAAATCAAAGATTTAAATACATGCAAGAAATTTCCTGTTCGTGAACAGGAAGGATAAATGTAGTTAAAGTGTCAGTTCTACCCAAACTGGTCTACAAATTCAATACAATACCAATAAAAATTCCAACAACTTATTTTAAAGACTTGGAAAAGCTAGTTATAAACTCATTTGAAAGGGAAAGCTAAAAATATCCTTAAAAAGTAAGAATGTAATGGGAGGATAAACAGTTCCCAATTTTGAAGCTTATTACAAAACACATTGGTCAACACAGCACAGTTCTGGCACGAAGAACTGTTGAGCATGGAATCAATTTGAGACCGTAGAATCTGTGGTCAGCTCATCTTCTACAAGGTCTCCAAATCCACTGAGCTTGGACGGAATAATCTTTTCAATAACTGGTCATGGGAGAACTGGATATCAATAGCCAAAAGAATGAAAGAGGACCTTACACCCAAACAAAAATTAAATCAAAGTAGATCAAAACCCTAAATATTAGACTCAGTACCATAAAACTCCTAGAAGAAATATATAGGGAAACATCTTCCAAACCTAACATTAGGAAGTAGCATCCTAAACTTTACACCCAAAACACAAATTCTCTGTCCACTTGACAGAGAAACTCTGAACTTTATTGGCCTTCTTGAACTGAGGTATCTTTCCCTGGGTGCCTTAGATTGGACATTTCTATAGACTTGTTTTAATCGGGATATTTTCTCAGCCTTAGAACTGAAAACTAGCAACTTATTAAATTCCCCTTTTTAAAAACCATTCTGTGTCTGGTATACTGCATTATGGCAGCTAGCAAACTAGAACAGATTTTGGTACCAGGAGAGTGGGGTGCTGCTGCGGTTGGCAAATGCCAGACATGTTGGAAAGTCTTTCTAACGGATAAAGGGAAGAATCTGGAGGAGTTGTGAGAAGCCTGACAGAGAAGACCTAGAATGTTTTGAAGAGACTGTTGGTAAAATATGGACTCTAAAGATACCTCTGACCAGGCTTTAGACAGAGATGAGGCATGTGTCATTGTAGGCTGGAAGGAAAGTGAGCCTTATTTTAAAATGGCAGATAATCTGGCAAAATTGAATAGTGGCTTTGGCTGGAAGGCAGATTTTAAAAGCCATGAACTTGGATATTTAGCACAAGAGGTCTCCAAATTAAATGTGGAAAGTGCAGCCTGGTTTCTCCTCACAGTTTATAGTGAAATGTGACAGGAAAGAGATAAGCTGAGAACTGAACTCTTGAGTACAAAGAAACCAGAAAATTTTGGAGAGAAAGAGAGAAAGAGAGAATAGTGCCCTGTGTGAGGATTTAATCAAATGTGGAACCAGTCAGCTATTTCAGAGAAAGCCAGGATTGGACATGGAGTTATCCAAGAAGGATTTGTGGAAAATCCTTATGTTTAATGAGCACGATCCGCGGCTACTGCATAGAAAGCCAACGACAGTGCTGTGGGACCTGTATAAACACAGCCACTGCCAGTCTGAACTGGGGGGTTCAGAGAAGGGACACATTGGAGGAAAAATAACTTCAGAGGCAAAACCATGGAGGCTAAGGTCTGGAGTCAAGAAGCCTTGGGCCAGGAAAGCAGACCCACCCAAACCTGTGGAGAGGGTGAGTTTGCCCCAAAGACAGAGGATGGGCCTTCCATCTTGTTACAGTGGAAGAGTCATGCTGCCTCAGGCCTTGGAGAGAGTGAAGCACATTCCTCGGGGGTTGGGGAGAGCCTGGTTGCCACCACATGGAGGGGTTGAGTGTGTGCCCTGGAGATGGCAGAGTCTGGGTGTGGCTCCAATGCTTGAAAAGGGTGGAGCCGAGAGAAAGGTAGTCTCCCCAGTGTCCCCCAAGGTTGCATTTGGAGAGAGGTAGGCCTCTGTATAGGTCCTTGGAAAGGGTGGGACTGTCACTTTCAGAAGCACTGAAGATAAATGATTCTCAAACTTTGAAATCTAATGGTCTTTGCTCTGCAAACTTTTGAAACTGCTTGGGTCCTGTGACCCCTGTGTTACTTCCTCCCTATGGAAATGGGTATATGTATCTTATGACTGTTCCTCCTTTGTATGTTGGCAGCAAATAACTTGTTTTGAGTTGTTATAGGTCCAGAGCTAGAGGAGAACTTTGCCTTAGAATAGATTATACTTGTAACTAACTTTGATAGTTTGTACTGTTTGTACTGTTTCCAAATTCATATTTTGTTTGTATTGCTACTGAAATGGTTTAAGAATTTCTGATATTGTTATGAAATTAATGTATTTTGTATATGGGGAAAACATGGGTTTTTTTTAGGGTCCATACAGTGGAATGTGCTGTTTGAAAGGGTGTATGTGCCCTAGAAAAGCCATGTTTTAGTTTAAATCCCATTTCATAAAGGCAGAAAAATCCCTATTCAATACTGCATGTTTGAAACTTTAACCAGATCATCTCCCTGGAGATGTGATTTAATCCAGAGTGGTTGTTAAACTGGATTAGGTGATAACATGTCTCTACCCATTTGGGTGGGTCTTGACAAGTTTCTGGAGTCCTATAAAACAGAAAACATTTTCGAGAATAAAGGAGATTCAGAGAGAGCAGAGAATGCTGCAGCACCACGAAGCAGAGACTCCATCAGCCAGTGACCTTTGGAGATGAAAAAGGAAAACACCTCCTGGGGAGCTTCATGAAACAGGAAACCAGGAGGAGAAGCTAGCAGATAATGCCATGTTCACCATGTGCCCTTCCAGATGAGAAAGGAACCCTGACTCTGTTTACTGTGTGCCTTTCCAGATGAGAAAGAAGCCCTGACTGTGTTCCCCATGTGCCCTTCCACTTGAGAAAGAAACTCTGAACTTCATCAGCCTTCTTGAACTGAGGTATCTTTCCCTGGATGCCTTAGATTGGAAATTTCTATAGACTTGTTTTAATTGGGACATTTTTCCTGGCTTTAGAACTGTAAACTAGCAACCTTTTTAAAAGCCATTCTGTTTCTGGTGTATTACATTCTGGCAGCTAGCAAACTAGAACAAGCAATAAAAAAAAAATAGATAAAAGGGAACTCCTCAAAATCAAATGATTCTGCACCTCAAAAGACTTTGTCAAAAAGGTGAAAAGGCAGCCAACTCAATGGGAAAAAATATTTGGAAATCATACATTGGACATAGGTTTGATAACCTGTATACATAAATAAATCATACAACTCAACAACAAAAGAACAAAAAGCCCAATTATAAGATGGACTGATGATATGAATAGACATTTTCCTGCAGAGAAAATACAGAGGGCTAACAGACATGTGAAAAGATGCTCATTTTCATTAGCTATTAGGGAAATGCAGATCAAGACCACAATGAGATATCACCTCACACCTATAAGAATGGCTGCTATTAAACAAATGGGAAACTACAAATGTTGGAGAGGAAGTGGATAAATTGGAGCATGTATGCATTGCTGGTAGGAATGTATAATGATATAGCTACTATGGAAGACAGCTTGGTGGTTCCTCAGAAAATTAAATATCAAATTTCCATATGACCCTGAAATGCCACTTCTCAGTGTATACCCTGGAAAGCTGAAAGCAGTGACACAAATGAACATTTGTACACCGATGTTCACAGCAGCATTATTCACAGTTGCCAAAAGATGGAAACAATCCAAGTGCTCATCAACAAAAGAGTGGATAAAGAAAATGTGCTGTGTACATACTATGGAATAGTATGCAAAATTAAGATGAAATGAGGTCCTGAAGCATATGATAGCATGGATGAAACTTGAGGACAAAATGCTGAGTGAAATAAGCCAGACAAAAAAGGATAGATAAGTTATGATTTTGCTATTATGACCTTGGTAAGGGTAAATTCAGAGGCTAATAATATTGAATACAGGGAACCTAGAGATACATAGAATCTAGAGATGTGTGAATGGTTAGCTAATGAGGTTGAACTTAAATGTAAGGAAATTGACAGAAGGGAAGGCAGTTCATTAGTAGGTCTATAAGTAATATTGTCACACTGAAGGTGAACATAATTGAAAGATATTATATAGAATCATTTATCTCACTGATTAAACACTACAAATAAATAAGTTCTTGTAAGAACTACTTTAAAAGTATGAATTTAGAATAAAGAGATAAGGGGGAAGCTGCTATTACAGGCTATGGTCTACATATATTTTTGGAAGACATAAACAATAGCACAGCAATATCAGAGGTAGACAATTGGGGGAGAAAATAAGAGTTAAGGGGCAGTTTGGATTTTCTATTTGGTGAGGGTTTATTTACTGGTTACTTTTTTCTTTGAACAATGAAAATTGTCTAAGATTGAGTGTGTGGATGACTGTTCAACTAAGTGAGGATAATGTGAGACATGGATTGCTGACTGTGGAAATTATATGATACCCAATGGAAGGAGGTGGGTGAAGCTTGCATTGACTGAGAAATACTATGGTGAACTATGGTGTATGCATAAGATGGGATATTTTGCAACTACAGAATGGAACGAAGTTGTGAGGCATGCAATGAAGTGAATGAACCTTGGGGACACTATGTGGTGCAAAACAAGCCAGAAACAAAAGAACAAATATTATATAATATCTTTTAGAAAATACTGGTAAGAAAATTGGGTTCTAGATTGTAGGCTCTTATAGCAGTAACAATTAGTTCAGAGCTGTACATGTTATTTCTAGATTTTTAAATGCTGTACTATGTAAGTATAAGCAGGTATCTTCCTGGAACGTTGGTCATCTGTGTGACACCTAAGACTCAGAGGTGGAGTTCTGCAGCTCTGGAAGTCAGCATTTCTACATACAACTGTTAAAGAAACTGAAAATGAGATCAGTCTTCAATTAGAGATCATCAATCAGGTCAGGAGTAAGGTAAATCAGAATACAGGGGTAAGGATGACATTGTTGGCATTTTAGATGTCACCTACTGTATGAGACCCTAGGAAGAGAGGTTTAGGTTGTTCAAAAACCTAATTTTTCTGTAGCACATAATAGAACTCAACCTGTCTGGATAGATAATTTAAACAACCCAAACACAATGAGCCCAGGATAGGAATAAGGGCTTGTAATTCTATATAGATTAATATAGCCCAGATACATTCCAGAGTATGTTTAGCAGATATTCAAAAAGCACCGGCAAAGTCCTTTAAGGGACAGGAGGAAAAGCCATAGAACTATTAATCTTTACCACTTTGGAGACCCCTAATTTACTCTCAGACTAAATCAATAGGCCCAAATCAATAAGCCACTCTTGATTTTGAGGCATGCACTTGTAGAGCCTAATTCTTTAGTGGAGAATCTAGGCCTACCTATAGCTATGCCTAAGAGATTGTTTGGTTAGCTGACCCTTGTGTCATTCAAATTCCTCACTATGAAAATGGGAATATATATCCTCTGACTGACCTCCTTTGTATATTGGCAACAGATAACTTATTCTGAGTTTTGCAGGTCAGAGCCAGAGGACAATTTTGCCTTAGGACAGACCATGCGTGTAGCTGACTTTGATGGGATTTTGCGCTGTTTCTGTCTTTGTTTTTATTTGTATTGTAACTGAAATGGCTTAAGGCTTTGTGATATTGTGATGGAATGAATGTATTGTGCATTTGAAAAGAATATATCTTTCTGGTGTCCAAAGGATGGAATGTGCTTGTTTGAAGTCATTAGATACCCCAGAAAAGCCATGTCCTTTAATCCTCATTCAATATTGCTGGGTATTATCTTTTTTATCGTGACATGCTCAATTGTGAGTGGTAACATTTGATTAGATGGTTCCCATGGAGATGTGTCTCCACCCATTAAAAGTGGGTTTGCTTACTGGAGCCTTTTAAGAGAGAACCATTTTGGAAAAAGCTCAGAATGAACACAGCCCACACAGCCAGAGATTTTTGGAGATGTGGAAGTAAGGACCCACAGCGAAGCCTTATAAAATGAAGAGAGAAACCTAGAGGACATTTCCACATGCTTTCCCAGGTGAGAGAGGTGTCCAGAACCCAAAAACCCCAACAGACAACAGTCATGTGGCTTTCCAGCTGACAGAGCTATTCTGGATGGCATTAGCCTTTTTTGAATGATGGTAACCTCTTGCTGATACCTTAATTTGGACATATTCATGGCCTTAGAACTGTAAACTTGTAACTTAATAAATTCCTCATTTAGAAGCCGTTCCATTTCTGGCATATTTTGTTCCAGCAGCTTACTAACAAAAACTAATGTACTTTGAAATTTATTGCTTTTTTTGCATGTATGTATATATATATATATACACACACACACACACTTGCACACACATTTCACAATAAAAATACTAAAATAAAAGCAATTAACAAAAATATTTATATCCAGACCTAATGGTCTGGAAAATTGTGGGAATGTCCAAAGCTGAACCCTCTCAAGAACAACTGGAGAGTGAAATTCTGAGCTTCTTATCCATGGCTGAATGTGGATTGAGCCCTATGAACTGACTATAGTCTCCAAGTCACACAAATGCACACACACAAACACATCCAATAGTACCTAGAGAAAAATTTAACTAGGTCACTGACTTGAGTACAAACTTTGACCAATAATTGACTTATATTGACCCAGGGTAACCTATAGGAATTCATATTAAATAAAAAAAAAAAGAAAAAGAGAAACAAAAGCTTAGCAAAGATATCAGAGGATGTACACTTTAGAGGAAGTAGGCTTCACAGAATGAGTTCAGTGAATTCACTAAACAAATGACAAACCACAAATAATTGTCCCCATAGGGGAGAAGAAGTACTCAAAGTTACTATGAATTATCTTCTAAACTGTCCAATTTTCAACAATAACAAAAAAATTATAGGACATCCAACAAAATATGAAAGTGAGAATTTTGCACAGGAAAGGAAAAGTAGGTGCCAGAAACTTTTCTCAAGGACACAGAACTTGGATGTAGCAGACAAAACTACAAAGCAACTACTAAAATGTCTTCAGAGAACTAAAGGAACCATACATAAATCATTAAAGGAACGTGTAATGACAAAGTCCTACCAAATAGAGACTATTAATGAAGAGACACAAAACAAAAAATGTGGAAATTTTGGAGTAGAAAAGTACAATAACTGAAATTAAAAATTTACTAGAAAGGCTCACCTGCTGATTTGAGCTGGGAGAAGTAAGAATAAGCTGATGTGAAGAAATACCGGTAGAGACCATCTGATCTGAGAAAAGTTGAAGAAAAATGAAAAAGAATTTGAGATATTTAGGGCAACATTAAACAATCTAATGTATGTATATTGGGAGGACTAAACAAAGAGGAGAGAAAGAGCCAAAAAGTAATTCGAATAAACAATGGCAGAAAATTCACAAATATAATGAAAAACATAAATCTAGATATCTAAGAAGATCAACAATCCAAAAAGATAAAGGCAAAGACACTCCCACAAAAACACACATTTTTAAAAAGTTTAATATCAAAGATAAAGAGAAATTATCTAAAGCAGCAATAAAAAATGACTCATTATATTCAAGGAAACCAAAATGAGATTAAGAGCTGACATATCATCAGAAACAATCAGAAGGCAGTGGGATGACATCCTCACAGTGCTGAAAGAAAAATTTAAGCTGCCAAACATCAATCTAGTAAACAGGAGAGCCATCATTCAAAAATAAAGACATTCTCAGATGAGCAAAAATTGAGAGAATTTGCTGCTAAATGACCTTTAAAAATATACTGAAGTTCTTCAGTCTAAAAAGATATGATACCAGAAAATAATGCATATCTATACATTCACACACATATACACACACATAAAACAAAGAGTTCCAGCAAAGGTAATTTTCAGGTAGCAATAAAATAAAAATTGCATGGCTTGTCTTTGCTTTTTTCTTCATTGATTTTTAAAGCAAAGAGATTGAATAAGAAATTTTAGAATTTTTCACAAAGAAAATCCCAAAACTAGATGGACTCGCTGGTGAATTTTAACAGAATGTTAAAGAAAAATTAATACTAATCCTTCAAAACCTCTTCCAAATAAGTGAAAAATAGGAAACACATAACTCATTCTATGAGGCCAATACTGCCCTGAAACCGGAGCAATACAAAGATATCACAAGAAATGAAGATTACATAGCAATGTCCCTTATGACTATAGACACAGACTCCTCAACAAATGCTAACAAATTGAATCCAGCAGCACATAACATGGATCACACACCATGACCAAGTATCATTTATTCCAGGAATTCAAGACTGGTTTAATATCTGAAAATAAATCAACGTAATTTATTAATATGTTAATTAATAAAGAAAAGGGGAAAAAACACATGATCACATAATTAAACTCAGAAAAATCATTGGACACGCTCCAAAATCCATTTGTTATCATTCAGCCTAGGAATAGAAGTGACCTTCCTCAACCTCATCAATGATGTCTATGAAAAATCCACAGCTAATATTATGGTGCGTAGGGAAAGATTGAGTGCCTTCACTCTAAAATTGGGAACAAGACAATAATATCTGTGCTTATTTCTATTCAACATTATAATGGACATTCTAGTTAGAGAAATTTAGCAAAGAAAAAATGCATATTAGAAAGGAAGAAATAAAATAATCTGTAGTCACAGATGACATTATCATGTATGCAGAGAATCCCACAAATACTCTAAAAAATACAGGAACTGATAAATGTCTTCAAGGACACAAGATCAATATACAAAAAGCAATAATATTTGAACAATACCAACAAATAATCCAAAAATAAAAGAAACAATTTCATTTACCATACATCAAAAGATTAATAAAACACAGAAATAAATTTAACTAAAGTAAAATATTTGTTACCTGAAAATTATTAATTATTATTGAAAGAAATTAAAGGAGATCTAAAGTATTGGAAAAACATCCTTTATTCAACAATGCAAGAGCTAATATGGATAAGCTCTTGATACGTACATTCAATGCAATCCTGAATCAAAATTCCTGGTGGATATTTGAATAAATTGACAAATTTCATACTAAAAGGCATGTAAATGGTAACAGTAAAAGCAATCTTGAAAAAGAAAATCAAAGCCTGATCTGTATTGAATCAGTTGCTTTCTAGAACTCGAATAATTACCTTTTGACATTTTATATAAACTGATTTAAAACATTAAAAAACAAAGTTGGAGGTTTTACATTTCCCAATTTCAAAACCTACAACAATCAAGAGAGTGTGGTCATGGTATAAGTCTTAACATATAGATAAAAGATTAAGAACTGAGTCTCCAGAAATGAATCCTGACATTTATGGTCAACTGATCTTCAATAAAAACATTTTTAGTCATGACATCAAAAGCATGATGTGGAAACTTTTATTCTGTAAACTTTTCATTCTGTTACGAGGATGAACAAATAGCCTTACCAACTGGGATAAAATATTTGCCAACCACAGATCTGACAAAGGTTGTGAATACCTAGAAAATACAAAGAACTCTCAAAACTCATCAGTAGAGTGTACATTTTGAATCAATTCTTATTTTCTTTTGTGTATATTTTTCAAATATTTTCTTGGTGTTGCTGTTTAAACAACTGGATGCTAAGCATTGGAGGGATCGTGGAGATATAGGAATTTTGTGCATGTTTCTTGGGAATGTAAAATGTTTCAGCCTCTGAGAAAAAATGCTTGGTAGTTCCTCAGAAAGTTAAGCCTAGAATTATCATATTGATTTGGCAATCCAACTTCTAGGGATATACCCAAAAGAATTGAAAACAGGGACTTGTACAAATATTTGCACACTACTGTTCATAGTAGCATTCTTCACAAGAGCTGAAAATGGAAGAAACCCAACTGTCTATCAACCAATGAATGGATAAACATAATGTGGGACATACATGCAAGGGAATATTGTTCAGCCTTAAAAAGGAATGAAGTTCTTATTCATGCTACAATATGGATGAGCCTTGAAGACATCATGCCAAGTAAAATAAGCCATACTCAAAGGACAGGTATTCTATTATCTCATTCATATGAAATAATTAGAATAAGGAAATACATCAAGTCAGAAACTAGAGTAAAGGCTTCAAGGTGGGAATAAGGAACGGGAATTAAGGAATATTTCATTGGTACAGATTTTCTGTTTGGGATGATGGAAAAGTTTTGGTGATGGGTATGGGGAGAATAATGCAACATTGTGCAGTTAACACTGTTGAACTGTATCTCTGGATAAAATCCAGATATAATTTCCCATGTAAACCCAAGAAATTTATATAAAATATTTTATATAAGCATTTTTATATAACATGATGTATATATATACATATAAAAATGTATATGTGCTAACAGAATAAAAATTTTAAAAACATAGAACATTACAACATGAAGAGTGAACCCTAATTTAAACTATGGAATATATAAGTAAAATAATATACTATTAAAAATATATATAATTAAAATAATATTGTTTCATAAATTGCAACAAGTTGAAACCGATTGTTACTAATGTAAATATTACTTAGCATTAATTACTAATACTAATTATAACTAATACAAATACTAATAATAGGGAAAACTCTGTATGTAAGGGGCAGGATACATGCAGACTCTGTACTTTCTGCATGTTTTTCTATAAACATATAACAGCTCTCAAAAAATGTCACATAAAAAAGAATAATGCACCAACCATTAAATTTTAGTATATGTATTACAGTATTTTCTATTAAATAAATCTGTAAAAACAAAACAAAATAATAGTCAACAGTGTAAAAACAAAGAATCTGTGGTAGTTAGATTTATTTGTCAACTTGGCCAGGTGAAGGCACCTAGTTCTGTTGCTGTGGACATGAACCAATGGTACATGAACCTCATCTGTTGCTGATTACATCTGCAGTTGGCTAGCAGGCGTGCCTGCTGCAATGAATTGTGTTTGACTTAATTGGCTGGTACTTAAATGAGACAATGCAACGTAGCACAGCCCAAGCAGCTCGACATACCTCACCTCAGCACTCAAAGCTCAGCCCAGGCCTTTGGAGATGCAGAAAGAAATCACCCCAGGGAAAGTTGTTGGAGCCCAGAGGCCTGGAGAGAAGGCCAGCAGAGATTATCCTGAGCCTTCCCATGTAAGAAAAACCTCAGTTGAAAGTCAGCTGCCTTTCTTCTGAAGAACTAACAAAATAAATCCCCCTTTTATTAAAAGCCAATCCATTTCCAGTGTGTTGCATTCTGGCAGCTAGCAAACTAGAACAGAATCCAATTATAGAATAGACAAAAGACATGTTTCCTTTCACCAGGTGATAAATGAATGACAAGTGAGCACATTCATAGCTGCTCAACATCATTAGACATCAAGAAAATGAAAGTTAAAACCACAATGAGATGTTCACACACCTGCACTTAAAGAGATGAGATGAAAACAAGAAAATATATTAAAAAAAGGAATCTGCAACATTCATACACCTAACAGTATGGTGATGAGTTCCTAAGAGAAGTAAACCAGTTCCAGAAGACCACTTATTGCATGATATCCTTTATGTGAAATGTCAAAAATAGCAAATCTATAAAAGCCACAAATAGATGTAGTGGTTTCCAGGGGCTGGGGAGGGGTGGTGCAATGAGAAGGGAGTAACTTCTAGTGGTTCAAGGTTTTTTCCTGTCATGGTCAGGTTCATATGTCAACTTGGCCAAGTGGTGGTACCTGCTTGTCTGGTTGGGCAAGTGCTGGCCTGGCTGTTGCGATGAGGACATTTCATAGAATTAGATCATGATCATGTCACTGCATCCACAGCTGATTCCATTGTAATCAGCCAAAGGGGCGTGTCTTCTGCAATGAGTGATTCTTTATAATCACTGAAAGCCTTATAAGGAGGATTCAGAAGAGACAGGCTTTTCCTGTTTTGGCTGGCAAGCCTCTCCAGTGGAGTTTGTCCAGACCCTCCATCGGAATCATTGGCTTCACAGCCTACTCTGCGGATTTTGGACTCTGCGTTCCTGCAGTCACATGAGACACTTTTATAAATTTTATATTTGCAAGTGTTCCCTGTTGATTCTGTTTCTCTAGAATCAGGGTTCTCTAGAGAACCCTAACTAATACACTTCCTGTATTGATAAAATTTTGTAAAACCTTAGAAATGACTCGGCTTTCCTACATATTCTTCCCACAAGGTAATGATTATTCTGAAATTTGCGTTTATCATTCCCATGTTCCATATTTTACTTCATAAGCATTAACTAGATGATATGACCATGTTTTGAAACTTGTTTTGAAATTGTACATAAAGCTCCACTTCAACAATTTTAATCATTGTATAGCATGCCATTGTGTGAATAGACAATATTTTATATTTTCTTATTCCCGTAAATGAGTAATTTGTGCATTTCTTCTTGTACTCAAAATCTTTTTTGTTTTTCAGGATAACACCAAAGAGAGAAATTTCTTTGTTGAAAAATAAGCATATCTTCAACTTTTGTAATTGAAAGCAATTTTTTTCCTCCGAAACTATTGGCCCAATTGCTACTCAAGGGTATATCATTCTTGTTCTCCAAACTACTTCCTACATTCATTATTGCCAGGATTCGCATTTTTTCTAAGCAAATGACTTGTATATTTTACCTGATTGTGGTAGTACTTCTCATTTCCCTAATTTTCAGTAAAACCGGAACAGGTAACTTTATGTTTATTTACCTTACAGTTATTTACTTAAAATTTTATGATATTTTTTATGGCAGGAATTTTCCATATACATTTGCATACAAATCCTTTGAGGTGTCTGTTGAAAATATCCTTTCCCAGCTTATGGTATATCTATTTTTGTGTTTAATGTCTGTTTTAGCTACAAAGTATCCATTAGAATATAGAAGAATTAATCAATCATTTCCTTTGTGACGTTTTAAAATCCATGAGATTTTAAATATGTCACAAAGGAAATGATTGATTAATTCTTTTTAAAAATTCATGAGATTTTAAATACTTGATTTTAACAGATTTTTTAAGCAAAATTAAATATTTTTGTGTGTACTAGGTAAGAATGCAATATTTTTGTTTTTCCATATGGATAATCAACAGCCTTACTAAAATTTATTGAATGACCTATTCTTTTCTCATGGATTCATAAAGCCACCTCCCTCATAAAACAGTTTAGTAAATTTCTAAACTATCCATTCTAAAGCATTGGTGAATTTGCTTGTCATTAGTAACACTTTTAATTGCTATATTTTCATTATAATTGTTATACCTGTTAAAACTCCTCCTGTATTTACTTCTTCTCCTGAACTGATTATAATCATGAACTTCCACATTCATTTTTGAAATATCCTAGCAAATCTATGGAAAAAAATGCTGAGGTATTGTGCCAGTTTGAAAGGATTTATGTACCCTAGAAAAGCCATGTTTTAATCCTAATCAATCCTGTGGAAGCAATGGTTTCTTCTAATCCTTATTCAGGTTGGAAACTTGATTAGGTTTTCTTCACAGAGATATGCCTTATTGATTGTGGATATTAAACTTGATTAGATGGAGATGTATCTCTACCCATTCTGTGTGGGTCTTGAATAGTTTACTGGAAACCTTTATAAGAGGAGACATTTCACAGAGAGTTCCTTTTGAGAACATGGAAAAATACACGGAACCACAACAGAAGGATGCAAGAACCACAGAGTCCACCAGCCAGTGACCTTTGGAGATGAAGAAGGAAAACACCTCCCAGGGAGCTTCACGAAGCAAGAGGCCTGGAGAGAAAGCTAGAAGACGCCACCATATTTGCCATGTGCCCTTCCAGCTGAGAGAAAAATGTTGAATGTCATCGACCTTCTTGAACTAAGGTATCTTTCCTTAGATGCCTTAGATTGGACATTTCTATAGATTTGTTTTAATTTAGACAATTTCACAGCCTTAGAACTATAAACTAGCAATTTATTAAATTTTTCTTTTTAAAAGTCATTCTATTTCTGGTATATTGCGTTCTGGCAGCTAGCAAACTAGAACAGATATTAATGGAGATTACATTGATTCATAGATTAATTTTTAAAATCACAACTTTTACGTTGAGACACATCTTACCACATAGAAAACAGATTCACCATTTTCTTTTCGAGGCTATTCTATTTTTTCTAAAGATTTCCATCTAGACCACTATATCTCAGGGTAGTTTCATACTTACCTTTTATTAAATTTATATTCTGTAACTTCTTTGCAGGCATTGGATGGCAGTTTTACTTTTTCCTAAGCTGATTTTATATCTAGCTTCCTTGCTTAATTTTACTATGAAATGCCAATAATTTGTCTAAGCATTAGTGTCTGTTTTCTATCTGGAAAATCATGTCATCTGAAAATAAAGACAATTCAGTGTCTTTCTTTTGAATCATAATAATCCCATTACTCTCTCTGGCTTTACTGCACTGTAAATTTTATTTAAAATACAATGCTAATTTAAGCAATAAATGTGGGCTTCTATGTTGCTATGTGATTTTATAAGTTTACTTCTAACATTTCACCATTAAATGCAATGTCAGAGAGAAAGAAAGGGGCTGTGATGGTTCAATTTATGTATCAACTTGGGTAGGTTATTGTGTTCGGTTGTTTGGTCCACACTAGCCTAGATGTTGCTATGTAGGTGTTTCATAGATGGGATTAGCATCTACAACCAGGACTTCAAGTAAACACCCTTCATTATGTGGATGGGCCTTAGTCAATCAGTTGGACTCCGTAACAGCAAAGAACTGAGGATTACCGGAAGAAGAGAAAATACTACCTCAAGACTAAACCCTCTACTCTTCTACTACAGCTTCTTCCTCTATCCAGCCTGCTAGCCTGCCATACAGACTTTCCGAACTCAAGGTTGCAACATCACTTTATAGAATTTCTAGTCTTCTGGCTGTCCTATGAATTTCAGACTTTCCAGTCCCCATAATCATATGAGACAAACCCTTAAAATATATATATATGTATACTGTATTAGTTTGTTCAGATGCCAGAATGCAATGTACCAGAAATAGAACGGCTTTTAAAAAGAGAATTTAATAAGTTACAAGTTTACAGTTTTAAGCCTATGACAGTGTCTGAACTAAGGCATCCAGGGAAAGATACTTTAATTCAAGAAAGACCGGGGTGGGTCAAACCACCTTTGTCAGCTGTGAAGGTCCATGGCTGGCATCTGCTGGTCCCTTGCTTCTGAGTTCCGTTGCTTTCAGCCTCTGTTCCAGTGGGGTTCCTCACTTTACTTCTCCAGAACTGGCTTTCATCTTTTGGCTTCCCTTGGATCTCTTCAGCTTCTGACTTGCTTAACATCTCATGAGAAGGCACATGGCGATGTCTGCTGGGTTTCAAGCATATCCAAACATTCATGTCTCTGTTCTCCAAATTATCAAAAAATGCAACACCTTATATGTCACTGACCAGAACATGGTTTTATGGGCACATGATGAATGGGAGGGTGGGAATATAATTTATGTGGAAGTCAAGGCACCCAGCTAATATTAGGGCTCTCATCCTAAAGCGTCCGAGCTGCTCTGCATGTGTATGCCAGGTCACCTTGCTATCAAACTGTAGAATGTCTCAGTAAAAACTGTTTATGAGGCTTTGAGCTTCACATTTTATAGTTGTTAACCTCCCCTAACTAATATATTTATTTTAAAAATTGTAGATGTAATCAATATCTCTTTCCACCACTTGAACCATACAAGTTATTAGAATACTTATATAGTATGAAACCCTCCACATCACATAAGTGATTTGTGATTAATATCCATCATATGAGTATCATTTTTGTTCTCCAAGCTAATTATTATTGTCATTTTGCTCTTGCTTCATATGACTAATGCTTATTTAATTTTTTATATGGAGAGTGAAATTATAGGTGACTTCCATCATCTCACTGTGTCCATTGACCATTTATTATCCAGCCTACTAGCCTGCCATACAGACTTTCTGGACTCAAGGTTACATCATCACTTAATAGGAGTTCTAGCCTTCTGGCCTGTCCTAGGAATTTCAGACTTACCAGCCTCCATAATCATATGCATAATTAGAAAAACATATTTATCTTTGAAAGAGAGTATGATACTGTATCACTTGATACAGGGAATTTAACATCTCTTTATATTTCTCTCTCAATAAAAGCTGTTTATTTTTTGTTAATTGGATTCTTAATTGCATCTTTTTGCATTGCAAATGTTGAATCCTAAAGTTAATCTAATCCACTTGATTTGATTATGAGACAATCTTCCTAATTAAGAAATACAGCTGAATAATTTATCCCTCAACATTGTTAAAGAAAATAGGACTTGTGTGTGTGTGTGTATATATATATATAAAATTTTCATATATAATATATATATACATATATTGATATATATTATAATATATATTAAGTTTATATTCAGTATAATTCATTTTTACCTGTAAAACTCTGGGCTAACACAGTACCACATAAAAGACTCAGAAAAGTTTTAACACCCAAACAATTCCCTCTCACTGCTCCTTCATTGTCCCTAATCCCTAGCTGAGGAAATGACTGATCTGTGCTAATTTTCACCTTCCATTATGTCACTTAATTGGGCTCATATGGTATGTACTCCTTGAAGTTGGATTCTGTCACTCTGAAGAATCCATTTGAAGACCAACCATAGTGTTGTACATTATAATGGCTTGTTATTGTCCACTGCTGTGTAGCATTATAAGGTATGGAGCTTCCATGGTTTATGTATTGTCACCCATCAAAGGACATTTGAATTATTTCCAGTTCTAAGAATTTATGAATAATGCTTCCATAAACATTAGTGAACAAAAATTTTCATTTATTTAAGTTAGGTACCTAGAAATGAGATTGCTGTGCAATATGGTAGATACATATTTTACTTTTAAGAAACTATAAAACCTGTTTTCCAGAAAGTTTTATCATTTTATATTCCTACTACACTCTTTAAATTTGATAACATGTGTTTTAACTTATTTGTTCACCATTTCTTGTCTGCATATCAAACCTTTATTTTAAATTCAAAATTTCATTCAAAGAATATATTATTTAGGGGTTTCATCAACAAGATTCTGATAACAGCAGACCTGTTTTTATTTATTTCAAATATATTCACCATATAATTGTAAAACAACAGTTCAATTTAACCCCAAATCCTAATATCAGAGTTCATTCTTCTTAACTCCTTAAAAATAATATTGCATTTGCATTTTGTCTTCTACTATTGCTAGTGATAAGATTCCTGTCAATTTAATTGCTTTTTTTTTCCTATTTTTCTTTTGTTTTTGTTTTAGGTTTCACCATAAATGTTTATTGATATCTATTCAATTTAATTTATTCTGCTTGGAACACTGTGATTCTTCATGTTAGGATTTATATCTCACATCAATTCTGGAAATTTTCCGGTATTAGCTCTTTAAACAAGGCTCTTTTCTGTGATTTTTAGTATTCCTTTCTGGATCTCTAAATAGGTTGTTTTTTGGAAATTCCCATTTCATCCATATTTCATAAATTCTTTATATTTTCTGTGTCTCTTTTTCCTCATGTCTCACTGTATGTTATTTTTTAGCTCTGTTGTCCAGATCATTCATTCTTTCTTCAACCATGAGTAATTAGCTATTTGACCAATCTTTTACATTTTTCATTCATTGAATACATATTTTGTTTTCAGGAAACATATTTGACTTTTTAAATCCAATTAATAGTTTTATGTAGATTATTTTCTTTACATATTTTAGTATTAATAAGGTTTTTCTAACACTTTTAAGCATACTTAATAGCTTATACCTGATAAACTTTGGGATCTAATCTTTCTTTGGCTAAATCTGATGGTTGTTTCCTCATGTATTATGTAATTTAGCAGTACTTTTTAAATATAATTTTGTGTGCCCTGGTCTAAAATGAGGACTCTACTGACATGTTTTATGATTCATTTTACCAGTAACTCGTGTGTATTATCTTGCTGGCAGTATTTTTTTATGTTAATATATAAGCCTTCATTTTGTGATCATGCAGTTGATGGAAATTCAATCTCATGTGATTGATGACACATGTGCTATTATTTTCCTAGATGAGATTTTTTCCACCAGTGCCTGCATGAGGCAGCCAATGGGCTCTGTTGTGAATTTAAGCAATGGGGGATGTAGCCAAGCTCCAGAAGTCCCTCAGCTACCAATATGGTCAAAATATCCCAGAACATTCCAGAATCATACATCCAGATTTCAGAATATTTTTAATTTTGTTTATGTTATTTCAGCTCAACCATTTCAAAGGCTGTTCTAAACATTTTATGTAGAAATTCAGTTATCATTTGACAAGCAGACCTTCAGTTTCACTTGACTGTTCTATTGACAGAAATAGAATCAATAACTTACTAAAGATTATCAAGTAAATTTCATATTAAATCTTTCTATTAATACGTTCAGATTAGCGTTTATTACAATTCTACAAATGAGAAAGCTGGAATTCAAATATTTTAAGTGTTATAATCCAGGTCATATATTTGGAAGAAAGACAAGTGAGAGCAGAGCTCAGATTTCCCAGAATCAGTTCAATGATACCTTCAACATATGACAACAGCTATGAAAAGCACATCGTGTTTACAGTATAATGCTGAAAAAATGTGGTTTCAAGATAGGTATCTATTAAAAGTCTCTGAGGACAATTCTATTAAAGTTAATATCACCAACACTCTCATGTCTTCGAAATATAAAATTATAATTTACCATTTTATGGATAAATACTATTAGAAATAAGCTCCTTGCACCCTGAAGAATAAATGTTAGTTACATTTTCATGAAATTCCATAAAATATTCTCAACAGATTTCTAAGTGGGGGCATTTGAAGACATTTAATTGACTTTTTAGCAATACCATGAATAATACCTTATAACTTAGTCAAAACAAAACAGTTAGATTTGTTACACAGTTCTCAGAAAAATATCCAAAACTGCTTCTTGCATTAGTTTGGAAGCTGCCGGAATGCACTATACAAGAAATGGAGTGGCTTTTGAATAGGGGAATCTAATAAGTTACAAGTTTAGAGTTCTATGATAGTGAAAGTGTACAAGTTAAGGAACCAACAAGAGGTTACCCCATTCCAGAAAGGCCAATAGGTCAGGAACACCTCTGTTGGCTGGTTAGTCACGTGGCTGGCATCTGCTGATCCCTTGTTCTTCTGTTGCTTTCAGCCTCGGTTCCTGTGGGGATTCCTGACTTTACTTCTCCAGGGCTGGCTTTGATTTCTTGGCATCCCTTGGCTCTCTCCAGATTCGTGCTTGCTTAGCATCTCATGGTGACATCTGCTGGGCACTAAGCATCTCCAAGCATCTGTGTCTCTGTTCTGTAGAGACACTTGTAAAATCAATTTACAAGTGATTCTGTAAAAAGAAAAGGTGTACTTGAAATAAACAGAGAGATGAATGAATGAAGGTATTTTTATTATCAATATTACTGCACCTGCTGCCAAATTGTAAATTCCTGAAAAGAATCATGTCTACTACACAGTGTCGCATCTGTGTCAGCTCTGCTGTGAAGTTTCTGTCAGCTCTGAGGCTTCTGTCATTTCTCTCAGGTCAGTCATTTCCCTCTCTCCAAAATGTTTCTTCTTTTAAAGGTTCTCCATCAACTAATCAGGACCCACCTGGAATGGGTGGAGTCACATCTCCATCTAATCAAAAGATCACGCCTATAATTGGGCATGTTACACCTCTGTGGAGATAATCTAATCGAAAGTTTCCAACCTACAGTATTAATAAAGATGAAAAGAAATGACTGTTCCCACAAGATTGGGATAGGATTAAAACATAGCTTTTCTTGGTCACATAATAGATTCAAGCCAGCACACTTCTTATATCACATTTACAAAATAATACATTTAGTAATCAAAATAATAAATGTAATAATCATAATGTACTGCAGAAAGTTTTCGCCTTCAAGGAACACCAGGGTTTTAAAACGCTTTAGGAGACATTCTATAATTTTAACTAAGATTTGGAACTAGTTAATATTTCATTAGGAAAATTCAGTTTTGAGTAGTTTTTTTAGTCATGAAATTTCCAATGTTGGCCTATATTTTAATAGGGCATAATATTATTTACAGAGCACCAATACTGAAAAGTATAAGAAAATTATTGCAGAATTATTAAGTTTCTTTTCAAATAAATGGTACCTCCACATAACTAAGCAATAGGTGGTTTTAAGAAAGAAAAATAAATATCCAATCTAAAAGCTCAAATCAAATATTCAAGGTTGAATCGAAGTTTCAGCTTTTGGTAACATGGCTATCTCTATTGAACTCTTTGCATTTCATAGTAGTGCCTTCTTTGTTTGCTTTTGAATTTTTAAAGTGTATTTAGTGTATAAGTGAATGTAAGTTGCTAATCCAAATTTCGTCTTCATCTATAATTATAAGTCCCAGCCATTCAATATGTTTTACAGTATCATGTCCCTGTCTTGGCAATATTGTGGCTATAGATGAGAAAATGTGTTTCGGAAATGAAACATCATATTTCTTTTAATTCTGTCAGCACCATAAAGATCCATCATTTGATTTTAATAAACTTAGTTAATTTCATCCTGTCCTGCTTTGATGTCACATCATTTTACTGGCTATATTTGACCACCCATTACTTTGAATCTGGTGATCCTTTACTAGCTTTAATAAGCTTCCTAAGTGTTATATAATATGGACATAGAGTAGTTATGCCAAGCACCTAAATATTTTCCAGCTCAGTCTCTTGTTTGCTTTGGGTATAACTTATCACAAGGTGATTTTGCTCATGGGTGTTTGCTAAGTTTTTGCATGTCTAGAATATAAGCCAGAATGACAAAACTACATCCATCCTGTTTACCCTGGAATTCTTAAGTGCGCATTAGGAATGGATTAGTCATTTAATGTTTGCCAGAGGAATACATAATAAAGCAAATCATAGTAAACTATCTAGTTCAATTGCTTTTTACAGGCCTGGAATTTTGGTCTCACCATTTTTCTCCTTCAATAATACTACACTATTTTAATGATTTCTATAAATTGAATATGTATGTATGCATAAATAGATAGATAAATGATACAAAAGTGAATTTCACCAATTTTAACATGTCCTGATTAAAAGTCACAACTTTTTTACTTTGGTTTAAATTGTAGTTCTTTGTTTTATCTTATATTTTTACTTGCATCTTGTTCATAAGTCATTCTGTAAAATGAAAAGGTGTACTTGAAATAAACAAATAGCTGAATGAATGAAGGTATTTTTACTATCAATATTACCGCACATGCTGCCAAACTGTAAATTCCTGAAAAGAATCATGCCTATTTATTTCCAGCACTATAAAAAAATGATGTGTGAGTATAATGATATTCTTTCTGAAGTTCTTTGAATGCACTTATCTTTTTGTCAGAGAACTAATCCGTTATCTTTTTTCTGAAAAATCTTTCCAGAAAGAGGTCATTAATGTTCATTTCTTACTGTCTGACCTCATTTGCAAGTTCTCTTCAAAATATTACAGCTGGAATTTGGTGGGTACTGAATCACACAGAATTAGAAGATACAAATTTTCCTTTGAATGTTTTTTCCTTTTACTGTCAAAATCAATTAACCTGATTTATAATTTTTTTCAAGTCCCTCTTTACCACCACTTCGCTGTATTAATACATTCTATAATTTTACTTTCTTTCCTTTGAAACACCTTTTTATTCATCACAAAATAAATTATTTCATTGCGTGACCTTGGGGACAAGAGGATCAAACAGACTCGGGAGGAGAGGTAAAGCATCAGAAAGCAGAGTTTGGATGGGGACTCTGAGGAGGACATGGGGTTGTAAGAGCTGCAAGAGTTACTCATGGGAAGATGCCCGCACCATGGCTTCGCCAGAGAGCTTAGAACATAGCCCCAAGATTTCAGAGGGGAGAGGAAGAAAGCCCAGTGCCCACAGAGCACTAGTTTGTTCAAATCGCTACTGATGTACTGCCGATTATTGTCTTTGCACCTGATTTTTTATAGGCTTGCTTCAATATTTATAAGGCAGATGCTCTCAATTTTGCAAATTAAATTATAGTGAAGTCTGGCATCTACATCATCACAAAGCCAGTATGTTTATTGACAAAAAGGGAAAGGCACTTTTAAGAATTGAATTATTTAAAGGTTTAATGGCTCTACTAAATGATGTATTGAAAATCCCTTATTAATATGCAATAAATGCATGTACATCAATAAATGCATTAAAATCAACATATTTATTTTCTGGAAATGACACTAATACACAATTTATACAGTTCTGAAAAAAGAAGAAAATAACTAAGAGCAATCCATTTTAATCTCATATTTGTGTTCTCTTGTAATTATTTAATTAATTTTCTTAATCAATTGCATGGCTCTTTTCTCTACTTGTTGGTAATTATTATGACAGAGAGGACTGTACTGTAATCTTTATATTTTTAGTAAGTAGCACAGTGCTCAGCATATAATATGTATCTATACGATACACAGCTAAGACTCAAACAAGCCTTTCTTATATTTTATGCATATCCATATACAGATTTATACAAACAGAAATTGCATATAGAGTTAAAATTGAGATCATACATTATATAACATTCTGTATTTTCTTTTTCTATTTAACATTATATCATGAGTTTCTTTATTAGCCTTAGCACTTTTAATCTTCAAACAGCTAGATCAAATGTTACTGTAATTGCCTATTTGAGGACATTGAGCCTCAGAGAGGTTAAGAAAGTTGCCCAAGACCCCACAGATAGTATGTGGCAGAAGTAGAACGCTTTTCAAGAGGTCTCTTTTATTCTAAAGAAGTTGCACTCAGACCCTTGCTTGTTAGCCAATTTATTACTATTAAACATAGAAGCTATTTTTTGCTATATAAAATGTGACAGTAAATATCTGTAGCTTATCTCCATCTCTGATTATTTCCTCAGAATAGATTCATATAGAGTCAATAATTCATGACTATGAGATTAAAATGACAAATATACAAATTCCTTTCAGGAAGATCATCTCATTTGACAGTCTGCTTCTAGAACATGAAAATGTCCATATTACTACACTTACGCCATGTTAAGAATTATTATTTTAATGACTATTTGTCCATGCAAAATACCCTCAATTGCTTTTTGTTTGCCTTTCTGTTATTACCAATTGAGTACATTTCCATATATTTATTGGCACTTTGCCTAGGAGAGGTGTGAAGAATGACTGTCCATTGTCTTAGACCAACTTTCAAACACGTTTGCATTATCTCTAAGAAACGCATTGCTCTGCCCAACACAAATGCATTGATTGAATAGATGTTCCTATAGGATTGACGTCCTTTCCCCACTATATACCTCAATTATTTGTTGTTGGTAGATTGGAAAACTACTGGTTTTCTCTAATTTAACCTGTACCTGGCCATTTTACTGCAGACGTTTATTGAACATTACCATGATAAAACTTATTCTGAGTTAAAGTTTGTGTTGGGGTAAAGGTTTTCTAAATTTTTTATTTCTTCTTTTGGTTATGTAAATACATATTCGCATTTGCAAATAACGGTCATGTTTCCTTCTTTTTGATATGTAAACTTCTCACTTATTTGCCCTACTTACAGCACTGGTCATAGTTTATGCAAATAATAGTGAATTTAGAAAATCTTGTTCTTCATCTTTTAAAGCTACTGTTTTACTTGTATATGGTATTACCTATTGATATGCTATAATTTTATAATATCTAAGTTTTCTAAGGTTTATATCAGGCCTTATTTTTTAACTTTATTAAATGCTCTCTCAATGTGAATTAATACTGCCTTAGCAGTTGTTATAATATGATGTAGTTTGTTATTTTGTGCATTTCCTAAAGTTTATTATCTTTTTATTATTGTGGTAAATCTTATCCATTTATGCTGGTTTTTAATTTAAATACTATATAATATTCCATTTACATTATAAGTTGATTGATTTCAGCTTTCTTTTCCCATACAGTCTGTGATAAGTGTTGTGTAACATTTAAAAAGTAGGAAGTTTGTAACTATTTGTGTTGTATAAAAATATATATTTAAAATACCTTCCTTACTTGTTCCTTTTATAATTCTCTTAGTGTCCCACAAGTTTCCTTTTCTCTCTGTGACTGCATATCTATAAATGATTAATGCCAGAACATGACGAATCCATCTTCTCCATTCTACACATGAAGTATCAGAAGTCCAAGAAATTTAAATAACTTATCCCATACCATAATGGGATGGGCATCTTCTCCATCATCCATGCCATTTATACTGGCACCCCCAGGGCAGGCTTTAGAATAGTAAGCACAGTGGCCCAGATGATGTAATTAGAGGGCAGGCAGGTAAGGGTACGAGGCTGGCTCCCAGAGCCACCAGGTAAAGTATCTCAACCCACCAAACACAGAAGCTGCCATTGTGCTGTGCATAAGCAATGAACAGAAATAACAAACATAACCCCAGTTGTTCAGATTTCTAACATGAACATTTGGAGATTTAAATGATTTTTCTGTAATTTACTCATGGTGATCCAAATACATAAATATTTGTATTTTCTGTATTTCCACCACATAGTTTCAGACAGCAGTAATATGGATCTGAACTTGTCCCATCTAGCTAACATATTTAACAGAACCTGTGAAGATGGACTAAATACCTTGAATATAACCTATCTCAGTTTATAGCGTACTGAAATCAGAAGTAACAGGTAAAATGAGATAATATATGGAAATGACTCAAATGTGTAATTGGAAATGTAGTTCATCTCCATTTTAAGAATGTTTGTTTATGCTTATTTTTATTTTTTGCTTTCGTTTTCATCTTTTTTTTCAAATAGAGAAAAAGTTTATTAATAGGCACGTAGTTAGAGATCAGATGGTTTAGCAGCCCAAAATCTATCTCCCTGAACTACAGTAATTCTGATAGTTTTATTAGGGAAAAGATGGGCAGGGTTTAAGATAATGAGCACAGTGGCCCCAGATGATGTAATTAGAGATTATTGTTTGATTACATGCTTAGTCACAGAATGTGTATAAGATAATGGCAGAATGAGGTAGAGGTGACTGGTAGGTTAAAGTCTAAGCTACTGCACATGTCAGGTGGGTCCACTTTGGTTAGATCCAATCTTGGTTAACAATATAACTTTGAATTTGGAGTGGGGTAGTTCTGGGCTGACCTAAGACTGTTTACGGGTAAATGTTAGGGGCTGTCTTTAGTGATTACAAGACTCTAAAGTTGAAAAACTGGGGAACTGGGTCCAAATGAAGGTTGGTCTCACGGTTTTTATAATCACAGGGGCAGAAGATAAGAACCATAAAATCTTGCTTGCATCTTTGATGCACCTGGGTGAAACTATCATTACAGTCACAGGTGAAGCCCATTCACTCATACAAATCTTGATATGGAGATAATAAACCCAGTATAAATATTAGACCCAACTCTGTACACTATAAAGTCATGATGCCAAACAAACACTTAAAAAGAAGGATTAGTCTGCCACATTAGCTAGTTGGTTTTGTTTACTATGATTCAAATAACTTATTTTATATAACACCAGAGGTGTGATGATGACTGATAAAAACAGATTTCACTATGCTATTTTGGGAAAGATATTCTCCACATATTTAAATGACTTTTTCTAAGTATCTTGACTTTAGGCATGGTGCAGAATTGACAAAGAGTTATTAATTTAAAATTTCTCATAATTATTTTCAAAGACTGCCTGGAATTGTTGTAAATAATGTATTAATCTGATTCAACATATCTGGAAAGTAAATGATCTTAATTTTTTTTCTCTCTCTCTCTCATTTAAATTAATGCTGCTTGTGAGAATATATTGATTTGATTAAATCAGAAAAGGCTTGTCAATGTTAATTTAAAACCTGAGTACCCATAGATTAATTACAGCAAATGAATTGCTATGTGATATAAAGGCAATATTACAATTATGCATGTGTCAAGTACAATGCGAATTTTACTATTAAGTCCTGTTTTCCCTTATTGCTGCAAAATGTTATTAAAAGCATTTCTGAATTTAAAATGATTAAATCTTTTGACCTACATAATTGGTATATTCCCTGAAGTCATTCCTTCACAATCCTAATTTTCTTCCAAACTGTCTGTTTGAAGACTTTAATTAATTCATTAATATGATAAAGTTCATCTTGATTTTGCATTCCATTTCAATATCTTTTAGAGTTCAAGAGCTGCATTTGCTCTCATGATAATTGTGCTTGAGATATGTTGTTGTCTTGAAGGATTTTCTCAATTCTCATGTGCAAATACTCTCAGAAATTGCAAATGTTTGCTTCTTGAGCACAAGTGTTTTTAAAGGTAAAAGTAGCAAAAATGCAAATAGCTGCAAATGAAAGCATTAAAAATAAATGCATTTGCCAAACCTCTTTGCTTTCCTCAATCCACCACAATATTCACTTAGTACCTACTATGTGCTAAAAAGTAGGTAACACGTTGAGATCTTAATTATGAAAAAATAGGGCCCCTGTCAGCAAGTGAGCTTAGGACTCAGGGACAGCTAAGTAAATATTTAGAACCAATTTGAGAGAGAAAAAGTGTTTGAGGCAAATGGAACCTAGGAAGAAAGGCCTGAGAAAGAATATAGTTTATTGATGAAGTCAATGTGAATTTATGTATTCTATCTTAAACAAAAAATTGAACACTTATTACAGCTACCACACAGAGGTTTATTTAAGAACATAAAATGAAATGAAAATATCAGATAAGGGATAGAATATGAACATCTCTAGTTTACTAGGGTGGCTTTTAGTTATAATAAAAAGACCCATTACTATTGTTAATTATAAAATTTATCAAAATGCAAGTGAAAAAACAATATTGTTATTAAATTCAGTTTATAAAGGGTGACATTATCAGCATGGTGACTTAAAAAGCTACTGAAAATCTTTCCCCAGAGATTCAGTGAATAAAAAGACAATGCTGAATTGTTCAAGAAATCTGGAGGAAGGTACAGACTGGGAAGGATCCCACAAGTTCCGAACTGAAGAAAGAGAAAAATATCAGATATGAATTTCTGTCCCAGATCAGCTGGCACACAGATAGTAAAATCTCTCCCAACATTTGGAGATTTAGGGGACAGGGGAGGACATTACAAAGCCCAGGTCAGTGAAGGACAAACAATCTGAGAAAATGTGAACAAAGACTTTGCTTCCACCCCCGGACTGAGGTGCCCATCCCCTACCCTAGAGGAGAACAGCAGCAGGCATACTGAGCCTGGCCTGGGGGGACAGATGGAGACTGGGAAATCTTTGAGAATCCTCTACTACAAATGAATTGGAGACACAGGCACAAATTGAGTCAGATTTTGGACAGCAAAATGAGGGCACAGGAACACCACAGTTCCAACCCCTCCCTGTCAGATGCAGCCTGGGCTGCTGAGGCAAACAGTTTCTAGGGATGTTTAAGTTGTCTTGAAAGGCTCTTCAGAACATACACCAAGCCCATAGTGCTGGTCTGGATCCCCTGCCTGTGAACCTAGCTATATTTTGGCTGAGAAATATGTAAGAGCCACCTGCTAAAGCAGTGGCTTAAATCAAATCCAGGGCCTGTGGGCCAAAAAAAAAAAAAAAAAACAGATCACCACTAGGAGACAGCAGACTTGTTTCACCCACAAACAGAGACCTTGTTGTGGCATCTAGTGTCTATCCCTCATCTCTGAGGCAGGCCACTGTGGGCACTTGCCTTTCAGGAGAGACTGGGGAGCAGAGTCAATCTGACAAATGTATGGCAAGAACATAAAGAGAACAAAGTCAACCAACAAGAAAACCCTAGGCAAAAAATAAATGACCTCCAGAAGAAAAACTAAACAAGAAAATCTGATGTTGAGACACAAGTGAAAAATCACAACTTATACAAAGAAGCATGAAGATATGTCCCAAAGGAATAAACTGAAACTTCAACTGAGATACAGAAGTTGAAACAACTAATGTAAGTTGTTCAAATGAATCTTCTAAATCAAATCAATGAATTGAAGGAAAATGTGGGAAAAAAAGATGAAGGAAATAAAAATGACAGGGTGTCCATACATAAGAATTTAAAGGCTTGAGAAAACGAATGGAAGAGCTTATGGGAATGAAAGTACATTAGAAGAGATGAAAAACACAATGGAGACATACAACAACAAATTGGAAAAGGCAGAAGAAAGGATTAGTGAACTAGAAGATAGGACATCTGAATTCATACACACAAAAGATGGATAGGGAAAAGAATAAAAAGTTTGAACAGGGTCTCTGTGGACTTAATGACAAATGAAGCACATGGATATTCATGTTATGAGTGTCCCAGAAAAAAAAGAGAAGGGAAAAAGGACAGAAAGTATAATGGAGGAGATAATCACTGAAAATTTCCCAGTCATATGGAATACATAAAATTACAGGTCTGGGAAGTGCAACCTTTCCCAAACTGAGTAGGTACAAATAAACTTATTCAAAGACACTTATTAATCAGTTTGCAAATATCAAAGACACAGACAAAATTCTGTAAATAGCAAGAGAAAAGCAACCCATCACATACAATGGAAGCTTGATAACAGTAAATGTGGATCTCTCAGCCAACATGACGGAGGCAAGAAGGCAGTGGTATGAAAAATCTGAGATGCTGAAGGAGAAAAATTTCCAACCAAGTATTCAATATCTGGCAAAGAGTCCTTCAAACATGAGGGAGGGTTTAAAATATTTACAGGTAAACAGACACTGAGAGAGATGGTGAACCAGAGATTTGCTTTACAAGAAATACTAAAGGGAACACTACAGGCAGATAGGAAAGACAGGGGAAATGGTTTGGAGAAGAATGTAGAAATGAAGATTAGCACTAAGGGTAATTGGTAGGGTGAAGAAAGGGAGAAATAAAATAAGGTATCACAAAAAATCCAAATGAAAATATGGTTAAAGAAAGCACTGCCTTTACAGTAATAAGCTTAAAGGTTAACAGATTAAACTTTCCAGCCAAGAGACATAGACTGGCATAATAGATGGGAAAAAAAAACCCAACAAAACAGGTAGGCTATCTACAAGAGATATACTTCAATTAGGCACAGGGGCAAAAACGTAGAAATTGGGCTTCAAATGTAAAACAATTTAAAAAGACAAAGAAGGACACTATGAATTAATAAAAGAGACAATCCATCCAGAAGACATAATAATCACAAATATATATGCATTGAGCCAGAGTACTACAAAATACATGAAGGACATACTAACAGTACTGAATGGAGAGGTGGGCACTTCTACAATAATATTTGGAGAATTCAACACACCACTCTCATCAATGGATAGACCACCTAGACATAGGATCAATAAGGAAACAGAAATTTTGAATAATATGAAAAATAAACAAGACTTGAACAGAAATTTGCAAACCATTTCACCCCACAATAGCAGGATATACATTTTTCTCAAGTGCTTATGAATCATTCTTCAAATAGGACACTATGTTGGGTCACAAAGCAGGTCTCAACACATTTTATAAGATTGGAATTACACAAAGCTCTCTTTTGGATCTAATGGAATGAGTTTGGAAATCAATCACAGGCGGAAGGCTGAAAAGTTCACAAATATATGGAGGCTAAACAATACACTCTTAAACAACCAGTGAGTCTAGGAAGAACTTACAAGAGAAAACATAAATATCTCAAGGCAAATGAAAAGAACACAATATATTGAAACATATGGGATGTAGCAAAGGCAAAGGCAAGTGCTGAGAGGGAAAAATATTTCTCTAAATGCCTATATTAAAAATGAAGACAGAGGAGCTGAGAATGGCTTAAGACTAACCCAGCAGCAACTCTGGAAGCTGCTCAGGGAAAATAATATCTAATCTAGAACAGTATACCCAGTCAAACTATCAATCCAGTAGGAGTATGGAATAAAGGTATTTTCAGGCATTCACCTCCCAAACATTCTTTCTCAGGAAGCTACTGGAGAATGTGTTCCAACAAAACCAGGGCGAAAAGCAAGAGTGAAGATTGCAATGGATCCAGGACAACAGACTGCAGAGATCAACCAAGGAAAGCCTGAGAAAGAGCACACATCAGAAATATAGAGGCAGTCCAGGGAAAAAAGAATGGAATGTGAACATTATTTGATATGTATGAGCCTTCAGAAAAAATTATTACTGGGAATTTGATAGGTCTATTGTTGCCTTTGGAAGAAAATAAATTGAGATAGCCTTAGGAAAACTACACAAAAGGGAAAAAAACCGTCAGTGATTCCTGGAAACCTAATAGTCATAGATCATTATTTGTGTAGCAAGGAAACAATATTGACATGGTCATAATTTTAAAAACACAGACTGATTCAATCAAAAATGCCTAAAATTGATATATCAAGAAATAGCAATATAAGAATATTAATCAGGTATTAGAATAACAATAACTGAAAGAGTTGAAAGTGGTTGCTTCGGCAAAAGAGGAGAAAATGAGGGGAAGAGTAGGTAAAGAAATGCTACAAGCATATATTATTTTGACTTAGAGAAATTCTTAAAATGAAGTAAAAAAAACAGAGGAAATTATATGAGTATAATTGCAAGCAAAAACGAAAAATCACTGACCTTGATTTTCACTGCAGATGAAATGAAAAGATGTTTCAAATAAAAGTATTTTGAAGTTAGGGCCCCAAAAAAGTCAAGTAATTGCCCTACTTTTTACAATTTCATTCTGCTTGTGCAACCCTCCTTTATAAAACATCTTTTCTGGGTTGCATACCTTTCGACTTCAGATATCCTTGCTGTCTTCTTGTCTGGTCATTCCACAAATTCTCTTATAGCATATATTCCTTAATAATTTATCACTATTATTATTATTTATATAAATTATTAATAATAATAATAATTTGTAATTGTTCTAGTTTGCTAGCTGCTGGAATGCAACATACCAGAGACGGATTGGCTTTTAATAAAAGGGGATTTATTTTGTTAGTTCTTCAGAGGAAAGGCAGCTAATTTTCCACTGAGGTTCTTTCTTATGTGGGAAGGCACAGGATGGTCTCTGCTGGCCTTCTCTCCAGGTCTCTGGGCTCAAACAACTTTCCACAGGGTGATTTCTTTCTGCACCTCCAAAGGCCTGGGCTGAGCTATGAGTGCTGAAATGAGGTATGTTGAGTTGCTTGGGCTGTGCTACGTTGCGGTCTCTCAGTTAAGCACCAGTCAATCAAGTCAAACGTCATTCACTGCAGAAGGCACGCCTCCTAGCCGACTGCAGATGTAAATCAGTAACAGATGAGTTTCACCTACCATTGGCCCATGACCACAGCAACAGAACTAGGTGCCTTCACCCAGCCAAGTTGACAACTGAATCTAACTACCACAGTAATATAATAAATGCAATTTATTACTGTACATCTGTCTTCCCTCTGAACTGTTCTACTTTCAAAGAACAGGAATACCATCTCATTCATCTATAGATTTTTTTAAGTTCACATGAAAGTCACATTGCATAAAATTAACCATTTTAAAATAAACTTTATCACATTCACAATGTTGTGCAATCACCATCTTTATCTAATTCTAAAACAGCTTGTTTAGATTTGCACATAAGTCTACTGACAAGGTCCCACCTCATAAACAGTAAGAGAGCATAAGAATTTATTATTAATTTGAATTAAAAATCAGTTTAATTAGAATTAGTAAAAGCCTTAAAATTAATTATCTTAATAACTAATTATCTAACCATCATACACCATACTTAATTCAAACTGTCCATTTTTTCTCATATTTGATCATCTCTAAAAAAGAAGAAAGAGCAAAAATCAGGTAATTTATTGCTTACCTGGAGGAACAAGAGAAATAACAGTAAAGTAACCCCAAGCAAACAGAAGTAAGGAAATAACAAAGATTAGAACAGAAATAAATGAGGTTGAGAACATGAAAACAGTAGAGAGAATCAATAAAAGCAAAAGTTGGTTCTTTGAGAAAATCAGTAGACCCTTAGCTATACTGACAAGGAAAAAAAAAAAGAGAACGCAAATAAATAAAACCAGAAATGGGAGAGGAGACATAATTCCTGACCCTAAAGAAATAAGAGGACAGTAAGAAAGACTATATGCTAACAAACTAGTCAATGTAGATGAAATGGACAACTGCTTAAAAGAGCATGAGCAGCCAGCAGTGACTCAAGAAGAAATAGAAGACATCAACAAACCAATCACAAGTAAAGAGATTGAATCAGTCGTCAAAAAATCCTCCCCTCCCCCCCAAAAAAGTACATTATTAGATAGAGTCACATGTGAGCTCTACCAAGCATTCAAGAAAGAATTATCACCAATCCTTCACAAACTCTTCAAAAAATTTGAAGAGGAATGAAACTACCTAACTCATTCAATGAAGCCAACATCATTCTAACACCAAAGCCAGGCAAAGATACTACAAGAAAAGAAAATTGCAGATCAATCTCTTTAATGGATATAGATGCAAAAAGCCTCAGCAAATACTTGCAGTTTGAATCCAGCAGCACATTAAAGGATTTATACACCCTGATGAAATGGGATATATTCCAGGTATGCAAGGTTGGTTCAACACAATATAATTCATTAAGGTAATGCTCTCCATAGTAAATCAAAAAGGAAAAAAAAAATATATATATATATATATATATGATCATCTTGTTGCAGAAAAGGCATTTGACAAAATTCAGCATCCTTTCTTGATAAAACAATTCAAAGGATAGGAATAGAAGGAAACTTCCTCAACATGATAAAGAGAATATATGAAAAACTCACAGCTACCCTCATACTCAATGGGGAAAAACTGAAATTTTTCCCTTTAAGATCAGGAATGAAGTAAAGTTGTCCACTATCACTATTGTTATTCAGCATTGTGCTGGACTTCTAGCTAGAGCAATTAGACAAGAAAAAGAAATTGAAAGCATTCAAAATGGAAAGGAGGAAGAAAAATTTACACTGTTTGTAGATGACATGATTCTATATGTAGAAAATCCTGAATAATCTGTAGCAAAGTTTCTAGAGTTAATAAACAAGTACAGCGAAATAGCAGGATTCAAGATAAACATAAAAAAATCTGTATTGTTTGTATACACCAGCAATGAGAAATCTGAGAAAGAAATAAAGAAAAAAATTAAGTCACATTAGAGACTAAAAGAATCAAATATTTAGTAATAAATTTAACCAACTACATTAAGGATTGGTACACAGAAAACTGCAAAACACTGCTAAAAGAAATCAAGGGAGACTTTCATAAATTGAAGGATATACCATGTTCATGGATTGGAAGAGTGAATATAGTTAAGATGCTGATTCCACCCAAATTGATTTGTAGATTCAGTGCCATATCAGTTAAAATTTCAACAACTTCCTTTGCAGAAATAGAAAAAAAAAAACATTAATCAAATTTATTTGGAAGGATAGATGCACCAAATAGCTAAAAATATTTTGAGAAAAAGGAATGAAGTAGAAGATCTCACACTAACTCACTTTAAAGCATATTACAAAACTATAAAATAGCATGGTACTGACATAAAGACAAGTATACTGACCACAGGAGTTGAATTATATGTTCAGATGTAACCCTCTGAACTACAGCCAACTGGTCTTTGATAAGGCAGTCAAGTTGACTCAACTGGGACAGAGCAGACTCTTTAATAAATGGGGCTTGGTGAAGTGGATATCCATATCTGAAAGAATGGAAGAAGACCCTGATCTCACACCTTATACAAAAATTTAACTCAAAATGGATCAAAGACCTAAACATTAGGGCTAAGACCATAAAACATTTAGAAGAAAATTTTGGGAAATATCTTAAGGATCTTGTGATAAGAGGCAGTTTCTTAGACCTTACACCCAAAGCGTAAGTAATGAAAACAAAAGTAGAAAAATGGGATCTGTTCAAAACTGAATACTTTCAGCATCAAAGGAATTTGTTAGGAAGGTAAGTATTTGGAAACCACATATCAGATAATGGTTTTATATCCAGAATATATAAAGAAATATCAGAACTCAGTAACTAAAAGACAAACAGCCCAGTTTAAAAATAGGCAAAAGACATGGATAGACACTTTCAGAGAGGAAATATAAATGGCTCAAAACCATATAAAAAGATACCCAACTTCACTAACATTTAGAGAAATGCAAATCAAAACCACAATGAGATGTTATCTCACACCTACTAAAATGACCATTATAGAAAACTACAGGTGCTGGGGTGGATGTTGAGAAATTTATGTACACTCATTCTCTGTTGGTGGGAATGTAGAATTGTGCCAACTGCTCTGGAAGGCAGCTTGGCAGTTCCTCAGTAAGTTAAGTACAGACTTGCCATATCATCCACCGATCTTATTGCTAGGTATGCACAGAAGAACAAACAGCAGTGACATAAATAGATGTTTGCACACCAATTTTATAGCATCATTATTCAACTTTGCTAAGAGATGGAAACAGCCTAAATGCCCATCAAGAGATTACTGGATAAGCAAACTGTGGTATATATATGATAGAATTCTACCTCAAGCTGTAGAATAAACTCATGAAGCATGCAACAACATGGATGAACCTTGAGGACACTATGTTGAGTGTATTAAGCCAGAAACAAAAGGACAAATAGTTCATGGTCTAGCTAATATGAAATAACTATAATTAACAAATTCTGAGAGCTAAAATTGAGAATACAGATGATCAGGAGATAGAAAGAGGGTAAAGTTTGGGCACTTCGATGCTGAAAAAGTCCACAGTACTCAACAGGATTGATTGTAAAGATCCAAAACGGATAGCACAATACTATGTGATGGTTGCACAATATCGTAAGTATAATGAAAAAATCTGAATGTGAATCTAGTTGAAAGAGGTGGCTAGGGTCATGTATGATACCAGATAGAAACGTAAAGAATAAAAACCTAGAGTGGACAATTATGCTGATTAAATGCACAAATATAAGAAAGATTTTACTTGAGGAAGAACTGCTGAATGTCACCTTTGCAAGGTGTTAAAAATGGGATGTGATATGGAAAAATACAATTAATGCAATTAGTCTGTATGCTTAACAGTAACATTGTAGTGTTCCATCATTAATCATAACAAAGGCAATATACTAAAGATAAATGTCAATAAGAGGAGAATATAATGAAGTGGTATGGGATTCTTGTTGTTTCTTGTTTTCTTTTATTTTTCCTTTCTCCTCTTTCTTTTTGAAAGAAATGGAAATGTTCTTATATGGATTGTGGTGATGAATGCATGACTACGCAACTAAATTGGAAACCATTAACTGTATGTACACTTAGGAAGGCTTGTATTGTGTGTGAGTAAAGCTATTTTAAAAAGTAAAGGACTTCCTGGAAGATGGCGGCTTAGTAAGACGCGCGGATCTTAGTTTCTTCTCCAGGACAGCTACGAAGGGAGTAGAAACGATACAGAAAGCGCCCAAAGCCACAGCAGAGATAAAAAACACAGCGTACCCCATCCTGGAAGGGCTGGCTGTCTGAGAGAAGCAGCTCGGGTGAGATCGCCAAGGCGCGCGGGCCTCACCGGGTGGGGCGGCAAGCGGCCGGAGTTACTCCCTTCCCCCTTCCCGGGCTGGCTGGGAGAATTGGAGAGGCGGTCCCCTGAAACCAAGGCGGCTGGCGCCCACACCACGCGCAGCCCCCCGGACCAACTGAGAGAATTGGATTGGAAATCCCCAGGCCGCGGAGAACGGTGACGGGTTGGGGAGGCCCCTTCCAAACCCGTGACTCCCGGGGAACGTGCACTCTCTCGGGCGGGCCGCTGCCGCTGGCGCCCTCCCACCATGCTTGTTGCCCAGAGCTGACTAGGAAATTCGGACAGGCTCTTTCCCGGGCTGCGGCGACCAGCAACCCTCCCTGCGTTCGGACCCTGGGCCGGCTCAAGTCGCTTCGGCTAGCGAACCCCCCGGACGGCGAGAGTTTTCCAAAGTTTAAGGTCCCAAAGCACCCTTTACTGGTGGGACCCGCAGAAAAATGTGTGCCACGAGCGCCACCTACTGGGCAGGATAAGAAAAAGAGAACCCAGAGATTTCACAGAAAAATCTTCCAAACTTTTGGATCCAATACCCAGGGAAATCTGTCTAAATGCGCAGACGCCAACAGAAGATAACGGATCATGCTCAAATAATTGAAAATATGGCCCAGTCAAAGGAACAAACCAGTAGTTCAAATGAGATACAGGAGCTGAGACAACTAATGCTATATATACGAACAGAAATGGAAAACCCCTTCAAAAATGAAATCGATAAATTGAGGGAGGACATGAAGAAGACATGGGCTGAACATAAAGAAGAAATAGAAAAACTGAAAAAACAAATCACAGAACTTACGGAAGTGAAGGACAAAGTAGAAAAGATAGAAAAAACAATGGATACCTACAATGATAGATTCAAAGAGACAGAAGATAGAATTAGTGATTTGGAGGATGGAACATCTGAATTCCAAAAACAAACAGAAACTATCAGGAAAAGAATGGAAAAATTTGAACAGGGTATCAGGGAACTCAAGGACAATATGAAGCGCACAAATATACGTGTTGTGGGTGTCCCAGAAGGACAAGAGAAGGGTAAAGGAGGAGAAAAACTAATGGAAGAAATTATCACTGAAAATTTCCCAACTCTTATGAAAGACCTAAAATTACAGATCCAAGAAGTGCAGCGCACCCCAAAGAGATTAGACCCAAATAGGCGTTCTCCAAGACACTTACTAGTTAGAATGTCAGAGGTCAAAGAGAAAGAGAGGATCTTGAAAGCAGCAAGAGAAAAACAATCCATCACATACAAGGGAAACCCAATAAGACTATGTGTAGATTTCTCAGCAGAAACCATGGAGGCTAGAAGACAGTGGGATGATATATTTAAATTACTAAAAGAGAAAAACTGCCAACCAAGACTCCTATATTCAGCAAAATTGTCCTTCAAAAATGAGGGAGAAATTAAAACATTCTCAGACAAAAAGTCACTGAGAGAATTTGTGACCAAGAGACCAGCTCTGCAAGAAATACTAAAGGGAGCACTAGAGTCAGACACGAAAAGACAGAAGAGAGAGGTATGGAGAAGAGTGTAGAAAGAAGGAAAGTCAGATATGATATATATAATACAAAAGGCAAAATGGCAGAGGAAAATATTATCCAAACAGTAATAACACTAAATGTTAATGGACTGAATTCCCCAATCAAAAGACATAGATTGGCAGAATGGATTAAAAAACAGGATCCTTCTATATGCTGTCTACAGGAAACACATCTTAGACCCAAAGATAAACATAGGTTGAAAGTGAAAGGTTGGGAAAAGATATTTCATGCAAATAACAACCAGAAAATAGCAGGAGTGGCTATACTAATATCCAACAAGTTAGACTTCAAATGTAAAACAGTTAAAAGAGACAAAGAAGGACACTATATACTAATAAAAGGAACAATTAAACAAGAAGACATAACAATCATAAATATTTATGCACCGAACCAGAATGCCCCAAAATACGTGAGGAATACACTGCAAACACTGAAAAGGGATATAGACACAAATACCATAATAGTTGGAGACTTCAATTCCCCACTCTCATCAATGGACAGAACATCTAGACAGAGGATCAATAAAGAAATAGAGAATCTGAATATTACTATAAATGAGCTAGACTTAACAGACATTTATAGGACATTACATCCCACAACAGCAGGATACACCTTTTTCTCAAGTGCTCATGGATCATTCTCAAAGATAGACCATATGCTGGGTCACAAAGCAAGTCTTAACAAATTTAAAAAGATTGAAATCATACACAACACTTTCTCGGATCATAAAGGAATGAAGTTGGAAATCAATAATAGGCGGAATGCCAGAAAATTCACAAATACGTGGAGGCTCAACAACACACTCTTAAACAACGAGTGGGTCAAAGAAGAAATTGCAAGAGAAATTAGTAAATACCTTGAGGCAAATGAAAATGAAAACACAACATATCAAAACTTATGGGATGCAGCAAAGGCAGTGCTAAGAGGGAAATTTATTGCCCTAAATGCCTATATCAGAAAAGAAGAAAAGGCAAAAATGCAGGAATTAGCTGTTCAATTGGAAGAACTGGAGAAAGAGCAGCAAACTAATCCCAAAGCAAGCAAAAGGAAAGAAATAACAAAGATCAGAGCAGAAATAAATGAAATTGAAAATATGAAAACAGTAGAGAAAATCAATAAGACCAGAAGTTGGTTCTATGAGAAAATCAATAAGATTGATGGGCCCCTATCAAGATTGACAAAAAGAAGAAGAGAGAGGATGCAAATAAATAAGATCAGAAATGGAAGAGGAGACATAACTACTGACCTCACAGAAATAAAGGAGGTAATAACATGATACTATGAACAACTTTACGCTAATAAATACAACAATTTAGATGAAATGGACGGGTTCCTGGAAAGACATGAACAACCAACTTTGACTCAAGAAGACATAGATGACCTCAACAAACCAATCACAAGTAAAGAAATTGAATTAATCATTCAAAAGCTTCCTAAAAAGAAAAGTCCAGGACCAGATGGCTTCACATGTTAATTCTACCAAACATTCCAGAAAGAATTAGTACCAATTCTCCTCAAACTCTTCAAAAAAATTGAAGTGGAGGGAAAACTACCTAATTCATTCTATGAAGCCAACATCACCCTCATACCAAAACCAGGCAAAGATATTACAAAAAAAGAAAACTACAGACCAATCTCTCTAATGAATACAGATGCAAAAATCCTCAATAAAATTCTAGCAAATCGTATCCAACAACACATTAAAAGAATTATACATCATGACCAAGTAGGATTCATCCCAGGTATGCAAGGATGGTTCAACATAAGAAAAACAATTAATGTAATACACCATATCAAACAAATCAAAGCAGAAAAATCACATGATCATCTCAATTGATGCAGAGAAGGCATTCGACAAGATTCAACATCCTTTCCTGGTGAAAACACTTCAAAAGATAGGAATACAAGGGAACTTCCTTAAAATGATAGAGGGAATATATGAAAAACCCACAGCTAGTATCATCCTCAATGGGGAAAAATTGAAAACTTTCCCCCTAAGATCAGGAACAAGACAAGGATGTCCACTATCACCACTATTATTCAACATTGTGTTGGAGGTTCTAGCCAGAGCAATTAGACAAGAAAAAGAAATACAAGGCATCAAAATTGGAAAGGAAGAAGTAAAACTATCACTGTTTGCAGACGATATGATACTATACGTTGAAAACCCGGAAAAATCCACAACAAAACTACGAGAGCTAATAAATGAGTACAGCAAAGTAGCAGGTTACAAGATCAACATTCAAAAATCTGTAGCATTTCTATACACTAGTAATGAACAAGCTGAGGGGGAAATCAAGAAACGAATCCCATTTACAATTGCAACTAAAAGAATAAAATACCTAGGAATAAATTTAACTAAAGAGACAAAAAACCTATATAAAGAAAACTACAAAAAACTGTTAAAAGAAATCACAGAAGACCTAAATAGATGGAAGGGCATACCGTGTTCATGGATTGGAAGACTAAATATAGTTAAGATGTCAATCCTACCTAAATTGATTTATAGATTCAATGCAATACCAATCAAAATCCCAACAACTTATTTTTCAGAAATAGAAAAACCAATAAGCAAATTTATCTGGAAGGGCAGGGTGCCCCGAATTGCTAAAAACATCTTGAGGAAAAAAAACGAAGCTGGAGGTCTCACGCTGCCTGACTTTAAGGCATATTATGAAGCCACAGTGGTCAAAACAGCATGGTATTGGCATAAAGATAGATATATCGACCAATGGAATCGAATAGAGTGCTCAGATATAGACCCTCTCATCTATGGACATTTGATCTTTGATAAGGCAGTCAAGCCAACTCACCTGGGACAGAGCAGTCTCTTCAATAAATGGTGCCTAGAGAACTGGATATCCATATGCAAAAGAATGAAAGAAGACCCATCTCTCACACCCTATACAAAAGTTAACTCAAAATGGATCAAAGATCTAAACATTAGGTCTAAGACCATAGAACAGTTAGAGGAAAATGTTGGGAGATATCTTATGGATCTTACAACTGGAGGCGGTTTTATGGACCTTATACCTAAAGCAAGAGCACTGAAGAAGGAAATAAATAAATGGGAACTCCTCAAAATTAAACACTTTTGTGCATCAAAGAACTTCATCAAGAAAGTAGAAAGACAGCCTTCACAATGGGAGACAATATTTGGAAATGATATATCAGATAAAGGTCTAGTATCCAGAATTTATAAAGAGATTGTTCATCTCAACAACAAAAAGACAGCCAACCCAATTACAAAATGGGAAAAAGACTTGAAAAGACACCTATCAGAAGAGGAAATACAAATGGCCAAAAGGCACATGAAGAGATGCTCAATGTCACTGGCCATTAGAGAAATGCAAATCAAAACCACAATGAGATATCATCTCACACCCACCAGAATGGCCATTATCAACAAAACAGAAAATGACAAGTGCTGGAGAGTATGCGGAGAAAGAGGCACACTTATCCACTGTTGGTGGGAATGTCAAATGGTGCATCCACTGTGGAAGGCAGTTTGGCGGTTCCTCAAAAAGCTGAATATAGAATTGCCATACGACCCAGCAATACCATTGCTGGGAATATACTCAAAGGACTTAAGGGCAAAGACACAAACGGACATTTGCACATCAATGTTTATAGCAGCGTTATTTACAGTTGCAAAGGGATGGAAACAGCCGAAATCTCCATCAATAGAAGAGTGGCTAAACAAACTGTGGTATATACATACGATGGAATACTATGCAGCTTTAAGACAGGATAAACTTATGAAGCATGTAATAACATGGATGGACCTAGAGAACATTATGCTGAGTGAGTCTAGCCAAAAACTAAAGGACAAATACTGTATGGTCCCACTGATGTGAACAGACATTCGAGAATAAATTTGGAATATGTCCTTGATAACAGAGTCCAGCAGGAGGTAGAAACAGGGTAAGATAATGGCCAATTGGAGTTGAAGGGATACAGACGGTGTAACAGGACTAGGTACAAAAACTCAAAAATGGACAGCAGAATAATACCTAATTGTAAAGTAATCATGTTAAAACACTGAATGAAGCTGCATCTGAGCTATAGGTTTTTGTTTTGTTTTGTTTTGTTTTGTTTTGTTTTGATTTTACTATTATTACTTTTATTTTTTTCTCTATATTAACATTCTATATCTTTTTCGGTTATGTTGGTAGTTCCTCTAAACCAATGCATATGTACTAAGAAATGATGATCATGCATCTATGTGATGATGTTAAGAATTAATGATTGCATATGTAGAATGGTATGATCTCCAAATGCTGGGTTAATTTCTTTTTTTCCATTAATTAAAAAAAAAAAGAGAGAGAAGGGATAATTGGAGCTGAAGGGGTACAGACTGTACAATGGGACTGGATATAAAAACTCAGAAATGGACAGCACAATACTACCCAATTGTAATGCAAGTATGTTAAAACACTGAATGAAGCTGCATGTGAGGTATAGGTTTTTTGTTTTTGTTTTTGTTTTTTTTCTTTCTATTATTGTTTTAATTCTTATTCTGTTGTCTTTTTGTTTCTTTTTCTAAATCGATGCAAATGTACTAAGAATTGATGAATATGCAACTATGTGATGTTATTAAGAATTACTGATTGTACATGTAGATTGGAATGATTTCTAATTGTTTTGTTATTTCTTTTTTTAATTAATAAAAAAAAATAAAATAAAGAAAAAAAAAAGTAAACAGAAGGATCCAAGTGCTGGAGAAGATGTGAAAAGAGACATATACCTATTCACTGCTTTTAGGGAAGTAGAACTGTGTAACCCCACGGGAAAGCACTGTGGTGTTTCCATGGGCAGCCACGTATAGGGCTTCCACGTGATCCTGGAACCCTGTTTTTAGACATAGACTTGGTAGAACTGAAAGCAGATACACAAATAGGATGTGCACAGGGGTGTTTACGGCAGCATTATTCACTATTTGCAAAGGTTGAGGTGAACTAAGGATCATTAACCCCAGAATGGAAGGGCATATCATGGTATATACATATAGCAGATGACTGAGTCACTGGAGGAGAAGTGGGATCTCATGTGGCATGCAGCAAGGTGGATGATCCTTGAGGACACTGTGTTGAACAGGGTGGGCCAGAGGCAAAGAGAAAAATAGTGTAGGATCTCACTAATATAAACTGACTATAATGAGCAAACTTTGAGAATTGAATTCAAATGCAAAGGTTATCAGGAGATAGAGAGTAGGCAGAGATTGGGCAATAGATGATTAAGGAGTACAGTATGTTCAAATAAGGCTTATTGTAAAGGTTCCTATCTTATAAGCTCTTATAGCCATCACATCTATTGCTGAGTTTTAAATGTTATTTCTAAATTTTGAGATGCTGTGATTTTTGCTAACCTGGTAGTTCCCTGGAACATTAGATATCTGTGTGACGCCTATGTTGAGAGTTAGAGTTCTGTAGCTCAGAAAATTAGCATCATCCACACAGCAACTGTTAAAAAAGTTGAAAAAGAGATCATACTTCAATTAGAGATACGAATGAAATAGACCTGTTTGGGACTAAGGTAAATCCGAATACAGAGTAAAGGATGATATTGTCAGTATTTTAAAACTTCAACTGTAATATAAGACCAAAGGAAGAGATTTTTATTTGGTGCAAAATTTAATTTTTTTGTAGCACACTATCTAATTTAACCTGTGTGGTCAGTTTATTTAAACAACTTAATTACATTGGAAACTATCATAAAGAATGAGATTATATTATTCTGTACTGGTTAATGTAATACATTACAGAGTATTTGGGGGGCAGAATATTAAAAAGTATTTTCAAAGTCCCCTTAAGGCACTGTGGAAAAAAGGTGAAACTATTAAACTTCCCCACCTGGAGCATTCCTGATATTCTTCCAAGAATTAGGAGCTACCAATTTAATAACTCAAGCCCTCTATCTTGAGGCTTGCTCTCAAGAAACATTTCTGTAATTGAAAAGCTAGGCCTGCATGTAATTATGCCTAAAAGTCACCCCAAGGAGCTTCTTTTGCTGCTCAAATATGGCCTCTCTTTTAAATCCAAATCTGCAAATAAACTCAGCATCTTCCTCCTCTGTGCAGCATGACTATTAGGGATGTAAGCTTCCCTGCAATACGGGACATGACTCCAAGGGATGAACTTGGTCCTAGCATCATGGGATTGAGAATTCCTTCTTGACAAAAAGGGGGAAAATAAATGGAACAAAATAAAGTTTCAGTGGCTAAGAGATTTCAAATAGAGTCAAGAAGTCATTCTGGAGGTTACTCATATGCAAGCTTTGGCTAGATATTGCAAACTACCACAATATGCCATGCCCCCCAAAAACAGTATTCCTGAAAACCCTAGGAAATGCCTTGGGCTCTATCTAAGTCTATATAGAAGATTTTCTTAATAAGATTACTTTAAAAAAATGTATCTGGCCAGATTGATCCTAGGCAAGATAAGCTCTGAAACCCAAAGGTACCAGTCTCTCCAAGATCATCAACCAGTTTCATTCCACTATCCCATAAAGGCATCACCCCTTTCCAGCATGAAGAAAAGGGGTCATTGCCCAGCTATACCTGAAGATTGAGAAAATGAGCTAATGAGAGGGAAGAGGTATAACTGGCTAATAGTATTTAACAAATGACTGAGACTACAAGACTCATTATATAGATATTTCTTTTCAGTGCCTAAAGTATTAGAATAGACAGAAGGAAATATCTGACGTTGCTGTACTGTAATCCAGTACTCTTGATCTTTGATAATGATTATATAACCATATTGCAATAAAAGGTAAAATAAAACTAATTTTATATTTTAAAATATGAACATTTTATGAAAGTTAAGTGACTAGTTATTTTCTATTTTTCCTTAATGGTTTTATTAAGCATATGTTTGTGAGACATTTCTAATCTACATGAGGATCAACAAGTATGTAACATGTGCCTTGTCTCTTTTTAGAATCCATTGCCTAATATTTTATTTCTACTTTGTATTCCCTTTTCTTACAAAATTATAAGCTGCAAACCTAAAATCTGGATCTTCCTCAAGTAGAAATAACTAATATATAAAAACAATGATGCATTAAAAAATTCTAAGTGGGAGAAAGTTTGATTTCTTATTTATTAATTCAAAAGTCCTATCTCCTGCTATTCATTTTTTAGTGTGTGGTAACACATATGACATAAAATTTGCCATTTTAACTGTACAACTCAGTGATATTGGTTACATTTGCAAGGTTGCATAACCATTACCACTTTCTATTACTAAAGCTTTTTAATCACCCAAACAGAGACTCCTTATCCATTAAACAATAAATCTCAATGTCTTCTACCTCTAGACCATAGTAACCCCTCTAATCAACTTCCTATCCCCAAGGATTATCTAATTCTAGACATTTCATGTTAGTGGATTCATGCAATCTTTGTCCTTTGTGTCTGGCTTGTTTCACTCAGTATGGTGTTTTCAAAGTTTGTTCTTTTTGTGCCATGTGTCAGAACTTTATTCCTTTTTATGATCTTTACTTTATTTGCAATAAATGGAATAATTTTGATTAATATTTAATTATTATTCTATATTTAACAGAAACTGATCCCAACCTGTGGATTTATGACAAATATTCTGCTTTTCATAATTTTAACACAATTTTTTTTATTCCAACGGATTTTATTTCATTTTTTTAAACTTTTTTTATTGTATAGTGAAACATATATACAAAGCAAAGAGATGAAAAGAAGCAACAGTTCAAAAAGTGACTGCAGGATAGATCCCAGAGTTTGTCATGGGCTACCATATGATCCTCTCATATTTTCCTTCTACCTGCTCCAGATTATAGGAAGCTAGAGAACTTAAATATATTTTTAACATCAGACTCAACTTTCTTTTCTTTCTTTTTTTGTGAAAAATTAACATATATACCAAAAAAGCTATGCATTTCCAAGCACAGCACCACAATTAGTTGTAGAATATATTTCAAACCTTGACATGGGTTACAATTTCACAATTTTAGGTTTTTACTTCCAGCTGGTCTAAAATACTGGAGACTAAAAGAGATATCAATTTAATGAATCAGCATTCATACTCATATTCATTTGTTAAGTCTTATCTTCTATGTATAATTCCACCATCACCTTTCATCTTTCCATACCTCATTGGGGTTGTTTGGGCTATGGCAATTCTAAATTTTTCATATTGGAAGGGTCTGCCATTCGTATGGGGTAGGGATATGGAACTATCTGATGTTCTGGATAGGTTGAGCTAGGTTTCAGGACTTATCTGGATGAAGGACCCATCTGGAGGTTGTAGGTTTCTGGAAAGTTACTCTAGTGCTTGGAACCCTTGTGGAATCTTATATATTGCCCTAGGTGTTCTTTAGGATTGGCTGGAATGGTCCCGGTTGGGGTTTGGCAGGTTATGATAGGTAGCAAGTTCTACCTGAAGCTTGCATAAGAGCCACCTCTAGAGTAGCCTCTTGACTGTATTTGAACTCTCTCTGCCACTGGAACTTTATTAATTACACTTCTTTTCCCCCTTTTGGTCAGGACATAATTGTTGATCCCACAGTGCCAGGTCTGGATTCATCATTGGGAGTCCTCCCCCACATGGCCAGGGAGACTTTCATCCCTGGATGCCATGTCCCACATAGTGGGGAGGGCAATGATTTCACTTACAGTGTTGGGCTTAGAGAGACTGAGGCCTGAGCAACAACAGAGGTCCTCCAGAAGTAACTCTTAGGCATGCCTATAGGTAGTCTAAGCTTCTATGCTACCTACATAAGCTTCATAAGTGTAAACCTCATGATTGAGGGCATGGCCTATTGATTTGGGTGTCCCTAAAGTTTGACACAGTATCAGGGGATTCCCTGATGATAAGGTTTAATAGGTCCATAGTCTTTCTCCCCTTCCTCAGGTGGCTTTTTCAATACTTTTTGATTATCTGGTTAATATACTCTAGGATGTTTCCAGGCATGACAATAATATATACAGGATTAAAGGACCTCTTTCTTATTCTGTGCTCTCTGTGTTTCAGTTGTTCAAATGAGTTATACAGGTAGGTTAAATTAGATTATGCACTGCAGAAAATTTCAGTTCCAGTTCAAATAAACCTTTCTTCCATTGGTCTCAAAGAGTATGTGTGGTTCTAAAATATAAACACTGTCTTCCTTACCCTTATTATGTTCTGAATTACTTTAATCCCAACCTGTTCAGCTTCATTCTTATCTCTAAATATCAGGTTATTTATATAGAACAGCTTCTCAAAATCCAGAACTAATAATCACCACTCCAAACTTACTGTGTCTGCTATAAAGGCTTGCAATCTAGGCCCCTGTTTTCTTATAAGTATTTTCTAAAGATGACCATACCATGTTGTTTTTCTGTTTCTATTTTATTTTGTCTCACCAAATGTCCCACATGTTCATTCACATCATTGCATGCCTCATGATATTGTTCCCTTTCATAGTAGCACTGCCTTCATTCATAAGTATACACCATTGTTTGCCATTCTATTTCTCCATCAGTGCATCCTTCAGCTAACTGCATTCATTGGAAATCATATAAAGGGCCCAATGTCCACAGTTCATCAACATTCTCAATTTCAGATAATTTCATTGTACCCAAGAGATATAAAAACACCCTCACCAAATAGGATATCTAAACCTCCTCTTAACTCTTTTTCCTCACCCCATTATTTATCTGTGCTGTTGCTGTGGTAGTGCTGATGGTTTCCTTTTGAACATTGGTTATAGCATGCAATTATTGACTTACTGTCTGTTCTATCTATAGAGGAGAGTGATATATTGAAACCTCCTACTATTATTGTTGAAACATCTATCACTCCCTTCAGTTTTGCCAGTGTCTGTCTCATGCACTTTGGAGCTCCTTGATTGGTAGCATAAACGTTTATGATTGTTATATCTTCTTGGTGAATTGATTCTTAAATTAGCATATAGTGTCCTTCTTTGTCTCTTATGATGTCTTTACATGTAAAGTCTATTTTGTCTGATGTTAGCATAGCTAATCCTGCTTTCTTTTGTTTACAACTTGCACAGAAGATCTTTTTCCATCCTTTCACTTTCAATCTATTTGTATCCTTGTATCTAAGATGAGCCTCTTATAAGCAGCATATACCTGAATTATGTTTCTTAATCCATTCTGCCAATCTGTATCTTTTAATTGGTAAATTTAGTCCATTAACATTCGAAGTTGTTACTGAAAATCTGTTTCTTCATTCCATCATCTCATCTTCTTTTTTATTTGTCAGATCTATATATTCTTTTCCATCTTTCTCTTTGTATTCCTTAAATTACCCTTAGTGGTACTCTTCAATTCGGTGCCCTCCTCCAGACCTCCCTCTCTTGTCTTTTTTTTTTTATCTGACAAAACCTTTTAGTATTTCTTGTGGGGCCAGTCTCTTACTGACAAATTCTTTCAGGACTTCTTTGTCTGTGAAAGCTTTAATCTCTCCCTCAAATTTAAAGGGCAATTTGACTGGGTGCAGAATTTTTGCCTGCAAGTCTTTCTTTTTCAGGATCTTGAATATATCATACCACTGTCTTCTTGCTTACAGAGTGCTAATTGTGTAGTCTGAATTCAGTCTTATTTGATTTCCCTTGTATGTAGTAGATTGTTTTCCTATTGCCACTTTCAGAATTTTCTGCTTCTCTTCATCATTTGACAGACTGATTAGTATGTACCTTGAGGAAAGTCTATTTGCATTTATTCTCTTTGGACTTCTTTGGGTTTCTTTGACTTGTATATTTATGTCCTTTATGAGGGTTGGGAAGTTTTCCCCTATTATATCCTTAACTACTCTTCCTAGCCCCTTACTCCTCTCTTCCCCTTCTGGGACACCGATGATTCTTATTTGTGCCCTTTGTTTTGTCTGTCACTTCCCTGAGTTCCCATTCATTTTTTTCCATCTTTTTTGCCATTTGCTGTTTTGAATCTTTGAAGTCAATTTTCCTGCCCTCTATATCACTTATTCTTTCTTCTGTCTCTTCAAATCTTATGTTGTGTGCCTCTAGTATGTTTTTTTTTTAATTTGGTCAGCAGAGTCTTTAATCTCTGTGGTTTCCACTAATTTTCTATTATTCTTTCAAATTCCTCTTTGTGCTCTTCTACTGTCTTCTTGATCCCTTTTATGTCATTTGCTATCCCACTTATTTTATCAAGTAGATTTGTATGAACATCTTTGATTAGTTGTTCCAATGTCTGTGTCCCCTCAGGTGTTTTAATTTGGTCATTAGGCTGGGCTATATCTGTCTGCATTGTGATAGGCTTACTGATCTGCTATCATCATTGCATGTAGATATCTTGACTGATTTACTTTGGGAGTTGATTTCTTTTGATAGTCAAATCCTTGTGTTTGTGAGATGGTTGTACAGCAGGGAGCAGGGCATGGGGTGGAGCACTTAGTATGATGCTTTGTTTCAGGGCATGTATGGGTGCAGGTTATGCTGCTGATTGTGAATGTGGGTGTCCAGTGGCCAGGAAGGATATAGCTGTGTGGGTGCACTGGTCTGGGGGACTGGTCTGGTGTGCACTGGTCTAAGGCATGGGGCCCTTTGTGCACATGTGTAGAGCTGTTGCAGCAGGTCAGCATTATGCCTTCTTGGACTGGGGGCAAATGTGACCCAGCTGTGCAGCAGGTCAGCACTTTCTCAGAGCTGGGAAGTGAGGCTGAAGGCCGTGCATGTGTGTGGTTCTAGGACTGCTATAAGATGCAGCTCCCAGTGCTGAATGAGATGATTGGGGGCCCCTGCTCATGTGTAGGGCTGAAAGTGCCATGAACAATGTGCTGATCTCAGGGGGGGTGGATGAGGCTGTATGACCCTATTGGGGGTGGGGGTAGCCTGAGTATGGAGTTTAGTGCCTGCAACCTTTATGCAGGGAAGGGAGGCAGAGGCACTGTTCAGGAGGGGTGTAGCAGAAGTGGGGTGGGCTGCACTTGGGGTGGGAGGTTGGCGCAGGTACGTGCACTGGGGGCTGGTGGGGTGGGGGTGCCTGGAGCATGGGGAATGGGAGCAGGTGAGGAGGTTCAGGTGCGTGGGGTGTGGGGTGAGTCGCTGGTCATGGGGCTGCACTGGTGAGGGTAGCACACACAAGGAAGAAAGCCTGGCTTACTTCCTATTCCCATGTACCCATCTGTGCACTTCTGCAGACTCCGCCGCTCTGTGCCGCTATGCCAGGCTCCAGCTTTCTGCCTCTCAGCTCCTCGGCCTCTGCAGCCAGGGGTGCTGCATGTGGTGCAGAAGGCTCTCCCAGGTCAGCCACACTCCCAAATTGCTGCCTCAGTGGCCCTCCTGTCCCTTTTCTAACTTTTCCACGAAGCAGGGCTAATCTCAAACTGCTCTAGTCGGCCATCTTTCCAGAAGTCTCCAACACAAATGCTTTTTAATATACCAGTTCATGGGCAGGTTCGAAAAGAGAAAAAAAATGAAAGTTTGCCACACTGTAAGAAAAACTAGTTTTTAACTAGGCTGAGCTATAATAGAAGATATACTATGTCATAAAATTTGTTCTCATAAAGTTGGTTGCACAATTCGGCAAATATGAGAGCTTCAAGAATCTGCAAGTTTGGGAAACTTACCCTAAAATAGAATAAACTTTGCTTCTTTAAAGGGTTCCTAGTCAACTACCTATCTGTGAAATGAGTTTGCTAAAAAAGACACTTTTCTAAAATACATGTCCCAACCAATTTTTAAGTTAAAAACAAATGAAAGAATTCAAAGAAATCCTGAAAGTCTGGCTATCTAATATAGTACATTCATTTTTTTTAGTTAAGATGTTTTCCGTCTATGCAATAAATGTATTTTGGAATCGTAACTAAGATGATACTGCATTTTAAATAGTAGCTATTTTCTTTGTGTATAAAACGCACCAAAATCAATCATTTTTGATGACATATATATTTGCTTCTTTCTCCCATATTTGCCAAATAGAGAAATTATTATGCTCTTACCTGTATGGACTAATGAATTTTCCTCTATATATCATCACAAAAGTCAGATAAAATGGAGAAAGTTACAGGAGAAACATGTATCAAACTGCATGTACTAACTTGAAAATTTTAAAAATGGACTTCAGTATGGCTTCTGGTGATATAATAAATTAATGTGGGGGGAAGAAAAGAAAATTACTTGGGTATAGTTCTAAAATGAACTCTTTTTTCATATGCACTTTAAAAATATATTTTTAGATTTCTGGTCAGTAATAAAATAATAGTGAGGTGGTTTGAAGCTGTTATGTACTGCAGAAAAAGTCATGTTCTTTTAACCCATGCCCGTGGGTAGACCTATTGTGTTTGGGACCTTTTGGTTAGGTTATTTAAATTGGATGTGATACAGCCTATTCAATGTGAATCTTAATCTTAATCTTAATCTTTTTACTGAAGTCTTTCATGAGAGGATAAGAAAGAAAAGAACCAGTTAGAGCTTAGAGAGAAAAGCTCCCAGAGAATCAAGTAAGGACCCACAGAAGCTCCAAGAGCCACTGAAGCCAGAAGCTGAAAGTAACAAAACCCAAGAAAGAAGCACCAGAAGTTGCAGATAATGTGTCTTCCCATGTGACAGAGGTGTCCCAGATGCCAGCAGCCTATCTTAAGAGAAGGTATCCTGTTGATGCCTTAATTTGGAAATTTATTAGCTTACTAAATCCACATTGTTAAAAAAATTAATTTATAAATATAGTAAATCCACATTGTTAAAAAATCAGTTTATAACTGCTATTACTCTGTTTATACTTCTAGTATCAAATAAATTATAAGGTCTTTATAGTAAATAATTAAGATCCCTTAATCACTATAAACATTTATAAATTTAACATTGGACTTTTAAGTACCTAAATTTTTATCTAACAAACAAAATATTCTCATTGGATTCTTATAATTCTAATAGATTAAGCTCATAGATCTGATAAATTTTAAATTCTCATAAATATTATAATATTGCTTACAATCTTGTTGAAAATTCCTTTAAACCTTTTAGTAATGAGGATAAAAGTAGCCATTTACATGTTTCAAAAAGAAAAAGCTAAGGTCTATAGTTAGATTGCTTATCTGCCAAATTATTATAGGGAAATAAATGCAATAATAATGTATATACACCATTTATTCCAAATTTGACACAAAAATAGTCAAAAAATAGATCTCATTTTTGTCATAATTACTAATGTTTAAATCTAATTATTCTAGATTTAAAAATCACTATACTTGTCCATTAAAAATTATATCATTCCAAATAAATCAGAATTCTCATATCAATATTTTTATGTCACCCAAAGTGATCTTTGGCTATAATACCGGTCTCAGTCTTGGCAATAACTGAGAGCACAAAGTTCCACAATTACTAAAAAAATCTCTAATTTGCTAAGGACTGCAGTATCTATATATTCATATGATTTGAATCTGAAATCTACCAACTAAATTCCCTCTTCAGTTGGCTGGAAGCCAACAAGTTCATTTACGGCTTAATTCTGTTCTGAAATTGTTTTCCTTTTCTTTCTATGTGATAAGGTCATGATTTTTATAGATTTTTCTATGATATCCTGTTGGATTCTGTTCAGCCCTCAAGAGGTTGTCACCTAATTCATGTTTATAGCAAAGCCTGCCATAGAACCAATATTGAATACACAGACCCCTTCTGTTTCAGTCAACATTCTCCAGAGAAACAGCACCACACTGCATGCATATAAATGGAGAGAGAGAGAGCCAGAGAGAGATTATAGGAATTGAATTACAAGGAGATTGGCTAGTTAGAACTTTGATGAAGGTGAAGTTGATTCCCCAAGAGAAGCTAGCTGGTTGAAGTAGATATAGAAATTCTTCTTTCCGACTTCTTAAATCCTTAGTTCTGGTTTTGATACCTCAAGCTATTGGTTGAAGAGGCTCCCCTTAATACTAAGGGCAATTGCCTTTGTTGATTGTAGAGTAAATCAGCCACAGATTCAGTCAACTGATTATGGAAGCAAACTACCTAAGATACCACCACAGTAATGATCAGGCTAGTGCTTGCTTGACCAAACAACTCCACATCATAATCTAGCCAAATTGACACAAGAAATTAACCATTGCAGTTTCTCTCATAGGGCTACATTTCAATGGGATAATATGATAAGATTAAGAAATAGTGATTGAGTGGCTTCTTTCAGTAGTTGATCAGTCTTTTCCAAGGAGATGAGATGAATCTGTAAAGATCATGGAAGATAACTGTCTAAATAAAGGATTAGCTAGTGAAAAAAGATTGGGCATGATGCATTTAAGTATCTGAAAATCAGTCAGGTTATAAAATAATAAATTAAGGAAAGAGAAGTTTGAGAGCTACCTATGGGGCAGTTTCCATAGACACTTTTAGACAAGGATAAATATTTGGGATGAAAAACCATTGGAGAGTTATAAGCAAGGGTGTCACATGATCACATTTTAAATATCTCCCTACTGATTGCTGTGTGGAAACCTGATTCTAATACGTTAGAATGAAAGTAACGATATAAAAGTGCAATTAATCAAGTGGGAGATGATGGTGGCTCCACTAAGGAATTAAGTTGGGAAGTGGTGAGAAATGGTCAGTAGTGTATTTAAAGTATAGAATAAATAAAACTTGCTGAAGAATTGGGTCTGGACTCGGAGGGTGGGATTGAAAATTAATTATCATTGATTTTACTACCCTAAAATTTGCGATTCGAGAAATATGGTTCTGAGATTTCTGTTTAGTGCATGTTAGTTTAGAAAAGCTCATTACATCCAGTGAAGACCTCAAGGGCACAGTTTGATAAACAAGTTAGGGGTTATGGAGAAAAATCAGGGATAAAGATTTTATTTGATAGTCAATGATATGTCAGTGTATTTAAAGCCATTATAGAGTTGATAAAATAGGGAGAGTAGGTAGATATGAGAAGATAAAGAAGCCTGGGAGCAAGTCCTGCAAACTTTTCTAAGTAGGAAGGAAAGGAAAAGAAGCCAGGAAAGAAAGTGGATGGGGAAATACTACATGGAAGGTAAACTGAAAAAAAATTTTTCATAGAAGCTCAAAAAAGAAAAGTTTTAAGACTGAATGTGTGGATGGTGTGGTCAACTGTTCAAACATCAAAAATCAGCCTGGTGAGATATAAACAGAAAAATTACCAATGGAGTTGCCAACACATAAGTAAGCCAGAAAAGCATGATTAAAGAAGTTTAAGAAGAGATTCGGGGGTGGGGGGTGGAGAGTGAGAAAAGTTTTTCAATGTTCACATTCTTCGCAAGTTGAGTAGAGAGTTGAAGCACTAGCTAGAAAACTGTCATAATAAAGAGTCAAATAACTGATTTTCTTTACTTAAAAACTGCCAAATGAACTAAATAATAAAAATAGAGATAATGATGATGCAGCAAAAAGAAGGACTACTGACAAAAACTAAGTCTTTGAGAAGTAACACGAGAAGACTTTCAATGAAGAAAAGGTAGGTGTTTTGCAGTGTGTGGGACCAATGATTCATTGTAACAGGAAAGGAGGAAGAGAGTAAGAATTAGATACTCACAGTTTGATGATTTGGTGGTAGAAAGAATGAATCAGCCTATTTCTATTTTTCTTAATGATATATAAAGCAAGGCCGTCAGCTCTCAGTGAAGGGAAACTATCTTATAGGATGTCCGAGGAGATACAACTGGTTAAACAGTCATTTAGAGGGAGGAAACATATAGTAGAAAAGTGTGCTGGTCTGAAAGGATTATGTACCCTATAATAGCCATGTTTTAATCCTGATCATCTTGTGGAAATAGCTATTTCTTTTAATCCCTATTCAGTACTGTAGGTTGGAAACTTGATTGGATTAACTCCAGTGGAGATGTGACTCCACCCATTACAAGTGAGTCTTCCTTACTTTGCTGCAATCCTTTAAAAGAGAAAACATTTTGGAGAGAGTCGTGAGAGAGCCACAAGAGAGCTACAAGAACCACAAGAGCCCATGCAGCCTGAGATCTTTGGATATGAAGAAGGAATATGCTCCCAGGGGAGTTTCATGAAATAAGAAGCCTGGCAAGAAGGCTAGCAGATGTCACGATGTTCCCCATGTGCCATTCTGGTTAAGAGAGAAACCCTGAACTCCACTGGCCTTTCTTCAGTGAGGGTAACCTTTGGTGGTGTCTTAATTTGGACATTTCTATAGCCTAGCTTTAATTTGGACATTTTCATAGGCTTAGAACATATATGCAACCTAATAAATTCCCCTTTTTAAAAGCTGTTCCAATTTGCAGCTAGCAAATTGATCTACAGATTCAATGCAATGACAATCAAAATTCCAACAACCTACTATGCAGATTTGGAAAAGCTGGTGATCAAATTTATTTGGAAGATCAAGTGATCTCAAGTAACCAAAAACACCCTAAAATAGAATGAAGTGAGTAGACTCATACCTGCCAACTCTAAAGTGTATTATAAAGCCACAATGCTCAAAACAACATAGTATTGATACAATGGAATCAAATTGAAAGTTTGGGAATGAACCCTCAGGTTACAAGGTCACCTTTTGGCAAGATCCCCAAATCCATAGAACTGGGGCAGAATTGCCTCTTTAATAAGCGGCTTGAAGAACTTGATATTTATATCCAAAGGAATGACAGAGGACCCCTATCTCACACCTTACAAAAAATTAAATCAAAGTGTAACAAAAACCTAAATATAAGAAACATTACATAAAACTCCTAGAGGAAAATATAGGGACACATCTTCAATACCCAGTCATAGGGGACAGCTTCTCAGAAATTATATGCAAAGCCCAAGCAACAAAAGAAAAAAAATAGATAAATGGGAATGCCTCAAGACTGAACACTTTTATGCTTTAAAGAAATTTGTCATAAAGGTGAAGAGGCAGCCAACTCAATGGGAAAGAATATTTGGTAAACTTTTATCTGATAAAGATTTGAAATCCAGTATATATAAAGAAATCTCACAACTCAACCACAAAAGAATAAAGAACCCAGAGACATTTTTCCAAGGAGGAAATATAAATGGCCAAAAAGCACATGAAAAGGGTGCACGGGTAGTTTAGTGGTTAGAATGCCCTCCTTTCATGTGGGAGACCCGGGTTCAATTCCCGGAACATGCATCCAAAAAAAACCACGTGAAAAGATGTTCATCTTCATTAGCTATTAGGGAAATGCAAGTCAAAACCATAATGTGATATCATCACACACCTACTGGAATGGCCAGTATAAAACAAATGTTGGCGTGAATGTGGAGAAATTGGAACACTTATTCACTGCTGGTGGGATGTAAAATTACACACAACAGCTGTGGAAGATAGTTTGGTGGTTCCTCAGAAGGGAAATATTGAGTTGCCCTATGACCTGGCAATTCAACTACTTGGTATATACCCAGATAAGAAAACATCGACAGGAACAAACATTTTCACACTAATGTTCATGGTGGCAATTATTCACAATCCCCAAAAGCTGGAAAGAATCCAATATCCATGAACAACTAGGTACATAAACAAAATGCGGTATATGCATAAGATGGAATATTATGCAGCAGTAAGAAGAAATGAGGTCCTGAAGCATGCAACAACATGGCTGAAAACTGAATGCTTCGTGAAAGAAGCCAGACACAAAAGGAGAGTTATTTTATGATTTCACCAATATGAAAGACCTAGAAAACATAAACTAGTGTCTTAAAATGTAAAATATAAGGGACCTAGAGAAAGACAGCAGTTAGAGAAGGGAAAGTAGTTACATAATATGTACAGAATTGTTAATGAAGTTGAACTTAAATGTTTGGGAAACTAATACTACAAAAATAAATAAGTTCATGCATGAACTACTACAAATGTATGACACTTGTGTAAAGAGTTAATAATAGAGTACATGGGGAAAATTTATCTTTTGCATGCTATGGACTATATTTAACTGTTATATATTAATAGTACCACACCAATACTAGGGGCAAATAATAGAAGGATATAAAGGAAATGAGGTTTTTTGTGTTTTCTATTTTTTTTATTTATGAAGGTCTAAATGTTATTTTTCTCTTTGGAGTAATGAAAAATGTCTAAAATTGAGAGTGAAGATAATTGCACAATTAAGTGAGGCATTGTATACTTTGGACAGACTATAAGGTATGTGATATATCTCAACAAAATCTGAAGATTAAATAAATAAATGAATAGAAAGATTCAAGTGCTGGAGAAGATGTGGAAGCAGGAATAACTATTCAATGTTGGTAGAGAAGTAGAAAAGTGCTGCTTCTCTGATGGGCAGTGTGGTGGAGCCATTAGAGGCTAAATATAGAGTCACCAAATTATTATGCAATCCCAGTAACTGGAATATGCTTGGAAGAATTGAAAGCAGGGACATGATCATTATTGGCACACTGATGTTTGTGGCATCATTATTCATGATAGCAATTGTACAGAGGTAGTTGAAGGTCCATCAACTGATGAGCAGAAGGGTGAACTGTGGGGTATACATATGATAGAATATGATGTCACTATAGAAAGGAATGAGGTTGTGGGGTATACAATGTGATGAATGAACCTAGAGGGCACTATGTTGAGTGAAATAAGTTAGAAAGAAAAGTACAAATATTCTAGGTTTCATTTAGAAAATACTTATAAGAAAATAAGGACCTGGATTGCAAGTTCTTATGGCAGCCATATTTATTCCTGAGTTTTCATTATTATTTCTAAATCCTGTGCCCTATGTGTATAACCTGGGATTTCCCTGTAACTTTGGGTACCTATGTGACACTGTGATTCAGAATTAGAGCTCCGCAGCTCTGAAAGTCAGCAGGATCCACACAGCAACTGTTAAAGAATCTGAAAAACAGATCAGCCTCCAATTAAAGATAAGAATGAAGCTGATCTGGTTAGGGCTAAGGCAAAGCAGAATACAGGGTAAAGGATGTTGTTATTTGTATATTAAATCTTCAACTTCTGTGAGAGACCAAAGGAAGAGATGCTTATTTTGTTCAAAATTTAAATTTTCTTCTGTAAACTATCCATTTTAACCTGTTTGGTCATGTTATTTAAACCTAAATACTTGAAGCCCAGAACAAAGAATGAGAACTTGTTATTCTATACGGCTTAATAGAATAACTGTTACATTCCAGAGTATTTTGAGCATAAAATTAAAAAAAAATATTTGCAAATTCCTTTTAGGGACCAGATAAAAATATAAAACCATTGGACATCCTCATCTGGGAAATTCCTGATATTCTCTCAAGCATTAGCAATTTCCAATTTAACCCAAGCCCTCAATCTTGAGGCTTTCTCTTAAGAAATTTATTTCTGTAATGGCAAAGCTAATCCTACTTATAATTATGCCTAAGAGTCACCCCTACACAACATCTGTGTTTTTTTTCTCGCTTAAACACAGTCTTTCTCTTTCTAAGCCAAAGACTGTAGATAAACTCACTACTCTCCTCCCTATGTAGGACATGATTTCCAGGGATGTACGTCTCCCTGGCAATGTAGGGCATAATGCCCAGTGATAAGGCTGGCCCTGGCATCATGGGATTGAGAATGTCTTCCTGACCAAAAGGAGGAAAAGAAATGAAACAAAATAAGGTTTCAAAGGCTAAGAGATTTAAAATAGGGTCTAGAAGTCATTCTGGAAATTGCTGGTATGCGCACCTCACCTAGATATTGCAAATTGCTACAATATGCCGTGCCCCAATCAACAATATTCCCAAAACCCCTAAAGAATACTTATTAAGTTTATTTTTCTGAGAAACTTAAATTTTCCAGATTACTCCCATCCCAAATAAGTCCTGAAACCCCAGAGTCAACAGTTTCTCCAAGAACACTAACAAATCGCATTCCTCTACCCCATCATGCTGACTCACTTTTTCATCATGAAGAAATTAGAATGGCCATTGTCCAAATATGTCAGAAGATTGGACTGATCAAAATAGAGGGAGGAGTTGTAATGGAGAGGTTAGGATTTGACAAGTGATTATCACTACTTACTGGCTGTATGATGCTTCCTTTTGATTTCTAGTTGTTGGAATCACCAGAAGGAAATAGCTGAAATTGTTGAACTGCAATGCAGTAGCCTTCATCTTTGATAAAATTGTGTAACTATGCAGCTTTTATCTTGAAACTGTATGGCCTTGTGACTGCTACACCCTTTATCCTGTCTGTGGTTAGATGTGATTAGATATGCCTGGGAAACAATGTATAATACAGAGTGCAAAGACAGTGACAGGAGCTAGGAAAGGGGTACCAGTTACCTGAGATGGAGGGAATTGTTAACAAGTTTGAACTTAGTGTTTGGGAATGGGTAGAAATAATGGTAGCTCATTCTTGGGATTGCAAAATAATAATGGTTAATAATTTGATTGAAAGTGGTAGTTTAAAGTCCTGTATGCAAATAAGTTTTTGTGTGAACCAGTACAAATGTAAAAAATATGGAGGATAGTATATGGGAAAAACCAAAGCTATTGGGAACTGTGGACTATAGTCAAGGGTCATATTTTAATATTCTGTCTTCAGCAGTAACAAATGGACTACACCAATACTGCACATCAACAACAAATGGCATGAGAGCTATGGGAGGATTTGAGTTTTAATTTTTTGTTCTTATTCCTATTTTGGAGTAATGAAAATGTCCTAAGATCTATCATGGAGATGTAGGCACAACTATGTGATTATACTGTGAGACAGTGATTATATGCTCTGGATGGTTTGTATGGTGTATGGATTTACCTCAAAGAAATTGAAAAAGAATTGAAAAATTTGTAGCTAAACTGACCAAGAAAAATTGACAGAAGACCAAATTATTAAAATCAGGAGCCAAAGAGGAAACATTACTACTGACCCTACATAAATAAAATGAAATAGAATATTATGAAAAATGTGTAGCTAAACTGACCAAGAAAAATTGACAGAAGACCAAATTATTAAAATCAGGAACCAAAGAGGAAACATTACTACTGACCCTACATAAATAAAATGAAATAGAATATTATGAAAAATGTAAACAAAAAATTAGATAACCTATTTTAAATGGACAGATTCTAAGAAATACACAAACTACAAAATATGATTCAAGAATAAATAGAAACAATAAATATTTCTATAAAAATAAAGATATTGAATTAGTAATAGAAAATTTCTGGCCAAAATAATGTCCAGGACCTGATGCATTCACTGGTGAATTCTATGGAGTATTTAAAGAAAGATAAACAACAATCCTTCATAAACTCTACCAAAACTTTTTAGAGGAGATAAAGCCTCCTAATTCATTCTGAGGTCAACATAATCCTAATACCAAACCGGAAAAAGACATTACAAGAAAAAAAACCACAGTCCAATTGCCCTTATGAATATAGATGCTAAAATACCCAACATAGTAAGAGCAATCCAAATCATGCAGCTGCAAATAAAAAGGATTATACAACATAACTAATTGGTAATTTTCCTGAGAATACAAGAGTAGTTCAACCTACAAATATAAATCAATAAAATACATCATTCAATATATTAAAGGAAAAAATACATAATCATATCAATTGATGCAGAGAAAGCATTTGACAAAATCTAGCAGGATTGTTCCATGATGGAAACACTCAAAAATCTAGGTACAGAGGGGAACTTCCTCAGCCTGATAAAGGGCACCTACAAAGACCTACAGGCATCATCACACTTAAAGCTGAAAGACTAAAAGCTTTCTTCCTAAAATCAAGAACAAGGTAAGGGTGTACACTCTCACCATTTCTATTTGACATGGTATTGGAACCTATAATTAGGTTAATTGTGCAATAAAATGAAACAAAATACATCCAGATTATAAAAAAAGAAGTAAAAATATCTCTATTTGCAGATAACTGCAAACACTGAAGAATCATAAAGCAACTATTAGACATAATAAAGTTGTTCAGCAAAGTTTCTGATAAATATTTCAAACAACAGTTGTATTTCGCTGCACTAGCAATGAACAATCTTAAAATGAAATTAGGAAAACAATTCCATTTACCATAGCACCAAAAATAATTTTTAGGAATAAATTTAACTAAAGAGATGAAAGACTTGCATACATAAAACTACAACACATTATTGGAAATAAATAAAGGGAAAAATGCCCTGTGTTCATGTGTCAGAAAACTTAATAGTATGGTGATGTCAATACTCTCCAAATTAAACAGATTTATCAAAATTCCAATCTAAATTTCAACTTTCCGTTTTTGAACAAAGCTGGCTCTAATATATATATGGAAATGCAGGGGACCCCAAATATCCAAAACAATCTTGAAAAAGAACAGAGTTGGAGGTTTCACACATCTCATTTTCAAACTTACCACAAAATTAAGTAACCAACACAGTGTGGTACTGGCAGTAAATATAGTTAGGATGTAAACCAATGCACATATGAGCAATTGATTTTGAGAAGAGTGCCAAGATAGAGAATGAATAGTCTTTACAAAAGTAAGTGTTCTCTTTCTCCGCCGGCCCGCCGCGCGGCGCCCACGCCCCGCAGCAGCCAAACCGCCCGCCCTCCTTCTCCCCCCTCTTTCTCCGCCGGCCGGCCGCACGGCGCCCACGCCCCGCAGCAGCCGACCCGCCCACCCTCCTTCTCCCCCCTCTTCCCCCTCCTGCTCCGGCGGCTCTCCAACCACCACAGTGCCCTCTTCCCCGCCTTCACCGGCTCCTCCGCCACCAGCCTCGACAGCCTTGCCGCCCTCACCTTTCCTCCTCCAGAACAGCTACTGGGGGAGTGGAGATAATACAGAGCAGCTCCCGGAGCCACGAGGGAGATCAAAGGGACAGCGTACCCCATCCTGGAACGGCTGGGACAGCATACCCCATCCTGGAACGGCTGACTATCTGGGAGAACCAGCTCTGGTGAGATCACCAAGGGGCACGGGCTTTCCTGGGTGGGACGGCAAGCGACCGGAGTCCCTCCCTTCCACCTTCCCAGGCCAGCTGGTAGAATTTGAATGGCGGTCCCCTTAGGCCGCGGTGGCTGGTGCCCCCACCACGCGAGGCCCCCCGGACCAACTGAGATAGTTGGGTCGGAAATCCCCAGCCTGCAGAGAATAGTGACCGGGGGATCCCTTCCAAACACGTGACTCCCCCGTCCAGCTGGGAACAGTGCACTTTCCCGGGCTGTGACAGCTGACGCCCTCCCGCCACGCTAGGCGCCCCGGGCTGACTAGCTAATTCGGCCGGACGCTCTCCTGTGCTGCGGCGGCCGGCGACCCTCCCCGCATTCGGAACCCCAGGCCGGCTGGCATTCTTCCAAGACGCTTCGGCTACCGAACCTTCCCTACGGCGAGAATTTTCCAGAGTTAAAGGACCCACAGTAACTTTCACTGGTGGAACCCGTAGACAAACGTGTGCCATGACCGCCACCTACTGGGCAGGATAAGAAAAACAGAACCCAGAGATTGCACAGAAAAATCTTTCAACCTGTGGGGTCGAACACCCAGGGAAATCTGACTAAATGCCCAGACGTCAGAAGAAGATAACGGATCACGCTCAGAAAATTGAACATATGGCCCAGTCAAACGAAGAAACCAATAGTTCAAATGAGATACAGGAGCTGAAACAACTAATGCTGAATATACGAACAGAAATGGAAAACCTCTTCAAAAACGAAATCGATAAATTGAGGGAGGACATGAAGAAGACATGGGCTGAACATAAAGAAGAAATAGAAAAACTGAAAAAACAAATCACAGAACTTATGGAAGTGAAAGATAAAGTAGAAAAGATGGAAAAAACAATGGATACCTACAATGACAGATTTAAAGAGACAGAAGATAGAATTAGTGATTTGGAGGATGAAACATCTGAATTCCAAAAAGAAACAGAAACTATCCGGAAAAGAATGGAAAATTTTGAACAAGATATCAGGGAACTCAAGGACAATGTGAGCCATACAAATATATGTGTAGTGGGTGTCCCAGAAGGACAAGAGAAGGGAAAAGGAGGAGAAAAACTAATGGAAGAAATTATCACTGAAAATTTCACAACTCTTATGAAAGACCTAAAATTACAGATCTAAGAAGTGCAGCACACCCCAAAGAGATTAGACACAAATAGGCATTCCCCAAGACACTTACTAGTTAGAATGTCAGAGGTCAAAGAGAAAGAGAGGATCTTGAAAGCAGCGAGAGAAAAACAATCTGTCACATACAAGGGAAACCCAATAAGACTATGTGTAGATTTCTCAGCAGAAACCATGGAAGCTAGAAGACAGTGGGATGATATATTTAAGTTACTAAAAGAGAAAAACTGCCAGCCAAGACTCCTATATCCAGCAAAATTGTCCTTCAAAAATGAGGGAGAAATTAAAACATTCTCAGACAAAAAGTCACTGAGAGAATTTGTGACCAAGAGACCAGCTCTGCAAGAAATACTAAAGGAAGCACTAGAGTCAGATACAAAAAGACAGAAGAGAGAGGCATGGAGAAAAGTGTAGAAAGAAGGAAAGTCAGATATGATATATATAATACAAAAGCCAAAATGGTAGAGGAAAATATTATCCAAACAGTAAAAACTCTAAATGTTAATGGACTGAATTCCCCAATCAAAAGACATAGACTGGCAGAATGGATTAAAAAACAGGATCCTTCTATATGCTGTCTACAGGAAACACATCTTAGACCCAAAGATAAATATAGGTTGAAAGTGAAAGGTTGGGAAAAGATATTTCATGCAAATAACAACCAGAAAAGAGCAGGAGTGGCTATACTAATATCCAACAAATTAGACTTCAAATGTAAAACAGTTAAAAGAGACAAAGAAGGACACTATATACTATTAAAAGGAACAATTAAGCAAGAAGACATAACAATCATAAATATTTACACACCGAACCAGAACGCCCCAAAATACGTGACGAATACACTGCAAACACTGAAAAGGGAAATAGACACATATAGCATAATAGTTGGAGACTTCAATTCACCACTCTCATCAATGGACAGAACATCTAGACAGACGATCAATAAAGAAATAGAGAACCTGAATATTACTATAAATGAGTTTGACTTAACAGACATTTATAGGACATTACATCCCACAACAGCAGGATACACCTTTTTTTCAAGTGCTCAAGGATCATTCTCAAAGATAGACCATATGCTGGGTCACAAAGCAAGTCTTAACAAATTTAAAAATATTGAAATCATACACAACACTTTCTCGGATCATAAAGGAATGAAGTTGGAAATCAATAATAGGTGGAGTGCCAGAAAATTCATAAATACATGGAGGCTCAACAACACACTCTTAAACAACAAGTGGGTCAAAGAAGAAATTGCAAGAGAAATTAGTAAATACCTAGAGGCAAATGAAGACACAACATATCAAAACTTATGGGACGCAGCAAAGGCAGTGCTAAGAGGGAAATTTATTGCCCTAAATGCCTTTATCAGAAAAGAAGAAAAGGCAAAAATGCAGGAATTAACTGTCCACTTGGAAGAACTGGAGAAAGAACAGCAAACTAATCCCAAAGCAAGCAAAAGGAAAGAAATAACAAAGATTAGAGCAGAAATAAATGAAATTGAAAACATGAAAACAATAGAGAAAATCAATAAGACCAAAAGTTGGTTCTATGAGAAAATCAACAAGATTGATGGGCCCTTAGCAAGATTGACAAAAAGAAGAAGAGAGAGGATGCAAATAAATAAGATTAGAAATGAAAGAGGAGACATAACTACTGACCTCACAGAAATAAAGGAGGTAATAACAGGATACTATGAACAACTTTACGCTAATAAATACAACAATTTAGAAGAAATGGACAGGTTCCTGGAAAGACATGAACAACCAACTTTGACTCAAGAAGAAATAGACGACCTCAACAAACCAATCACAAGTAAAGAGATTGAATTAGTTATTCAAAAGCTCCCTAAAAAGAAAAGTCCAGGACCAGACGGCTTCACATGTGAATTCTATCAAACATTCCAGAAAGAATTAGTACCTACTCTCCTCAAACTCTTCAACATAATCGAAGTGGAGGGAAAACTACCTAATTCATTCTATGAAGCCAACATCACCCTCATACCAAAACCAGGCAAAGATATTACAAAAAAGGAAAAATACAGACCAATCTCTCTAATGAATACAGATGCAAAAATCCTCAATAAAATTCTAGCAAATCGTATCCAACAACACATTAAAAGAATTATACATCATGACCAAGTAGGATTCATCCCAGGTATGCAAGGATGGTTCAACATAAGAAAATCAATTAATGTAATACACCATATCAACAAATCAAAGCAGAAAAATCACATGATCATCTCAATTGATGCAGAGAAGGCATTTGACAAGATTCAACATCCTTTCCTGCTGAAAACACTTCAAAAGATAGGAATACAAGGGAACTTCCTTAAAATGATAGAGGGAATATATGAAAAACCCACAGCTAATATCATCCTCAATGGGGAAAAATTGAAAACTTTCCCCCTAAGATCAGGAACAAGACAAGGATGTCCACTATCACCACTATTATTTAACATTGTGTTGGAAGTTCTAGCCAGAGCAATTAGGCAAGAAAAAGAAATAAAGGCATCGAAATTGGAAAGGAAGAAGTAAAACTATCACTGTTTGCAGACGATATGATACTATATGTAGAAAACCCAGAAAAATCCACAACAAAATTACTAGAGCTAAGAAATGAGTACAGCAAAGTAGCAGGCTACAAGATCAGCATTCAAAAATCTGTAGCTTTTCTATACACTAGTAATGAACAAGTTGAGGCAGAAATCAAGAAACGAATCCCATTTACAATCGCAACTAAAAGAATAAAATACCTAGGAATAAATTTAACCAAAGAGACAAAAAACCTATATAAAGAAAACTGCAAAAAACTGTTAAAAGAAATCACAGAAGACCTAAATAGATGGAAGGACATACCGTGTTCATGGATTGGAAGACTAAATATAGTTAAGATGTCAATCCTACCTAAATTGATTTACAGATTCAATGCAATACCAATCAAAATCCCAACAACTTATTTTTCAGAAATAGAAAAACCAAAAAGCAAATTTATCTGGAAGGGCAGGGTACCCCGAATTGCTAAAAACATCTTGAGGAAAAAAAAACGAAGCTGGAGGTCTCCCGCTGCCTGACTTTAAGGCATATTATGAAGCCACAGTGGTCAAAACAGCATGGTATTGGCATAAAGATAGATATATCGACCAATGGAATCGAATAGAGTGCTCAGATATAGACCCTCTCATCTATGGACATTTGATCTTTGATAAGGCAGTCAAGCCAACTCACCTGGGACAGAACAGTCTCTTCAATAAATGGTGCCTAGAGAACTGGATATCCATATGCAAAAGAATGAAAGAAGACCCATCTCTCACACCCTATACAAAAGTTAACTCAAAATGGATCAAAGATCTAAACATTAGGTCTAAGACCATAAAACAGTTAGAGGAAAATGTTGGGAGATATCTTATGGATCTTACAACTGGAGGTGGTTTTATGGACCTTAAACCTAAAGCAAGAACACTGAAGAAGGAAATAAATAAATGGGAGCTCCTCAAAATTAAACACTTTTGTGCATCAGAGAACTTCATCAAGAAAGTAGAAAGACAGCCTACACAATGGGAGACAATATTTGGAAATGACATATCAGATAAAGGTCTAGTATCCAGAATTTATAAAGAGATTGTTCAACTCAACAACAAAAAGACAGCCAACCCAATTACAAAATGGGAAAAAGACTTGAACAGACACCTACCAGAAGAAGAAATACGGATGGCCAAGAGGCACATGAAGAGATGCTCAATGTCCCTGGCCATTAGAGAAATGCAAATCAAAACCACAATGAGATATCATCTCACACCCACCAGAATGGCCATTATCAACAAAACAGAAAATGACAAGTGCTGGAGAGGATGCGGAGAAAGAGGCACACTTATTCACTGTTGGTGGGAATGTCAAAGGGTGCAACTACTGTGGAAGGCAGTTTGGCGGTTCCTCAAAAAGCTGAATATAGAATTGCCATACGACCCAGCAATACCATTGCTAGGTATCTACTCAAAGGACTTAAGGGCAAAGACACAAACGGACCTTTGCACACCAATGTTTATAGCAGCGTTATTTACAATTGCAAAGAGATGGAAACAGCCAAAATCTCCATCAACAGAAGAGTGGCTAAACAAACTGTGGTATATACATACGATGGAATATTATGCAGCTTTAAGACAAGATAAACTTATGAACCATGTAATAACATGGATGGACCTAGAGAATATTATGCTGAGTGAATCCAGCCAAAAACTAAAGGACAAATACTGTATGGTCCCACTGTTGTGAACGGACATTCGAGAATAAACTTGAAATATGTCATTGGTAACAGAGTTCAGCAGGAGTTAGAAACAGGGTAAGACAATGGGTAATTGAAGCTGAAGGGATACAGACTGTGCAACAGGACTAGATACAAAAACTCAGAAATGGACAGCACAATAATACCTAATTGTAAAGTAATCATGTTAAAATACTGAATGAAGCTGCATCTGAGCTATAGGGTTTTTTTTGTTTTTGTTTGCTTGTTGGTTTGTTTGTTGTTGTTGTTTTTTACTATTACTACTACTTTTATTTCTTTTCTTTATATTAACATTTTATATCTTTTTCTGTTGTGTTGCTAGTTCTTCTAAACCGATGCAAATGTACTAAGAAACAATGATCATGCATCTATGTGATGATGTTAAGAATTACTGAGTGCATATGTAGAATGGTATGATTTCTAAATGTTGTGTTAATTTCTTTTTTTTTTCTTTTCTTTCCGTTAATAAAAAAATAAAAAATAAAAAAAAAAAAAAGAAATAGAAAATGATCAGAAACTCTGAGATCCCCTCCTGGCTCTTTTAGAGTGTATGCTCCCCCAAAGATTAACAATATCCTTATTTCTAACATCATAAATTAATTTGACATATTAGGCTTTGAACATTATGTCAATGATTTCATATTATGTAGGTCCTTTCATTCAGCATTATGCTGATGAAATCCATCCACATGATTGTACGTGGCTGTAATTCATTCATTCTTATTGTTGTAAAGTATTTCTTTGTGTAAATATGTCATAATTTACTTATCAATTCTATTGCTAATGTCATGTATATTCATTTTAATTTGGGGCAAACAAAATTAGTGCTGCTTTGAAAAGCCCTGTACATAAAACTTTTTGTGAATATATGTACATATTTACTTGGGACTCATAGGAGTAAGATTGCTGAATCATAGTATATTCTTGAATCAGTTTTATGAGATTCTGTAAACCAGTTTCACATCCCTATCAGCCATGTATGAGAGCTTCAGTTGTCCCACATCACTGCCAAAACTTGGTATGTTCAATTATTTTATTTTATCAATTTTGGTGGGTACACAGCACCTTTTAGTTTTTATTTACATTTCCCCAGTGACAAATAAAATGATCATGTTTATATTTAAAAAAAAAAAAAAGATTGAAATCATACACAACACTTTCTCGGATCATAAAGGAATGAAGTTGGAAATCAATAATAGGTGGAGTGCCAGAAAATTCATAAATACATGGAGGCTCAACAACACACTCTTAAACAACAAGTGGGTCAAAGAAGAAATTGCAAGAGAAATTAGTAAATACCTAGAGGCAAATGAAAATGAAGACACAACATATCAAAACTTATGGGATGCAGCAAAGGCAGTGCTAAGAGGGAAATTTATTGCCCTAAATGCCTTTATCAGAAAAGAAGAAAAGGCAAAAATGTAGGAATTAACTGTCCACTTGGAAGAACTGGAGAAAGAACAGCAAACTAATCCCAAAGCAAGCAAAAGGAAAGAAATAACAAAGATTAGAGCAGAAATAAATGAAATTGAAAACATGAAAACAATAGAGAAAATCAATAAGACCAGAAGTTGGTTCTATGAGAAAATCAACAAGATTGATGGGCCCTTAGCAAGATTGACAAAAAGAAGAAGAGAGAGGATGCAAATAAATAAGATTAGAAATGAAAGAGGAGACATAACTACTGACCTCACAGAAATAAAGGAGGTAATAACAGGATACTATGAACAACTTTATGCTAATAATACAACAATTTAGATGAAATGGACAGGTTCCTGGAAAGACATGACCAACCAACTTTGACTCAAGAAGAAATAGACGACCTCAACAAGCCAATCACAAGTAAAGAGATTGAATTAGTTATTCAAAAGCTCCCTAAAAAGAAGAGTCCAGGACCAGACGGCTTCACATGTGAATTCTATCAAACATTCCAGAAAGAATTAGTACCTACTCTCCTCAAACTCTTCAACATAATCGAAGTGGAGGGAAAACTACCTAATTCATTCTATGAAGCCAACATCACCCTCATACCAAAACCAGGCAAAGATATTACAAAAAAAGAAAACTACAGACCAATCTCTCTAATGAATACAGATGCAAAAATCCTCAATAAAATTCTAGCAAATCGTATCCAACAACACATTAAAAGAATTATACATCATGACCAAGTAGGATTCATCCCAGGTATGCAAGGATGGTTCAACATAAGAAAATCAATTAATGTAATACACCATATCAACAAATCAAAGCAGAAAAATCACATGATCATCTCAATTGATGCAGAGAAGGCATTTGACAAGATTCAACATCCTTTCCTGCTGAAAACACTTCAAAAGATAGGAATACAAGGGAACTTCCTTAAAATGATAGAGGGAATATATGAAAAACCCACAGCTAATATCATCCTCAATGGGGAAAAATTGAAAACTTTCCCCCTAAGATCAGGAACAAGACAAGGTTGTCCACTATCACCACTATTATTCAACATTGTGTTGGAAGTTCTGGCCAGAGCAATTAGGCAAGAAATAGAAATACAAGGCATCAAAATTGGAAAGGAAGAAGTAAAATTATCACTGTTTGCAGACGATATGATACTATACGTAGAAAACCCAGAAAAATCCACAACAAAATTACTAGAGCTAAGAAATGAGTACAGCAAAGTAGCAGGCTACAAGATCAGCATTCAAAAATCTGTAGCTTTTCTATACACTAGTAATGAACAAGCTGAGGGGGAAATCAAGAAACGAATCCCATTTACAATCGCAACTAAAAGAATAAAATACCTAGGAATAAATTTAACCAAAGAGACAAAAAACCTATATAAAGAAAACTACAAAAAACTGCTAAAAGAAATCACAGAAGACCTAAATAGATGGAAGGGCATACCGTGTTCATGGATTGGAAGACTAAATATAATTAAGATGTCAATCCTACCTAAACTCATCTACAGATTCAATGCAATACCAATCAAAATCCCAACAACTTATTTTTCAGAATTAGAAAAACCAATAAGCAAATTTATCTGGAAGGGCAGATTGCCCCGAATTGCTAAAAACATCTTGAGGAAAGAAAACGAAGCTGGAGGTCTAGCGATGCCGGACTTTAAGGCATATTATGAAGCCACAGTGGTCAAAACAGCATGGTATTGGCATAAAGATAGATATATCGACCAATGGAATCGAATAGAGTGCTCAGATATAGACCCTCTCATCTATGGACATTTGATCTTTGATAAGGCAGTCAAGCCAACTCACCTGGGACAGAACAGTCTCTTCAATAAATGGTGCCTAGAGAACTGGATATCCATAAGTAAAAGAATGAAAGAAGACCCGTATCTCACACCTTATACAAAACTTAACTCAAAATGGATCAAAGATCTAAACATTAGGTCTAAGACCATAAAACAGTTAGAGGAAAATGTAGGGAGATATCTTACGAATCTTACAACTGGAGGCAGTTTTATGGACCTTAAACCTAAAGCAAGAGCACTGAAGAAAGAAAGAAATAAATGGGAGCTCCTCAAAATTAAACACTTTAGTGCATCAAAGAACTTCATCATGAAAGTAGAAAGACAGCCTACACAATGGGAGACAATATTTGGAAACGACATATCAGATAAAGGTCTAGTATCCAGAATTTATAAAGAGATTGTTCAACTCAACAACAAAAAGACAGCCAACCTGATTACAAAATGGGAAAAAGACTTGAACAGACACCTACCAGAAGAAGAAATACGGATGGCCAAGAGGCACATGAAGAGATGCTCAATGTCCCTGGCCATTAGAGAAATGCAAATCAAAACCACAATGAGATATCATCTCACACCCACCAGAATGGCCATTATCAACAAAACAGAAAATGACAAGTGCTGGAGAGGATGCAGAGAAAGAGGCACACTTATCCACTGTTGGTGGGAATGTCAAAGGGTGCAACCACTGTGGAAGGCAGTTTGGCGGTTCCTCAAAAAGCTGAATATAGAATTGCCATATGACCCAGCAATACCATTGCTAGGTATCTACTCAAAGGACTTAAGGGCAAAGACACAAACGGACATTTGCACACCAATGTTTATAACAGCGTTATTTACAATTGCAAAGAGATGGAAACAGCCAAAATCTCCATCAACAGAAGAGTGGCTAAACAAACTGTGGTATATACATACGATGGAATATTATGCAGCTTTAAGACAAGATAAACTTATGAACCATGTAATAACATGGATGGACCTAGAGAATATTATGTTGAGTGAATCCAGCCAAAAACTAAAGGACAAATACTGTATGGTCCCACTGTTGTGAACGGACATTCGAGAATAAACTTGAAATATGTCATTGGTAACAGAGTTCAGCAGGAGTTAGAAACAGGGTAAGACAATGGGTAATTGAAGCTGAAGGGATACAGACTGTGCAACAGGACTAGATGCAAAAACTCAAAAATGGACAGCACAATAATACCTAATTGTAAAGTAATCATGTTAAAATACTGAATGAAGCTGCATCTGAGCTATAGGGTTTTTTTTGTTTTTGTTTGCTTGTTTGTTTGTTTGTTGTTGTTGTTTTTTATTATTATTACTACTTTTATTTCTTTTCTTTATATTAGCAATTTATATCTTTTTCTGTTGTGTTGCTAGTTCCTCTAAACCGATGCAAATGTACTAAGAAACAATGATCATGCATCTATGTGATGATGTTAAGAATTACTGAGTGCATATATAGAACGGTATGATTTCTAAATGTTGTGTTAATTTCTTTTTTTTTTCTTTCCTTTAATAAAAAAATAAAAAAAGTAAGTGCTGGAACACATGGATAATCACATGTAAAAAGTAAATTTGTAGCTTTATATAACACCATCTATAAAAAAAGTTCAATATAAACCAGTTACCTAAATGTAAACATTAAAATTATAAAACTCTAAGAAGAAAATGTGGGTGTAAATTTTCTTGCCCTTAGATTAGGCAGTCATTTCTTAGCTATGATACCAAGGCATATGCAACCAAAGAAAAAAGAGATAAATTGAACTTTATCAAAATTAAAAAATTTGTTTGTCAAAAGACACTATGAAGAAAGTAAAAACACAATGCACACAGAATGGGAGAAAATATTTTCAAATTATGTATCTGATAAGGGTAAAGTGTCCATAATTTATAAAGTATTATTACAATTCAAAAATGAAAAGAAGAATAAACCCATTAAAAATGGACAAAATATTTGAATAGACATAATTTCCAAAAATATGTAAATTCACAATAAGTCCATGAAAAGGCGGTCAACTAACATCAGTTTTGACACACATGTAAACCCAAATCACAACAAGATACCCTTTCATATTCACTAAGATTTCTACAAGAACAATGGAAAGTAATTTTCGGTGAGGATATCAAGAAATTGGAAACTGAAAACATTCCTACTGGAAAACAGTTTTGCAATTATTCAGTAGGTTATGGAAACATAGAGTTACCACAAGACCCAGCAATTACACTCATAGGCCATACCAAAGAGAATTGAAAATATATGTTCAACAAATATGTGCCATGAATGCTCATAGCAACATTATTCATAAGTCAAAAAGTGGAAACAACCTAAATACCCATCAATTGATGAACACATAAAAATTGTGCTATATCTATACAATTGTATACAGTATCTTACAATTTCAACTATATATGAATGCTACGACATGCATGGATCTTGAAAAAGTATGCATTCTGAAAAAGTCATACACAAAAAGGCATATGCTGTGATTCTCTTTATATGAGATGTCAATAACAGGCAAATGTATAAAGACAGAAAGTAGATTAGTAGCTGAAAGGACTGTGGCAAGGGGAGATTGGGAAAGGACTGCTAACAGGTATGAGATTTATTTTTGGGGTGATGAAAGGTTCTGGCATTACAGAGCCCTGATGGTTGCATGAGCACTTGAGTATACAAAAATATCCACTGAATTATAAACTATTAAAATAGTAAATATTATGGTAGATGCATTTCATCTAATTAAAAAAGAGTTAATATATGGTTCTTACTAGCTACTCTGTAGATATAACAATTGCACATATCTAATAGTTTTATATGTCAAAATTTGGCTATATATTTATTTATCTTATTTTATTAAAATAATTGACATGAAAGTGTGAGTAATCAGTTAATTAAGTTTTTGGGAGCAGAGTTTTTGCTAAAAAATAATATAAAATTCACAGTCAAATGACTGAAGTGGAACATATGCAGGTGGTACTTCTTTTTTAAGAAAAAACATATTGGTCCTTTTATTGTCAAGACAATCTCCTCATGCCTTCAATCTAATTTCCTAGTGAATAAAATAGCGGAAACAAGCATTGTTCACAACTTATGTTTTTATCCATCCTTCCTCACCTTCCTAAGTAACTCTGCTCCTCACAGTGCCCTGTAATAATAAAGTTACCAACGATGGATCAATGCCAGAGCACATATTCAGAGACCAGAACCAATGCACAACATGTCCTCTATTTCCAATACAGGATCATAAAGCTTCTGGTAGCTTTAAGTTTCTGGGACAGGAGAGATTCACTGTCTTCACTTATTGCATTACATCAATCATGTGAAAATCCATATAAACTTCTGCCTGGTAGATCCACAGCCAGAGAGGTGATATAACTAACACTGAGAAATGTGGATTTCTCATGTTATATATCGCTATGGGCAGGTCACGTCAGGGATACGTTAGGCAATCAATAAGTATATGTTGAATGTGTCAATAAACAATTATATCTGATGGATGCTAGCTGTTCATTTCTATAATAAATACTTTAGAACCACAAACAGAATAATATTAACTAATTTGTTTATTGGGAAATTTATTTTATGCCTATATTATAAATGTGATAATGTTATTTCTCTATTTTGATTTTTATTCATATGCTTAATGAATGTTTATTCATTCAGAAAAATTATACAGAGTTTCAACTGTAATTTTTTTAAATTTACTAAGGGTGGGTGCAAAATTGTGAAAAGGAAGAAATCTCTGGTCTCAAATAGATTGTCGTCTGACAGAATGCGTGGCTATGCTTATAATTTCAATATGGTATAGCTATTTCATTATGGAGATTTACACAGAGAACTTAGAAAAATTGAGCTGAGCCTTGAAGGATGTCCTAAAGCTATGGGGCATGAGGGGAAGAGGTCAGGCAAAAAGACTATTTTCAGTAGAAAAAAATTATACTTTTTTTCAAAAACAGGTATAAAAAATGCATATAATTTGGAAGAAACTGCAAAATTAATATAAGTAAAAATATGCCCACAAAAATTGTGGGGATCATCCAGACCTAGGTTTGAATCTTGATCCCATAATTCCATGAATTCTTTTTTAGTTTGCTATAGCTGCTGGAATGCAATATATGAGAAATGGAATGGCTTTTAGAAAGAGGAATTTATTAAGTTGCAAGTTTATGGTTCAAAGACCGTGACAATGTCCAAATTAAGGCAAGTCTATAAAGATATCCAAATTAAGGCATCCAAGGAAAGATGCCTTGGTTCAAAAAGGCTGATGATGTCCAGGGTTTCTTTCTCAGCTGGAAAGACACGTGGCGACATCTGCTAGATTGTTCTGCAGGCTTCTTCAATGGCTTCCACAGGGCTCTGTCTGTTTGGTTGGCTCTACTAGTTCTGAACCCTAAAGCTTTTTCCAAAATGGTTACCTCTTAAAGAGCTCCAGTAAGCAATTCCACCTTGAATAGAATCTCCATGGAAACCGTCTAATCAAAAGTTACCACCCACAACTGGATGGGTTATAGCTCCATGGAAATAACAAAAATGATTCTACCCAGCAATATTGAATGAAGATTGAAGGACATGGCTTTTCTGGGGTGCATAACAGCTTCTAATCAGCGCAGATTCAAGTTTCTTTTTCATAAATAATCCTATAGGCCAAGGAGATCTGATAAAAAGTATTCCATGCTAAGAACTCTTCAACTCTTCAGCTAGTAACTACCATTGTATGTTTGTCAGGAGCTCTTCAGTAGCATAGAGATTTGACTGAGTCACCCTTTTACTTTCCCAGGACAACTTTTATTAAGGGTAGGAATAGATCTCAGGTATCCTGATAACCCTTTCTTCCTGGTCTATCTTTTGATCTTAGTAGATATCTCCTAGCCGTACATGTCTCAGTTATGTCCTTATTATTTATCTTACAACATTTTGTTGCATATTTTATACAAAAGAATAATCTTACTCTCAACCTAATGATCAACAGTATTTGAGCCATCCAATCAAGAATAGAAATTCTGTCTACAAAATGTGTCCATTACAACTATATTTCTTCTCCGTTCTTATGTTCCTATCAGCCCATTTACTCATTTACTTCTCATGCATAATTATTTGTATTTTACTGATGGAGGCATTTAATTCTTTTCACATTTTCCCTGAGGTCAAAATCCCTTATTCTGGTCAGTATTTTCTATGAAACCATGGGAATTAAGGACTTCAAATCTATATCCCAAAATATTTTTTCATTTTGAGAGTCATCAGTCAATTATATCTGGTTTGCATTTATTTGTGTTAATAAATCTATAGATCCTTACTAAGCCACAAGGAATATATGATGTTTGACACACTGCTCATTATTTGAGTCTTTCTCTATTCTTTCAAAACAGAACAGACTTTTTTTCCCTACATCATCCCAGGGGCAAGGATAACTAGAGGCTATTGTTCAATGAGTTCTGATTCCATTAGTTTGTGGATGTAATCATATTCCAGATATGAAAGTAAAGGTGTTTACAGCCACTGGCTTCACATATAAATGAGTAACATAGCTATCTATGCTCCCATGGGATGGCATTGTATCCAATCCTAAACAGTTGCACTATGGAGAAGAAAATTCCCCTTTTTATCCATGGGATCTGAGTGGTTGGGAAGAATGGAATGTAGCCAAACTTCAGTTATGTTTTGCCATGATTTAAGCTTTCTATATTGCCCTCATAAATACATCCTTTTACCCTGGACCCTAACATTTAAATATATCAAATAATATCAGATTAGAATATCCATGCTTTCTCACGGGGTAAAACTGCAAACCTGTTACAAATGTTGTTGATGGGTAGTGTGTTATTATTTGAATGGTTCATTCATGTTACAGCTTTATTGACCTCAGTCTGATATCTAGCTATAGTTAGTATCCTAGGGCAGAGTTCAGTCTACTGTCCCAAAAGCACATCTTTTTCATCAGTATGATAATCCTCCAGAAAAGTTATTTGACCTGATTTAGTAGTGAAGACTAGAACCTAAAATCTCTGTAGAACATGGCATATCAGGTCCCATGCTTATCAAGCCATCACATATTTTGTGCCATTGAACTTTCCTTCATGTTATTTGTGAAAACTGAGAACATGGTCTGTGCCCCCAAATATTTTATTTTCCATAAGACTATCAACTAGGTATATTTGACCCCCAATACATCTTCATTTGGGTATGCCATGAAACTTCCTAGAAACATTCTTTGAATATCTTGGGAGGGAGTTCTATGTGGTCACAGACTGACAACTCCAAAGAGGAATTATCAGTTATAGCAAGCCACCAATTTCATACCAGTTTCACCTCCCTTGAAGTTAACAAGGTTCCTTTTCTAATTTCCTCAAATGCATTCCATACTCAGTGTTAGAAAGTTTAGTTCTGCCATAGAGGGTAGAACACCGTACTCCGTTTCTCATTGTCCTCAAACAGCTGTTATAACAAAATTTCATCTTGATTTATGGTTACACAGAGTACTAAAGTTCTGCTGTTTGGTATTTTTCACCTATATACTTGTTTGGTAGTGTTTCCATCAGTCATTTGGGGAAAAAACAAATAACATCGGAATGATAAATATACCATAAATGTGATGAGCTAACTGAATTGTCAGGCGTGTTGATTCACTTCTTTCCCTCAAATTATCCAGTTGGAGGGTTTAGAAAAAGCCATAGAAATATCAGCAGTAGTCCAGTATTCTTCCATGACAAAAAGCAAAGCAGAAATTTCTCACAGTGCTGGCCCTTTGTCAGCAGCAGACCCAAGAGACATAGCCAAGAGTCTTAATCTCTTGCTGTGACGCACATTCATGGCAATAGTGTCACTGCCCTGCTCCCTAGCTCTCCTCTATGCAGATCATCCCATTTTTACTTATTGGCCATGTGCTCCACTTTCTTTCCCCACGGGTGAGATTTCCATTTCTGACATAGTGCTTAACCATAAAGCATGCAATAATAGCTGACTGTTAATACTTTTCATTAACCCCAACCTTGAGAAGATACCACAGGATTAGATAAAGAATCACACCACTATCACTGTCAATTTTATCAGAGCCATTTTTCACGATCGATTCTAAATTGGTACACAGACAAATTTATGACCTGCTTTGAAGTATCTGTAGGAAGTTTAATGGTAGAAATTCCTGAGTATGGAATTTTAATGATATATGCTTTAATTTCTTAGGCTACCCAAGTAAATACCATGCAATGGGTTGGCTTAAATAAGAGGCATTGATTAGCTCACAGTTTGAGGGTGGGAAAACGTCCTAATCAAGGCATCATCTAGGCAATACTTTCTTCCTGAAAACTGGCTGCTGGCATCTGCTGAGATCTCTCTTTTCTCCTGGGATTCCTTAATTTTACCTTGTTTCTTACTTGGTTTTCTCCCTCTCTCTGTCTGAACTTCATTCTTTCATAAGGACTCTAGTAACAGGACTAAGACATATCTTGATTGAGCTGGGACACAGCTTAATTGAAGTAACCTCATTAAAAGGTCCTACGTGTAATGGGTTTATACCAACAGGAATGTATTATATTTAAGAACATGTTTTTCTTGGATACACACAGCTTCAAACCACCACAGTATGTATATTGCCTCTTGTGAATTTTTGGTAACTTTCATAGCTATGCATGCATTTAAATGTAAGTTTAAGAAAACTGAATTGGGCAAAATGAAGCAAACTTTTTGTGAGGGGGGAAAGCATAAATTTTCCTAATTGTGTCTTCTATACCTCCAAATTCCCACTTCCTAATCCAATAAAAATTGTATTCCTGCTTTACTTACCCTCATATTAAATAGGAAGTCATGATTATTTGAATAAGCCATTTTTTTTAATCTTTTGGTTTCACTGTATGTTGCAGTGATAAGTTTTTCAGTTGCTTATTCCAATTTTCAATGAGATAACTCTTCTGAGTACAGAAGAACTTGCTGTATGGTCATGTAATATTTTCATTTTCTTGTTTAATATTATATAGATGAAATAATTCCAGGCTGAATAGAGGGAAAAGTTGCTGTTTCTAACCTTTAATTGCATTATCGAAGGATGCTTGTTTTACAAGAAAAGTACAGGATGGATTAAAATAAGTGTTAATTTCAGTTAACATGCATTTGTCCCCATCAAAGAGATCTAATGCAATATACTTGCCATCAAAGCACTCAAAACTTGTGTAGTGGTTTGAAGTTACATTTTTCCCAGAAAAACATTTCTGAAATCTAACCAATTTCTGCGGATGAACCCGTTTTAAAGTTTTGATGAGGCTACTTCAGTTACAGTGGGAATCACCACAGACAAGATGGATCTTAATCCTATTACTGGAGTCTTTATAAACAGAATGAATACAGACAGAGAGAAAGAGAAACGTATAGAGGCAAGGAGTTGAAAACAATGAAACCTAGAAGAGAAGGGAGAGACCAGCAGAAGTTGCCATGTGCCTTGTTATATGGAAGAGAAGTCAAGGATTGCCAGCAGCTGGTCTTTAGAAAGAAAGCATTATGTTGATAAAGTCTTGATTTGGCTATTTTCCTAGCCTCATTCTGTAAGCTAATAATTTCTCATTGTATAACTGAACCCATTTCATGGCATTTGCTCTAGGAAAGCTGCCTAAGAAACTAAAACAGATTGTGGTACCAGGAGAGTGGGGTCCTGCTATTGCAAATACAAAGAATGTGGAAATAGCTTTGGAATTGGATAATGTGCACCAGCTGGAAGAATTGTAAGCTGTTTGATAGAACAGGCTCATATTGCACTGAAAGAGACGGTTGACAGAAATATGGATGCAAAAGGTACATCTAATGAGTCCTTAGACAGAAATGATGAATGTGTTTTTGGAAACTGGAAGAAAGGTGATTCTTGTTTTCAAGTGATAGAGAACTTAGCAAAATTGAGTCCTGATGTTGGATGGAAGGCAGAATTTTAGGGCAATGACATTCACTATTTAGTTGAGGAGATTTCTAAGCTAAGTGTGGAAAGTACAGCCTGGTTTGTCCTTGCAGCTTATAGTAAAATTTGAGAGGAAAAGAGTAAGTTAAGAACTGAATTCTTGGGCACAAAGAGACCAGAAATTGAGGATCTGAAAAATTATGATCTTCTGAAAAGTGAACCCCCAAAGAACAGTGCTCCATGTAAGGGTTTAACTGAACATGGATCCTGTCAGCCATTTCAGTGAAAGTCAGGCTTGGAAATGAATTATCCAGGAAGAATGTTTCAAAAAAACCTACTGTCTGATGGTTTGGACCCCTGGGTACTACAGAACTGACAAGTTTATTTTGCAAGATCTGTATGAATGGAATGAATTCCAGCCAGAAATAAAAGGGACAGACTGTGGGAAAAGTCATTTCAAGGGCAGAACCATAGAAGATGAGGTCTGGACCAAAGATATCTTCTTGGCCCAAGAGGACTGGTCCATCAGTGAGTATTGAAACATTAGTCTGCCCCAGAATTTGGAGAGGGTCAGCCTTCTACCCAATTGTTCAGGAACAGTATTACCACCCAGTCTTCAGAGAGGGGGCAGCATATTCCCTGAGGATTGCAGGGCCATCACACCAGTTTTCTCAAAGGGTGAAAGGTCAGTGTTTGGAGAGAGCATGGACGCTGTGAAAGCACTTGGAGGAGATCTGGCTGCCTCTCCATCAGGCCCTGAGGACAAAACATTGTTCTAGAGATGACTTTCAGACTTTGAAATTTAAAGGAGTTTGTCCAGCAAAAGTTTGGAATTGTTTAGGACTTGTGGCCCCTGTTTTCCTTCCAATCTCTCCCTCTGGGAATGGGAATGTTTATCCTATGACCACCCCTGCCTTGTATATTGGATGCAGATATCTGGTTTTCTAAGTTTGGTTAAGTCCAAAAACAAAAGAGATTTGTGCCTCAGGACAAGCTACACCCATAATTGAGTTTGATAAGACTTTGTACTATACATTGCTACTGAAATGACTTAGGGCTTTTGGGATATTGTCATGAAATGAATGTATTTAACATGTGGAAGGAATATGTCTTTTGAGGGTTTAGAAGGTGGTGTATGGTGGTTTGAAGCTGTATGTTTCCAGGGAAAACATGTTTTTAAATCTAATCCATTTCTGTGGATATAAATCCATTGTAAATAGGATCTTTTGATGAGGTTCCTTCAATTAAGTTGTGACCCACTTCTTTCAGAATTCATCTTAATCTTATTACTTCAGTCCTTTATAATAGAATGAATTCAGAGACAGAGAAAGAAAGCCACAGACACAAGACACAGAAACCAGCAAAACCCAGAAGAGAAGGGAGAGACCAGCAGGCATCGCCATGTGCCTTTCCATGTGGCAGAGTATTCAATGGGTGCCAGCAGTTGGTCTTTAGAAAGAAAGCATCACCTTGATAATGCTTTGATTTGGACATTTCTTCAGCCTCAAAACTGTAAGCTAATAAATTCCAAGCCAAACCACTTCATGGCATTTGCTTTAAGCAGACTAGGAAACAAAAACATCTTGTTCTGGGGGATTTCACCCTCAGCTTTTTTAAAGTATTAATTTCTGTTTCTTATTACATTGGTGATTTCCTCTGGTGCAAGGAAATCTTGTCATTTCTCTTCCCATTGACTGCCCAGAGCTACTCCATGCCTATATATTTCATGAACTAAGCTAGTCAACTTTAGGAAACGGACTAAGACTTATTTGTGCCTTAACTTTCCAATACCCTCACATAAGGCTTCTGAGAGGGTATTAGAAAGTTGAGCTTTTGTCTTGTTTTGTTTATTGTTTGCTGGTTTTCAGTGAACAACTACACAGCCCACTTGAATTTTCAAAGTGGATTATATATGAGGGAACACTCATATGGAGCACTCATCTTTGCCCAATTTCTTCCTGACCAGTGTACATCTGTTATCTCGAAATTAGCAGAAGACTTTACCACATTTCATGTTATTAATTGCTAAGACATCATTAGTGCCACATATTAATGTAATTGCAATAAATATCTTTAATAGCACAATAACCAGCAGAAATAAAGATGCTCATTAATTTCATATTTTTATAATAGTTAACTTTTCTGCAATGGTATAAATTGTGACATAATGAAATTTTTCTGATGGTGGTGGTTTTTCTTTTTGTTTGTTTTTTCTGTTTGCTTTTTATAAAATACTACTTTTATGGGTCTAAAGCATTATCTAGTTTCATAATACAGCTGAACCTAATATTTGGTTCAAATTTTATTGAAGACTTCTTATTAAGCTATCCTGATACACCGCCTTAAATTTTGACTTTCATGAAAATAATCCAAGGAAAATTAGCATAAGGGACTATACGAGTGCCTCCTTTAGCAGAATAAAAATTAGTTTAAATTAAATACTAAATGACAGTCAATTTTATTGCACTGAGATATAAAATAACGAGGTGACAATAGGATGACACAAAATAGTAGCATGATTTGGCATCTCAAACAATTGTAAGATGGGCTTATACAGTATTTTCACCGACAAGTTCAGTCTTTACCCTGTGAGCTTACCTAGAGCTGGCTGTCATAAATCAGTGTGCAGCGGCAGGCTGCAGGCAAAGCTAATTTACTGACAAAGCCAAGTGCTTTGTGAGAAACCTAAAGGAAATATTTTTGTCTATAGACAATCAAATATCAATTACACAGAATTTAGTTAGTAGCATCTTTTAATGTCAACCTTTAAAAATAATAATTAAAAGATAATAGATTTGTGAAACAATGTCAAAAATTCAACATTCCCTTAAGAGCAAGTAAAAAGGACAAATCAGATGTAAGCACAACACAAAAGGATTATGTCTAACTTCCTAGTGTCTGCAAAATTGAATATAAATGAGATATGGTGGCCTTTTATCTGTATTATAACTAACTAGGATGATATGTGAAAAGGCAGTTAGGATTAGATTGGATCTCATATATCGGAAAACCCAAAATAGCCATAGCTTAAGTAAGATAGTAATAAGGGCTAAGACTACTTCATTTGATTAGGCTACACCTTACCTGCAAATAACATCTCCAAAAGGCCTTACCTCTGATTTCCATGAGAACACAAATTAAGATTAAGAACATGTGTCTATTGAGGTACATAATTCAACCTACCACACCTCTGTTCTACTATCCTTAGTATGCAATAAACATTTTCAAGTCACTGCATGGGCCAGTTGGGTTGCTGGGACATGATGATCATAACAGCATTCCAGATAGTTGAAAGGGGAAAACAGATCAGGCACCTATCAAAGCCCTCATATCCCACCGAGCAATGATGCTTAAATGCCATTTGCTATTACTTAGTGACAAAGCACCCTCTAATGGGGTGGTCTTTCAGTGGGAAAGCAATATACTGCTTTGTTTTTAGCTTTTTGTTGTTGTTTTTGTTTTTTTAACTAAAGAACAAAAGGAGAATAGTTTTTCCATAACTGGCAGTTCCAACCATAAAAGGGAGAGTAAAGGATTTTTGTTGTTATGGTAATTGTTAAGAAAACAGCCTTTGGGGTTTGAGAGCGCAGGCTGAAATCCAGGCTCTGAGAATTCCTACATTACAGATATGGGCAAGTCATTTAAGGTCTCTGAGCCCCATTTTCCAACTATAAAGTAGGCGTAATAATAGGCCTACCCTTATTACAGCTGTGAAGTTTAAATAAATGAGATAATATATTTATTCGTGACTGGATTCGACCTGTTAATATTTTGTGGAGATTTATGCATCTAATTTCATGAGAGATATTTGTCTGTAGTTTGCTGTTATCTTTCTAGTTTGGGTTTCAGGGTAACAGAGTGATTTTGGAAGTGTTCTCACATGTATTTTGTGGAAGAGATTTTAGAAGAAATGCTAGCTCTTCTTTGAATATTTGGTAGAATTCTCCAATAAAACCATCTGGGCATAGAGATTACACTTATAGGAGTGTTTCAACTCCTTTTTACAGCTATGGGAACATTGGTCTGTTTATTTCAAATTGGTTGCATTTTGGTAGTTGCTGGATTTTAAGGAATTGATCCATTTGTTCTAAGTTGCAAATCGATGGCCACAAGATTGTCTATCATATACCCTTATCTCATCTTTTTAATGGCTAACAGACCTGTAGCCTGGCTAACAGGTTCCCTGTTTCATTTCTGATATTGGATATTTTTGTCTTCTTTTCTTTTATTTATGTTACTCTTGTTAATGTTTATAAATTGTATTGACATTTTAAATGAACTTGCTCTTTGTTTTTTGTTTTGTTTTTACTTCTATTGATTTCAGCTTTTACTATTTCCTTCCTTCTGCTTACTTTGGATTTATTTTGTTCCTCTTTTTCTGGTTTCTTGAAGAAAGACTTTAGAATACTGATTTGAATATTTATTTATTTATTTTTTATTTATTTATTTATTTTTATTTTTTTACATGGACAGGCACCGGGAATCGAGCCCGGGTTCTCTGGCATGGCAGGCAAGCATTCTTGCCTGCTGAACCACCGTGGCCCGCCCTGAATCCTTTTTTAAATGCAAGAATTCAGTGCTATAAATTTCCTTCTCAGCACTGTTTAGTGAATTATTTGCTTGCATTCTGTTCTATGTGTTTTTTTTTAATTTCCTTTGAGACTTTCTCTTTGACCTATGGACTATTTAGACATCTTGTATTTTATTTCCAATGACAGAAAACTTCCTGTTATCTTTCTCCTATTGATTTCTAGCTTGTTTTCATTATGGTAAAGGAGCGTACTTTTTATTATCTAAATATATTTTAAGTGGGTTCAGGTTTGTTTAATGAACAAAGACATGATACATCTTGCTAAATATACCATTGGTACTTGATAAAAAGTGTATTCTACTGTTATTGAGTGGAGTGTTCTAGATAAGTAAATTACATCCTGTCCGTCCATTGTATAGCTCAGTTATTCTATATCCTTGCTTTTTTCTGTCTAGTACTTCTATTAATTTATGAATGGAATGCTGAAATTCACCAGTTTAATTGTGGATTTATCTTTTTTCTCCTTTCAATTCTGTCAACCTTAGTTCCATATATTTTGTCTCTCTTTGGTTTGGTGCGTAGATACTTAGGATTTGTGTATCTTCTTTGTTGTTTCATTCTTTTACAATTATGTAAGTTTCCCTCTGTCTCTAGTAATTTTCTTTGCTCTGAAATCTACTTTAATATTAATATAGCCACATTTGTTTACACTATCTTATTTTCAACCTATGTGTGTAACTGCATACAGAGTGAGTTTCTTGTAGATAGATAGCTTATAGCTGGATCATTTCTTTTAAAATTCTCTTTGCCCATCTGTTTTTTAATTGTTAACTCCAGATAACCTACATTAACAGTGATTATTGATATGTTAGGGCTCTAACCTGCCATTTTATTAGTTGTTTTTGGCTTATTTCTTCTGTTGCTTGTTCTTATGTTGCTCATTTTCCTTTGGTTTAATTGAACATTTTTAACAATGTATCTTAATGTATTTGTGTTATTTTGAATATATTGCTTTATAGAATCTTCTGACTAGTTGCTCCAGGTATGTACATATATTTATATAAATGTGTATTTTTGTATTTACATAACTGTCACAGCCTGCTGGCACCATTTTATCTCTGTGTGAAGAATAGAACTCAACTCCATTTAGGTCTCTCTCTTACATTCCCCACTCATTAAATACAATTTCATTAGTATTACTTGCACATAAAATCAACACCACATTAAGTGGTCTTATAAATTTGCTTCAAGCATCAAATAACATTTAAACAATTTATATGAATGCTGAGTTACTCTTATTTTGACTCATTCCAATGTTCTTTTCTTTCTGAAGTTCCAAGCCTTCTCCTGTTATCATTTCTTTTTTGTTTTTAGGTCTTTCTTTACGGGTAAGTTTGATAATGATAAATCATCTTAGTTTCGTGTCCTCTGAGAATGTCTTGATTTCCCTTTCATCCCCGAAGCATATTTTTTGCCAGATAGAATTCCCAGTTGATAGTTCTGTTTCAGTACTTGAAACATGTACTGCCACTTCCTTCTGGCCTGCACAATTTCAAAAGGACAATCTGCTAACATTCAAATTGGTATTTCCCTATAGGAAATAGTATCTTTCTCAAGTTGCTTTCAATATATTTTTAGCCTTTATTTTTTCCCAGTTTAATTTTAAAGTATTGACATGATTTTCTTTGGATTCATCTTATTTGGTGGTTCTCATCTTCTATATTCTGGATGTGAATCTGAGAATTTGATTAAGAAACATTGATACATCCACAGGAGTGTATATTATGCAGTCATTCAAAAGAATAAATTGAAATGAATGAGTTGGAATGGTTTCCACAATATTTCTTATTCTAGGAATGAAGAAGAAAAATAAACTATGGAAAAATGTGCCTAGTATCAAGCTATTCTTTTAAGTAATCATTGTAAAGAATTTAAATAGATATTTAATTTTTAAAAATTATCATCACTTGAATGACTCAAATTGCCTTCATTTTATAGTGTATGTTAGGTTTAGCATAATCACAGCTGAAGTGTATGATTGTGTTTGTTTCACAAAGATATGTGGGGCAAATGTGCATGGACAAATTCAGACATTCACAACCTACCACTTAATATCCTAGATGCTGTACTTTTATCTTGTAATAAAATTTTCAGGAAGCCCTTTTTCTCCCATTTCAACTTTCAATAGGTATTTCCAGATATGTGTCATCTGTTCAAACCTATTCAAACTGAAACTATCCAAATCCTATCCATCTATAAATCTTTCAATTTTCCTTTCACAAATATAATAATATACATATCCATATTTATTCACATTAATCTCAGTTTATCTTGAAAATCATTTACAACAAAGAAGAATTACCTGATGAATTACTGAAATAGCATATATTGTTCAGGATTGTAAATCTAAATGTTGCTGTCTAAGAATTTTTTTAACACAGGCTTCCACAGTCCCATTATCTTCTTTCATTGTCTCCACATTTTCTTAGTGTTTGGGAAGGAGTTAAGTTCACCCATGATTTATTAGGGCACCCTTTGACATTTTTATTTTATATGAGAACTGTTATCTTGGCAAAATTATTTACAAGTTTGGTTTAATGAAAATTTAGCAGTTGAAATCAGTCAAGTTTCCTTTCGATTGTTTTCAAAGAAATGATCATCAATTGCATGGCATTATTAATGTGTCAAAACAATTCACTGTATTGTATTGAGAAATATACTAGTATTAAAAAATGTAATATACAAATTTAGAATAATTTTTATTTCACATTATTCTATGTACAGAATAATTAATAGTTAAAAAACAGAACTTGACAGATTGTCACAGTTACGTTATTTTTCTGGATGTGTAGTCTCTTGGAGTCTAAAAAAAAATGTCTTGCTATTTTTTTTAAGAAAAACCTTTAAAAAGTCTCTGGGTCTTCAAACTCCTACTGGATGCACTTGAAAGTCCTGACTGCTTCAGTTTGTTTCCTGTAACTTGTCATTGTGACTCGTTTTGGAATTTTTCAGTTATTCCTTGTTATTTGTGTGCTTGAATATTTTCTTTTATTTTATTTTGGCTCAAAGTAATATACTTCAGACATTGCCTATGTAGTATAGCTCTCTTCTCTGCAGTTCACAAAATATATACTTATCATCACTAGAATTCCAGCCTTTTTTCTAAAACTATTTTGTTACTCATTGACTTCACCACTGATACATAATTCAGGTATTAGACAGATGTTATTTTTTTTAATATTTAGGAAAATAATAATTTTAATTTTATTCCAAATAATAATGATGTTAATATTCAAAGAATATCTGTGTGGGATATTTTTCTACAGGATTCTAACAAGTCACGCATAATGGATTTGCTATTTCTGATAAAAGATATGTTCTGCTTCCTGAGGGACTCTCTTTTTTCTGCCAGTCCAATAAAGCACACATAATTTAATTTCAGCAGCTACACATAAAGAAAGTTATTCAGCCCAGATAAAACAGGCCTTCTTACGTGATTCAATCCACTTTATTTTTCACACTCCAAATATATGTAAACATAGTCTGGTAGATACCCCATATTGATAAGTAGAAGAAATAAAAATAAATGAATCGATCAAAATTTTGGGTTGGTTCATTTGAAATGACAAGTTAATTCTAACCAAAGATCTTCTATTTAGAGAAAAATAAACAGGCATCTGCATTATGAAATGAGAAGACCACTTCAGAACCCTTGTGTATTTTAACAGTCTCAGACTGCTATAGTAAGATTACTAATGAGGAAAGTTGGCATTTGTTTATCAACAACAGCAACAAACTCTTAGAAGTTTCAGGAAAATGAAGTATACAATATTTTTATTCTTTGCATATTACTCAAAATTGAGACAACCTAAACTACTCTTACAGGTAACACCTTCCTCCATATGCCTTAATTGGGTAGCTGCAGACATCACAGTGCTTTATACTTTATGCTAATAAGTCAGTTAACAAGTATTTGTGAAGGTTTTACAGAAGAAACAGGTAATACTTTAGACTGTAAGTAGACAATGACATGAAGATTCTGAAGTCTATAGTAGGAAACAGGTGTGGAGAAAAATAATTCTGGGATAATATCATTGTTATATGTAATATCCATAAATGGTGCAATGGTTCAGACTCCATTTGTCCATTTTACCCAAATATCTGAGCATAATTTAGATAAGAAAAATGTATAGTTTTCCAGAAGCAGTTTTACCTGAGCTTTATTTATTATAATAACAACAGATCTGTTTTTTAATGTTTGCCCTAAAAAATAGAAAATGTCTTGCAGAATTCAGTAAATTGAATTATGTATCCCAGAAAAGATGTTCTTAATCTTAATCCATTCCTGTGAGTGTGAAACCATTGCAAATAGAATCTATTGGAGATGTGATCCTTAGTTAAGGTTTGGCCCAACTGAATGAGGTTGAGCCCTGATCCTATCACTGGAGGCTTTATGAATAGAAAGCAATGTGGAGGAGAAAAGCTGGCCATCAACTGAACCCAGGAGAGAAGGGAGAAGAGGCCACCATATGTGTCACCATATGACTGAAAGCAAGGATCAAGGCTGGCAGGCAGCCAACCCCAGAACATCGCAGTCTTCAGGAAGAAAGCGCTGCTTTGTTCATGCCTCAGTTTTGCACTCCCAGCCTCAAAATCATGAGTCAAAAAATGTCCATTGTTTCAGCCAACCCATTGCATGGTATTTATTTCAGCAGCTAGGAAATTAAGACAGGGAATAGCATCTGATACATTCAAATATGCTTTCTTTTCATTCTCCTTCTTTTAGACTATAAAATGTGACTAGGAGAAGAAAATGATTACATTTGTGTCATTCCTATGGCATGTTTAATATTTTGGACACAAAGACACAAAGCATGTCAGAATTCAAAGTTCTGTAATGAAGTTAAGACCAAGCAGAAACAAGGAAGACTATCTCTTTCAGAAGGAGAGAGAGGAAAATATCTACACCAGGTTCAAGGTGTCACCAGCCGGTCCACCTGCACAGCTACCAGCCCTATGCAGCAGCCTCGCTGGAAGATATGACCTGTGTTACTGTCACACGCCTTCACTTCAGAGCAAAAATGACAACCCTGCAATTCATATAAGCAGCAAACAGATCAAAAAAACTTCTAGAACAGGGCCTTCAGAATTAAGTTTCCACACAAATTCACTATTCTTTTGCTGTCTTTATGGTGAATTGTCAGACTCAACCTTTGAATAAATAATATGAAACATTTTATACAATGTTTTTCGCAAGAATTGGCTAAACTTTTTCTGGTTTTATGCCACCTAAAATGTGTCTATTTTTTTTTTAATTCTAAATAACACAGTCCTTCCTCTTCTACATGCTACCCTTTTACCACCACCTCACCAAAATTGTTTATTGGATTGCATATATTTCTCCCTTTTACAATACCTTTGTGTCTCACTCCTCTTTTTCTTTCTACCATTGACCTCTATTCTTCCTTAATGCATCCTTCTCTATATACCAGCACTTCTTCCTCATTAGGAAAAAGGAAATAATGTATAAGAATTGTAGAGATGACATAGACTTAAAATGTATATTGGCTTTACATTTATTGATCAAATATACCAAGTATTTATAACCCTACTCCTTTCAAATTGTTAATTAATTACTGTTTGGCATATTATATCTCTAAGACTTCACTAAAACATTATGATTTATTCAAAGTTTTCTAGATACAGCTTATTAACTGAACATTTATAAGCAAAGTTAATTCAATTCTTACATCAATTATATAAGGTGTATAATTCATGGTCTTTTAAAAGTAATTAATTGAAGCATTGACAATTTATTAACTTTTCTAATAACATAGCTATGTAGGATGTTAGAGTTTAAATCCATACCTGACTAATGCCACATAATTGCTATTTATTGTATTGGTTTGTTTGTATCCACAAGGAAGAAAGAAATGCTCTCAATGCAACAGATTATAGGTCTCTTACAAGAAATAGATAGAGAAATCTGATATGATCGCAGATGAGAATTGGTCATACGTAAGCAGAAATGGCAGGAAAATAAAGAAGGTCATGTATAGGGTGCTTGCATGTTTGAAAAAAAATAATTTTTTAGAAACCTGCAGCAGGGGTAAATATTTTGCCTACCTCTTCAGACCTAATATATTCAGATAACCTCAATCTATCCATCATTAAATTGAGAACAATGAATGGATGGAGCAAGGAAATAAATAAATTAAGCAGTCAAAAGAACTAATTCCAATAAAGTACTTTTATTTTGGCCACTGGCACAAAGAATTGATTGGAGACAAATAGATCAGAAGCCTCCCATCTTACTTGGGTCATGTCCTCTAGAAAGTAGAGCCTGAGGCAAAGATGAATCTGTTGATACTTTATGTGTTAAGCATTGTTAATGTTATGAAAAAGAACATGAGGCAAATAAAATGAAAGCTGCCTGCTGCTTCAAGATGAGCTTCCGAAAGTAACTGCAGACTTTTCACAAGGGCTGTAACCACACCTCAGAGGGAACACAAAAGGGACAAATCCTAGTTTGTTAGGGCCACCATGAAAAATAGCACAAAATGTGTGACTTAAAGCAACATAAATTTATTTTCTCGCAGTCTGGAGGCTAGAAGTCTGAACATGCTCCATCTAAAACCATATGGGAAACTCTTCTTTTGCCTCTTTTAGCTTCTGGTGTTTGCAGCAATCTGTGGTATTCCTTGGCTTGTAGATACAATATTGCATCTTCTTGTGGGGACTACTTTCCATGTTGGTTTGTGTGTCTTTTCACATTCCTATAAGGGCACCATCATATTGCATTAGGGTACACTGTAATTAATTTAGTTTCGCCTTATTTGAGGTAACTCACAACATATTCATGATCTTATTTCCAAATAGGATCACATTTGTGAAGCTGGGCACAAGGGCTTGAACATTTCTTTTTGAAGGACGCAACTCAATCCATAGCACTGGGGAATAACTGGCTGTGTCCGCTCCACTCCTCACTTCTCCTTAGTCATGTGTTCCTTACGGTGGGCTAATGCCAGGTGATGGCACCCATTTCCTCAGTGCCATATAGGAACAAAGACCCATGATCTGGCATGTAGCCTTTCCTCCGAGTTGGGAATGGAAGGTGACTCGGTCTGTGGAGAATGGCCTTGCTGAGTCCAGCCAGCCCAAGAAATTCCTTAGGGTGGTGGGGCAGTGAGGGTTGGGATACAGATGGCACTGCTAGAAGGGGGGAAGTCAGAGAATCTGAAGCATCCTCGAAGTCATATTAACTGAGAAACCATATACCTGGACAGAAAATGCTTCAATTGTTGAAGTCCTAAACTGATCTCTGCGCTCTCAAACCTGCCCAGTGTGTTAGCTTCATGAGGCTACTGAGAAGAATGATCACACACCTGGCAGCTTAAAACAATGGAAGTTTATCATCTCACAGTTTCGAAGGCTAGATATGCAAAATCAAGGAGCTGGCAGAGTCATGCTCCTTTTGGAGGCAAGAGGGAAGAATCACTCCCTGCCTGTTCCAGTTTCTGGTGTCTCTGGTTCTTTGGCTTGTGGTTGCATTGCTCCAGTCCCTGCCTCCATCTTCACCTAAACTTGTCCCCTGTGTCTGGGTCTTCTTTTCTTCTGCCATCTGACAAAGATGTTTTTCCTTAGAGTCAGGGTTTATCCAGATAACCCCGGAAAATAGCATTTTCCAAATAAGTTCACTTTCACAGGGTTAAGAGATGGACATATATTGGGGTGGGGGGAGAGGGCAGGGCAGGCTGCATTTCTACACTCAGCATAAGGCTGTGAATTCCTCAATGGAGACACACTCTCCAACATCCAGTTTGGATGTCTTTTGAAGAGCAAATTTCCCTGAAGTTTCTCCAAATAGCTGAGCCAGCGGCCTGGAGAACCGCAGAGTTCATAGCCATAAAAGAACAATGAAGGAGCTTGGGTGTTTCAGTGTTAGAATGCTCATCTTCCAGGCAGAAGACCTGGGTTTGATTTCTGGACCATGTACCTAAAAAAAAAAAGAAAGAAAAGAGGACAATGGGCTGGCCCTGAAAAGGTGTTATTCTCATGATAGAGAACACTTGCAGTTCCTGGCCAACAGGATTTAATAGTTGCCCTGGAGTAGTGACTTTTCATTTTCCATTCTTTCCTTAACTTAATGAGAGTTGTTGTTCTTCCATTGGAGGCACTTGTTTGGAGGTGGAGGCTGGGAGCCAGTAATTTACCTTCTAATTTAAGAGTTATCAGACAATGGACAGCTATATCCAATCCTGATGGAAAGGACTGCACATGACACACAAAACCTAGATTAACTGATTGTACTCATAGAACATGGACATTTAAGACGTCTCCCTTGAACGAGGGTTGAATGTGGTTTACTGTGTTAAGAATAGATATCAGCCTATATAGGTGCATTCTTGAAGAAAACTCCAGTGTCACAAAAATTGTTCTTTTCTTCCTATCATCCATGGAATTACAGCTTTTAAGTGGGATGTGGGAATATGATAACTGCATTCCCCAGAGTTAGCTGGACATGGGTTATGTAACGGCTCAAAATGTACTTTTGTATGTGAAGGAACACAGGGTATGGCCCAGTGTGTTCTATAAAATTTTTCTCATGTGTTCATGTGCTCTGCCATGCTGTTTTTTTCCTTCATGCTCTCTGGGAAAACCAAAGAAATCTTGACACTGTATGTTCCAGAGGAATCACTGTCAGCCAGTGTCTTCAAATAGACTTTGTAAGGAGAGCTGCTCAATAATGCTTAAGACTCATCTCAAATTCTTACATAAGGGATAAATAAAGGACCTGTCCTTTAAGTCAAATTGTATTAAGGTCTCTCACAGCAGCTTAACCTTTATTCTGATAAATACACATGACAAGAAATTTGGATTATCTACTCAATTAAAACATTTTTTTCTGCAATTACTATTGGAAGGCAATATACTAGGTATTACAGATAAAAGCACATGCAAAAGTGAGTAGAGAGGATCGATGCTTTAAACATTTATTTATAGGAGCTTATTGGAGATATTGGAAGAGAAAAGCATAATAATCAAAAGTAACAAAAATATCAGGTGTTATATGATATGTTCCATAAAATAAATAAAAAAGGCCAAACTGCATGGGGAAAACAGAGAAGGCTTTGCAGAACATGTGAGGTTTGGAATGGAAATTAGACATAAATAAGATTTAAGTGGATTCCAGAAAGGGAAAATCAGCTCATAATTTTGCACACAATGGTAAGAGGATTCTTATTCAAATCAAAGTCAATTTATATTCAAATATGTGATAAACACCTAACATGTTCAAGGTCTTTGCTACACATTATGTGACGATTATAAAAGACTTGCTCTCAGCGAGCTTGAAAGGCAGCAAGGAATATGAGGCATCTACAGAATTAATACTATAACAAGGAATGGGTGAGAAGTCAGGGGGTGCATAAGGAAAGAGAGCTTTGAAAAATTCATAACCAATTCAAGCAGGAATTTTATTGTTGTTGTTATCAAATGGATAAAAAGCAATTTACCTGCTCATGGTACTCTGGTTTCAGGGGTTAGTAATCTAATGACTGACAGATGCTTCTGAGACCAGCCAGCAGAGAGCAAAGGTATTGGAATAAGAGATTGTGGTCGCTATTGTCGCCGTAAGTACTGTGTTTTGAGTTGGGTCTTGAAGGACATGCAGAGTTTTGATGGGCAGATTTCAGATCAATTAAGACTGAAAGAATAGCTTTCACAATTGTAAACCATGGCTATTCAGAGACTATTCAGAGAACAGGGAACAATTTGATTTCATTGTGACATGTAGAATTTGGGATGGAAGCAAGATCTCTCTGACTGTCATCTAAGGGGTTTGGGTGTTGTTTGATGGTGCAACACGAACTGTTCACAGAATGCATTTGAGCATAAAAGGGACATATTGAAGTTATCCAAGTGATTAGGCAAGATTAGAATTAGGATGCTGGAAGTAGGCTAACCCAGGTAGGAGGCTATTTTCATCATCTATCCAGCAGTGATTCAGCTGTAGACATAGAATCACAGGTGTGGGGAAGAAAATGAAGGGAAGCATTTGAGAAACATCTCAAAGATGAAATTCATAGTTTGAGTTCTTGGCAAGTGATTATATATGAGAACTGCAGGTAAAGTGAGAAAGAGAAGAAAAGCCCTCAGGTTTCTGGTGAACTGGAGTACGATGTGATGCAATCTGAAGAGAGAGTTTGGACATGGGTTCTTTGGTGTGCTGAAACATCTTGAGAGGTTTTCACTTGGCAGTTGGAAATTCCAGATTGGAGGTTGGAGTCATGACTGGTGATATGCAGTTGAGGTTCTGCTTAGAGGAGGGAGCTGAAGCAAAGAATAGAGAATAAAATTGTTTGATTCTAAGGCCAGGCAACTATTCTACTCTGGATTTTCAAAGGAGTGTTTGGTATTGCCTTGATCTCTTTAAGACTTATACCAGTAATGTGTAGAGCTTATATCAGAGACAAATGTGGAATTCAGAATGGATCAATAAAAAAACTATCTTCATTATCATAAAAAAGGAATTTAGTAAAGGATGGTATAGACGGTACCACAACATTGTGAATGCAATGAGCACCACTGAATACTTGAAAATGGCTACAATGAGAAATTTTATGACATATGTATATGTAAAATGAACATTTTTTTAAAAGCACAATACTGTGCAACACAAAGAGTGAACCCTAATATAAACTAGGAACTTAAAAGCTAATAATATAATTATAATAATATTGGTTATTCAACTGTTACTGTACAACATTAATACAAAATGTTAATAATAAGGAAAGCTGTGAGGCGGTTGGTATGTGGGAACTCTGTACACTTGGCATGTTTTTTAATAAACCTACAAATGCTTTTAAGACGTTTTCTAAAACTTTGAAAAGAGACCAAAAATCCTTAAAAGACTAACTTTCTTATTTTCAGTAGATTCATTACACTGATTATTTCAGTAGAGACATTGTTTATTTTATCTCCCTTGACTGTCTAGCTGACAGAATTTATTTAAAAGTTTATGCCTCATCTAATTTTATAACACTTTGCTCTCTTGTTCTCTCTCTCTCTCTCTCTCTCTCTCTCTCTCTTTCTCTCTCTCTCTATATATATGACTTTTTTTCTCTATTAGCCCACAGATTTTCTGTTCTTTTTTTCATAAATTATTCTAGCCTTTTAAGTATTTCCTGCTCTCTAACTTTTCACATGCACACACATTTTAGGGAACTTAATAATTTGAGATAACTCATAGTTTTCCCAGAAATTACAGTAATTCAACTAGCACTGAGGGGCAAATTTAGAGATATTAAAATATTCCTTTCCTCAGTTAGTATGAATTTAGCCAACTGTGATGTGGCCTCCAGTTAGAATATTTTTATAAGTGGAAAAGAATTTAAGTCAAATAGTTGAACCACTTTCATAAATTTCTGTAAACATGATCCCTAGAATTAACTGACTTAAAGTGTTGCCTTTAACATTTTTTAGCTCTATTTTTCATTTATCTCAGTCTCTTAAATTCTCTTCAATGAAGGCCTTCATTCATAAAGAAGGTAGGTCTACATCCCTCCTAGATGGTGAGTATCAATGATGACTTAGTATGTGCCTGACTCAAGGTAATAATTACTAGTTATAGTAGCAGTGGGAGTAAATTAATAGTAGAAGTAGTAGCACTAGCAGTAGTGACTAATTAGTTAAGAATTTACTCCTAACATTCAGATAATATTTGAAGAGGAACGAATCCATTGGTAGGTGAGAATGTAGGAACAAATGAGGGTACTAAAGAAGAAAGTGAAGAATATGGAAGAAAAAGGGATAAAGCTTGAGTCTGGAGCAGCTCCAAATTTTGAAACAAAGATGGAGGAAGATGATTTGCATCAGAAGACAGGAAGAAAAAGACTAGAGAACCTTGCCAGATGCTGATGAGAGGTAAATAACTTGAACACTGAAAAGTATGCAATGGGTTGAGGAATTATCATCTCAAGGTAGTGAGAGTGAAACCTTAATAATAATGGGCTGAAGGAAAAATGGAAACAGTAAACACAAATAGCCCTTTTGAGATGTTTTATCTTAAAAGAGTAGACAGGGAAATATCAGTTTTAGGTGGCTTAGAGATGAGCTTTATTTTTAAAAGATGGAGATATTTAAACATGGTAAGAGATAAAGAGAACATGACCAGAGAAAAACATTTTGAAGACATATCAAAAGTCATTATTAACAGAATTCTTGCCTGCCATGCCAGAGACCGGGCTCAATTCCAGGTGCCTGCCCATGCAAAAAAAATAATAAAAGATTATTAAAATAAGGCCCAGGAGGTGCTGAGGGAATGAAATCAAAAGCACTAGTGAATAGGGGCAAGAAGGAGCAGGAGAGGTACATACCTTCTTCTAAAGTTAGAAGAAGGTCATTACTTATTGCATTAAGTCTTCATATTAATTATAAGAAATTCTGATTACCCAAATATGCAGAACAATCTCAAATGACAAGCCCTCCATGATTTTCCACTAAGGTTTCCTAATTCTTAGAAGTAGGGAATATTCATATATTTAAATCATACAGTCCCTAACTAATTGTTTGCATAGTTCTTGGGATGGAATGAAGTTGTATTTACCCCAGAAAAACATGTTCTTAAAATTAATCCATTCCTGTCTGTGTGAACACATTAAATTGAGCCCTTTTGATGATGTTACTTCAATTAAGGATGACCCATTTGGTTAAGGCGTGACCCAGCTCAATCAGGTTGGGTTTTAATCTTATTATTGGGTCCATTACAAATAGAATGAATACAGAGAGAGAGGGACAGAGAGAGAGAGAGAGAGAGAGAGAGAGAGAGAGAGAGAGAGAGAGAGCTATGGAAGCAAGAAACTGAAGTCAATGAAACCTGGAAGAGAAAGGAGAGACCAGCAGGTGCCACCATGTGCCTTGCCATGTGGCAGGGGAACCAAGGATTACAGGCAGTTGGTCTTCAGGAAAAAGCATCATGTTGTTGGTGTCTTGATTTGGACATTTTCTGGGGCTGTAACTATAATAAACCCTGATTGTTTAAGCCAAATCATTTTTGTGATATTTGCTTGGAGCAGTTCAGGAAACTAAAATAGTTCTGTTATCTGGTCCTCTCCACCCCCACTCCCACTCCAAGAAACCTGTTCATGTGATATAGGAAACTCATTCAACTGAGTTATTCAAAGCAGTCTAAACCTAGATTTAGTAGGTTTGTAAATATTTAATGAAGTAGAAAAGAAACTGCCTATATTTCAGTGCTGTTAATTTATGTTTGCAGTGTTGTTAAAAGAGGTAATCTTAAATTGCATATATGGATTAAATTTTTTTTAAATAAATTTCATAAAACTGTACTATACAAATAGTACAGTGAACTGTAAGTTAAACCATGATCTATAGATAATAGTGTAACTATAAAATTGTGCTTTCATCAATTGTGACAAATGTTCCACACCAATGCAATGTGTTAATAGGAATTCTGTACTGCATGCATGATCCTTCTGCCATCTCACAATTTTTCCAACAAAAAGTTGTTTTAAAAAGATATCCCTTGTAGTATATAATGAAGGTCTTTCTTGCCCTCTTTGCTACATTAGCTCATAAAATATTTGGAAACTCTCTTTTTTCAAACGTGGACTAAATTATTGCCTGATGTCCAGGGCATTAAGTTATGAAAGAAACTCCCCAAGATTTTTCCTGTCAGTCTTCTTTTCATGTACCAGCAATTTGAAAGCCATAAGTAGTAGTCAAAACACAAAAATGGAAAGAAAGTTAAATTAGTCTCCTCACCAAAACAGAAGGAATGTTTTAAAAAGTAGAGATAGGTTTGGAGGTATTATGCTAGTAGTTAGAACAGTTCTTGGGATTATTTTGACACTCAAAATAAATAATACACAACCTTCAAAAAGTTGTATCAGGTGTTAATTTTCTAGGCAACTACAGAACATTAGTAGTTATATCCACATTATTTTACAGGCTGAGAACCTGAAGCCAAGAGAAGGTGCGTGAATCCAGTAGGGTATTTAGCTGATACTGGACAAAGGAGGTGAATTCCTTTGCCTAAGTGCTCACCTGACCAATACCTGAGACACTTGGGGTTTCAAAGACAGAAAGAGTCTATTGCAAGGCATAGGAGATCAGATGGCCTACCAGCCCCCAAATCTGCCTCCCCAAACTGCAGTTATTCTAATAGTTTTATAGCATCAAAAAATGGGCAGGTTTTATCATAGTGAGCACAATGACTTGATATGATGTGATTAGAGGTGATTTCATTATTGATCATGCAGAGTTTGATTACATGCATGTAGTCACAGAATGTATGTAGGAAAATGGTGGCCTTAATATGATGATGGGTATGATTTTTAGTATTATGATAAGGTGTAGGTGACTTATAGTTTAAAGTCTAAGCTCTTACACGTCAGGTGGGCCCATTGGGTTGGATCCAAGTTACCCTGGTTTTCAAGATAACTTTGGACTTGGGGTGGGTTAGTTTTTGGTTGACCCAAGACCCTTCACTAATAACATTAGAGACCATCTTTAGTGATCATAAAGCTCTAAAGTAGAAAAACTGGATAAATTGGTACAAGTGAATGTGAATCACAAGGCTTTTACAATCATAAGGGCACAAGATAAAGGATATACAATCATTATCAGATGCCAAGGCAGCTGGATTGCAGCTTAAAGTTTGTAGGTGTTTTCCTCTGTGTACTCCAATACACAATTAAAGCAAAAAGGAATATGAGAAAAATAATTCCACAGCCATAATCATCCTTAAATCTTAAATTCTCAGTTACAACTCCTCCCTCTCATTTGATAATTTTCTCTCCATCTTGAGTGATACCTGAGTGATGACTCTTCAGTCTTCTTTAAGGTTGAAAAGGGGCATTATCTTTAAGAGGCAGAGAAATGAAATTGGTAGTTGTTCTTCAAGAGTCCAGGTTTTCTGAGCTTATCAGGCATTGGAAAAATCTGAAGAACAAACTAAGTCTCTGAAGAACAAACTTTCATAGAGGCCAGGGTATCCCTTAGGATTTCTAGGAACCCTGCTGTTGGGGCTTGCCATATTGTGACTATTTAAAATATCTGGCTGAAAATTTGCATACGAGTAACCTCCAGAATGACCCCTTGATTCAACCTGAAGTCTTTTAGCCATTGATACTCTATTTCTTTTACCCTTTTTGGTCGTCTCATTCCACAGTGCTAGAACCAGGCTCATCCCTGGGAGTCATGCCCCAAGATGCCAAGGCCATGCTTCCACCCCTGGAAATCATGTCATGTTGAGGGGAAGATCAGAGTTTGGCTTAGAGAGAGACCACGTTTGAGCAATAGCAGAAATTCTCTGAGGCTAACTCAAAGGCACTAATTTTAAGTAGGTTCAGGTTTGCTATTATAAAAATAAGTTTCATAAGGGCAAGTCCCAAGAGTATGGCCTTGATTTATGAAATTAGGAGCCACTATTGCTAAGAAAATGTCAGAAATTCCCCAGGTGGGAAAGTTTAATTGTTACACTTTTTCTCCAGTCCCTCAAGAGACCCTGTAAATACTTTTTCATTTTTTGCCCAAATACTTTGAACTGCATCAGGATATGACATTAATTTGTACTGAATATTATGAATTTATTCTTTATTCTACATTTCATATTAAATAAAACTAAATCAGTTGTTAAAATAAACTGAAAAGGCAGGTAAAATTAGATAATATGCCACAGAAAATTTAAATTTTGGACATTAGAACTTTTTCCTTTTGTTTTCACACAAAAATTGAAGTTTTAGAATACAGAAAATAACACCTTTTTCTATGTACTTTGATTTACCTTAGTTTTAAGTAGATCAGTTTCAGTCACATCTTTAATCAGAGTGTGATCTTCTCCAATTGTTTATCAGCACCATATGGAGTAATGTTGATTTTCAGAGCTGGAGAACTAACTTTGAGTCTCAGGTGTCACAAAGGTACTTCAAGTTCCAGTGATCTACCAGGTTTCACAAAGAGCAAATCATCCCAGAATTTAGAAATAACAGTTAAAGCTTCTAATCCAAGCCTTTATTTTCTTATAAGCATCTTTAAATTTAAAAAATGATTTTACTTTCATAAAACAAAACATTTGAATGTTGCCTTATATTGACAAACCACCAAAGTTTTGTTGTTTTACCTTTGCACATTTACCAGAGTTCTGTTAACTAACAGATGAAATATATTTCATATATTTATTTGCTTCTCTTTTAAAGTTTTTCCTTGTCACAGATGAAGCTCTGACTTATAGCTGAGTACATACACATCTAGGGAAGCTTTGGAGCAAAGCAGTGTGACTGACCAGTAAATCTGGATGTTTCTGCGATCTGTAGCCTTTTTCATGGAATAACTAAAACATGACTGACAACATCATACCATTGTTTAACAGCGTATAGATTAGTATCAGGATATAACATGGACATTGAGAATGTTGACAGTGTTTAGGAATTGTATACAATTTCTAAATATATGAATACCATTTTACTCATACGAATTTAGTGTACAACAGGACAGAAAATTCTTTTAAAACACCCAAACACTTCCTATGCAATATGTTAAACTATTTTAGCACCTTACTTTTACAAGGTGAAAGAACAAATTATTTGTAACAGGTTATCAAAGTTTATAAACATTTTTTATAAAACTCTTCTGTTTAGAAACTTTTTTTTTTTGTTTATAAACCTTTTTGTTACACCCCTCCACATTCACTCAGGATTTATAGTAAAAAATGACTACAAGAAACAATATTCACTTCTTCAAACTTTCTGCAAATTTCTATATCCATTTCTATATCACATAGTTTTTATTTATCCAGACTACACATAACCAGAAATATATTTGATAATAAATTTACAAAGTTTTTTGAACACATATACATCTTTCCAGTAACAATAGTCACGAATGGGAAAAGAGAGAAATACTACAAAATAATGGAAGAGGAAGAAATTTATACATGGATTTGGAACACAGCTAGGCATTTATATACTTAATACTCACAACAAAATCTTAATTTCTCAGATACATAGCTAGTTTATAGCAGATATGAAAAGCCAACTATAAGAGAATCTAATCTGAGCAGTATTATCTCCTGTATTATTTGTTAAACGCTGTCAGAATGCAGTGTAGCAGAAATGGAATGGTTTTTAAAAAGGGAATTTATTAAATTATAAGTTTATAGTTCTAAAGCCATAAAAATGACCAAACTAAGGTATCCAAAGGAGGATACCTTGACTCAAGAAAGGCCAATATCCATCGCATGGGGAGGCATGTATCTCGCAACTGTTGTTCCTTGTTCCTTGTTCTGTTGCTTCCAGATTCTAGTGTTGGGGGTTCTTCTCTAAGCTTCTGTAGACCTTCACTTTTCTCCTCCATAACATAATTCTGGGTCCTGGTTCCCTTAGCATCTCATGGGAAAGCTTGTGGCAATGTCAACTGGGCTCTGCATCTGTAAATGTTTATGTATAGGCATCTGCTGTCTCTATTAGCACTACAAGCATCTCCAAGTCTCTGCATCTGAGGTTTCTCCAAAATGTTTCTCCTTTTAAAGGACTCCAAGGTCCTTTAAATCAAGACCTACCTTGAATGGATGGAGTCACATCTCCATCTAATCTAAAGGCCACACCCACAACTGGGTGCGCACGTCTCCTTGCAGTAACCTGATCAAAAGGTAAATCCCACAATTGAGTAGGTCAATCTCCATGGAAACAATCTAATCAAAGGTTTTCAACCTAAAATATTGAATCAGGATTAATAACATGCTTTTCTGAGGTACACAACACTTTCAAACCAGCATATCTCCTTCCACAGATACCTCGAAAACTTAATTGAAATTAAACAGAAATTCTAACTCCTAGACATTAAAATCAATAAAGGACTCTAAGATTGGGATAGATTCTTAGGTAAGTCCATTGATTATAAAATTGGTAAATTTACAAAGATCAATTATAGATCCAAAATCGGAAATCCATACATGATTAAGTGAAAGGGAAAATCCTGGTTCTGGAACTTGCACACTGAATGATTCTTCAAACCTAAGTTTTCTCATCTGTGAGCAGGCATAAATTCTACATCACAGAGTAATCAGCTAATTTAAGATGTAAATAGTAAAGCATATGTTAGAAATTGTGTGCAGAATAAATTACGAAGAGTCTGGTGTTTAATTACAAAATGACCAAGAAATGTGTTAAGTGCTTTATGTTTTATTGCATTATCTCAAATGATCCTTAAGACAATCCCAAGACATAAATGCTATTTTCTCTATTATATGCATAAGGAGAGAGAGGCACTTGCGATTACAATCTGAGGCTAGATAACTACAGAAGTTTGTGCTGCTGGAAGTAGCAGAACCATATGTATTTGTTTATATACTGCTTATGGTTGCTTTCTCACTACACTGATAAGAGTTGAGAAGTTGTAACAAAGACCTCAAGATCCACAAAATATTTACTCCCTGACTCAGAAAATGTTTCCTGACTTCTGTTCTAAATAATTCTGGAAATACTGATTTGGCAACTGTTTGGTGGAGATGTTTTTTCTTTCCTGATTATATATTTTACAATAAAATACTTGTGAAGATTTAGTATTTCATTTATGTAGATACCAGTTCTTCCTTCTTGGCCGATTAGTGTCTAAATTCCATAAAGAATGCATTCTATGACATGATAACTTAATTTTAATGAATCTCTAAGCAAAATATAACCACTATTCTATCAATTATATAAAAGTAAATGTAATTTGAAAATAAAATAATTTCCATCAAGATACACTTTAGAAAAATTTCTTAATTAAAGTTGAGTTAATTTTCTTTCCAGTATTTGAAGTTTCTTTTATTTTATAGAGTAAATGAGTGAATTTAACTCATAGGCAATAAATCACAGGAAATTTGGTATATATCTAATCATTTTGCATTAAAATTAATTTTAATATTATAAATCAATCAATAAATTAGTTTTCAATATAATAAGGAATGGTTTGTTTAAAGACATTTATTAGTTGCAAATCTGTTCAGTGTCATGAACACAGAAATTAACAAATTTGTAGTAAACACCATGTTTGTGCATGATGTTTGTTATGTATTCAGTAAAAATAATATCAATTTTGATTCCATTTAATTGCACATTTCTCAGAATATGCTGTATGTTGTATATAATGCCTTTGGAAACGGTAAAAATTACTTATTGGCTACAAGCACAAATGAAAATTTTGTTTCCTTTATCTTTAATGAAATGGAAAATAATTTCTAACCTCTCCAATAATTTACATAAGAAGCAAAATTGAATATACTGTTTAAAACCTCCATGATACATTATCCACTACCACTGCAACTTCTGAAATTTCTCGTTAATAATCATGAAATGAAGATAAGAATAATAAGCAGGAGAATTATGATTGAAGCTTACACAGAGCTTACATGCTTTATTTTTAAGCTCAAAACTTTAATGCGTAGTGAAAGTACACGCTCAAAGGGAGGTGGGGAAGTAAGAGTAGGCATTCTCCAAAGGAGAAGAAATGGGCTTACATGCTATTAATGAGGCTTTTAATGTTTGCAAACAGTGAGAGCTGCAGGATTACTCTTTTTAGGAGATTCTATTTTATTATTGTCCTTTGAAGAGAGTGGATGTTTTCAATATGAGTAAAAGTTTTCTATTTTAAACATAAATTGCAAGTAAGTGATTGATAAGTACAAAATATGGATTATTATAAGATTATTAAGAAACCAAAAATATTGAGGCCCCAGTATAAAGGCAAATGTAAAACCTCAACCAGTGTTTAGAAATCCATCGTATAAATTAGATAAGAAACAAGAGTTCAGATATAATCTATTTACATTTGTTGACAAGTTATCTAACTTGAAGGAAAGTTCATGTTTTATTCCACTTTTTTAAATAACAATTATTACATCAGGGGTAGAATGAAAATTTTAAATTACAAAACCAAATTAAATTTTTTGAAAATCCTTTATTTTGGTTAAGGACATTTGGATATTAAGAAGTGATGAGATATCCTAAACCAGTTTTCTTTTACATATTTTTAATTGTGTTTGAAATGTTGCCAACATTTTGGCCAAATGACTTTTGAAATTAAAATTATTAGTGCTCTGTTAGACTAACGCAATCTTTAAAAAAAATCTAAAATGTTTTAAATTTAACTATTTGCATTTTTAATGAAGCTAAACTTACTAGCAAATATCATTCACCAAAAATTTTAGAATTCTTTTTTTCTTTCTACACTCAAATACTTTTGATAAATGCTTCTGAATTCATGTCATTTTAAAGACTTAGGAATTTTAAATGATAAAAAAATGACTTCACTTTTGCTTGATATATCTCCCTCTGGAAAATGAGCAAAGCTGCATTTGGTTCTTTTGCAGAAATATTTTTTTTTTTCCTTTGAAATTAGAAATGGTCTTAAAGAAGAGGCTGAGTAGAGGAAATTTCTGGGTTATTGATAAAAGCTGTAAATTTATTTGTAGAGAGAGATGAACTCTCAAATCTTTGTTTATAGACATCTCCTCAATGATGCAGACATATTCTGGATAATCTGTAATACCTGATTTGAGGAAAAGCCAACATCAAACAGAAAATTTCATACTTAAGATATCTTGTGATTAGCAATGTGGGTCTCTCAAGCAAATGTTCCACAAGGTAATCTCTTGCTCAGTAAGGGAAAAATGAACAGGACTTGCTCAGGGGCTAGACACTCATGGAATCAAGTTTGGCATATTCTTGAGCAAATCATAGCAATATGATTATTCAAATTTCAATAATCTAAGCAATAATGTAAGTGTACCATTTAGAGTTCAATGGAATGGGTATTGGATGCAGGGATGCTAGATGTGACTTTTGTTACCATTTTGAATTTTCTGCAGAGGATCCAGGGACTGAATAGGTACAGAATGTCTGTCAGAGCAAGGCAAGACATTGTGATGCCAACTCTGCCTTAATTAGTCCACCACTCACAGCAATCTGTGGAAAAGACAAGTTAGACTCACTAAGAAAAGGGGAACCTCTATGCCAAGAGCCATTATTGGAAAACTATTTTCATGCATCCCTCCACCCAATGGCAGGTGAGGAGGACATCTGAGGTCCATCTGTAAAATGCCTAAGGGTGAACATTAGGTGAACGCTCTCATTAGGTGAGAGAGTGAAGAGGAGCGGGCAGTACTCCCACATGGGAGTACACAAGTGTTTACCATGGTCAAATATGGACCCCATGAATGTCTTAAGAAATAGAACACATCTATATGCTGTCTAAAAGAGACTCATTACAGACTCAAGGCCAAAAATAGGTTGAAAGTGAAAGGTTGGAAAAAGATATTTCACATAAACAACAACTGGAAAAGAGCAAGGGTAGCTGTAACAGTATCAGACAAATGCAACTTCAAATGTAAAACAAAGGAGACAAAGGACACTATCTATTAATAAAGGGGACAACTCATTAAGAACACATGACAATCATAAATATTTGTATACTGTGCCAAGGTCCCCAAAAAATACATGAGGCACTCACAGACAACACTGAGGAGAGAAGTAGACCCCTCTACAATAAAGCTGGAGACAATACTCTCATAAACGGATAGAACAGCTAAACAGAGGATCAATACAGAAAAAAAAATGATGTTGAATAGTATAATAAATGAGCTGAATTTAACAGATATTTATAGAATATTATATCCCATAACAGCAGAATATGTATTTTTCTCAAGTGTTCATGGATCATTCTCTAGGATAGATAACATGTTGGGTCACAAGCAGGTCTTAATAAATGTAAAAAGATTAAAATTATACAAAACACTTTCTTGGATCATAATGGAATGAAGTAGGAAATCAATAACAATCAGAAGTCTGAAAATGTCACATATAAGTGGAGGCTAAACAATGCATACTAAAACAACCAGTGGGCCAAGGAAAAATTACAAGAGAAATCAGTAAATATCTTGAGGCAAATAAAAGTGAGAAGATAGAATATCAAAACTTATGGGATGCAGCAAAGTCAATGCTGAGAGGGAACTTTATTACACTAAATTCAAAAAGGAGAAAGAGCAAAAAATAGAGGAATTATTGCTAACCTGGAGGAACTAGAGGAACAACAGCAAATTAACACCCCAAAACAAGGAAAGAAATAACAAAGATTAGAGAATAATGAATGAAGTTGAAACTATGAAAACAATAAAAAGACTCAACAAAATCAGAAGTTTGTTCTTTGAGAATGTCAGTAAAATAGATGGACCCTTAACTATGACAGAGAAACAGAGAGAGGGGATGCAAATAAATAAAATACATTAATGTAATACACCACATCAGTGAGTTAAAGGGGAAAAACATATGACCATTTCAATTGATGCAGAAAAGACATTTGACAAAATTAAGCATCTTTTCTTGACAAAAGCATTTCAAAGGATAAGAATAGAAGGAAATTTCCTCAATATATATGAAATACATTAAAAATACAACTAATATTAGACTCAATATTATCCTTGAAAATAAGGAATAAGACAAGGGTGCCCATAGTCATGACTGTTATTCTAACTTTGGGATATACATATGATAGAATAGTACACAGCTGTAAAAAGGAATACAGCCATGATGCACGGAACATGGATGAAACTTGAGGAAATTATGTTGATTGAAATCAGCCTGAAGCAAAAGGATAAATACTATTTAGTCTCACTAATATGATATAACATTAATGAGTGCACTTTGAGAGTTAAAGTTGAGAGCACGCATTGTCATGAGATAGAAAAAGTGTAGAGCTTGAGCATTTGATGCTGAAAGCAGTGCAGAATGTTCAACAGCATTGATTGTAAGGGTCCAGAAATGGGCAGCATGATACTAACCAATAGCAGTACAATATTGTAAGTACACTGAATGAAGCTGAGTGTGAGTATGGTTGAGGGAGGAGGGCTGGGGTTACGTGTGACATTAGGAGGAATTGTAGAGGGTAAAAAATTGGTAAGCTTGACATGGACAGTTATGGTGATTAAATGCATAAATATTAAAATGTTTTTGCCCGAGGGAGAACAAATGAGCGTCAACATTGCAAGGGGTTGAAAATGGGATGGTATATGGAAAGAAATGCATTCAACACAAACTAGGATCTATAGTCAACAGTAACATTGTAATAGGCTTCCTTTGAAAATAACAAAGGCTATGCCAAAGATAAATGTCAATAATAGGAGGATATGGAGGAGGAATATGGGATTCTTGAGGCTATTTGTTAGGCACGGAATCAGTAAAGGATTCCGCATGAGACAGTAAGTTAAAGCTTAAGGGGTTTATTGCTAGAGAGAAATAAATTGACAGCAAAGGGAGAACAGGCAGATGGGAGCCAGCGAAACCTGCTAGCAGAAGAGAAAGGAAAAATGGCTCCAACTCTTTTTCTGACAGCTCATGGTTTTAAAGGAAAAATCACACCAAGAGGGGTGGAGGAGACATGTGGCTGCAGGCATCACTGGGAGATATCAGGTTGATTCAGATCATGACTTCATACTCATAGCTCTCTGGTCTAGCCTCCAGTGGGTGGAGTGTTGACAAAATTGTGCTTACTATCTTGCTGTCACGTCAAGTCCTGTTAGAAAAGCTGCTGAGGGGGAGAAACTGAAGGGGCCCCCATGCCACAGAATCCAGTCTGTAAGTCAAGTTTTATTTATTGATACATGACATTCCTGCCTTTTTATTTTAACAAAATTGACCAGAACTGGGGTTAGATATGAGATGATGCCTTAGCTTAGCTCGAAGCAATTTTTGGAGGGAGCAAGGATGTTGTGTTCTCTTTTTGGCTACTTTCTTCTGTGGCTGGGTGAAGTTGGGGAAGGAAAATTGCTTTGAGCCAGGCAGAGGCATCATTAATTGGCTTGCAACAGGAGCAGGTTTTAAATTTTTGTTGTAGCAGGAATATGTTTTTAGAATTCTGGTTAGTCATGGCTACTACTGACCTGTGAACAAATTTAGATAGGCAGTGTAAGAGGCAGGGGTTTAGGAGGAAAATTAATAGGAGGATAATTAAAGAGGAGTGAAATGTTAATAAGATTTAAGAGGCAAAGGGATGAATTGATCAGATTATTTTTAATTTTTGGAGAGTTTAGCAACTTTAGGTTTCAGAGCTTCTTGACATTGGAATAATTTGGAGGTTTTAAGCTTCTGAAAAACAAGCTTAGTAAGTACATTAGATATTTTTTAGGGTTTCTAGGAGCATTGTTGGTTGGGATTTGCCATACTGTGGCAGTTTGTAATATTTGGCTGAAGTTTGCATAAGCGTAACCTCCAGAATAAATTTAAAATTGTTTAGCTGTTGAAACTCTATTTCTTTCCCTTCTTTTGGTCAATTCATCCCTGTTGGGGTTAGGCTTATCTTTGGAGCTTATGTCTCACAGTGCCAGGGCCAGCCATGTTCTGCAATGATAAGGTTAGTTGTATTTCATGCTGCTAGTTGCCAGGTTTATATTCCTGGAAATTATGTTCCACATTAAGGGGAAGCTTAGCATTCAGCTTAGAAAGAGACTATATTTGAGCAACAGCAGAGATTTTTCTGGAAAATGGCTTTCAGACACTAGTTCTAAGTAGGTTTAGTTGACTATTATAGAAATAAGTTTCATGAAGGCAAGCCTTAAAATTGAGGCTTTGGCTTTCTTGGAAATTCCTAATAGTTTTCTTTTTCTTTTTTTTAATGGACTTCGCAGACACTTTTTCATTTTTTGCCCCAAATACTCTGAAATGTAGTGTATAAAATATTAACTTGTACACAGCATCAAAGTTTTATTCCTTACTCCAGGTTTTATATTAAATAAAGTTGAATTAGTTTGCTTAGTTTACTAGACAGATTAAATTAGATAGCGCAAATTTTTGAGAAAAAAATTTTTTATCTTACACAAAAGTTAAAGCTTTAAAATACAGACACTATTATTTTTACCTTGTATATTGATTTGTTTTGGTTTTAACTATATCAGTTTCATTACTTTTTTTTTGGCATGGGCTGGCATCATACCTGTGTCTTGTACCAGGATTCATCCCTGGGTCTCCGGCATGGCAGGCAAAAATTCTGCCACTGAGCCACCATTGCACTGTCCTCATTACATTTTTAATTGGAGTTTGAGGCTTATATAAAGAGTGAAGTAACTCAAAATTTAATGATAATAGTTAATCTTTACAATTTGAGTTGTAGTCCTTATAAGTATTTTTAAATGAAGTTTTTTTTGGAAATAAAAATGTTAAACTGTTGTGTTATGTTAAGAAATCATAGCAGAGGTTGTGTTCAATTATATTTTTACACTTTTACCAGAGTTATATTATTTAATAGATATATTAAGTATCTATTTATTTAATATATAAATATATATTATATATAACATATAAATATAAACAAGTATATATATTTGTTTAGCAATTTTTTTAAAAGTTATGTACATATATATTTAGAGAAGTATAAGAGCAAAGCAGTGAAACTGACTATTGGTTTTTTCTATAATTTGTAGTCTTGTTAAAATAATTAAAACCATGATTAACAATAACATACTATTGTTTAATATTATATAGATTAGTATTAGGATATAACATTGATAGTGAGAATATTGTCAAATTTTCAAGAATTTGTACAATGTTTAAATATATGAATATTTTACTTATTTAAACTTAATTAGCAACAAAATAGAAATTTCTTTTTAATCATTGTAATATGTCTTAAATACTTTTTATGCAATAGGTTAAGTTATTTTAGTGCCTTAGCACCTTATTTATACAAAGTGAAAGAACAAATTATTTGTAACTTTTTTTTCTAACAGTGAGAAGATGTTTTTTTAAATAAAGGATAATGCTAGCATAAACACTAATAAGGATAGTATTTTGTTGTAAAATATTTTAGACATAATATTTAGATATTTAAGAAAAATTATTTTTCAAAATACTTTATATTACTAATAATCCATGTTAATAGAACACAGAGAAAACTGGACCCCAATTTTGTATGAATACTCAGCATAACACAAAAGCTTTTCTTTTTTTTTCTTTTTTTGAAATATATGATAAATAGACCTATTCTAGTTTTCTCGCTGCCAGAATGCAATATACCAGAAACAGAATGGCTTCTAAAAAGGGAAATTTAATCAGTTGCTAGTTTACAGTTCCAAGGCTGAGAAAATGTCCCAATTAAAACAAGTCTATAGAAACATCCAATCTAAGGCATCCAGGGAAAGATACCTTGGTTCAAGAAGGTCGATGAAGTTCAGGGTTTCTCTCTCAAGTGAGAAGGCACATGGTGAACATACTCAGGGTTCCTCTCTCATCTGGAAGGGCACATGGCAAACATGGCATCATCTGCCAGCTTCTTCTCCTGGCTTCCTGTTTCATGAAGCTCCCTGGGAGACATTTTCTTTCTTCATCTCCAAAGGTCAGTGGCTGGTGGACTCTGTTTCTCATGGCTATGTCATTCTTCTCTGCTCTCTCTGAATCTCTTTCATTCTCCAAAATGTTTCCCCTTTTATAGGACTCCAGAAACTTATCAAGACCCACCCACCTGGGTGGAGACATGTCATCACATAATCCAGTTTAACAACCATTCTTGATTAAACCACATCTCCAGGGAGATGATCTGATTACAGATTCAAACATACAGTATTGAATAGGGATTATTCTGCCTTTATGAAATGGGATTTAGATTAAAACATGGCTTTTCTAGGGGACATACATCTTTTCAAACCATCACAAGACCTATTAAATTTTGGTTAATACTGATTATGACAGGAAGTATTTATTTTCATAAACTCCTTCTTTGTAGCTCTTTACACTCATTTTATGATAGACAGATTTATTTTCATAAATTTTTATAACTTTTTACAATTATTTACAACTTATAATTAAAAATGACCATAACAAATAAAATTAATTTCCTTCAACAGTCTATATCTTTATTTATTTAGGACTTGTAATTTACAATGACTATAACAAATAATTTTTTAAACTTTTCATCATCTTTTGTATTTATTTTACCTATAGTTTTTATTTATTTAAACTGTGTATAATAAGAAATAAATTTGATGTTACATTTATAAAAGCTTTTGAATCTGTTTACTTCCTTTTAATAATAGTATTTTTGAAGGTAAGAAGAGCAGAGATTTATAAAATAATGGAGGAAGGGAAGGCATCTGTGTCTGGGTTTAAAACATGGCTAAGCATTTATATCCTTTATATTTAGAACACATAAATGATTTTTCTATAGTATATTTTAAATTTTTTAATTTAGCAAAAACCTTAAATTTTTTCTTGACAATATTTTTAACTGTTAAATAATCCCAGAATGTGTTAAGTTACAGTTTTTAAAAACTGGTTTAGAGTTTTATTTGTTTAAATGTCACTTTTTTATTTAAAGGTTTTATACATGTTATTTTTATGACTTTTTAGCTTAATTTTTATTTTTCTGCTTTTTGAATTTTTTCACCATTTTTATTCTTTTGTTACCACTGTTTTATATAAAGTCTTAGTAGGTGTATATTTTAACTAGAATATACCTCAGAAGTTATGATTTATATCCTTTATTCATGGCAGACTGTCATGAACAAAGTTATTATAATCCTGAATTCTTATACATATTGAGGTAACAAATAGCTAAGTAAGAAAAGTTGATTTTTTTTTTAATTTAGATATTTAAAGTTATAAAAATATCCATTTACATTTTTATTGAATTTAATTGATTTTTAAATAGAATATTTGAAATAGTAGCATATTTTAAATTTGTTATATATTATAAAGTGTTATTATTATTAGGTACATTGCTTAGTTTATGCAACCTGTTAGGCTACTTTAAGAAGAACTTTGAGAATGTACTTATAATATTAGTTTGTTTATTAGTAAGTTTATTTAAATTTAAGGAGAACATACTTAAGCAGAATAAAATTGCCTTTGTTCAATTGAAAGAGCCATTATTTTTTTTTACTGTTTTTATAATATTTTAAAATTACAAAGAACTTTAAAAGTATATTGATTAAGTTTTGGCAACTATATTGAGCTCATTGAATTTGTTTTAAGTTTAAATGTGGGAAAATTTTTTAATTGGTTGTGCAGACAGAATGATATTAGACTTAGAGCTTCTTAAAATTTTGTTTTTTATTAACTTGCTGTTAATATTCAGAGGTATGAGACTATAAATTGAAATGCATACAGACATAAATAAGAATTTTATTATTTTTGAGACGGATAAATCAAGGATTGAATATGCGAGGAGTTTAAAAAGTATTTGCTAAGTTCCCTTGAGGGAATGGGGGAAAAGGTGGAAATATTGAACTTTCCCACCAGGGGAAGATCAGATTTTCTTGCAATACTTAAAGACTGCTAATTTGATGGGCTAGCCCTTGAGCATAGGGTCTGCCTTTTTGAAACTTATTCCTGCAAAAGAGAGGAATTCATTATGACTGTGTCTAAAAGTCACTCCCAGAAAACCACCTTTGTTGTTCAGATGTAGCCTTTATTTCTAAGCCAACAACACAGGTGAACATACTGCCCTACATACTATGTGGGACATGACTCCCAAGGGTGTAAATTTTCCCGGAAACATGGAACCTGACTCCTAGGGATGAGCCTGGACCAGCATCATGAGATTGAGAAAGACTCCTTGACCAAAAGGGAGAAGAATGATGAAACAAAATAAAATTTCAGTGACTGAAAAAATTTTTAGAGTTGAGAGGTCATTCTGGAGGTTATCCTGATTTCATATATATCTGTGTATGAAATCACTTATTAGTTTCTAGTGTATTGGAATAGCTAGAAGAAAATACATGAGCCTGTTGAAATATAATCCAGTAGCCTTCATTCTTGGACACAATTGTATATCCATATAGCTTTTACAATGTGACTGTGTGAATGTGAAAACCTTGTGACTGACACTCTCTTTACACAGGGTATGGACAGAGAAGTAAAAAAAAATATATGTCTCCCTCTTGTTAGATTCATTATTAACATACAAAATGGGGTTGATTTAGAAATGATTCTATTCATTATAAATTTGTAGAAATAAGTGCTCTCTGGCAGTAATTTTGACCTATTACTTATGGTAAGAAAATATTTTTATCTAGCTTTATTCATTTCAGTAAATTGAAAAATAATACATACTTCTATACTTACTATGCACCAATCATTGCTTATACTTGAAATCTGTGATTTCTCCTCATAACCCCGTGAGGCAGGTGCTATTAGTACCTTAAAAAGTACTTATCATCACCTCTTGTAAGATAAGAACATTGAAGCATGCAGAAGTTCAGAAACATACCCAGTGTCACAGGACCGCAAAGTAGAGGAAGCTGGGTATGCATTGTCAGACCTCATAGCCCTACTTCTACAAGGGGAACTCAGTCTCTCTCTATTGCCACTATTGAGGCATGGGAATCTCTATAGAGAAGGGACCGTAATTGTGGCAATTCTGCAGGAGGAGAGGCTAGGAATGGTAAAGTGAAGAAGAGTGGAGAATCACAAGCAAAGGATCCATTAAATTGTACATGCATTTAGCAATGCTAATGGTAACAGGGGAGTTTAAATGCCTCCCCCAAGCCATCTTTGATTCCAACATTGAAAACAGATTTTCTGACTTTACTTGAGAGAAAAAGCCACATTTGCTTTGTATTTGTTTATGATTCCATCAACAACTTTGAAAAAGTACTAAGTTTATGGACTCATTCTTCCTAATTTCTAAACCTATTATAGAGCTATCATAATTAAAACTATGTTACAAAGCAATAGTAACCAAACTATGTGTGGCATAAAAACAGACATATAGACTAATGGAACAGAATCGAAAGTTCAGAAATGAACACTCTTTTTTATGGCCAATTGATTTTTGACAAGAATGCCAGTTACTGAGCAGAGAAGGAATAGTCTCGTCAACAAATGGCACTGAGTAAACACATAGAAAGATTGGGATATCCACACAGAATGAAAGCAGACATCTACCTTACACCATATACATAAATAATTCACAGTGGTTCACCTATCTTATATAAGAAACCAAACTATAAAACTCTTAGTAGAAAAAAAGGGAAATATCTTTCATCCCTTATAGATTCTTAGACTTCAAAACCAAAGCACAGTCAGTGAAAGAAAAAATCAGTGGCATCCTCAAAATCATGAACTTTTGTGCTTCAAAGGACTTTGTCAAGAAAGCGAAAAGGCAACCTATGAAATGGGAGAAAACATTTGGAAACCGCATATCTGGTTAGGGTTTTATATATTCAGAATATATAAAGAAATAGTACAACTTACAAATAGAAAGACAAAAATCCAATTAAAGTTGCCCTAGGACATAAATATACATTTCTCCATTTTTTTTCTGAGGAAAAAAATTTGGTAGTTAATAAAAAAGTTAAACATTGAACTACTGTATGACCCAACAATTGAAAGACAAGATTCAAACTGATATGTGTACACTGATATTCACAGCAGCATCATTCATAACTTCCCAAAGATGGAAACAATGCAAGTGTCCATCAACAGAGAGAATGGATAAATAAAATGTTTTATATGTGTGTATATATATATATATATATATATATATATATATACAATGAATTTAATTCAATTGAAAAAGGAATTAAGTATGACACATGTGACAACATGGATGAATCTTGAAGATATCATATTAAGTGAAATCACCCAGACAAAAGAACAGATATTATATGACATCACTCATGAAATAACTAGAATATGCAAATTCACAGAGTAAAAAATAGATTACAAGTTACTGGGTACAGGGGAAGAGAGGGAAGGATTGGAGAGTTCGTGCTCAATAGGTAGAGAATTTCTGTTGTGGTGTTGGAAAGTTTTAGCAGCAGATAATGGTAATGGTAGTACAACATTGTGAATATTTATAACGCCATGAATTGAATACTTTAGAATACAAGAGAGCGGAATTTTTATGTTTTATATATATGCTAACACAATTAATAAAAAAGAGAGACTAAAGACACAATAACATTTAATTGCAATACATGATCCTGGGGGGATCTAATAATAGTGGAGAAAATGCCCAAAGGGATTTTAATGGGACGATTTAAAAATTGGAATATGGACTGTATACATTATAGCAATGATGAATTTTTTTACCTTCAGAGCTGCACTTAAGGTGGTTACATAAGTGAGTGTCCTTGTTATCAGGAAATGTACAAGGAACTGTTAGGTGTTAGAATGATGCATGCAGCCTACTCCCAAATATTTAGAAAATGATATAAAAATATTTATTATATACAGATTAGATAGCTAGGTAGGCAAACAGATACATACATAGATAGATGGGTGGATGGATATAGACAGAATAGATAGAAAAAGAGAGATGGATGATATAACAAATGTGGCAAAATTCTAAAAATTTGTAAATCTGAATGGAGTAACACTGGGGATCTATGACTTTTTTCTGCATTATGTTTGGAACTTTCCTACAAATTTGAAATTATTTATAAAATGTTAAAAATGCACCCAGGTTGTTTTGGACAGGCAAAAACTCTTCCCCAATTTCTCCCCAAACGTGGAGCCAGTGACACCATGAAGCATCCCTTCTGACTGGAACTGTTCAGTCTCTGGTACAGTTAGTCATGAGTCAGCTCATAATGGGACTTGCCCCTTGGACCCGCACGTCCTGCTGAACTCCGTATACGGAATGCCTGGGGCTCAGATGGACTGTTGTCTCTATGCTTTCTAGGAAACAGTGCCTTATTTTTAGGGGCCCAAACCATGGGATCCAGGTTCCATTCCAATCTTTGCCACTGTGAGTGATTCGACACTCAATAATATACCAGACTTCACTAAGTCTGGACTTTCTACCTCATAGGATTGATGGGGCAATGAAATGAGTTTGATAACAAATGTCAAACTAAATTGTGGAAGGCTAAATTTAGAATCAAAACACAAATTTCCACATCATTTCCCTATCACTGCTTCTATTCAAAGGTGTGTGGGGGGCTAGTCATTATAGAAATGCAGAACTGTAAAAATAAAAATAAATTTAATATACACGCTTGAGGAGGAAAAATATAAACTTCTGATACTCATATAGCAAAAACAGTTTCCCAGTATATTCAAGAGAAAGTAGAATAATAAAGGACAAATTAAACAATTTAATAGATTTTCTAGGTTTATGATGAATATAAACATCATCTACATTCCTATACATCAGCAGCAAATATGTAGAAAATGTAATTTTAAATAATGTATTTTATAATTCCCATAGCAACTGAATATTTCTAGGAATTTCTCTAACAATAGGTATGCTATATATATATATATATATATATATATATATATATATATATATATATATGTATGTAAAATACACAATGTTACTGTAAAACCAGTAAGCCTTATATATATGGAGAAAGGCTGACTTACTGTTCTAGTTTGCTAGCTGCTGGAATGTGATATACCAGAAACAGAACAGCTTTTAAAAAGGGGAATGTATTAAGTTGCTACTTTACAGTTCTAAAGCCCTAAAAATATCCAAATTAAAGCAAAGATATAGACGTGTCCAATCTAGGCATCCAGGGAAAGATACCTTGGTTCTAGAGGCCAGTGATGCTCAGGGTTTCTCTCTCAACTGAAAAGGCACATGGCGAACATTGTGATGTCTGCTAGCTTTCGGCTCTCAAGGTTCTTATGGCTCTCTCTTTTTCTCCAAAATGTTTCCTCTTTTAAAGGGTTCCAGTAAATTGATCAAGACTCATGTAGAATTGGTGGAGTCACATCTCCATCTAATCAAGGTTAATACCCACAATTGGGTAAATCACATCACTGTGGTGATAATCTAACCAAGCCTCAAGCCTACAGTTCTGAATCGGGATTAAAAGAAATGGCTGCATGTCCTTTCCAACAAACAAACAAGCAAACAAATTCAACAAATGGTGCTGCAATAGCAGAATACTCACATGGAAAAATAATGCAATGTGACTCCACCATACAGCATACAAAAAAAAGAAGAAGAAAGAAATGGCTGCCTCCACAAGATGCGCCAGGAGAAAATCATGGCTTTTCTAGGGTACATAATCCTTTCAAACTGGCATACTTACATGTAATGAATTCCTGTGTGAAAATTCTTGTTTTTATTAGAGGAGTTATAGAATTACAGAAAAATCATGCAGAAAGTACAGAGTTCCATACACATTTATCACAATGCATTTTCCCTGCTATTAACACCTTGCATTACTCTGATGCCTTTGGTACAATTGATCAAACAATATTATTATAATTATACTAGAAATAGTAGTTCATAGATTACATTATGTTTCACTGTTTGTATTGTATCCTTTCATGTTGCTGCTTTGTAATTTTTATTCTGGAGACATATACATTACCAAAACTTCCCATTTAAAACACTTTCAAAAGCAGTTCATTGGTGTTAATTATATTTGCAGTTTTCTGCTACCATCACCTCCATCCATCACCAAAATTTTTCTGTTACACTGAACAGAAATTCTGGGGCAATTAAGCAATACCTCTTCATTTCCTAACCCACCCAAGCCACTGACAATCTGTATTCTAGTTTATCAATTTGCACGTTCTAATGATTTCATATCAGTAAAATTATACAATATCTGTCCATTGTGTCTAGCTTCTTTCACTCAATATGATGTCTTCAAGATGTATCCATGTTGTCACGTCTTTTTGCTGGTGAATAATACTCCATTATATGTCTATACCATATTTTATCCACTTACCTGTTGATGGACCCTCGGATTGCAATGGTGAATGGTGCTATGAACATTGGTGCCCAAGTGTCTGTGGCCCTGCTTTCAGGTCTTCCGAGTATATACCTCGTATAGAATTGCTGGATCATATGCAGTTCTATACTTAGCTTCCCGAGGAAACTTCAAGCTGTCTTCCACAGGACTTGCACCATTTTATATTCCCAGCAACAGTGAATGAGTATTCCAATTTCTCCACATTCTCTCCAACACCTGTAGTTTTCTGGTTATGACATCATGACATATTTTTTTTAATTTTTACTGATAAAACAATGTACAAGCACATACATTCTTAACATACAAATATTCCATACATAGTGTACAATCAATGACCCACAATAGCATCACATACTTTTATATTCATCACCATGATCATTTTTTAGAACATATGCATCACTCCAAAAGAAGAAATAAAAAGAAAAAAGAAAAAAAACTTATACATACCAAGTTTTCTGGTTATTTAATAGCTATTCTAGTAGGTGAAATGAGGTCTCATTTTGGTTCTTATTTTCATCTCCTTAATAGCTAGAGATACCGAGCATTTTTTCATGTGCTTTTTAGTCATTTGTTATATTCCCTTTGGAAAAATATCTGCTCAGATCTTTTGCTATTTTTAATTGGTATGTTGGTCTTTTTATTGTTGAACTGTAGAATTTTCTTATGTATTCTGGATATTAAACCCTATTGGATACCAAATATTTTCTCCCATTGAGTAGAATACCTCTTTACTTTCTTGATGTTCTGTGAAGCATAAACATTTTTTAATTTTGAGGAGATCTCAGTTATCTATTGTTTCTCTCACTTCTTGTGTTTTGGGTATAAAGTCTAAGAAACTATAGGCAACCACAAGAGCTTGAAGATGCTTTACTACATTTATCTTCTAAGAGTCTTATGATCCTGGCTCTTATATTTAGGTCTTTCATACATTTTGAGTTAATTTCTGTGTAAGGTGTGCAATAAGAGTACTTTTTCATAATTTTTCATATATATATCCTGTTCTTCCAGCACCATTAGTTGAAGAAACTATTCTTCCCCAGCTGAGTGGGCTTGGCATCCATGACAAATATCAATTGACCATAGATATGAGGGTCTATTTCTGAGCTCTCAATTCAATTTTCATTAGTCAATAAATTGATCATATGCCAATGATAAAATGTGGTGAATACATATAATGGAATATTATTCAGTTGCAAAAGGAATGAAGTTTTAAGGCATGTGATAACTATACCTTTGTAATATGCTTTAAATTCAGGAAGTGTGAGTCCTTCAGCTATAGGCTTGTAATATGCGTTAAAGTTAGAAACTGTGAGTTCTGCAACTTCATTATTCTCTTTCAAGATGTTTTTGGCTATTTGGGGCCAAAATAAATTTGATAATTGGCTTTTCAATTTCTTAAACTAGGCAGTTGGAATTTTGATTGGGATTGCATTGAATCTGTAAGTTCATTTGGGTAGAAATGACATCTTAACAATAATTAGCCTTCCAATCCATGAAAACAGAATATCCTTCCATCTATTTAGGTTTTGTTTGATTTCTTTTACAGTGTCTTTTTACTTTTCTGTGTACAAATCCTTTAAATACTTTCTAAATTTATTCCTAGGTATTTGGTTCTTTTTTCTTCTTGCTAATGTAAAAGGATTTTTATCTTGGTTTCCTCCTCAAATTGATCATTGCTAGGGTAGAGAAACACTACTGGTTTTGCCCATTAATCTTGTAATTTGCCACTTTGCTGAAATTAGTTATTAACTTTAGTAGCTTTGTAGTAGATTTTTGATATTTTCCATTTTAATAATCATGTCATCTGCAAATAGGGGCTTTGTTACCTCTTCTTTTCCCTTTTAAATGCCTTTTATTTCCTTGTCTTGCCTAACTGCTTTAACTACAACTATTACACAATGTTGAATAACAGCGGTGACAGTGGGCATTCTTGTCTTGCTCCCTATCTTAAGAGGGAAAGCTTTCAGGCTTTTAGCATTGAGTATGATGATAGATGTGAGTTTTCAAATATGCCTTTTATCATATTGAGGAAGTTTCCTTCTGTTTCTTTTTTTCAAAGTGCTTTTATCCAAAAAGGATGCTGTATTTTGTCAAATGCATTTTCGGCATCAGTCAGGATGATCATGTGGTTTTTCCCTTTAAATTTGTTAATGTAGTGTATTGTGTTAATTTATTTTCTTGTCTTGAACCACCCTTGAACACCTGGGATAAAAGTCCTTGACCATGGTGTATAATGCTTTTAGTGTGTTGTTGGATTAGACGTGAAAATATTTTGTAGACAATTTTTGCATCTATATTCATCAGATAAATTGGTCTGTAATTTTCTTTTCTTGAAGTTGTCACTATCTGGCTTTGGTTTTAGGGAGATTTCCACTTTGTAGTATAAGTTAAGTAGTATTCCCACCTGCTAAATATTTTTGGCAGAGTTTAAGCCAGATTGTTATTAATAAAATAAAATAACAATCTGGTTCTTGTAATGATTTTTTCCTATTTAGTATTCTGGTCCTACTTTTCTCTTGCTGCTGTCAGGATTCTCTTTATATTTGACGTTTGACATTCTGATAGTACGTGCATCAGAGTTGGTCTATTTGGATTTATTCTATTTGTAGTACGTTGGGCTTTTTGGACATGTATATTTATGTCTTTCATAAGAGTTGGGAATTTTTTTGCCAGTATTTCCTCAAATATTCTTTATGCCTCTCATCTCTTCTCTTCTTTTTCTGGTACACCCATGATAAATATGTTTGCTTGCTTCGTGCTGTCATTCAAAATCCTAAGAGTCTGCTCATTCTTACTATTATTTTCTCTATTTGATTTCTGTCTTAAGATTACTATTGCTCTGCCTTGTAATTTACTGATTATTTCTTCTCCCTTTCAAATCTGTTGCTGTGTACCTCTAGTATATTTTAAATCTCTTCTATTGTGACTTTTATTCCCATAATTTCTTTTATGTTTATATCACACTTAAAAACTCTTCTTTATGTATGCACAATGTTTTCTTAATATCCTTTACTTCTTTAGCTATATTTTCCTTCATATCATTTAATAGACTTAGGGCTTTTGCTTGAATACTTTTGATTAGTTGTTCCAGATCCTGTGTCCCCTTCAGAGTTTTAATTTGTTCCTTCGATTGGGCTGCATCATCCTGTTTCATTACATGGCTTGTAATTTTTTTGTTGATGTGTTGCCTTCTGATTATCTTGATGAGTGTGTCAGTTTAAAAGAATTATGCATCCTAGAAAAGCCATGTTTCAATCTTCATCCACTTTGTGGAGACAGCCATTTCTTTTAATCCCTATTCCGCACTATAGATTGCTAACTTGATAAGATTATCTTTGCAGAGATATGACACACTCAATTGTGGGTATTAACTTTTGATTAGAGAGAGATGTGATCCCACCCATTCAAGAAGCCTAGAGAGGTTAGCAAATTTCCCCCTGCTCATCCTGTGCCTTTTCAGTTGAGAGAGAAACCCTGAACTTCACTGGCTTTTCTTGAGTGAAGGCAACCTCTTGTTGCTGCTTTAATTTGGATACTTTTATAATCTTGCTTTAATTGGGACATTTTCAAGGCCTTAGGACTGTAAACTTGCAACTTAATAAATTCCCCCTTTTAAAAGCCATTCTGTTTCTGGTATATCACATTCTGGCAGCTACCAAACTAGAACAGTGAGTTAACTTTGAAGGTCAGTTTCTCTCTCTTGCCTAGGTTTTTATGGTCAGTTGACTTTGTGTTAAGTTTCTTCTTTGACACTTATTTCAGCTTATTATAGACCTTTGGAATTGCTCATTTTTAACTGATGAGAATTTTCCACTCTTCTTCATCTGAATATTTTCCTTGCTATGTGGTACAATTTTTAACATTGCATTATTTGTTCAATTGTTTCACCCCCAAGATAAACCTTCCTTTCCTTTGTTCCTTCTCTGAAAATTTTGATCTGTTCTGTTTTTCTTTTGCATCTATTTTTTTAACACTCTTTCATTGCCTCTACATTTGCCTGGAGGGCAAATTCTGGGAGGATGGTTACCCTGGAGAGGAATCTCCCAAGTCAGTATTTTCCAACCAAAATAGAGCCCAGGACCCAAGAAGGGAGGAAAGACCTGGTCCAGAAGCCCTGGTCCATTTTTCCCAGAAGGTCAGGAAAGATGCCATAAGCAGTTCTGATGACTTCCCAAAGCTGAGCTTTTCTGGCCTGCCCAGGGGATTGTGTCTTTCAGCAAAACTACTCCCCACAGCCCTAAAGATACTATGTGTCTTTAAACCTCCACCATTTCTGCCCTTGTTGGGGGAAGGGTTGAAACAATGGCCATGGACATCCTTTCTGGAGTGGGCTGAAACAGGAGCTCAGAGTTTGGACCTAGTGATCCAAATTCACCAATGGAAAGCCGTGATCAGTATTCAGTCACTCCCTCCAACCCCCATTCATAGGGAAGGGGAATTTCATATTCTTCTCCTTAAGAGTGGGAGATGGACACAAACAGCCACCACAGAGTACTTTACTCACAATTCTCTACTGGAGTTTCTCAGCCTCTTCCTCCTATTCTTCCCTGAATGATGCACAGTACTCACCCGGACTCTGGCGCCTCAGAGTTGTATCAGACAGGTCCTTTTTTGTCCACTAGCTGTTTTGGAGAAGGAGTGAGTTCCAGAGCTCCACATTTTACCTTCTTCCCTGAAATTTCCCCGGGTAACTAGAGGTATGGAGTTGAGAAGCTATGCTGGAGGCTCTTATGCAAACTTCCACTAGATATTGGTAATCGCCATGGTCTGCCAAACATCAACTAACATTATTCCCATTAAATCTAAAGAACACCTCAGGTTTTAATGGAGACTCTACAGAAATTTCATGCACTTAGTTTAGTTTCCTAAAACCTATAACCTCCAGAGGTTTCCTAGGGCACATAATCCTAAAATTTAGAGGAGTCACCATCTCCAAAAATATCAACAAAGTCCATTGTTGATATTCCCCTCTTCTATATTGTTGACACCTCTTTTCCAAATGAAGAAGTTAGAATGGGCAAGCCTAAAGATCCTTATAGATTAGGAGTAGGATCAAAGGAGAAGGAAGTAGAGCAGAGAAGAGAAGACTTAACAAATGAATATGACTGCTGAATCAGTATAATAATATTTCTTTTAGCTTCTAGTGTTTTGGAGCAGCTAGAAGAAGAAAGCTGAAAAAATTTATATTATGTTTCCCAATAGAAAACATTTTTAAAAGTCTCCATGAGTGACTCTGATTTGGATTTCGGGTAACCAGATGCTGCTTTAAATGGTTATACCTTGCATATGTACTTCAGGCAATACAAAATATCTTATAAATGATGTACTCAGTTTACTGACTAATAACTTCACTGAATGAGGATTTCTTCAGGAGTTGGATCACCCCACATTTATCATGAATGAGACATGGTATGAGACACTGGCATTCACATTTCATCCGACGGTATATACTGTGGTTTACCTGAACAGAGGCAAAGCCCCCCATCTGTGTGAATTTGATGGGGTTATGAAGTGTTAACAGAAGCTGCAATATCAGTGTCTACATATTTTGAGTAAGTTTTGATTTTTATTTTTGGTTTTGCTTAGACAGGCACCAGGGATTGAACGGAGTCTCCAGCATAGCATGCGAGAACTCTGCATGCTAAGTCACCATGACCTGCCTTGATGTATTTTTTAAAACTTTGTTTGAGTCAGAAATATAAACTGGTATGAGTTCTCACTTGTTGAATTAATATTTTACTTGATTTTGAGAATTTTAAAAATGAATAATGAAGAATGTGAAATTGGATCATTAAAATAAATGAAAACCAAATATCTATGTGGACATATATTTGCATTTCTCTTAGATAGACACATCAGTGTGGCATTGCTAGATTATATGTTAACTCAATTTTTTAATTTTTAAGCAATTGTCAACTCTTTTTCCAAAATAGTTATAACATTTTACATCACCATGAGAAAAGTGTGATGGTTCTAACTGGTCAAGATACTCACCAATACTTTAGCATTGTCTGCCTTTTAAAAAGAGTCAACTTAGTGGGTATAAAGGGTTTATTACATTTTGGTTTTATTTTCCATTCCTTAAAGTCTAATGATGTTGATAACCTTTTCATGTGTTAATTGAAGATTTATCTTCTTTGGATAAAGCAGCTTAAAATTTCCCTTTCACAATACTCAGTAAATTTTGATGTTTTGTGTTCATTTTTCCTTGTAAAATGTATTGTAATTTATCTTGTGATTTCTTCTATATTCATTGGTTATTTTTTAATTTGTTGATTAATTTCAATACATTTTGAATATTCCAAATTTCATTTTGTTGTTTATTTCTAATTCCATGCCACTGTGATTATAGAAAATATTTTGTATAATTTCAAGCCTTCAAATTTATTGAGGCTTGATTTATGGACTACGTTATGGTCTAACTTGAAGAACTATCTGCAGATAGTTCTTGAGAAGAATTTGTGTTCTGCTAATGTTAGGTGAAGTGTTCTCTGTATGTTTGTTAGGTCTACTTGGTTTTTAATTTTCTTCAAGTCTTTTATTTCCTTACTGATTTTCTTTCTGGTGTATCCATTATTATTAGTTCATAATTGAAGTCTCCAAGTTTTATTGTTGTATTATGTAATTCTCCCTCAGCTCTTTTAGCTTGCATTTCATGTATTCAGGGGCTCTGTTATTAGGCATACATATGTTAATAACCTGATGCATTAGGTTATTTTTTTTCATCCTTCTACTTTCAAATGTTTGCATTTTTTAATCTAAAATATAACTTCTGTAGACAGGAGATAGATGGACTTTTTTTTAACAGGACTGACAATCTGCACCTTTTCATTGGACTTTTTAGACTAACTTTAGTTTGATTATGTCACTGAGTCAGTTCTTTATGCAACAAGGATTCATTTTTAAAGGTAAAGTACTACCAATAGAGGTGCAGGTGCCTAGACGTGGGAAGAATCCTGTGCAGACTAGCTGTTGCCCCAACCATTTTATGACTCACTGAGAGATGTGAGCAGTTGCTTTATCATGAATAAACATCTCCTAAAGCCTGTTTCCTACACACCACCTGCAATAAATATACAGTCTAGTTTAGCAGGGCATTGAAGGCCCCCCACAGTGGGTCTGACCTGGCATCTGGGCCCTCCAACTTGTCTCTAGAGACGTACCAGAAGCTTTTCCTCAGAGAAGGTGTCCTTTTATTGGTGCTTTAATGTGGACATTTATTTGGCCTTAGAATTGTAATTTGAAATAATTTCCCTTTTTAAAAGCCAATCCAGAGATGGAGGACAAGATGGAAGTATAATGAGGTGTGGAATTTAGTTTATCCTCCAGAGAAGCTAGTAAATAGCCAGTGATGGTACAGAATAACTGCTGGGGCAACATCAGTGATTGGACACACAATATACACCAGCCTGGCCCATGTGGAATAGATGGGATCCAACTCAGTAGTGTAAGTCCCCCAAACTGCAGATGCTGGGACCCCTCTATCATGGTTATGGCAGGCTGATTTCCCAAGGGAAAAGGAAATAGACTTTACTAGCAAAAAGGGCTTGGCACAACCAAGCTCCAATTGAAGAATTAATGATCAAATTCTGATTACAGAAATCAGGCTCCAACACAGATGAACCTGAAATGAGCACTAAAGGAACTAGCAGTTTTTGCCTTGGCAGAGAGTGGGTGGGGCTGCTGAAAAACAGAAAGCCAAAGACTTTTTGAATTGGACAACAAAAATACCAGAAATGAGCTGGACCCCAAGAAAAGGGGACACATAGAGCCAGGAGATAAATAGAACCATGTACCAACTCAGGCTTTTGACTGACAAACTCGAGGAGTTGGGTCCAGATCTGAAAAGGCATTTTTACTTTTTTTTATACCTAAAACAAATCATAAGATATAACTGAAAGCACTCTCAGTCTCCACCACTGCCCTAGGCAAGGGCAGAATTAAGCTTCTCTGAGAGACAAAGTAACTAAATCACTTGAAAGAAGTTAATTTCCTAAAGAGTGTATCTTCCTCAAGAGAAAGGAGGGAACAGCTCAGTTGGAATTCCTATTTCAAGGAATTAAGGCCACAAGGATTGGAAAACAAAAGCAGTCAAAGCCATCCTACTATCTCATCTCTGATTCAACCATGCTCCTGGCAAGGAGAGTCTGCTGAAATTAAAGGCACCACAACATTTTAACCTGATGGGAAGCTATGGATAGACAATCGCCCCATGCAGGGCAGGATAGGAAAAACAGAGAGTCTAGAGGCTTCATAGGAAAGTCTGACAACCTGCTGGGTCCCACCCTCAGGAAAAACTCATGCTGGCTACTCTTTCTTCCTGAGACATGGGTCTGTACGGTCTGGGAAAATCTGGCTGGGGTCTACAGTATTAGAGGAGACCCTCTTAAAAAAAAAAGTTTCATATAGGCATGGCAAGAAAGAAAAGTAAGAACTGAAAAATTCTTCTCATTTAAACAAAACATATTCTAGAGGTCTAGAATAAACTTAACTGAATGTCAAAGAACAGATAGAGAACAAACTCATTCAAGAAGAAAACTCTGGATAAAAAAAAGTAAAAACAATCTCCTACATAAACTAATTAAGGAAATCAAATGCCAAGATGCCAGAAAAAAATAATGAGCCATACTAGGAAAATCAAAGATATGGCCCAGTAAAAGAACTAAGTAATTCTTCAAATGAAATACAGGAGCTGAAATGATTAACTCAGGATGTTCAAACAGACATGGGCAATCTCATCAAAAATAAAATCAGTGAGTTGAGTGAAGATGTAAAGAAGACATAGGGCAAAAAATAAAAAATAAAAAAAAGAAGAAATTGAAAGTTTGAAAAAATAAATCACAGAACTTATGAGAATGAAAGGCACAATAGATGAGATGAAGAAAACAATGGAACCCTAGAACAATAGATTTAAAGAGGAAGAAGAAAGGATTAGTGAACTAGAGGACTGGACATCTGAAATCCAACACACAAAGGAAAATATAGAAAATGAATGGAAAAACGCAAGCAGGTTCTCAGGGAATTAAACGATTTTTCAACAAAAGCACAAAAATATATGTGTTGTGGGAATCCCAGAAGAAGAAGAGAAGAGAAAAGGAGGAGAAAAACTAATGGAGGAAATAATCACCGAAAATTTCCCATCTGTGAAAAACATAAAATTACAGATCCAAGAGTTGCAGCATACCCCAATCATAATAGATTCAAATAGACATACTTGAAGACATTTAATAGTCACATTGTCAAATGTCAAAGAGAAAGAGAGAATATTAAAAACAGCAAGAGAAAAGCAATCCATCACCTATAAAGGAAGCTCAATATGACTCTGTGGATTTCTCAGCAGAAATCATAGAGGCGAGAAGGTAGTAGTATGATGTATTTAAGATTACAAAAGAGAAAAACTAGCAACCAAAAGTTCTATACCATCTGTAAGCAACAAATTTGTCCTTCAAAAATGAGGGACAGATTAAAATATTTTCATACAATCACTGAAATAATCTGTAGCTAAGAAACTGGCTCTGCAAGAAATATTAAAAGGAGCACTACATGCCTATACAAATTGTCAGGAGAGAGGGCTAAAGAGTGTAGAAATGAAGACTATAATTAAAGATTAAAATATACATTAAATATGACATATAAATATGAAAAGACAAAATATTAGAAGAAAGTACTGCCTTTAGAGTAATACATTCAATGTTCATGGATTTAATTCCCCAGTCAAAAGAAATAGACTGGCAGAATGGATTTAAAAGCAGGACCTATCTACATGCTATTTAAAGGAGACTCATTTTAGACCCAAGAACAAAAATAGGTTGAATGTGAAAAGTTAGGAAAAGATATTTCATGCAAATAATAATCATAAAAGAACAGAAATACCTACACTAATATCTGACAAATGAAGCTTCAAATGTAAAACAATTAAATGAGACAAGGAAGGACACTATATATTAATAAAAGGAACAATTTAACAAAAAGGCATAACAACCATAAATATTTATGCACCAAGACAGAGTGCTCCAAAATACATGAGACAAACACAGACAATACTGAAGGGAGAAGTAGACACCTCTATTACAACAGTTAGTGAATTCAATTCTCCACTATCAATAATGGATAGAATGTCTAGACAGAGGATAAATAAGGACACAGAGATTTTGAATAATATGATAAATGAACTTGACTTAGCAGACATTAACAGAACATTACACCCCAAATCAGCAAGATACACATTTTTGTCAAGTGCCCATGGATTATTATCAAGGATAAAACATATGCTGAGTCACAAAGCAGGTCTCAATCAATTTAAGAAGATTGAAATAACAAAAATACTTTCTCAAACCATAATGGTATAAAGTTGGAAATCAGTAACAAGCAGAGGGTTGGAAAATTCACAAATATTTGGGGCTGAAAATTCATACAATTATACAACCAGTGGGTCAACAAAGAAATTATAATAGAAATCAGTAAATATTTCATGGCAAATGAAAATGAAAACACAAAATATGAAAATTTATGGGACACAGTAAAGGCAGTGCTGAGAGGGAAATTTTTTTAAAATATTTTTATTGTAAACCTTGACAAAAAAACATAAAAACATTCTTGACATACACACATTCTATACATGGTGCACAATCAATGCCTCACAATATCATCATATAGTTGTGTATTTGTCACCATGATCATTTTTTTAACATTTACATCTCTCCAGCAAAACAAAGAAAAAAGAAGAAAGGAAAAAACTTATACATATTATATACCTTGACCCTCCATCTAATTAATCACGAGTATTTCAATCTGCTGTATTTATTTTAACCATTCTTCCTCCCCCCACTATTCATTTATTTTTATCCATATTTTTTACTCAAATGTCCATACCATAGGTAAAAAAAAGCATCAGACAAAGGTTTTCACAATCACACAGTCGCATTGTAAAAGCTATATCATTATACAATCATCTTCAAATAACTTGGCTACTGGAACATAGCTCTGCAATTTCAGGTACTTACTTCTAACCACTCTAATACACCATAAACTAAAAAGGGGATGTCCATATAGCACATAAGAATAACTTCTAGGATAACCTTTCAACAATGTTTGAAATCTCTCTTAGAGAGAGAAAAGCCACATCTGAGCTAGAAAAGAGGTTCTCTGGGGGTGAATCTTAGGCCTAATTTTAAGGCGGCTTAGCTTACCCTTTGCAGGGTTAAGTTTCATAAGCGCGAACCCCATGATTGAGAGCTTAGCTTATTGATTTGGTTGTCCTCACTGCTTGTGAGAATATCAGGAATTTTTCAAAATGGGAAGTTGAATATTTTCCCTTTTCTCCCCATATCCCTAAGGGGGCTTTGCAAATACTACTTTATTCACTGTTCATATCACTCTGGGTTTTATTACGGCATCACACTAACCAGGACAAACAAAATTTCATACTGTATTCAAGGCTCCAAATACTTTTGGTGTTCAATTAAACTAGCCATATAAGTTAAATTAGGAATTTAAATTAAATTAAAATTTTAAAATATGGATGACTGTCTATTTTCAACATCCTGCAATACTGATATATCTTTTTTCTTCCTCATCCAAAAACATTTTTTTAATTTCCATGTTTACTCATCATCTCTATGTGCTCTTCATTGTTTCTAAATTGTACCATCTCTGACTTTATCAACCATCTTTCCCTCTGGTTTCATCTGTGCCCCCAGCCCTTCTCTTGCTATCCTTCTCACATTGAGCTTCATTCAGTGTCTTTATATTATTTTGCTACAATCAGGTAGTATCACACTATCCACTTCTAAATTTTTAAAATCAGTCATGTTGCACAATCTGCATCCTTTCAGCACCAATTACTCAATCTCTACTCTATTTCTATGAGAGGGAAATTTCAATGCCTTAAATGCTTATATTGAAAAATAAGAAAATGCAAAAATTGAGGAATTAGCAGTCACTTGGGAGAATAAATGAAAGAATAGCAAAATAACCCCAAAGCAAACAAGATGAAAAAAAGAAGAAGCTTAGAGCAGAAATAAATGAAATTGAGACATGAAAACAATTGAGAAAATCAACAAAACCAGAAGTTGTTTCTTTAAGAAAAATCAATAAAATTGATGGCCCCTTAGCTAGGTTGACAAAAAAAAAACAGAGGATGCAAATAAATAAAATCAGAACTGGAAGAGGAGACATAACAACTGACCCAAAAAAAATAAAGGAGGTAATGAGAGGATACTATGAGCAACTACATGCTAATATAGTACATAATGTAAATAAAATGGACAAATTCCTAGAAAGACATGAACAACCAACATTGACTTGAGAAGAAATAGACAACCTCAAGAAACCAATCTCAAGTAAAGAGATTGAATCAGTCATCAAGAAGTACCACAAAAAAAGTAAAATCCTGGACCAGATGGCTTCATATGCGAATTATTTTACAAAGCATTCAAGAAAGAATTAGTACCAATACTGCTTAAAGTCTTCAAAAGTTGAAGAGGAGGGAAAGTTACCTACCTAATATTATGAAGTGAACATCACCCTAAAACCAAAGTCAGATGACGTTACTACAAGAAAATAAAATTTCATAGCAGGCTCTTTAATGAATATAGATTCAAAAATCCTCAGCAAAATACTTGCAAATCGAATCCAGCAGCACATTAAAAGAATTATACACCATGACCAAATGGCATTTATTCTAGGTATGAAAGGCTGGTTCAAAATAAGAAATTCAATTAATGTAATACTACAGATTAACAAATCAAAGTGAGAAAAAAAAACAAATGATCATCTTGACTGATGTGGAAAAGTCATTTGACAAAACTTTCTTGATGAAAACACTTCAAAGGGTAGGAATAGAAGGGAATTTCCTCAACATGATAAAGGGAACATATGAAAAACCCACAGCTAACATCATCCTCAGTGGGGAAAGACTGGATGCTTTTCCTCTAAGATCAGGAACAAGACAAGGTTTCCCACTGTCACATTTTTATTCATCATTGTTCTGGGATTTCTAGCCAGAGCAATTAGACAAGAAAAAGAAAGAAAAAGCATCCAAATTTTAAAGGACGAAGCAACACTCTCACTGTTTGCATGATACTATATGTCAAAAACACTGAAAAATCTGAAGTAAAACTACTAGAGTTAATAAATGAGTACAGGAAAGTGGCAGGGTACAAGATCGACACCCAGAAAATAGTAGTATTTCTATACACTAATAATGAAATCAAGAAATAAATTCCATTTACAATAGCAACCAAAAGAATCAAATATTTAAAAATAAATTTAACTAAGAATACAAAAGGCTATATGCAGAAAACTACAAGAAATTGCTAAAAGAAATCATGGAAGACCTAAATAAATGGAAGGGCATACTATGCTCATGGATTGGAAGACTAAAAATAGTTAAATTGCAAATTCCATCCAAATTGGTTCATAAATTCAGTGCAATACCAATTAAAATCCCAACAACTTATTTTGCAGAAATAGAAAAACCAATAACCAAATTTATTTGGAAAGGAGGGGTGCCCTCTAACCAAAAATAGCTTGAGAAAAAAAAAAATGAAATGAGTGGTCTCACACTACCCAACTTTAAAGCATATCATGAAGCTACAGTGGTTAAAACAGCATGGTTCTGGCATAAAGATAGATATACTGGCAAATAGAATCAAGTAGAGTGTTCAGAAATAGACCCTGTCATCTACGGACAACTGATCTTTGATAGGCAAGTCAAGCCAAATCAACTGGGACAGAGTAGCCTCCTCAATAAATAATGCTTGGAGAACTGTACATCCACATGCAAAAGAAGGAAGGAAGATCCATATCTCATGTCCTACACAAAAATTAACTCAAAATGGACTATAGACTTAAACATTAGAGTTAAGGCCATAAAACTATTAAAAGAAAGTATGGGGAAATATCTTATAAAACTTGTAACAGGAGGCAGTTTCCTAGACCTTACACTTAAAGCAGGAGCATTGAACAAAGAAATGGGTAAATCGGAAACTCCTCAAAATTAAATGCATTTGTGCATCAAAGAACTTTGTCAGGAAAGTAAAAAGGCTGCTTACACAATGGGAGACAATATTAGAAAACCACATATCAGATAAGGGTTTAGTATCCAGAATGTGTAGAGATTCTTCAATTCAACAACAGGAAGTCAAACAATACAATTAAACACAATTTAAAAATTGGCAAAAAACATGAACAGGCACTTGTGGGAAAATGGCCAATGGTCAGAATGTTTCCATAATGCAGATAAAGGTGCAGACGTTGAAACACCAGGTCCTTGCAGGGTGGAACACTGTCCTGGTGAGCACATGATCGTTTGCAGAAGGACATATTTGAACCTTGTACAGCATGCTGAGATTAATGTTGATGTTAATGACAGTTCAGGCAAAAAAAAACAACTTACTAAAAGCCTTGAAATATACTTTCTGTTTTGAAGCTTCTCAATAAATACGATGAGGAACTCAAGGTCACAGCTCTTGTCCTTTGAGACATGAGTCCCCTTCTCTCATTTTAAAAGACTCTTCTGTGTGAGTGTCTTTATTTTTCAGATTCTTGGTGCCTTCCTCAGCCCCTTGTGCTGAGCTAGTCTCAGCAGACACTTCTCAGAACAGGAAACACAAATGACTAAAAGACATATGAAAAGATGCTCAACTTTTACTGGCTATTAGGGAAATGCAAATCAAAACCACACAGTTTGGCAGTCCCTCAGGAAGCTAAGTATAGAACTGCCATATGATCTAGGAATCCCGTTACTAGATATACATTCAGAGGACCTGAGGGCAAGAAAACAACAGACATTTGCACACCAATGTCCATAGCAGCATTATTTATGATTGTCAAGAGATGGAAACAATCTAAATGTCCATCAATGGATGAGTTTTTAAACAAGCTGAGGTATAGAGATATGTTGCAATATTATGTAGCCGTAAGACAGAATGAAGTCATGAAGCATGTAAAAACATAGATAAACCTTGAGGACATTGTGGTGAGTGAAATTAGACAGAAACCAAAGGACGAATACTGCATGGTCTCATTAATATGAACAAATATTAATGAGTGAACTTTGAGAATTGAAGTTAAGAACATAGGTTATCAGGAGATAGAAATAAGGTAAAGATTGGGCAATTGGTGCTGAAGGAATATATATATTGTGCAATAGGACTGATTTGACCTGATTGTAGCACAATAATATAAGTACACTGAACGTAGTTGAATGTGAGTATGATTGAAGGAGAAGGGCTGAGGGCATATATGAAACCAAAAGGAAAGATGGAAGGTAAAGACGGATATGGCATAATTTAGGAATGCCTAGAGTGGCCAATGAAGGTGATTAAATGCACAAATTTTTAAAAAATGTTTTTGCAAGAGGGAGAACAAATAAATGTCAACATTGCAGCGTACTGAAAATAGGTTATGGGAAAAAGTACAATCAATGCAAACTAGGGTCTATAGTCAACAGCAACATTGTAATATACTTCCACTGAATGTAAAAAAAGCATTATGCCAAAACTAAATGTCAGTTGGTGGCTAGCTTAGGGGAGGAGTATGAATTCTTTCCAGAAGAAAAAGAAATGTCTTCAGATAGATTATGGTGGCAAAGGCATGTCTATACACTTAGATTGGATTATATGATCTTTGAATAACACTGTTCAAAAATGAGCAGAGAGAAAAAAGTGCTAGAGACAATGCAGAGAAATACCTGTACCTATTCACTGTCAGTAGGAAAATTGAGAGGTGCAGCCCTATGGAGGGCAGTGTGGGGGTTCCACGGGAGGCTAGAGTGGGGTTGTCATATGATCCTGAAACCCTATAGCTCAGTATATACCTGAAGGAACTTAGTGTGGGGACATGAATGGACATTTGCACATTGGTGTTTCTGTTGGCAGTGTTCGTGATCCACAATGAACAGAGGTGGCCTAAAGGTACAATGACTGAGAAATGGAATGAGGAACTGTGATGTATATGTACAAAGGACTACTGAGTGGCTTCAAGAAGGAATTAAGTTATCTGTCATGCAACTAGGTAAGTGAATGAATTTAAGGACTGCATGTTGAGTGAAGTGTCAAAAACAAGAGAAATATTATCATGCCTGCTCCATATGGACTAACTGTAATATAAAAACTCAGTGAACTAAAGTTGAGAACATGAGTTACCAAGTTGGGACCTATTGTAAAGGGTCCTAGATTGTAAACTCTTACAGCAGTCACATATATTCAGGAATTGTAACTATTATTTCTAAATTCTAAGATACTCAGCTGTCTGTATATAATCTGGTTGTTCCCAGAAACTTCTGGTATTTTTGAGACACTTAAAACTCAGATTTAGAGCTCTGAAGCTTTGAAACATAGCAGTACCCCATACGGGTACTGTGTAAAATGTTGAAAAAGGGATCAGGCTTTGACTAGAGAAATGAAGTTGATCTAAATAAGACTGGGGTAGACCAGAATACAGAGTAAAGTATGATATCAACCATATTTAAAAACTTCAACTGTAAGACTTCCTGGAAGATGGCGGCTTAGTAAGACGCACGGATCTTAGTTTCTTCTCCAGGACACCTACTAGGGGAGTAGAAACGATACAGAGAGCGCCCAAAGCCACAACAGAGATAAAAAAGACAGCGTACCCCATCCTGGAACGGCTGGCTGGCTGAGAGAAGCAGCTCGGGTGAGATCGCCGAGGCGCGCGGGCCTTACCGGGCGGGGTGGCAAGCGGCCGGAGTTACTCCCTTCCCCCTTCCCGGGCCGGCTGGGAGAATTGGAGAGGCGGTCCCCTGAAACAAAGACGGCTGGCGCCCACACCACGCGCAGCCCCCGGACCAACTGAGAGAATTGGATCGGAAACCCCCAGGCTGCGGAGAACGGTGACGGGTGGGGGAGGCCCCTTCCAAACCCGTGACTCCCGGGGAACGTGCACTCTCCCGGGCGGGCTGCTGCCGCTGGCGCCCTCCCGCCACGCTTGTTGCCCAGGGCCGACTAGGAAATTCGGATGGGCTCTTTCCCTGGCTGCGGCGACCAGCAACCCTCCCTGCGTTCGGACCCCGGCCGGCTCAAGCCGCTTCGGCTAGCGAACCCCCAGGACAGCGAGAGTTTTCCAAAGTTTAAGGTCCCACAGTACCTTTTACTGGTGGGACCCGCAGACAAACGTGTGCCACGAGCGCCACCTACTGGGCAGGATAAGAAAAACAGAACCCAGAGATTTCACAGAAAAATATTACAACCTTGCTGGGTCCAACACCAAGAGAAATCTGAATAAATTCCCAGACGCCAGCAGCAGAAGATAACTGTCCACGCTCAAAAGATTGAGAATATGGCTCAGTCAAAGGAACAAACCAATAGCTCAAATGAGACACAAGAGCTGAGACAACTAATGCTGAATATACGAACAGAAATGGAAAACCTCTTCAAAAATGAAATCGATAAATTGAGGGAGGACATGAAGAGGACATGGGCTGAACATAAAGAAGAAATAGAAAAACTGAAAAAACAAATCGCAGAACTTATGGAAGTGAAGGATAAAGTAGCAAACAGAAAAAATAATGGATAGCTACAATGATAGATTTAAAGAGACAGAAGATAGAATTAGTGATTTGGAGGATGGAACATCTGAATTCCAAAAAGAAACAGAAACTATAGGGAAAAGAATGGAAAAATTTGAACAGGGTATCAGGGAACTCAAGGACAATATGAACCGCACAAATATACGTGTTGTGGGTGTCCCAGAAGGAGAAGAGAAGGGAAAAGGAGGAGAAAAACTAATGGAAGAAATTATCACTGAAAATTTCCCAACTCTTATTAAAGACCTAAAATTACAGATCCAAGAAGTGCAGCGCACCCCAAAGAGATTAGACCCAAATAGGCGTTCTCCAAGACACTTACTAGTTAGAATGTCAGAGGTCAAAGAGAAAGAGAAGATCTTGAAAGCAGCAAGAGAAAAACAATCCATTACATACAAGGGAAACCCAATAAGACTTTGTGTAGATTTCTCAGCAGAAACCATGGAAGCTAGAAGACAGTGGGATGATATATTTAAAATACTAAAAGAGAAAAACTGCCAACCAAGACTCCTATATCCAGCAAAATTATCCTTCAAAAATGAGGGAGAAATTAAAACATTCTCAGACAAAAAGTCACTGAAAGAATTTGTGACCAAGAGACCAGCTCTGCAAGAAATACTAAAGGGAGCACTAGAGTCAGATACAAAAAGACAGAAGAGAGAGATATGGAAAAGAGTGTAGAAAGAAGGAAAATCAGATATGATATATATAATACAAAAGGCAAAATGTTAGAGGAAAATATTATCCAAACAGTAATAACACTAAATGTCAATGGACTGAATTCCCCAATCAAAAGACATAGATTGGCAGAATGGATTAAAAAACAGGATCCTTCTATATGCTGTCTACAGGAAACACATCTTAGACCCAAAGATAAACATAGGTTGAAAGTGAAAGGTTGGGAAAAGATATTTCATGCAAATAACAACCAGAAAAGAGCAGGAGTGGCTATACTAATATCCAACAAATTAGACTTCAAATGTAAAACAGTTAAAAGAGACAAAGAAGGACACTATATACTAATAAAAGGAACAATTAAACAAGAAGACATAACAATCATAAATATTTACGCACCGAATCAGAATGCCCCAAAATACGTGAGGAATATACTGCAAACACTGAAAAGGGAAATAGACTCATATACCATAATAGTTGGAAACTTCAACTCACCACTCTCATCAAGGGACAGAACATCTAGACAGAGGATCAACAAAGAAATAGAGAATCTGAATATTACTATAAATTAACTAGACTTAATAGACATTTATAGGACATTACATCCCACAACAGCAGGATACACCTTTTTCTCAAGTGCTCATGGATCATTCTCAAAGATAGACCATATGCTGGGTCACAAAGCAAGTCTTAACAAATTTAAAAAGATTGAAATCTTACACAACACTTTCTCGGACCATAAAGGAATGATGTTGGAAATCAATAATAGGCAGAGTGCCAGAAAATTCACAAATACGTGGAGGCTCAACAACACACTCCTAAACAACGACTGGGTCAAAGAAGAAATTGCAAGAGAAATTAGCAAATACCTCGAGGCGAATGAAAATGAAAACACAACATATCAAAACTTATGGGACGCAGCAAAGGCAGTGCTAAGAGGGAAATTTATTGCTCCAAATGCCTATATCAGAAAAGAAGAAAAGGCAAAAATTCAGGAATTAACTATCCATTTGGAAGAACTGGAGAAAGAACAGCAAGCTAACCCCAAAGCAAGCAAAAGGAAAGAAATAACAAAGATTAGAGCACAAATAAATGAAATTGAAAACATGAAAACAATAGAGAAAATCAATAAGGCCAGAAGTTGGTTCTATGAGAAAATCAACAAGATTGATGGGCCCTTAGCAAGATTGACAAAAAGAAGAAGAGAGAGGATGCAAATAAATAAGATCAGAAATGGAAGAGGAGACATAACTACTGACCTCACAGAAATAAAGGAGGTAATAACAGGATACTATGAACAACTTTACGCTAATAAATACAACAATTTAGATGAAATGGACGGGTTCCTGGAAAGACATGAACAACCAACTTTGACTCAAGAAGACATAGATGACCTCAACAAACCAATCACAAGTAAAGAAATTGAATTAGTCATTCAAAAGCTTCCTAAAAAGAAAAGTCCAGGACCAGATGGCTTCACATGTGAATTCTACCAAACGTTCCAGAAAGAATTAGTACCAATTCTCTTCAAACTCTTCCAAAAAATCGAAGTGGAGGGAAAACTACCTAATTCATTCTATGAAGCCAACATCACCCTCATACCAAAACCAGGCAAAGATATTACAAAAAAAGAAAACTACAGACCAATCTCTCTAATGAATACAGATGCAAAAATCCTCAATAAAATTCTAGCAAATCGTATCCAACAACACATTAAAAGAATTATACATCATGACCAAGTAGGATTCATCCCAGGTATGCAAGGATGGTTCAACATCAGAAAATCAATTAATGTAATACACCATATCAACAAATCAAAGCAGAAAAATCACATGATCATCTCAATTGATGCAGAGAAGGCATTCGACAAGATTCAACATCCTTTCCTGTTGAAAACACTTCAAAGGATAGGAATACAAGGGAACTTCCTTAAAATGATAGAGGGAATATATGAAAAACCCACAGCTAATATCATCCTCAATGGGGAAAAATTGAAAACTTTCCCCCTAAGATCAGGAACAAGACAAGGATGTCCACTATCACCACTATTATTCAACATTGTGTTGGAGGTTCTAGCCAGAGCAATTAGACAAGAAAAAGAAATACAAGGCATCAAAATTGGAAAGGAAGAAGTAAAACTATCACTGTTTGCAGACGATATGATACTATACGTCGAAAACCCGGAAAAATCCACAACAAAACTACTAGAGCTAATAAATGAGTACAGCAAAGTAGCAGGTTACAAGATCAACATTCAAAAATCTGTAGCATTTCTATACACTAGTAATGAACAAGCTGAGGGGGAAATCAAGAAACGAATCCCATTTACAATTGCAACTAAAAGAATAAAATACCTAGGAATAAATTTAACTAAAGAGACAAAAAACCTATATAAAGAAAACTACAAAAAACTGCTAAAAGAAATCACAGAAGACCTAAATAGATGGAAGGGAAGGGCATACCGTGTTCATGGATTGGAAGACTAAATATAGTTAAGATGTCAATCCTACCTAAATTGATTTACAGATTCAATGCAATACCAATCAAAATCCCAACAACTTATTTTTCAGAAATAGAAAAACCAATAAGCAAATTTATCTGGAAGGGCAGGGTGTCCCGAATTGCTAAAAACATCTTGAGGAAAAAAAACGATGCTGGAGGTCTCGCGCTGCCTGACTTTAAGGCATATTATGAAGCCACAGTGGTCAAAACAGCATGGTATTGGCATAAAGATAGATATATCGACCAATGGAATCGAATAGAGTGCTCAGATATAGACCCTCTCATCTATGGACATTTGATCTTTGATAAGGCAGTCAAGCCAACTCACCTGGGACAGAGCAGTCTCTTCAATAAATGGTGCCTAGAGAACTGCATATCCATATGCAAAAGAATGAAAGAAGACCCATCTCTCACACCCTATACAAAAGTTAACTCAAAATGGATCAAAGATCTAAACATTAGATCTAACATCAAAGATCTAAGACCATAAAACAGTTAGAGGAAAATGTTGGGAGATATCTTATGGATCTTACAACTGGAGGTGTTTTTATGGACCTTAAACCTAAAGCAAGAGCACTGAAGAAGGAAATAAATAAATGGGAACTCCTCAAAATTAAACACTTTTGTGCATCAAAGAACTTCATCAAGAAAGTAGAAAGACAGCCTTCACAATGGGAGACAATATTTGGAAATGATATATCAGATAAAGGTCTAGTATCCAGAATTTATAAAGAGATTGTTCATCTCAACAACAAAAAGACAGCCAACCCAATTACAAAATGGGAAAAAGACTTGAACAGACACCTCTCAGAAGAGGAAATACGGATGGCCAAGAGGCACATGAAGAGATGCTCAATGTCCCTGGCCATTAGAGAAATGCAAATCAAAACCACAATGAGATATCATCTCACACCCACCAGAATGGCCATTATCAACAAAACAGAAAATGACAAGTGCTGGAGAGGATGCGGAGAAAGAGGCACACTTATCCACTGTTGGTGGGAATGTCAAAGGGTGCAACCACTGTGGAAGGCAGTTTGGCGGTTCCTCAAAAAGCTGAATATAGAATTGCCATACAACCCAGCAATACCATTGCTAGGTATCTACTCAAAGGACTTAAGGGCAAAGACACAAATGGACATTTGCACACCAATGTTTATAGCAGCATTATTTACAATTGCAAAGAGATGGAAACAGCCAAAATCTCCATCAACAGAAGAGTGGCTAAACAAACTGTGGTATATACATACGATGGAATATTATGCAGCTTTAAGACAAGATAAACTTATGAACCATGTAATAACATGGATGGACCTAGAGAATATTATGCTGAGTGAATCCAGCCAAAAACTAAAGGACAAATACTGTATGGTCCCACTGATGTGAACGGTCATTCGAGAATAAACTTGAAATATGTCATTGGTAACAGAGTTCAGCAGGAGTTAGAAACAGGGTAAGACAATGGGTAATTGAAGCTGAAGGGATACAGACTGTGCAACAGGACTAGATACAAAAACTCAAAAATGGACAGCACAATAATACCTAATTGTAAAGTAATCATGTTAAAACACTGAATGAAGCTGCATCTGAGCTATAGGTTTTTGTTTTGTTTTGTTTTGTTTTGTTTTGTTTTGATTTTACTATTATTACTTTTATTTTTTTCTCTATATTAACATTCTATATCTTTTTCGGTTATGTTGCTAGTTCTTCTAAACCAATGCAAATGTACTAAGAAATGATGATCATGCATCTATGTGATGATGTTAAGAATTAATGATTGCATGTGTAGAATGGTATGATCTCTAAATGTTGGGTTAATTTCTTTTTTTCCGTTAATTAAAAAAAAAAAGAAAAAAAAGAGAAGGGATAATTGGAGATGAAGGGATACAGACTGTACAACGGGACTGGATATAAAAACTCAGAAATGGACAGCACAATACTACCCAATTGTAATGCAATTATGTTAAAACACTGAATGAAGCTGCATGTGAGGTATAGGTTTTTTGTTTTTGTTTTTTTTTCTTTCTATTATTGTTTTAATTCTTATTCTGTTGTCTTTTTATTTCTTTTTCTAAATCGATGCAAATGTACTAAGAAATGATGAATATGCAACTATGTGATGTTATTAAGAATTACTGATTGTACATGTAGATTGGAATGATTTCTAATTGTTTTGTTAATTCTTTTTTTAATTAATAAAAAAAAAAACTTCAACTGTGTGAGACTAAAGGGAGAAATGTTTATTTGGTGCAAAATTTTTATTTTGGGTAGCATATTACCTAATTCAACTAGTATGATCAGTTTAGATGAACACCATAAGTACATGCAATCTTGAATAAGGCTTGAGATCTTGTTGGGTTTTCCAGGTTAGCATGATGCCTCAATATATCTGAGAGCAATGTGGGCAGTGAATAAAGAATTATTTGCTAAGTCTCTTGAGATGTTGTAGAGAAAGGAAGATATTTTCAACTTCCCCATTTGGATAGTTCGGAATATCCTCACAAGTTCTGGGGACAGTGAAATCAATAGGCTAAGCCCTTGGGGTTTGCCCCTCTGAAATTTATTCCTGCAAATGTAGGCTAAGCCTACCTAAAATTATGCCTAAGAGTCACCCTCAGAGAATCTTTTTTTTATTAATTAAAAAAAAATTAACTAACACAACATTTAGAATTCATTACATTCTACATATGCAATCAGTAATTCTTAATATCATCACATAGATGTATGATCATCATTTCTTAGTACATTTGCATCAATTTAGAAAAAGAAATAGCAAGACAACAGAAAAAGAAATAAAATGATAATATAGAGAAAAAATAAAAATAAAAAATACAAAAAATATATTAAAAAAACTATAGCTCAGATGCAGCTTCATTCAGTGTTTTAACATAATTACATTACAATTAGGTAGTATTGTGCTGTGCATTTTTGAGTTTTTGTATCCAGTCCTGTTGCACAGTCTGTATCCCTTCAGGTCCAATTATCCATTATCTTACCTTATTTCTAACTCCTGATGGTCTCTGTTACCAATGACATATTCCAAGTTTATTCTCTAATGTCGGTTCACATCAGTGGGACCGTATAGTATTTGTCCTTTAGTTTTTGGCTAGACTCACTCAGCATAATGTTCTCTAGGTCCATGCATGTTATTACATGCTTCATAAGTTTATTATGTTCATATGTCATATCTGATTTTCCTTCTTTCTACACTCTTCTCCATACCTCTCTCTTCTGTCTTTTCATATCTGACTCTAGTGCTCCCTTTAGTATTTCTTGCAGAGCTGGTCTCTTGGTCACAAATTCTATCAGTGACTTTTTGTCTGAAAATGTTTTAATTTCTCCCTCATTTTTGAAGGACAATTTTGCTGGATATAGAAGTCTTGGTTGGCAGTTTTTCTCTTTTAGTAATTTAAATATATCATCCCACTGTCTTCTTGCTTCCATGGTTTCTTCTGAGAAATCTACACAAAGTCTTATTGGGTTTCCCTTGTATGTGATGGATTGTTTCTCTCTTGCTGCTTTCAAGATCCTCTCTTTCTCTTTGACCTCTGACATTCTAACTAGTAAGTGTCTTGGAGAACGCCTATTTGGATCTATTCTCTTTGGGGTGCGCTGCACTTCTTGGATCTGTAATTTTAGGTCTTTCATAAGAGTTGGGAAATTTTCAGTGATAATTTCTTCCATTAGTTTTTCTCCTCCTTTTCCCTTCTCTTCTCCTTCTGGAACACCCACAACACGTATATTTGTGTGCTTCATATTATTCAATTCCCTGAGCCCCTGCTCAAAATTTTCCATTCTTTTCCCTATAGTTTCTGTTTCTTTTTGGATTTCAGATGTTCCATCCTCCAGATCACTAATTCTAGCCTCTGTCTCTTGAAATCTACCATTGTAGGTTTCCATTGTTTTTTTCATCTCTTCTACTGTATCTTTCATTCCCATAAGTTCTGTGATTTGTTTTTTCAGACTTTCCATTTCTTCTTTTTGTTCATCCCATGCCTTCTGCATGTCCTCCCTGAATTTATTGATTTGGTTTTTGAAGAGGTTTCCCATTTCTATTCGTATATTCAGAATTAGTTGTCTCAGCTCCTGTATCTCATTTGAGCTATTGGTTTGTTCCTTTGACTGGGCCATATCTTCAATTTTCCTGGTGTGATTTGTTATTTTTTGCTGGTGTCTGGGCATTTAATCAGATTTCCCTGAAAATCTCTTTTATTGTTCAGATATGGCCTCTCTCTAAGCTTACTTGGTAGGTGAATTCACTGTCCTCTGCCCTACATGGGATATAATTCCCAGGAGTGTAACTTTCCCTACCAATGTGGGACAGAATTCCTGGGATGAGCCAGGATCTGGCATCATGGGATTGAGAAAGCCTTCTTGACCAAAAGGAGGAAGAAATAAATAAGACAAAATAAAGTTTCAGTGGCTGAGAGTTTTCAAACAGAGTTGAGAGATTATCCTGGAAGTTATTCTTATGCATTATACTGATATCCCTTTTTAGTTTATGGTGTATTGGAGTAGCTAGAGAGAAGTTCCTGAAACTGTTGAACTGTGTTTTGGGGACTTAATTTTTGAGAACAACTCTATGATGGTATAACTTTTGCAATATAACTATGTGATTTTGGAAACCTTGGGTCTGATGGTCCTTTTATCCATAGTATGTACAGATGAATAAAAAACTGATGAAAATAAACAAATAATGGGGAGGATAAAGGTTAAATTAAATTGGGTGGAATGAAATTCTTGTGGTCAATGAGAGGGAAGAGTAGGGTATGGTATGTATGAGCTTTTTCCTTTTTCTTTTTATTTCTTTTTCTGGCGTGATGCAAATGTTCTAAAAATGTTCATGGTGATGAATGCAGATCTATGTGATGATATTGGGAGCCATTGATTGCACACCATGTATGGACATATGAGTGTAAAGTTAAAAATACTTTAAATAATTTTTTAAAAGTTACAGTGCTACCAAATGTACATGGCATGCTTCAACTGTCACACCTTATAGCTAACCAACGTAATTCGCCATGTTTGGTTTTACTAATACATATTAGGTAATCTTGGGCCTATTGTTTGTTATTAAGCATTCAAGTATATGAACTTTAAACATTACAAATTGAATGCCACAGTTTTTGTTTTTCCTATCTAACCAGGATGTCGTGAACATTTATTTCAATGTTCTTTATGTAAAATAATTTTAGAATGTTTGGTGAGATTAAAAATGGGTGCCAAAGGTCTGACAATTAAATGCTGGAATGTATCAATACCCACAAATTCATATATTATATATGTTCAAATCCTTGTCTTTTTCCCATAGCTTCTCAGTCTAATTTCTGAATTCTTGGTTATGAGGTATTAATTCCTCTTTCTTGCTACTATTTCTAGTGTTTTTTAATGACAGTCTCAAGCATAGATGTAGTTTTTTCCTACATTCAAGAATAGAAAGTCCAATACCACTCCATGTGTCTGTTTTGGAAAAGATGCATTGTGAGACCTGTAGGCCCACTCATCTCTCTCCTGATTTCTAGTGCCCAAGTCATATGCAATTTTACCCCTATTATGTTTGTTATAAGCTGTGGGAAACTGCTTATGGCACCCGCAGTGTGCCAGCCATCTTGTGGTCTGACGCCATCTTAGGTACTAACTCAAGTTAAGTTTTTATCTCAAGTTAAGTTTCTATTTCCTCACTTCTGCTCTGCCTTTCCCCAAAATCAGCTGACCAGCCTTGGCTGATCTGCCTTTCTCAGCTTAGTCTCTGCTGATTGGTTGCTTGACTGCAGGATAATGCCCAACCTCTGCTGACGTCCGATACAAGTCACCTCCCCTTCCTGTCTTGTCTCCATTCTCTGTGTCTTTTGTCCCCCGTTCTCACTCCCTCCCTCAGGTCCAGGTTCGACTGTCCCACAGGATGGGACAATAAGCCTAATTTTATATTGGTAAATCTCCTAATGATTTACAATACTGTCAAAGAGAAACAACCTAAGACCATAGCCCCAATCTCTAAATAAAACTGTCAGATTTGGAAAACTGTGTAGTTCTACTTTAACAAGATGCCATACTTCTGTTTCTGCAATTTGAGTGACTTCATGATGACATTATTTTGAGGACTCCAACAAAAGTTTGGTTTGGTTTGGTTTGCTAGTGTCACATCCTTTGCAAATAAAGTTCAATTTCAAGAGGTTGAAAGTGTTGTGGATGGTATCCCAAAATTTCAGTTGGTTTTGAAATCACCACCATCATACTGCTATCTATAAATCACCTTGCTACTTGGCACATTGGCTTGGGCTCACAGTCAGCATGACTCCTTATTTAAAGGTCAGCTCAGGTATTTGAAAGCAGAGCCGCTCCATCTTTGCCTACAATTGGCAATCTTGATGCCAGCTGGGTGTGTGGTCTCCTGTAATTTCCTAGCTGTTAACATAATGACACGCAGCTTCAAACTGTGCTTCAGTAAATTGCTTCTTCTTAAAATCCTTTATCTTTCCTTGATCTCAAAGTGCACAAATTTCTAGTTTAAACCAAAAAATTCATCTTTATATCCTGCAGCTAATCGTGTAATGGGATCACATCTCCGTTGTGATACAGAAAGGAACTAGATCATATTTCATGCTGATTTCTTCACTACACTCAGGTAGCAATCTTCAGAAATAACTAGAGAACCTAAGAAACTTTTATATACATTAAAAAGTTCACTAATGCCTTAAATACTCTCAGGAGATTGACTGATGACATAAATATTTTTGCATTATAACAGACATAATATTGACAACATATTTAATGAATCTAATTGAATAATTTAGTGGAGCAAAATCATTGTGTAGAACTCCAAAATACAGTGTTAATGGCATTTTCCACTTAGAAACTGGAAATTATTAAGTAAATTCATTCATGTCTAAAAAAATTTTTACAGACATCTGATTATTGGATGCTGTGGGAAGGCTTTCAGTGAAAAATAGTATCTTTTCTGTTACTTACTATATTGGACATACACCTATTAGGATAAATGATTTTAGTTAACCTCTGCAAACAGAAACTTTTTGAGAAGAATGAGTAAAAAGATAACGGAGAGGAATTTCAAAGAATTTATAAATGGCAGGACATTATGATAGACTTTACCTGGAAAAAAAGTAAAGGTAGTTGATTGATTAAAAAGAGGTATGTGCTCAAAGTGATCAGTGAGAAATATTTTAGCTGCTCAAATTGCATTGGCTCTTTTACATTTTTCAACATATCATTAGGTATAATATATAAACTCATAAATCTACAGCTAAGAATTTGGATATTTTACCAATCACATTTTCATATAAAAAGAATTCCAGTTCTAATAAACATGATAGAACATATGCTTGTAGCAACTCATAAAACAATGCTACTGTACATGAAAACCAAATAAGAAATGTCTGGACACTGAGATAATCTGATTAAGTTAATTGAGTGATCAATTAATCAATACATTTCCTGACTGTAGGAGAGTAGAGTAAACGTTATTTAAGATTTGTCTTGAAATGTTTTGTATTCCATCTTTTAAACATTTATAAAGTTTACTTTTGATGGAGATAGTAGAAAGGTTAGATACTCTGGGTCCAAGAACATGTATGTAAATATTTATATTCATGTACATACCTTTCAAAGAAACATGGGTCTGATATCTGTCCAGAACATCCAGGTAAGTTGGTTTTCCCTCTTTATTTTCTACTTTCCTTTGCATCTCAAGTGCCTGGAAGGATTGGAAGCCCATTCTTTACTTTCTATGCCACTTGATATCTGAGACATCTTGATGTTGGGATACCCCAAGAAACAGAATCGGTTTTCTCAAGCCATAGGACTAATTTTAAAGTGAAGACTCCATGTTATAAGGCTGTGAATGTATATGCAGGCTATAAAAACTAGTGACTCCAAGGCAGTCAATAATCACAAAGATCTACTTAGTTGGGTTTTGCTTTTCCCCCACTATATATTTTTAATCTCTTTTTTCAAGACATAGGGATAACAGATGTTAAAGGATATTTTACTTCAGAAAGTTCTGAGAGTTCGAGTTGTGTGTCATAGCTCTTTCTCACTTTTCTCATTGCTACCTTTTGTGCAGAGTAGCTACAATGACTCGTCTTACGCATAAGAGTACTGAGTGTCCAACATCTACTGCTGTCAAGTGAAAAGTCAGGGCATAAAAGTATAAACCACCTAGATGAGAGTAAAGTAAACTCTGGCTTATTGCTGAATTATATTCATACATTTCAGTTGGTTTCCACAAGTCTAGAGATGCAGGTGTTGTTTTCATTTTCAGGTCAGTCTAAATATTTCATAATGTATGCCTAATTACTTCATTAAAAGAATCTCATTCATTAATTGCTGGATGTGTGTATATGAGTTATAATATTTTTAAAATTTTTCTAATTTTCATTTATTGATATATTGTTATGAGATAACATGGACTGTAAAAATACCATTTAACCACTAGAATTTGTTTAAAAATGTCTAATGTAGTTAATTTTTGAGAATGTTTCAGATAAAGTTTATTCCATGAGTATGAGATCAATTTATTAACTTTTTATTCACTTGAGATGTTAATTTCTGAGAGAAGTTTGGAAACAAGAGTGATTATAAGTTTTTGCTACTACACCAATTTTAGTTTTGCCATGGACCTTCTTTTTCTTCATTTCCTCTTATACTTTCTCTGCTTTCTTTTGGATTGATCATATTTCCCTGAATGAAAATCATACATTTTAAAATTTAGGCCAATATTCCTAAAAGTTTTACCTATATGCTCAATTTAGAACATATAACCTAAATTTCTTAACCTCTCAGAATTTGAAAGGACTTCAGAATCCATCAACTCTGTATTTAACTTGCATTGCTGTATTCATCTTAAATTCTGTGCTTATCTCAAATTCTTGGGGGTTAATAATCCTATTTGTTGTGATTTTTAATAATCTGCATGATGAGTTGTTTCCAGATATAGTTTGTGGTTTTTCTATTGATAGGAGAGTGGTTTTCATTAACATCTTGTCTTGGATTTCCACACTCAACAGTGGTGTAAATTTGGACCTCACATCTCACCTGGTATGACATTACAAACTTTCTTTCATGCAGTGTTCTAGATGGAGACAAGCTTACTTGCAGCATCCCTGGACCATTTTTTTTCCCTACCTCTTTCATAGGGGACATCCTAAGGAAGATACTCGGTTCAGGCTTATCATCTTGCACCAGTCATGGAGCTATCACCTGGCCTTGCATGTATATTTAAAATCCCCAGCTCCTAACTACTGGTTCGCCTTTTATGTCTTTTGATTTAGATTCCTCCAGTTTTGAAACCTGGAGACTATCCTTCATTTTTCCCATGTTCAGTTATTTATTTAATTGTTTGGGTCATATTTTATCCACCATTTATAGTAATCTGAAGCTGGATCACCTTCTAGTTAAGCTCAGTTCTCCACGTTGCTGTTTCTATTTGGCATAGATCTAAAATATAAAACACACTCTTTTAGATCTTTTCACTTCCAGTGTGTGCTATTTTGAAGCTATATGTACCCTAGAAAAGGACATTTTTCTTTTAATCCATTCCTGTGGGTGCAGGCCTATTATATGGTACCATTGGATTAGGTTATTTCAATTGAGATGTGACCTGCCCCATTCCAGGTGGGTCTTAATCCTCTTGCTGGAGTCCCTTATAAGAGGATAAAACACATACAGAAGCTAAGAGAGAGCTCAGAGAAGTCCCAGAGAAGCTGAGAGACAAAGACATACCCAGAGAAGCTTAGAGAGGAAGCCACTCAAGGCAGAAGCTGCAAACAATGAAACAGGAGAGAAGGACCAGCAGACATCCCCAGGTGCCTGGCCATGTAATTGAGGAACCCCGGATGCTGGCAGCCTAGGTTTATAACCTAGGTTAGGGCGATGTCCTATTGGTGCCTTAAGTTGGACATTTTCATGGCCTTAGGCCAGTGAATTGTAAGTTAACAAATCCCCATTGTAAAAGCCAACCCATTTGTGGTATATTGCAGTTTGGCAGCTTTAGCAAACCAAAACACAGTGTCTGGGATTTATCTTTTTTTTTGTATACTGTATGATGGGGTCACATTTCATTATGTTTCCATGTGAGTATCCCATTATTGCAGCACCATTTGTTGAATTTTTGCTTGTTTGTTTTGCCTGTTTCTTTGTTTTGTTTTTGTTTGAGAAATGCATAAACTGGGAATCATACACGGGTGTCCCACATGGTAGGTGAAAATTCTACTACTGAACCACCCCTTAGGACTTATATTAACATTGAATCCTGGGGGTTCCAAATTTTACTACTTCATTTAATTAATGACCAAGGTCAAATTGTGATGTTCTGCTAATTCAAAAGCACTATATTTGCATGAGTTCCAGACCTCTTTTTTTCAGCTTGGCTTTGAATCTTCTCTTTAAAGGTGCTTGCTTTACCTTTATAAATTGTACTTTTCTTTTGTGCACAGACAGCGTCCTCTTCATTTGCTAAAAACTTAGCTTCCCGTCTCAGTCATGCCTTTATCTTCCTTATCACCAAACTGTGCTGTTTCTTTTGCATCCTTTCCAGACAACCATTTGCCTGATTCTTTTCACTTTTAATGAACTTATGCTGGGTTCTTTCTTTTTCCAGAAGATTCTAAGTCTCTAAAAATTCAAGTGTTCTATATTGTCCACTTAGTCTTTATCCTCCAAAATATTGTTATTACTTCATGTGGTTGAGTTATATTAGCTTATTTAGTGTTTATCTAGCCCTTATATTCTCACATGATATTTTCTTTTAAAATATGCAGTCCTGGATTTTCTAATACCTATCCAATAATTCAACTACACTAATAATGCTCAGTAACATTTTCATTCTATGAGAGGGCAGACATTCTCATTCTATTCCCTCTGGGTTGTAGGTATAACATTCTATTATAAGAAAAAAGGACTGGCTTCAATTTCTGGATTATCACACAGTATCATATGTCTGTTCTTCTGTTGATCAAGTAAATGCTTTGTTGCTAGATGGCTCAGTAAAAATGTTCTTAATTAATTTTTCACAAGAAACAAAAAAAGGCATGTTTAAATGAACTTTTTAAGAGAAAATAGTTTTAGTTCTTAAAAAATGAGGGCATGATTAGTGTTGGTTTATCATATACTAATGTACATTTTGTGTATTTTAAATAGTTGGAATTATTTTTATTATAAAAATATATGAATTAATTTGTCTTTAAGTTTTGAATCAGATTTCCTTACCAAGAATACATACACAAAGAGACAGACAAACAGACACAGACACATATACACATGAGAACAAACTGATAAAAGCAACAGCACTTGGACTGCAGAATTGGAGAGAAGAGGTCCACATATCCTTGAGAAATATTTGAATTTTTATAATGTTTAATATTAATTTCAAAAAGAAAAAATAAAAATATTGACAAGTAATGTTATATATTACAATTTATAAATCAAAAGACAATCCACATGATTAAATTATAACCATGTTATCAAGGTGACTGGGATTTCAAACAGTCAATTGACTCACAATTTATTAAGCCCCCCATGTAGTCAATTCAGTTCCATTTGAAATGATAATTTCATCTGTTATTTTTATATTTGCTCATATTTAATGAGCCAAACATATTGGCCAAGTGAAATCCAAATGAATGTATGGTCCATGTAAAGGAAAATAGTACTAGTGAACAAGTCTTGCCCATAGTTCAATGAGACGATAAAATGACAAATATGATTAGAAGCCTAAACTTTTACAAAATTTGTTATTGTCATTTGCAGTGCGTTTACTATAACTACCTGAGATACAGAACATAGATCTGTAAGTTTTAGACTTCATTGTATGCTGTTGGATTTTAAAAGGCCATCTAATGTCAAGCTTTCAGGACTTGTTAGGCTACATTTTTCAAAACCTAACATATAACAAAATTATTTTGGATTTTAGAAAGGTCATGAAACATCAAACTCTTAGGGTATGCTGGGTTTTGCAGTTCAAAACTTTTTAGTAAAAATTACTTTTGGTTTGGTGAGGGAATCATCAACACATATCAAAACAAAGAGATTTATTACTGAACTCTGAAACCACCTTTCCTCACGCATAATACTAAAATACAAATATTAGATATTTTCATCAGAACTCACATTGCATTTTATATAATAACTCAAAATATTAGGAAATTTTTTCTCTTTTTTAAAGTTTATGCCCTGAAAGTCCATCTGGTCAGGGCATCACATTAAACACCTGAAAAATTCAAATATCTTACTACAAAATCTATTAGTGTTGCAATCAATCCTCACACATATGGGTGCACAATTTTTATATCATATTTTAAATGCACTAATCTAATATCAAGTGCAAAACTTTCAATTTATCTGATCAACAATTCAGATAGCTCCTGAATTTCAGACTTGCTATGCTTCAATTTTGACATCTCTCAAATGATAATAATGGCAAGTAAGGGAAAAACAGATGTTGAGCAACTCTGCTTTCAAGTTTCTTTCTCTCATAAAATTTACATTTTCTAGCCAAATGCAAAACTGGCAAGCTCCCTAAAATAATAATAATCTCTTACTGACCTTTCCCTAATATTCCAGAAGCTGAAGACTGATGGAGATTCAAATATGCACACTCCCAACAATAGCTGATCACTGTTCACGTGAGAAAAAGTATTGGAATGCAGGCAATAGCGTTCTATAAAATTGTGTCAATCACAGCTTGCTCCAAATATTTTCTCTGTAGTGCAAAACCCACTCAATTAAAATTCCTGCAGAATTTGAAATCTCTCTTAATTTTGAAATGAAACATCTCCCCATAATACTCAGATTTTTAAAAAATCACTTCAAATGTATTTCCACATATGATATTTAAACTGGTGGCTTACAAGAAGAAATTTTTCTAATGATAAAACAATTCTTACATATGTATATATACATATATTTATTATTATTATTTTTTAGGTGCATGGTCTGGGAATCAAACTCAGGTCTTCCACATGCAAGGCGAGCATTCTACCACTGAACAATCCATGCACCCTAATATTTTTATAACCTTTAATTTTAACTTTCCAGCAGTGTTAGAAAAGAAAAAGGGAAGAGAACAGGCTTAAATGATGTGCGTTTTTTTTTAATTTTCTTTTCTTTTTTGCATGGGCAGACACGGGGAATCGAATCTGCATCTCTGGCTTGGCAGGTGAGAACTCTGCCTGCTGAGCCACCATGGCCCACCCACAATGTGCTTTTAAATCTGTGGTTTCTATGTCAAGGGTATGATTACAGGTAAAACTACTAAAGGCCTAAGTGCTCCAGTGCCTCTTCCTGAGAAATTGCCAGTAAGGGCTCAAGAGAAGATACCATTTGTTCCTCTGGGGAATCAGCTGGCATTCCTTTGTCTCTGCAGACTGAAACTACGGATTTCTTTCACCAATTCAAGACCGGGACACGGATCTTGGGAGCAAATTTCCAGTGTACAGAGGACCTTGCCAGTCAGAAATGTAGCATTCAAACATCATCCCCATGTTTCTTATAGCAAGACCACCTTTTTAAAAGCTGTTTCTTATAATACATAATCTGATAGACTATCTCACTACAGTGAAAATTACTCATTGAGAGGAAGATCGAAGTTGATTGTGGTGTTACATGGAGAAGGTAGGGTTTAACAAATGAGTATGACTGCTGAATCATTATATTGATATCTCCTTTAGTCTCCAGTATCTTAGAGCAGCTAGAAGTAAAAACATGAAATTGTGGAATCACTACCCATATCCAATTCTGAAAACTGTTCTACAACTAATTGTTGTGATGTGCTTTGAAATTTATTGCTTTTTTACATATATGTTGTTTTTCACAAAAAAAGGAAAAAGTTAGTTGTGATAAATGCTCAGCTGTATGATGATACTGTGAACCATTCACTGGACACTTTGGATGATTACATGGTATCCAAATGATATGTAATATATAACAATAAAAATAAGTCATTAAAAAATTACTTGTTTGGTGAACTAATTTTTGCATGTGATTTACATTAATTCTTTCTTTCTACATGATTGCAGGAAGAGGAAGGATAGAAGTACTGACCTGTAAAATGTTAGTAACCATAATACAGTACCTATGAAGGATTTCATGCATTTCCAGAGGAAAGGAAATATGCTGTGCTCAAAAAAGCAAACTTAAAATTAAGCGTTAACACTGAACCCTAAGATAAACCACCGAATATAGCTAATAGCACAATCATAAAAATTGTGCTATCAAACTTTAGGGATGTCCAAATCAATAGGCCATGCCCTCAATCATGAGACTTACTCTTGTGAAGCTTATGTAGGTAGCATAGAAGCTTAGACTACCTATAGGCATGCCTAAGAGTTACTTCTGGAGGACCTCTGTTGTTGCTCAGATGTGGCCTCAGTCTCTCTAAGCTCAACTCTGCAAGTGAAATCATTGCCCTCTCCTGTACATGGAACATGACAGCCAAGGGTGAAAGTCTCCCTGGACACGTGGGGGCAGACCCCCAGGGATGAATCCAGATCTGGTACTGTGGGATCAACGATTACGTCCTAACCAAAAGGTGGGAAGGAACTGCAATTAATAAAATATCAGTGGGAGAGAGAGTTCAAATAGAGTCGAGAGGCTACTGTGGAGGTGGCTCTTAACCAAGCTTCAGATAGACCTTGCTACCAATCATAACCTGCAAACCCCCAACCAGGAACATTCCAGACAATCCTAAAGAACACCTAGGGCAATATATAAGATTTCACAAGGGTTCCATGCACTAGAGTAACTTTCTGGAAACCTACAACCTCCAGATGGGTCCCTGGTCCAGATAAGTCCTGAAATCTAGCCCAACCTCTCCAGAACATCAGATAATTCCATCTCCCTACCCCATATTAGTGACAGACCCTTCCAATAGCAAAAATTTAGAATTGTCATAGCCCAAACAACCGCAAGGAGAGGTATGGAAAGATAAAAGGTGATGGTGGAATTACAGATAGAAGATAGTACTTAACAAATGAATGTGAATGCTGAATCATTAAATTGATATCTCTTTTAGTCTCCAGTATTTTAGACCAGCTGGAAGTAAAAACCTAAAATTGTGAAATTGTAACCCATGTCAAACTCTGAAATATGTTCTATAACTAATTGTAGTGTTGTGCTTTGAAATGCATAACTTTTTTGTATATATGTTATTGTTCACAAAAAAGAAGGAATAAAAAATCTATTGTGATGATAAAGTATTTAAGCCCTCTAGCCTTCTATATTCTGGAGTAGCTAGAAGGAAAAATATGGATCATATGGTAGCCCATGACAAACTCTGGGATCTGTCTTGTAACCACTTGTTGAAGAGTACTTTGAAAACTATTGCTTTTCCATTTCTTTGCTTTGTATATAGGTTATACTATTCAATAAGAAAAAGTTAAAAAAAAATTGTGCTATTGATGGGAACAAATGTACCACACCACCTCAAGGTGTTAATAATAAAGTGGTATAAATACAATCTTTATCTTGTATTTTATGCGTGATTGTTCTGTAAATGCACAACTTCTGTAACAATAATAGTAATGACAATAAAAATCGAGCAAAGTCCAAGGCTGCCTTTTCCATTTTTATCTTAACTTCTGCTTATACAAAAAGAAAGTGCATGCAGTGCGATGGCAGCTCAGTGGCAGAATTCTCACCTTCCATCCATGCCAGAGACCCGGGTTTGATTCCCAGTGCCTACCCATGCAATAAAAAAAAGGTGGCAGGGGGAAGTGAGCTGGAACTCAGCTCACTTTTGGAACATGTAGCAGGAAGGGAGGAAATAGGATTCCAACTTATCCACCTTCCAAGTTCTGCTTGGGCCAGTTTGTTAAAACTAGTTTGAACTCCCTAGGGACACACCAAATGAAGTACTTTGAGTGGCAGAGTTCCAGGGAAACTTCAAGTTGCCATGCTTATTCACAAAATACAGTCTCTACCATTCATCACCATAATAATTACTACTAATAGTATAATGTTGAAGATATTTCTTTTGAAGCTATAAGAACATTTTTGTATTTATACAGGACGTGTAGTTTACTGAATGCTTTCAATAACTGTTTGTAGCATTTGAGGAGTAGTGAGATGAATTCAAGCTCCAGTTCTGCCTCAGTTTACTTGTGCAATCCTAGGCAAGTTAGCTTTCTTAGCATCAGTTTCCTCATGTTAGTTAAACTGTACAAAGCTTGCATGGTGTTTGGCAATTGCTCATTAGGTAGTAGCTATATGTACATCAATAATCAGAAGTCTGAGAAACTCACGCCAATATTCTGACCTTCAAAAATATGCATAGAAGCTATTGACAGAAAAGGTGTTTTATCTCTCTTTGAATTCTTCATGCATTTTCCAACTGCCAGGCTAGTAGAAGAAACCAGGAAGAAGGGATCATATGTCTTTCCAAGACAGTTAGTGCAGTCTTTACACCCAGCATTCATTGTCCTTCCTCTGCATTCCTCTATCACCCATACATCCCTCCTGCCTCAGGAGTGCCTCCAGCTTGTTTATCTAAAAGAGGAGGTGAAGGGAAGCAAAGTAGAAACTGAAATAGGTAGCAGCAAAGCTGATGAATAACAAGATTTAATGAAATACTCTACTCCGTAAGCATACAACTAGAAGGCAAAAGAAAGTGCAAAACCAACATAATTTTGCTTATACATTTTCACCCAAATTTCATTAACTTGAATAACACAGTGGCTAAGTTAATACATAGTTCCATACATGCAGTAAAATAATAATATGGGCTGTATCAGAAACAGTTCATTTCTAAAGAAATGGAATTGAAAGTATAAATTTGGAAAATATATTTGATAAATATTGTCAGCTAATCAATATTTCGTTTGTTTTTTCGTGACATAACTCATCATAAAAAGTGTTAACTTAAAAATATTAAGTTTCAAAAATGAAAGCAAGCAATCTAAGGCCTCAAGGAGCCTGCAACACGATAGAAAAACCTGAAACCACAGGTATAAGCCCATCAAATAATGTAAGAAGCACAGTCACAGGCTGTTTAGAGCTGAGCTGAGCTGCCAGGTGTCAACTGTAGCCTATTAACAAAACTCATTTTATCCCCTCATTTATCCCTGCTTGAAACCGATTGCCAAATGAACCAGGGCAGAGGGTGCTGTCTCACTGCTGGGACTGAGGTGGGGGACATGGGTCAAGGATTGGAAAAGTGCTGAGTCAGAGTTGAAAAACCCAGTACGGGAAAGTAATGATGTATGAACATGTTTAATAGAGATTTCAGAGCATGATGGAAATAATATAATTTTACAAAAGAAGAAGCTGCATCCCAGCTCAAGCATCATTAGAGCTAGATCCCTTATCTTCAACTGAGCTATGAATCATTATTTATCTATCCTTTAATGAATGTTCCTTCCAGAATCCTCTGTACTCTATTATTTAGCTGAAAATTACATCATAATTCAAAATGCTTAAACAAGGTTGTATATAATTGAAAAATATTATTGTGTTCAAGAAGGTTTCTAAGGGAAACAATTGATCAAATTAGGTGGTTCAGGGGCCATAAGCAATGGTCAAATTTTTTAAAAGGTGATTGCATACCTACTGTTTGAGAGATTGCCACTAGGACTAAAAGAGGCTCTAATGAGAAATAATCCAAATCTTCTATTCTTAAGATATCTATAGTTCGGTGGAGGAGAGTCAACTTGCGCAGAACTAAAAAGTTATATAAGTGCAGATGTTATGTGCCAGAGGAGTGCATATACAATGATATGGGGGCTCAAGAAAATATCAACAACAACACTTCATTCTTAGCAAAATGGGGTGGGGAAGGGAAAAGAGTGCTGGGGAAAAAACTACTGCTAAATGGCACATCATGTGGACTTGAACAAAGATGTATTTGGCCATTGGTGAGTGTGTGCATGTGCTCATACATGTGTGTGTGTGGTGGGGGGGCAGGGAGAAGACATTTCAGCTAGAGAGGAAAATGTGAATGAAATTAAAAAGAAGGGGGTGGGTAATTAAATTTGGAGTCCACATAAGAACATAAAAGTAGTTATTTGGAATTTAGACTAATAGGGTGGTTTAGCAGTGTATGGTGAGAGTGGTAAAGTCTTCCCAAATTTTACTGAAAAGTTGAAGAAACTCACTAATAAAATGGAGAAGGTTGGCAATGTTTATGCACCTGTAAATATAAATGACATGGTGCATGAAGAAGTTGTTTTCTGAACTTAACTGGAATCACAAAATATGTCAGACCATGACTTCCCCAACCATCCTTGTATATGTTCATTGTAACTATAGAGAAATACTATTCATTTTTTTGAATACTGTTTTTTATTCCCAGATATTTACCCAGGGGAAGTGAAAAACATGTGTTTATAGTCAGTACTTGTAAATGACTAGCTATAATATCATTCTTAATAATATCCTAAATTTTTAATGTCTACAAGAGAAAACTGGAAAACCATTTTATGATGTAGTCATTTAATATTTCAAAAGTGAATCTAAAAATAAAATAATTATAAAAATACATGCCTGGAAAAACAAAGCAATAAAATATGTGGAGAAATTTGAAGGGAGCAACATAGATTTCCACAATAGTAGATGGAAAGTTCAATTTCCCAAGTGCAAAAATGGAAAACTAGACAAAAAAACTACAAGAAAAGAAAAATAATAAACAGGAACAAAACAAATGATAAGCAAAAAGAAATGACTTAATCTAGAAAAATAAAAGCTCAAAAGCAAGTACAGGTCTTGAACAACACTATAAACCAACCAGACCCAACAAAATATATTTTCTTCTCAAGTGCACATGAAACATTCCCAGGTTAGATCACATGTAACCCCACAATGTATGTAAAAACACTGAAATCATAAGTATCTTCTGTGACCAAAATTGAAAGAAACTAGAAATCAGTAGTAGAAGGGTAACTAGAAATTTCACTAATATGTGAAAATTAAACAACACACTCTTGAATAACCAGTGGGCTACAGAATAAATCACAAGGTGTTGGTAAAAGCATTGAGACAAGCAGAAATGAATGCACAGCCTATCAATACTTGTTGTATGCAATGAAAGCACTGTTCATAGAGAAATTTATAGATACAAACACCTACATTAAAAAGAAACTTTAAACCAATAATTGATAAGACCATTCTTGCTCTTTTGAGTGGATTAGTCAGCCTTGTCAAATGTCAATTTGCCATAGATGTGAGGGTTATTTCTGAACTCTCAATTAGATTCAGTTGGTCAATAGATCTATTCTTCTGACAATATCATGCTGTTTTCACCACTGTAGCTTCATAATATGTGTGAAAGGCAGGAAGTGTGAGTCCTCTGACTTCATTTTTCTTTTCATGATGTTGTTTGCTAATTAGGGCCCCCTTTATCCTTTCAAAAAAATTTGATAATTGGCTTTTCCATTTCTGAAAAATAGGCTGTTGGTATTTTGATTTGTATAGCTTTGCATCTGTAAATTGACTTAAGTAGAACTGACATCTTAATGATATTTAGTCTTATAAACCAAGAGCATGGAATATCCTTCCATTTATTTGGGTCTTCTTTTATGTATTTTAGCAATGTTTTGTAGTTTTCTGTGTACAATTTCTTTAGATCCTTAGTTAAATCTATTGATAGATATTTGATTATTTTAGTTGCTTTTGTAAATGGATGTTTTTTCTTAATTTCACCTCAGTTTACTCATTGCTAGGATAGAGAAACACTACTGACTTTTGCCTGTTGATCTTGTAACCCATTACTTTGCTGAAGTCGTTTATTTGTGCTAGTAGCTTTCTTGTATTTTGGGGGGAATTTTTGATGCATAGGATCCTGTTATCTGCAAAATGTCAAATTTTACGTCTTCCTTTCTATGTTGTATGTCTTTTATTTTGTTTTCTTGTATAATTGCTCTAGCTAGAACTCCTAGTACAATATTGAAGAACAGGGTGACAGTGGGCATCTTTGTCCTATTCCAGATCTTGGAGGGAAAGCTTTTAGTTTCCAACACTGGGTACGCTGTTAGCTATGTGTTTTGAATATATGCCCTTTATCGTGTTGAGGAAGTTTCCTCTTATTCTTATCTTTTGAAGTGTTTTCATCAAGAAAGGATGCTAGATTTTGTCACATGCCTTTTCTGCATCAAAGGAAATTGTCATGTGGTTTTTCCACCTCAACTTGTTACTTTAGCATATTACATTAATTGATTTTTTGTTAACCAAACTTGAATACATGGCATAAAACCTACGTGATCATGGGGTGTAATTCTCTTAATGTGCTCTTGAATTATATTTTCAGGTATTTTTTTTTAGGATTTTTGTATCTACATTCTTTATAGAAATTGGTCTGTAATTTTCTTTTCTTATAGTATCTTTACCTGGCTTTGGTATTATACTGATTTTTACCTCTTCAAATTTTTTGAGAGTTTTAGCAGAATTGGCATTGATTTTTCTTGCAATGATTTGTAGAAATCACCTGTGAAGCATCTATTTTGGGGCTTTTATTTATGAGTAGGTTTTTGATGACTGATGACAGATTAAATCTCTTTACATGTGATTGGTCTACTGAGGTCTTCTATTTTTTCTGATTTCAGTGTAGATTGTTCATCCATTTCTAGGAATTAGTCCATTTCATCAATGTTGTATAATTTGTTGGTATATCTTGCTCATAATATCATTTTATGATCCTTTTATTTCTGTGGATCAGTAGCAATGCCCCTCCTCTTATTTCTGATTCTACTTATTTGCATTTTTTCCTTCTTTCTTTGTCAGTGTGCTGGTTTGAAGTCATTATGTACCCCAGAAAAACATGTTTTAGTCCTGATTCAATCATATGGAGCCAGCTATTTCTCTTAATCCTGATTTAAAATATTGCAGGATGGAAGATTTTGATGAGATTATCATCATGGAGATGTGGTGCTCCCAATTGTGGGTGTGACCTTTGATTAGATGGAGATGTGACTTCACCCGTTCTAGATGCGTCTTGATTATTTTCTTGAAGTCCTCTAAAAAGAGGAAACATTTTGGAGAGAGCAGAGTTTACAGGGGAGAGCTGATAGAGAGTAGATAAAGATACTTAGAGAATGATTGCTTCAGAGAACAGAGACACACATGTTTGGAGATGCTTGGAGGCCAGCAGATGTTGCCATGAGATATTAAGCAAGCCAGAACCTGGAGATCCAAGGGAAGCCAAGATATGAAAGCCAGACCCTGAGAAGCAAAGTGAGGGCCACCACAGGAACACAGACTGGAAGCAATGGAGCCCAGGAGTGAAGGTAACCTCTTGTGGGTGCATAATTTGGATGCTTTCACTTCCTTAGACCTATTAACTTGTAACCTACTAAATTCCCTTTTAAAAAGCCATTCCATTTCTGGTATATGGCATTCTGGCAGCATACAAATTAATTCAGTCAGTCTAGCTAATGGTTTGTCAATTTTATCAATCCTCTAAAAGAAACAACTTTTGTTTTTATTAATTCTCCCTACTGTTTTTTTTTTTTATTCTCAATTTCATTTATTTCTGCTCTAATCCTTATTTCTTTCCCCCTGCTTGCTTTGGAATTAGTATGCTGATCATTGGTCTTCACACTTTTTTAATTTAGGAGCTTAGGCCTATAAATTTCCCTCTCAGCACTGCCTTCATTGCATCCCTTAAGTATTGATATGTTGTATTCTCATTTTCATTCAGCTCAATATGTTTACTGATTTCTCTTGCAATTTCTTCTTTTATCCACTGTTTGTTTAAGAGTGTGTTGTTTAACTTTCATATATTTGTCAATTTTCCAGTTCTCTGCATGTTATTGACACTCAGCTTTATTCCATTATGGTCAGAAAAAGTGTTTCGTGTAATTTCAATCTTTCAAAATATATTGGAACTTGTTTTGTGACCCTCATGTGGAGTCTAACCTAAAGTATGGTACATGAACAGTTGAAAAGAATATATATCCTGCTGCTCTGGGGCGCAATGGTCTGTATATATCTGTTAGTCCAGTTCATCAATCATATGATTCAAGCTCTCTCCTTTTTAATCCTCTATTTATATGTTCCATCTATTAATGAGAATGGTGTATTGAAGTCTTTACCTATTAACTTAGAGATATCTTTTTCTGTCTTCTGTTTTGCCAGTGTTTGTATTTTGTATTTAAGGGTATCCTGTTTAGGTGCATAAGTACTTACGATTGCTATTTCTTCTTGGTGATTTGCTATCTTCATTAATATATAGTGTCCTTCATCCCTTTTATAAGAATTTTGCATTTAAAATCTATCTTGTCAGATATTAGTATAGCTACCTTATCTCTCTTTTGTTTACTGTTTATATGGAATATCTCTTCCTGACTTTTCACTTTCAAACTATTTGTCTCTTTGGGTCTTAAGTGAGTTTATTGCAAAGTGACTTTTCACTTTCAAACTATTTGTCTCTTTGGGTCTTAAGTGAGTTTATTGCAAACAGCATATAGATGGATCATAATTTTCTATCTATTCTTATAATCTCTCTTTTTTTTACTGAGAATTTATTCCATTAATATTTAATGTTATTTCTATAAAGACAGTGCCTGATTTCATATGGTGGTGGTGGTGCCTGGTTGTCTGGTTGGGCAAGTTCTGGCTTGTCTGGTGCTGTAAGACCAGCAACATGGCTTAATGATTTCATGGGCTTAAATCATGACCAAGTTGGCTGTATCCACAGCTGATTGCATTTGCTAAGGTGGGTGTCTTCTGCAACAAGTGATGCTTAATTTAATCACACAAAGGCTTTTAAAGAGCATTCAGAGAGACAATCACTCTTCTTGCTTCAGACAGCCCACCTCTCCTGAGAGTTCATTGAGGACATTCATTGGAGCTGCCAACTCATGACCTGCCCTACAGATCTTGGATTCTCCCATCCTCATGGTTGCCCAGCCAGCCTCTCCTGAGAGTTCACTGAGGACCTTCATTGGAGCTACCAGCTTGCAGCCTGCCCTACAGACCTTGGACTCAACTTCACCATGGTTATGTGAGACATTTCTATAAATTTTAAATTTACAGATATCTTCTGTTCATTCTGTCTCTCTATAGAATCCTAGCTAAAGCACTCCCCAAAGCTATGCTTTTCTGGCCTGCCTAGAAGATGGCACTGTCCAGCAAACTGCTCTTCTTAGCCATAATGAGACTCTGTGTTTTTCAACCTCCCCCTACTATTCTCCTTTTTGGGACAAGTTTGAAACAATGACTGCCACCACCTTCATCCAGGGCAGGCTAAAATAACAGTTCAGAGCTGAGACACAGCAATCCAAATTCACTCAGCAAAAGCTGTGATCACTGCTCAGCCATGCCCCACTCTGTTCTTGGTGAAGAAGAGTTCCACATCCTTCTCTGTCTCCAGCGGCCAGTCATGGACTGGACCCCAAGTTGGCTCCCGTTGAGAGTGGGGTATGAGTGCCAGCAGCCACTGTAGAGTGAGCTATCAGAGTTCTCCACGGAGTTTCTCAGTCTCCCTTTCTTACTTAGATGCTATACAGTGTTCTTTTGGCCTCCACAGCCACGGAAGAGTTTTTTTCAAACAGTTCCTGCCTGTTTCCTAGCTGTTTTGGAGGAAGTAGTGAGTTCTGGAGCTCCCTACTCCACCAAGCTCCCCTCTGCAGGATATGATTGATAGACATAGGACTGTGGATTGACAGTTGTTTTTTTTTAATTTGAAAAATAATTATGCAATTTCCTTGTGGTTTCCATGATTTCTGACAAGAAATTTTTGCTGTTCAAATTGTTTTCCCTTTATACTTAATTTTGCTTCTCTTTCACTACTTTCAACATTTTTTGTTATATTTTGTTTTCAGAAGATTGAGTATGATGTATCTCATTAGTTTCTTGAATCTGTAAGTTCATGTCTTTTCTTCCAATTCTAAGACATTTTCAAACATTATTTTTTTATTGTAGGTCTATATCATGCTGTGGGAAGGGAAAATACAAGAAAAAATCTGATCAAATGAAAAAGAATCACTTTTTCAGCCACATGCTCTTTCCTCTCTCATTCTACTCATATTTGCTGTTTTGTTGCAGTCCCACAATTCTCTAAAATGTCTTCAATTTTTCAATCCATTTTCTCTCTGTTGTTCAGGTTGTATACTTTCTCTTCTTCTATCTTCCATTTCAATGATTCCTTCCTCAGTCCCCTCCATTCTTCTCCAAACCCATCTATTGAACTATCTGTTATTTCATTTTCCTGTCATAAAATTTCCCTTTGTTTCTTCTTTGCATCTTCCTGTGCTTCCTATTTTTTCATTTGTTTTCAGTGAGTTTTTAATTGTTTAAGATTTTTTTCTTTTTTTTTTCCCTTTGGCATGGGCAGGTGCTGAGAAACGAATGTTGAAGCACTTTGATGCCTCCTTTCAAAACTTTGTTAGACTATTCTAGCATCTGTCTCTTTAATATTGAAATCTATTGACTTTATTTTTCCACTCAGTTTGAATACTTGATGTCCAGAGCTCCCACTTGGCCTCCATTGCCATCCAAAGAGACTTTGGCATTATTACTGGGTGGAGTTTGGAGTTTGGGCTCCCTGTAGGCATCCACTGATGCCTCCCTGGCTGTCAGGTGGATGTTCTTTGTAACTACTCCCCACCTGTGGCACTGCCATCACAGTAGGACGGGGGAGGACATCATCAAACTATACGCTAGAAGGTTCTTTAGTTCCTGGCTCCCATCTGAAGCTCTTCAGACCTGTTTTTTTACGTTTCATCAAATGATAGTTCTGGATATTTGAACTTCTAAGTCTTATCTTAAAAAGCTAACTCATACAGCCTGGTTAAAGATCCAAACCCAAAGTTAATAACTTAAGAACTATTTTTCTTCTTTCTGTAAAAAAATTACTCAGCTAGAGAATCTGCGCTATAAAAGGTGGTATCCCATTTTATGGAAATATATTGGAAATTCCTTTGAAACTAAAATTCACTAATCACAATTTATTGAAGACATCACAAGTCCAAATCTGTTAATCCTTTTCTGTTTGAAAAGACATAAAATAAATAGAGTTACTATAGCTAAGTTATTTAAAACATGGTCAGGAGGCAATTCAAGAAATTACTCTTATGTACATCTCAGCCAGATGTCACAAAATGCCCAGGTATGCTAAACCAAAAGCAACGATGTTGGACATGTGGAAATCATGAACCACAAGATAAGGAAATCAGTAAACTATCTAATTTGAGAGACAGCTGAAACTACGCAAACATCCACCAATCATAGTTCTTTACAAACAACCTTTGTAATCTTCTTCTTTTTCTTTAACATCTTTTGCTTGAAAGCCCTGAGATGGGACACAGTTTGAGTTGCTACCTGAATCTGTACTCCAAGAATTGCTATTCTAAGACCCCAGATAAACACTACTGTTGCCTTGGAGCTCAATCTGTAATTTCTCAATCAACACTGGCATATTTGAGTGAATTTAGTTCTGTCCCATTAAGTGCCTTTTGTTCTGAGGCACACTCAAATTTGTCACCAAATTGTCCCACACTGCAAGTAGCCTGTAGTGGGTTGTACTGTTTATTTTGCAATATTCAATGTCTTTCACCAACAGACCTGCAACAATAAGGCATCTTTCTGTGGCTCTCTTTGTAAGAGTACTGTAACTCTTACCCAAAGACATAATGTATGGCTTTTTATGTTTCCTTGTACAATGGCAGATGAGCAGAATTAAAGCATGTCATACTTTTAAACACCATATTCGCCATTGTTCTTTTCCTATAGCAATAAGAAATGTATATCCAGATAAAGATGCTTCTTCAACCTGAGTCTATACATCGAAAATAAGAACTATGAACTAGAGACATAACTGAGCCCCAAAGGGCATGATATGTGAGTGAGAAATAAATTCAAGTGATTGTAAGCCACCGAGATTTTTGACTTGTAGGGGAACATAAATTCATGGCTCAATCTAGATCATGTTGCTGGATGAAGCACATGTAAAAGAAAAAAATTTAATCAATATAAAAAGAATTACCTCGTTATTTTTGTCAGTGCTGGCCTTGATGAAATCATGTAAATGTCTGTACTTGGTAGGCATATAAAAAAGGTTATTTAAAAGTTGGAAGAGGTTTCTTGTTCAACAGTTCACATTATTGAAAATCTTGGGCAAGCAAAATTCAAAAGGACGAGTATAAATGATAGCAACACTGCAAATACCTATGTCTGAATTATGAAGTGAAGAGCACACACACAAAACAATATTGGAAATCTCTTTCATTCAATGTACTCAGGATTTGGTTATCAGATGTTTTACACAAGAAGTCTAGCTATTAATCTGTCTAGTACCCTCTTCTGAAACATGCCTGGGGCATTGTTTGATACAGCCTTTGTTTGACACAGGAGAGGCCAAATTCAATAGAGGAAACAAAAACAAAGACACTAGAAGAATGTGAAGCCCTGATATTTATAACTACAACAAATATTTACCACAGCTCTACTCCTAGCAGGATTAACATAATCATATAAATTACTTATTTTCCTTTCTTTTTCTCAATTGATATAAAAGATAACTGTTTGAGAAAGCCATAATAGTAACAATGCTTTCAGTGATTATAGCCTTAGAATAAAGAAACTAAATTGTCAAATGATGGGAGGGAGGAATTAGTAATAATTTGTGCCTGTACTACGCATAAAGTGCTATTTGAAACTGGACTTAGATTAGTTAAAAATGCTTATTGCAAGCTCATGGGCAATTGCTAAAATAATGTTAAAAAGAAACCAAACTGATACATTGAGAAGAACTAAAATGGAATCAGATGGAATGTTTCATTAAAAACAGGGAAAGTAGGAAATGAGGGGAGGAAAAAGAAACAAGGAACAAATGCAATGAAGAGAAGAAAATTACAAACATGGTTGATATTAATACATTTATATCAATGATTAAATGTGAATGGTCTAATTACACCAATTAAAAGACAGAGATTGTCAGAGTGACTGAAAAATAACAAAAACTAGCTGTACGTTTTCTATAGGAAACCAATTTAAATATTAAGACACAGGGTAAATGTAAAGGAACGAGGAAAGATAAGCACTAACACTAATCAAAAGAAAGCTGAAATCGATACATTAGTTTCAGAAGTGGCAAACTTCAGAGCAAGGAAGAATATCTGGGGTAAATAGGTGCATAACAAAGTGATAAAGAGATAAATAACCAAGTCACGATGACTATGATCTTCCCTAAGTATGGGTTCTGGACTGTCTATTGTCCACTTGCCAAAGTCAGTACCTTTTTCTACAGATCTCTCAGGGCAGGCTGGAAAAATCACAATCTGAAGTTAGGATGTGCAGATGAGAGGCACTCCTGGGAGATGTGGAAGGAAACTCATTATAATAATTCTCTTAAACAACAGTGTCAGACCATGCAAAGGCAGAGGCTGAGCTTGGGCACCTGCAGAGATCTCTGAGATTGCTGTGGCTTTCTGGTGAGCACCTGTGCATCCGTCACTCCAGCAGCTGCTTCTGTGACCTCTGCTCCCCTCCGTCTTGCAGCAGTTGTGATAAACCCTGATATTGCACATTAAACCATCCTTCTTGGAATATTTACCACAGTTCTCTTATTTTCACTGAAATCTTACCGATACACTGCACCCTCTTAGGATATAAAATGAACTTACATTTTAAACTTAATTTTGAAGTTTCAACTTTATTTTTTAAAGGTAAACAAAAAATAACCTGAAAACTACTTCGCATTAAGAAACAATAAAATATGAAAAGGAAAATTCACTCTAAAATGTCATAAAATTGATATGGTATTCAAAATGATATAAAATAAGTTAAGTACATGCAAATAGTTCTTTGACATCTGTGCATCACAGGACTGTACTGCTAACAACACTCAAAATTAGGTATTTAAGCTACTTAATAAAGCATGAGATATGATAATATGTAAGACAATCTCAGAATGAAATGATAGAAAAATTAATTACCTATTAAGATTTTATAACCCTGTGAAAATTTAGATCCATATAACAAAATAGAAAGCCACTAATTTTCTCTAAAGTTATTTCCTGGAAATTGTATAAAAATAAAAAGGACATTTTTAAATATATACAGGCAAGATGATATAATTGGAAGATGTGTTCATAGCTAGAACACTTTATTTAAAGTCTAGCGCTTGCCAATATTATGTCATAAAAATAAGAGATGGAACAACCATAAACCTCAACTATAAAATATTAAATATCTGCTCAGTAGCTCCTAGAGAAGTAAAAAATATATTATACACATTAAATAAAGGGTTCCAGAGCAGACATATGCCATCTGAAGATGCCAGGTCAGATTTGTCATAAATTTAACCTATTATATACGCTTATTTTTAGGTATTTTAAATATTAAATTAAATGCAAAATTGTCTTATTTGAATTGAATGGAATTGAAATAAATGGCTTCTGGGCTAATTTGTATGGCCCATATTTCTCATTGTTTAAAAAAGTGAAGCATAAACAACAATGGTTTAAGTTAGTGTATGCATCACATGAAAAGGGTAAAATCAACCTACTGGAATCCACTGCTTAAAACACACCCTCAAACCATGGAAATCTGCTGACCAATAGTATTAGTTTGGTCCTTTAATGGTTAAGGGACCACAATCAGTGCATATTATTACTAGACACTCGAAAGTCACTTTAAAAATGTAAACAATTATGGTTGTTTATTTCACATGTTAGATAGGCTGGTTATGATGTCCAGGTGTTTGGTCAAACAAGAACTGATGATGCTACAGTGGGGGCATTTCATAGACGGATTGGGGTATATTATCAGTTGATTGCATCTATGGATGAGGACAGCTACAATTGGAAAAGGTCATTGCCCTCAGCAAGTAGGGAGTTTCTTCACCCAATCCTTTGGAAGTCTTAAAAACCAGAGCTGAGGGTTTCAGAATCAAAAGAAGAATTTTTGTCTCAACTTCAGTCAACCAGTTTTGTCTGGGGAATAGGGACTTATTTTACTTCAGAATCACCTTTACAGGATTGCCCTATGGAATTCAGATTGCCAGCTTCTGTGGTTGAGTGAGCATGTTCTTCAGAATAAATCATATATATATATCCTGTCAAATCTATTTCTCTGGAGTACCTTGACTAATAAAACCACAAAGAATGGAAAATGCCAAGACTGATACTCTACTACAGTGCAAAATTATAAGACCACTGAAAGTTAGATACTTCTGGTTGATAGCTAAAGGTTCAAATCCCTTGATATCTACAAGAGATGTGTCCCAAGATCAATAATCCCCAAAATATTGAATATCACTATGGAATGTAGTGTCTCCCAAATGTTCTGTTTAACAGTAAACCACTTAATACCCTTCTTTAATTTCATCAGTAGAAATACATATTGGCTTTATCTCCATGTTCATTTTTTAATTCTTCGCAGTACTTTTTGCATCCCAGGCCCATTAAAGATGAGTAATAGACAAATCACAAAGTTGTGCATGTCATGCAATCAATCAGAAGGGTCCTTCTCTAGCTAAGAGGCTAAACTTTGCAACCCATTTTTCAATAAGGACCATTAAGACTCATGTTTTAATATTGCCCAAAGAATTATTGAAACAGCAAATTCTAAATTCATAAACTATATGGGGTTGTCATAACCCAAAAGACCCTTTTGCCCCCAGAAAGCCTGTCTGCATCACCCCCCACCCCCCTCCTCCTGAGTGATAACTGCTCTGGTTCAATTGTAAATGCACTTGAGAGTCAATCAATTCTGGTCAATCACCAGGATTGTCTTGGTGCTTTATTTTTCTCAATTCTTTAACACAATAGGGGTAGATTTCTGGCTTGAGTCTATGTTCCCCATTGCTGGTGCCATGACACATCTATTCATTCATTTAGTTATTTGTTGAGCTGTTGCTATCTGTTATTCACTGTACACACAACACTACTAGACTCTTATATCCTCTTCCCATCTGTGTGGGCTGGTCATAGCTCAGGTAAACCTTCTCACCTGAGCTTGCAGGATTTTCTTATTCCCTTTTCTATAGCCTCATCTCTCCCCAAACGCTGTATATTCCTGACAGATCTGGAGCTAACACATTGTGTTCCAATACAAGGAGACATTTATTTACCTTACAAGACTACAGTTATTTTTGATTATGTACTATGTGTCAGACATGGAGAATGCAGCAGTGAAATAGACCCAGACATTAAGAAATTTACAATGCAATGGAAGAGGCAGGAACAAGTAAACAGACAAAAGCACTCTGTCCTTACACATGTGTTGCTAGGTCTTAATTCAGCATATCAGTTGACACAGAAGGGACACCTACTGCAGTCTTGGGGTATCTTCATCACTGCAGTATATGTCAGCAATGCTATTATCACTGCCAATATGTACATAAAACATATATATATTATCCTCCAATATGTCCAATATGTGCACTGCTGGAAATGTTGCATATGGACTACCTGTGAATGCAAATCACAAAACATATTTTTGGGAAAGAGTTGGCTGCAGGAATGAATGGAGTAATATTGAAAGAGGGGCCCATCTCTCTGGCTGGTGCTGAGGGCTCTGCTTCCTAGTGGTATCGATGACTCCAGAGACAGATCGCTCCAGGGGCAGGGATCCCTCCACCCATTCCATGAGGGAAAGTGCATTTTTAAGGGTCTTCGTTTAGAAATTACTACTCTTGCAGTTCAGATTTATGTTCAAATTCATCAGATCAGAAAGTGCTTTCAGTGTGGGACCTGCTGGCCAAGAGGAAGGGTGCTGATATGGAAAGGAAAATACATACCAGGGTCCTGGCACGAGCCCCCCACCCTCCCCAGCATAGTGGGCAATCCATGCCTCTGCACGGGACTCGGCACAGTCATTCCCAAAAGCAGCAGTCACGTTTTAATGGTGTGCAGTTCCCAAAGTGCTTTCACTCTATAATCTTATCTGATGCTCACAATAGCCCTGAAAGTCCAGAAGCTGGGGTAAGCCTACCTTCCTGCAGTTGGCAATGCATGTTCCGAATCCTGTGTGCATTGCCCTGGGTCAGACAACTAGTGAGGGGCACGATTTCCTCATGCAGACCATGGGCTCTGCCTGCACTTTACTGAGCTTTTGTCCTTAAAGATCTTTAATGGAGTGAAGAAACCTCACAGGGACATTCGTGTGTAAGGCATAGAAAGCCAGACATGATGTCATGAAAGAGATCAGACTTCCATTTCTAAATAAAACCAGCTACACTGCCATTTATAAATCAAGCCAAATCTCCCTCAACTGATTCTTTCCCAAATTTGGGGAAAATTTAAATAAACCAGGAGCCAGAGCAACTGAGAAGGAAAGCAAAAACAGAGAGGCATGTGGAATTTATTTTAATGCTAACATTTTCAAAAAAGAAAAGCCAGACTAAATAGTGAAACTCAAGGAGATTCTTTGACTCTTTTCCAAGAAAAACTGATCTACAAAGTACAGGTTGTGCCTGTTGCAAATGATTTACATCCATTCATGTTAAAGAAGCACTCAAACTTATCATTATTCATAAATTTGCCAGTGAAGAATTCTGCAAGTCACTGAGCAGGGCAGCCTAGGCAAGCTGAACTTATGTATATTGAAGACATTGGCATTAGATGGAAAAGGTGGGGTTATTAGCATCTTCGCAATATGTACTTTCCTTAACTGCTCCTCTCCCCAGTTTAAATCCTTATTACATGACACTCCCTGTATATGTGTTTATTATTCTGGTTTGTGCTATATCTTTGGACAGTTATTGAACAGATTTTTTTTTTAATTTAGCTATTCCAATCTGCACAACATGGGCTTGATACTTGGGGGGAAACAAACCTGTTGTTTGAAACCTTTGACTTTTGTTTTGAATTTCTATTGCAAATTTGCTGAAATCCTGGGAAAACTTTGTTTATGCCAGAAGCATCACATTTTTAGCGTCTTCATCCATGTGCAAGCTAGCTTGGTGCCTGTTTATATAAGTGGGAAAACAAAAAACTGAAAAACAAAAAGTAGCAAGAGGATAAGAAAAATATCCAGCAAATTTTAAGCACTTACAATGCATGATGCACTGGGATTGGTGTTTTATGTGATAATAAACAAAATAAGCTATGATTGGCATTAGAAATGAAAATTAAAGGGCACCTAAGAATATGAAAAGGTAATCCAGAGTGTCACAGCTGCTTTCTATAATTTATTTAAAATGATAAGGAATGTTCCTTATGAAGTAAAAAGAATGCCATATTGCCTACAGATAATTTGGACATATTATTTAACTCTTAAAAATGCCTTTCCCTAATGAATAATTCATATCACTTTATATAGTATAAGCACGGTGACGCATTAAATGTTACATATTATGCAGTACCCATGTGGGAAAGTTGCTAGCCATAATATAAATTCATGGCAAGAACTAAATTAAGATAAGAATAGCTATATCTGATAAAAATCTAATCTTAAACAATGCAATACACCTCAACCCTGGAAATAATTGAAGTTAAAAATATTTTTCTTAAAACTTAACTGAAGTTCTCCAAAGGCAGAGGTAAATAATCTATTTGAGAAACAGAAATAAAAAGTGACATTTGTCTAAGATTTTGATGTATTGTTAAAATCTCCTTACTTACAACAGATTTGATCTAGATGACATGTTATCTGTCTGAAATTTTCCATTATTTTGTAAATTTTATTAAAAGTTGTTTCTTGGGCTGAAGCCATTGTAACTTCCAAAATTGTTCTGCTTTGTTCCATTTGAAATATGTCTTCTATTGTTCAATAAGAAAATGGCTTGCCAGAAACAGTACGTCCATATGAACCCGTAAAACAATAAATTTCTAAAGCAAGGACATGTTATAGAGCAAACAGCTGGGAGGGAATTTAGAATAGGGAAGCTTTGAAAAAGAATAAAAGTTATCAAAGCCATTACCTTGGTCACTAGATCACTTTATGTCTCCTAAGACACTGAAAATTAGGGGCACCATAAATCAGTGGTGACTGCCAGCTTTTCCTATAGTTCTGTGTTAAATGGATGCTAGCATACAAGTGTTGATATGGTTAATATTGGAAAATAATTAAAAAATGGCTTGATGCTTTTGTCTGCATAATGTTCCATGCTGTAAAAAGCAAAGCAGGTAATGATTGTTTATAAACCACCATGTTTAATCAAGTGGGATTTAATCACAAAGAACTTTAATTAAGATCCAAACCAATATTCAGAGTACTGAATGTGGGAATAAGGGGAGTAGATGGTATCGGCCAAGACCAGAGTGATTTTTCAATTTAGAACTATGTGCCGGCTCCAGCTGTGTAACAGACTTTATGTTAGGATGGAAGGACGCAGGATGGAGGCAGGGCCGATGGCCCTCTTCTGCTCACGTGCCACAGCTCCATGTTCTACGATGAGGATGGAAATCTGTCCCACAAGCCCTATGAGGAGATAATTGTCATCAAGAATGAGGCAGAAGCTGGCCAAGCTGAGGCAGGTGGATAAGAAGGGATTCTCAAGGAAGTGTAAGCTGAGACTCTGCTCCCACATCCACGTGGATCTCCCTGTGACCCTGTCTGCGAGGTGAGCCTGGGGGGTGGCAGGATAAGCATCTCCTGCCCCAACTAGAACCCCCAGCCTCAAGGTGTGGCTTCCCCTGAAGAGCCCAGGCTGGGGCCACACCCGAACAAACTTTGGAATGGAATCTTCATCTGTGAACAAGACAGTCCTGTAGTGCTGGTTGGGTGTTGGTTTGAGTGTGAACAAGCAGGGGTGAAAGGACTGGTAACTGGTGAGGGCTGAAGAAAGGCAGGGCAAGTTCTGATCAGGAACGCTTGGATGCTGAGGCCTTGCTTGGTCTATGTCTTCCACCTCTGGGCTGTGAAGGCAGCACACACCTTTCCGTTGCATCCCTTGTCCCCTCATTGGAGCATTTCAGGCACTTGCTGCCTCAATTTCTCCAGGGTTAGACAGAGAGGGGCTAGTTGGATGCTTCCCAGCTACTTGTCCATCTGCCAGATGAATGGACCATTTGCTGGCAGTTTCTAGGAATGGCAACTGGTTGTGGGAGGCTTCTTTCCTCACCCAGGGCTGTGTTGACCTCTCCTGACTGCAGTTAGGTTGTTGCATTGGCCCCCAGCCGAGAGAGTGCAAGGCCGAGATCAGGAAGGGCTGTGGATGCCTGTATCTGCAGGGAGTTGCCCCCCCCCACTCTATCTAATCCTCCTAACTTTTCTACCAGGCCACCCCCTTCATTTGGAGGGAACCATCCACCACCCTTGGTAAGGAACAGCACCCTCCTGCTTCAGGCTGGTGCTGGGAGCTCTGGGGAACCCACTGACCCTCTAACCCTCTCCATATAGTACCCCACCTGTTCAGGATAAGTCAAGGAGAAACTAGAACCCCTGCCTTTTGTGCTCAAGCTAGGGACAGAAAGGAAGGAATTACTATATAATAAATGCATAACTGTGAAGGTTTGTAAATGGTCAAGTCCATGATATTGTTGGGGCTAAGTGTGATTTCTAGATAGAGATTTTTTTTTTTAATTATTTACTGTAAAAGCTGTGCACTTCTAGAATGTGGAAAGTGGCTTGGGCAGGGAGAGGGGTGGTCACCAGCCTAGGAAGACTGCAAGACTGCTGTGTTATTTGTTCAGTTTCAGCAAAATTCTTTGTAGATCCTGAGGGAAAAAAAAAAAGAGAGAAGGATGCAAGATATGAGAATACTAATGTAGGCTAATACAGGAGGGTAAGTAAGCAGGAAATATGCAATTTGTATTCGGAAGACAGTAAGTGGGCAGTGACTTATGCCCAGGGGCCACAGAGGAGGTTCCAGGGAAGCACAAGAAAAGTACCTTTCTTTTTCCAGTTTTGTACCTCATGGTACCTGCTCTGAGGCATCAAGTAACAATAGGACTCTAATTATGTCACTCAGTTCTCGCATCAGTCCCATAAGACATTTGTGCCCTCTATTTCAGATAAGGATGTATAAACCTAGAAAGATGTTAAAATGTATGTATTATAGAATGATTACATTGCAAAAATGGGATGCAAATCAGGATGAAAAATGAAAATGATAAAAGCTCTGTTCTTAATGACTATGTAGACTGTTTTCAATCCATGGAAAACTGTGGATCATTTTAGACATGAATAGATTTATGTTTTAGAAAAACAATTGGGGTGACAACATGTAGAGGGTAAAAAGAGACAAGGAGACCAGTGAAGGAAATCATTGCAAAGGTGGCAGAGAAATGAACATTAAGCTAAAGAAAATGGAGGTAGAGAACGTGGGGCACATACAAGAGAGATAAATAGCAAAGAAAAACAAAAGTGAAACCACAACCTAAGCGAGATTGCATATGCATGTTGGTTGAGATTTGACCCCCTCTGTTCTAAACAGCTAAGATTGTTTAAACACAAGAGAACAATCTGCAAATGATTACTAAAGGGTACGGAATTACAAGACAAAACAAACAAAGCTCCTATCATTTTATTGTTAGAGTAATGACAAGCAAAGTAAAATCACCATTATAAGTTTTGGGTTTGAAAAAAAGTTTCATCAGATTGTTAGGAAGTTAAAAATAAAACCAACAAATCATTACTGGGACAGCCTACAAGCAGAACTCAAATGAAGTTACTCAGAGTCTGTTCTAGTTTGCTTGCTGCTGGAATGCAACACACCAGAGACGGATTGGGTTTTAATAAAAGGGGATTTATTTTGTTAGTTCTTCAGAGGAAAGGCAGCTAACTTTCCACTGAGGTTCTTTCTTACATGGGAAGGCACAATGTTGGGTAGCTGATGGCTGGTTAGCTGATGGCTGGGGGTAAGTGGCCGTACTGTCAGTCACACAGACAGAGCACACAGCACACGACTCAGGGGACAACCCTCAGGGGTGAGTGGAAGGCGTCCGCTTTATTGAAGAAGTGCACAGGCTTACATAGGCTGGGAGCACGCAGGAACATGTGTCATATGGGGATTGGTGGCCGTTGTTGCTAGGGCGGAGAGCAGATTTCTGGGATTGGTCATCATTGTTGCCTCGCATCAGCCACGGCAGCCAGGTGAGCGATATTTTATGGCTTCTCCAACAGCACAGGATGGTCTCTGCTGGCCTTCTCTTCAGGCCTCTGAGTTCCAACAACTTTCCCCGGGGTGATATCTTTCTGCATCTCCAAAGGCCTGGGCTGAGCTGCAAATGCTGAGATGAGGTATGCTGAGCTGCTTAGGCTGTGCTACATTGTGCTCTCTCATTTAAGCACCAGCCAATTAAGTCAAACATCAGTCATTGCAGCAGGCATGCCTCTTAGCCAACTGCAGATGTAATCAGGAACAGATGAGGTTCCAGTACCATTGGTGCCTTCACCTAGCCAAGTTGACAACTGAATCTAACCACCACAGAGTCCAAGTAAGTTCCATCTCCATGGGAGGGCCTAGATGTGGCTGGGAGAATAGAAGGCAAGAATGGCTGATTTTATCAATGTCACTATCTGGCGGATGTGACTGAAATTCTCATTAGCATCTTGTAACACAAGACAAATGTGTACCAAATTGGGAGCTCAGCATCCACATTGGATTATGAACTAGTGAAGTTCCTCACTGTAAGAATAAAATTAAGCTTAGCTTTCACATAAAATGATGCAGAGTGAGGGAAAAGAAAACTAACTAAACAAAGGGCTTAAAAATCAGTTCAGACCTGTCACATGACAGTGGAAGTAGAAAGTCTCTGACATAACCCCAGAATTGGCATCAAATCATTATATAAATAAAAACAAATCTACACAAGTAATGACTAGAGTCACTGGGATGTAAAACATAATCAAAAGTAGGACCTGTAGATTAGGAAAACTGCTCGGATAAACTATAACCTCCAGAATATCCAATCAGTGGAGAAACAGGGGAGGAATAAATACCGTCCAGCATGCCAGCCAACACATTTTAGTTGTATGCCCATTCTTACAAGGTCATTAATAAATTCTTTCCTTCTCCACAATCAATTGAACCTTTATTCTTTCAAATACAGCTTTCTTTCCAACACTCACCTAGTAGAGTTAATTAAAAAACAAATAAAATCCCAAATGAAATAAAAGAACCAAGTGAATATTTTTCACCCCTTGAGTTATTTAAAGATGGCTCTGAGTAGAGTCCCTGTTCCTGGTCAACATTCCAAGTTCCTTTAGCAGGAAGTGGATATACTCAAATTGTTTCAGATTCCGTAGCCCTACCTCAACCTTCTTTTCCGGAACATTCTTCCAGAATGGCCTTCACCCCTAATTGAAGCACCCTGGTTTATTTGGGCGTGCCAGCCCTTTGTCCATTCTCCAAACACACCTGACTTTCCTGACCCTGGGACTCTGCTCATGTCGTTGTTTCAGACTGGAAAGTCCTCAGGTCTGCTGCTGATCGACCCCAGTTTCAGCCCACCCTTCCAGATACCCCCTGATGGAATCACTCTAAGCACCTCAGTTAGAATTAATTACTACTTGCCCTGCGCTACTCAGCACTCTGACTTTATTTCATATCAAGGCTCATATGAGTGCTTTCGTTAAATAAATTAGTATTTGTGTTGTTTTTAGAAGAATGTATGGCATACGGTGAGCACTGTGGCAGTGTTTGCTATCAGTCTGTCTTTTAAGGAATGTTTTTAAAATGCTAGGGGATCTATTAGTATTAAGTGCTTCACATATATTTCTCCAGGTTAACACAACTATCCTGTAAGTAAGTATTATGCCCATTTTACAGTTGATGAAACTGAGACTTCAAAACTGTATGCAACGTGAAATAGCAGAAATAGAATTTGAACTCAAGTGTGCCTGAATCCAAAGCCTCCCTTCTTTATATTACCAGACACTACCACCTCTCCTAGAGTATGAATTCCAGGAGGCAAAGTCCCTATATTACTCATTTCAACATACTTCAAAATCCCCTGTTTGTAATGAAGTGCCCCCCAAGAATGTGTAATGAATTTGATTGAATTATACAATCCAGATAGCCTGGAGGCAGCCATAAAAACTATAAATGATGCCACAGCAATACTTTGAAAGAAGGAACCTCTACCATGGGGCTGTGGATTGCAATATTTATTTTCTCCATTTAATTACATAAATACATATTGAATGTTTACCCAATGAAATGGAGCTACTGGATATGTCAATGTACAGGCAATCCCCTGTGTCTGTTTCAGGAAGCTTTCAAGTGAATGGAGATGAGAAACTTTGGAAAGAAATAACTTCATATCAAGTCATTATTAAGTGCCGCTAGAAAAGTCCTGAGGGATTTGAAAGAATATGAGATTCACCATTTCTCAATGTTCCAAGAGCTCAAAGACATGCCATTTGGTCATAAAGCACACCTTCCTTGCAATACGCTTTTTATAAAATAAATAAATGGGATTACCTTTTTTTAGAAAAATAGGCTGAGATATGGGTTTCTAATAAGGGTTTTAAAAATATGAACATCTCTGATGTGATTTCAGAAAAATTACCATCTGTAATGTGCAATTTCCTGCATGTTATTGTGAAGCCTTCAGAGCCAGGGAGGAATCCATCCATATTACAGAGCTTAGTTATACCTGTGCTCCTTGTCAGCATAGCATATCCTACATGTAAATGAGTTAACTAAATTAAATTCTACAAACCATGGATTTAAGCAAAGCTACAGTAAGCAAATGTCAATAGTTAGATATTTCTACACCTACCTACTAGTGAGTTCAGTTTAGCCCATGCCTTTCTTGTCGAGGTCACTGTAAGAAGCAGAGCGTTTCTTTCAGGATTCGGGCATGGTTGCTCTGACTATCCTATACTTCTACAGTCTGTGGAGAGAAGAATGTCCACAGGAGCATCGTGTGTGAAGGAATGGAACATTCTCGGCTAGAGTGTGGCTTCAAGGGGAGAGAGAAAGAGCTCTTTAGTTAGTATTGGTGCCACTGCACACCCACAAGTCATAGATTTCTGAATTTACCTGCCAGCTGAATCAGTTTTTAGCCAAACATCTGGGATACAAACCATTTGCAATATCTTTAGAAGTACCCAATGAAGAGGGAGGCTGAATCTTAGAAAATGCATTGGTGCTTATTGTATTTTATTCACTGGGGGATGTGAGACAAACAGCAAAGAAGGCGTGGGCACTGTGGTTGTTGGTATAACACTGAAAATGTGGGCGCCTCAACTTAATTATCCACATCTACTCCTAAATCTGTTCTTCAAAGTGCCTTTAAAATTTCATCTGAAAACAGATGAAATGGGAACTCAGACATTTTGAAAAGGAAAAAAGAATGATACATAAATTTACCTTCCCAGGCAGCGAGGCAACTTTAACACTAAAAAAAAAAAGAAAAAGAAAAAGAAAGAAAGTTAATACTGGAGGGGAAATAGACAAATAAACAAAACTAAAATCCAGAAATGGGACATATAATAATCCCAAAGGGTGTGAGTATGCACCATAATTTAAAACATCTCACTGGGCAACATAGATTGGAGGAGAGGAAGGAATTACTTTATAATTTGTTGTAAGCAAATTATTTATTAGGGGAGAGGAAGGAAAGACAACTTGAATCTTCACCTTACTCTGTGTAATTAAATTCAAGAAGACCAAGGGTTTGATGGATTGTTAAGCAAATCATAAGAATTGATATACAAAGAGTTTTAATTGCACAATAAACTGCATGTGCTATAAGACTAAATGTAAAATGAAAGCAAAATTTTGTGTATACAATACGAACTCATTAATATGAAAACATATGATATAAACTGCATGAAAACATCCCCCAAAAAGAGTAATAATATCTTGGAATATCAGATATGATTGGTATTTGTTTTTTCTTTGACTTCTACTTCTATATTTTTTAGTGTTTTATTTCCTCCTGTTTTCAACAAAGAATGGTCATAATGTATATAGTATAAAAGACGTTTGTTGAAGAAAAGCACAATCTTCTTTTAAAGTTACAAGTTAATAAATGCATTGTTGTCCATTTTCTATTATGAGATAAGAAGATTTCTGGAAACATGAGTACGACGGAAAGAATGGGTCTTTTCAGAGCCTCGACTGCACTGGAGGAGCACAGCTCCAGGACAAGTGGGAGATATGGAACAATCAAGAAGTAACATGGAAATACCAAATTCCTGGGGAAAGCAGATTATTCAGGAAGAGAGGTGAAATGGTGACAAAGACGCACATTGAGTGGAAAACTGTAACAGTGAGCTAGTGATGTGGGCATGCTGCACAAAATGTTTCTTATGCTACTCTTTGTAGCTATGGATGGCATACTAAGATTCAAAGTAGACATTCCAGTAAGGGATCCATAGACGCTTATTTTCCCATACTTTTTCACTGTTGCCTCAACTTAGCACCTTATAAATAATCAATAATTCATAAATATTTGCAGATCTGGGCAAGAAAAAAATGAATAGTAAAGAAAACAAAAAAGTCCAAGTTTTGATCATGTAATGAAATTCCATTTTTCTATTTCTAAATACATCTTTTTGTCAATAAATATTTATGAAGAACTTACTATGTTAAGGTAGTAGATCAGGAACTGTAGGGGGGATAAAAATGAATAAGGCATGGGTCCTGATATTGAAGATTTGGTTGCTTGGTAAAGTCTCCCCAGTACAGCACAGAATTTCCAGGTTCTGCCTGTACTAAAGGCGAGGGAATTATTCAAGGGCATGACTCATTGGGGGAGTTTATCTCATGAGATATTTGTCTCAAACAATCCTTCTGTTGTGTGCTGCACTTGACTTCATTCCACAAGTCAGAAATTTATTTCTCATAATCAAAAATATATACTGGCTAATACTGTCAATAGATGAAACACCACAATCGTGTCCTCTTTATTTTTCTTCATTGTAGTATTTGAAAATGAATTATATAATAAAATCAGTTATGAATTTAGGTGGCAATTATTGTGGAAGCTCTGGGCTTGGGTATTTATATAAGATTCTGTGAAACTGGAGCACACAGAAACCTGCCTGAATTTGGGCAGTTAGTCGAAGTTTAACCAGCCTCCTTAGGGAGGAAAGAATGTGCAAATTGTCAATAAACACCCTGCCTGTTCTTGGGAAGCTCGAAATGTTTTTGTTTTTTTTTTTCACATGGGCAGGCATCAGGAATCGAACCTGGGTCTCTGGCATGACAGGCGAGAACGCTGTCAAAATGTTACTTTTACCTACCAAATAAGCCCCTTATTTTACCCATGTTATCATACTCAGCGGAATGTCTTTGTTCCGGCCCCTATAACTGGCCCTGCTGATTTTCACCTAACTGTGGGGTGCTGCTTGCACACTCTGGACCAGCGCCTTCAGAGCTGTTTGATTTCTTCTATTGCAAGTTCCCTTAATAAAGCTCAGGTCTCAGTCTGTGCCTGGCATTTTCTTTGATCTTTCACCTGGGAAAGCCTCATTGAGCCAAGACAGTTACAAAACTAGCAAAGTCTCTTTATTTGCAAACTTAGAAAATAGGGTACAAAGAAGATACAACTTACCCTCTTCATCTCCAGGAAGGTAACTGTTAAATACTCTTTTCATTCCTAATCTTAGTTGAGATTTCTTTCTTTTACTTATAGGGCCTTTTATTATTTCTCCTTTCTTTCTTATTTAAACTAGATATTAGATTCATTCATTATTTCTGTTTATATCTTTATGAAGATTTTTTCATGCTTCACAGGTTAAATAAGTGTCTTTTCTCTAATATTTGTAGTCGCATGTTTTTTAATGTATTTTTATTATTTCTCATTAATAAAGAAACTATTTAAAAATAATGAAGACTACAATGTGTTTCTGTACTTAGCTCTCATTGCTACTAACGAATTTTCATATATAATGCTGAGATTAGCATTTTTAAAAGAGTTCATGTAATTTTTATTCTTTTTTAGACAAAATATTTATTTGGTCAAATGATTTAAACATTTAGACTTTTACTTTCCTCTGGACTGGGATCAGACCGCACTCTGCCAGGTGGAGAGCAGCTCTTTGCTACCAGGAGGAAGAGATCCACCTAAGGAGGTGCAAAGAGGAGGAGAGGCAGGAGCCTGTGGGAGCACCGAGGCCAGAGAGAGCTGGGGGAGACCCAGCCCCAGGGCACAGGGAGGCACTAAGGAGCCAAATGCCCACTTGGAATCCCAGGTCTGGGTGGTAGCCCTGGGCGCTGGATGCAGCAGCCTGAGAAAGTGGAGGGTGTGTCTTGCCTGTCCAACTCCAAGTTGTAATAACTATTACTATCTTCATTAGTTCCAGCTTTAGACTGACATTTGGTATTTGACTCCCTTCATCCATTTCTCTGATATCAAAATCATTCTTTTCTTTTCTCTGTTATTTTTTTGCCCTCATAGTGTGATTTCTACCTAATAGCAGTTTTATTTCTCAATTTTCCCTTCCTCCTGTACCCGTTCCCTATGTTCTTTGCCCTGTTGCCCAGCTCTTTTCTCTGCCTTTAGGTTTTTCCTGGTTTTCTTCTTCTCATTTGCCTGCCCAGCTCGTTGCCTTTCTGGTCCCTCAACTTTTTCTGCTGTTGTTGTTTGTATGCTTTATGGCAGGGTCACAGTGCCTTATTTTTCTATGTGAGTATTCCGTTATTGCAGCACCATTTGTTGAATTTCTGTTTGTTTTGCTTGTTTGTTCGTCTTTTTGGAAGTGCATGGGCCAGGAGTTGAATCTGGGTCTCCTGCTGGCTCTTCAGTTTTCACACCCATACTGTCCTACTCACCACCACCACCTCCACTGCTGTGGCTCAGTGGGGACAGTTCTGGCTGTGTCTCTCATGAGCATGATAGAAAACAGTTCAAGGGCAACAAAGGGTGCTGCACGCTATTTTCACTGCTCTTTCCTGAGTTAACAATTCTTATAAGAAAAGGAAGTGAGTAGAAGGTGAGACAGAGAGCCGTGAACAGGATAAGCACACCCACCACCATCAATGTCGCTCAACATTGTACTAGAAGTTCTAGCCCTAGCAACTAGGCAAGAGAAAGAAGTAGAAGTCACCATATTGGAAAGGAAGAAGTAAAGGTTTCCCTACTTGCAAGTAACATGATCCTGTATGCAGAAAATACCGAAAAATCCACAGCAAAGAACCTAGAATTAGTGACAGAGTTCAGGAAAGTGGTGGAGTATAGGATCAATGCAAAAAATCAGTCGGATTTCTATACAGTAGCAATGAACAATCAGAAGAAATCAAGAAAAAATCAATTTACAATAGCATCTAAAAGAATCGAGTTTCTAGGAATAAAACTAACCAAGAAAAATATAGAGAAATATACAGAAAAATGTAGACCACTGATTAAAGAAATCAAAGAACAACTAGGTAAACGGAAGGAGATTCCATGGTTATAGAAGAGAGGAATAAATATTGTTAAGATGCCACTTTTACCCAAATGACTTACAGATTTAATGCAATCCTAATAAAAATTCTAACAATCTTCTTTGAGAAATGGAAAAGCCAATAATCAAATTTATACAGAATGGAATGGTCCCCAGGGAGCTAAAGCCATTTTGAAAAGGAAGAATAGATTTCTGGGATTCACACATCCAATCCTAAAATATATTACAAAGCCATAGTAAATCAAAATAACATGATGCTGGCACAAGGAAAGATGTATAAAACAATGGAATCAAGTTGAGAGCTCTAAAATCAACCCTGATATTTATGATCAACTGATTTTTGTCAAGGGGGCAAAGATCAATTAATTGTGAAACACAGTCTGTTCAACAAATGGTACTGGAAGAACTGAAACTCCATTTGCAAAATAATGAAGGTGGTATGCATGCTGTAGACAAAATTCAACTCAAAATGGATGAAAGACCTAAATTTAAGAACTGGGACTTTAAAATTCACAGAAGAAAACATAAGGAAGCATCTTCAGGTCCTTGTGTTAAGTAATGGCCTCTTAGAATTTACACTCAAAGCACACAAGCAGCAAAAGAAAACATAGATTAATGAGACCTCATCAAAATTAAAAACTTGTTTCCCTTATAAGACTTTATCATGAAAGTAAAATCACAACTTGCACGACAGTAGAAAATATTTAAATACCACATACGCGAAAATTAAGAATATTTAGAATATAAAGAAATCCTTCAACTTAATAATAACAAAATCCAACAACCCAATTTAAAAAGGGGTAAAAGACTTGCATAGTCGTTTCTCCAAAGAAGATATACAAAAGTCATAAAAGCACATAAAAATATGCTCAACATTATCAGCCATTAGGAAAATGAAGAGCAAAACCGCAATGACATAGCATCCATTTCATATGTACTAGAATGGTTACTTTTAGAAAAAAAAAAAAAAGAAAATTACTGATGTTGACAGGATGGGGAGAAATAGGAACACTAATTGCAGTTGGGAATATAGAACTGTGCATCTGCTGTGGAAGAAGTAGCAGTACCTCAGGAAGCAAAGTGTAGAATTACCATATGATTCGGCAATCCCACTACTAGGTTCATACCCCAAAGAATGTTCACCAGGGACATGAACAGATATTTTCACACTGATGTTTATAGCAACACTATTCACAGTTCCGAGAAGATAGAAGCAACCCAAGTATCCATCAACGGATGAATGGATAAACAGAATGTGGTATATACATGCAATAGATGTTATTCAGCCACAAAAAGTACTGAAGTTCTGACACATGTGACAATATGGATGCAATTTGAGGACATCATGCTGGGTGAAATTAGACAAATATAAAAGGATCTCTGTACTGTGGAATAATTAGAATATGCAAACTTGGAATCTAGCATATAGGTTATCAGGGGATGGACTGTGAGTAGAGAATAGGGAATTAAGGCTTAAATATACAGAGTTTCTATTTGGGATGATGGGAAATTTGGGTAACAGATGATGGAGATGGTAGCACAATATTGTGAATGTAATTAATGGCAGTGAATTATATATTCAAATGTGTTTAAAAGGGGAAAATTTTAGGTTGATTCTATGGTGCCAGAGTAAATTAAAAAAAAAATCCATGGAACTGCAGAACCCAAAAAGTAAGTTAAAACATGGACTATATAGTTATTAGCACAATTATAGAATTCTGCTTTTATCAATTGTAACAAATATATCACACTAATGCAAGAAGTAAATAATAGGGTAGTATATGTGAAGCCTTATTTTATGCATTATATTTTATGCATTATTGTTCTTATTTTTCTATTCTTGTATAAAATATAATAATACATAATATAATCTTTTTTAAATAATGATTTTTTTTCAAATTTGATCTTTTACACTTAGATTTGTTGAATTATACTAAAATAATATGGCTCTAATGAAGTTTACTCTTGAGACTTTGTTACCCTTGTGACTAAGCATATAAACAATTTTAAAGTTTTTCCATGAATCTTTGAAGTTAAAGTTAATCCAGTTAATAGTTATACTGGTTTGAAACTGTTATGTACCCCAGAAAGACCATGCCCTTTTAGTCCTTTTTTAATCTTGTGGGAGCAGAATTATTGTTTAGGGTGGGACTTTTTTATTAGGTTGTTACCATGGAGATGTGACCCACCCAATTGTAGATGGGATCTTTTTTATTAATGTATTTCTATGGAGATGTGATCCACTCAGTTGTGGTTGGAACATTTTGATTATGTGCTTTCCATTGAGATGTATCTCTGCTCAGTCAAAGATGGTCTTAATCCACTTGCTGGAGTCCTTTAAGGGAAATATTTTGGTAAAAGCCCAGAGCTGACCCAGACAAAGACATATGGAGATGCAGAGAGACAATGCCCCTGGGGAAGCTATTAGAAACCAGAAGCCATAAGGACTAGCAGATACCAGCCACATGCCTTCCCAGATGACAGAGAATCTCAAGTGCCATCAGCCTTTTCTTCCGACTCAGGGTGTCTTCCTCTGGATGCCTTATATTTTACATTTTTATGACCACAGAACTGTAAACTTGTAAAGTAATAAATCCTCTTTATAAAAAGCCAACTCATTTCTGGTATATTGCATTCTGGCAGTTTTAGTGAACTAAAGCAGATTTTGGTATCAAGAGTGAGGTGTTGAGGTTTGCAAATACCAAACACGTTGGAACAGCTTTTTAAATGGATATACGGGAAGGTTCTTGGAGGAATGGTGAAGAGCTTGATAAAGAAGGAAGACCTGAATTGATTTTAAGAAGCAGTTAGTAGAAACGTGAACTCTAATGATTACTCTGAGGAGGCTTTAGATAGAAATGAGGAATGCAGTATTGCAAATTGGAAGGAAGGTGACCCTATTTTAAAGTGACAGAAAATTTGGCAAAATTAAGTGCTGGTGTTGGATGGAAGACAGAATTTAAGAGTGATGAGCTTGGATACTTGGCAGAAGAGATTTCTAAACCAAATGTGAAAAATGCAGCCTGGTTTCTCCTTACAACTTATAGTAAATTGTGATAGGACACAGATGAGCTGAGAACTGAACTTTTGTGTATAAAGAAATCAGAAATTTAGGGTCTGGAAAATTCTGGGTTTCTGATAGGGTAGCCCCAGGAAATAGTGCCCCACAGGAGGATTTAACCAAAAAATGAAACCAGTCAGCCATTTCAGAAAAAGCCAGAATTGAAAATGGAGTTATACAGAAAGGATTTATGGAAGGTCCTATTATATTATGGGTATAATCCATGTGTACTGCATGGAAAACTGACAAATTTCCATGGGTGCCACAAAGGGAACCACTGCCCAAATGGACTAAAAGGGACAGAAAATGGAGAAACTGAAGGAAACCATTACTTCAAAGGAAGAACCATGGAAGCTAAGGTCTGAAGCCAAGAAATCTCAAGCCAAGGGAGTCAATTCACCCATCCATGTGGAAAGGGTGAATTTGCCTTGGAGGTAATTGGTAGGCAGAAGAGTGTTGCCAACCAGGTGTAATACATTGCCTGTGGATTGGGGAGAGCCTCACTGCCAACCCATTGTTCTGAGGGGGTTGAGAAAGTGCTCCAGAGATGGCAAAGAATCCAGGTGCTGCCCTGATGCTTGGAGGAGGTGGAGTTAAGAAAAAGTGGTAGCCTCCAAAGTTCCCCAAGGTTGTAATCATCACCCCAGCATTTAGAGTGAACATGTCCAGTGCTTAAGCACTTAGAGAGGATGGGACTGCTTCTCTCCCAAGTCCCAAGGATGATAAGTCTTACTCTCAGACTTTGAAGTGTAATGGAATTTTCCCTGGAGGTTTTTGGAATCCTGTTTTCTTTCTAGTTTCTCCCAGGCAATGGGAATATTTATCCTATGACTATCCTTCCTTTTTATTTTGGCAGCAAATAACCTGTTTTCACAGGTCCATGGCCAGAGGAGAATTTTTATTTAGGCCAGACCATGCCTATAACTGATTTTGATGAGAGTTTGTACTATTTCTGACTTTGTCTTTTATTGGTATTCTTACTGAAATAGTTAAAGGTTTTTATGATATTCTGATAGAATCAATGTATTTTGTATATGGAAAGACCATGTATTTTGGGGTCCAGAGCATGGAATATGTTGTTTTGAAACTGTTATGTACTCCAGAAAAGCCACATTCTTTTAATCTTATTCTAATCTTGTAGGGGTAGGTCTCTTATTTAGGATGGGACCTTTTGATTAGGTTGTTACCATAGATATGTGACCCACCCAATTGTGGTGTGATCTTTTTGATTAAGTTGTTTTCATGGAGATGTATCTCTGCCCATGTATGTGAGTGTGTCTTAATCTGCTTACTGGAGTTCTTTAAGAGGGAAGCATTTGGGGAAAAGCTCAGAGCCAACATAAACAGAGACAGCTGGGGATGCAGAAAAAAAAAATACCCCCAGGGAAGCCATTTGAAATCAGAAGCTGTGAGAAGAAGCTAGCAGACATTGCCATGAGCCTTCCCATGTGACAGAGAAACCCCAAATGTCATCAGCCTTTTTTTCAGAGTCAAGGTGTCTTCCTCTGGATGCCTTAGTTTGGACATTTTTATGACCTTAGAACTGTAAACTTGTAACTCTATACCTCCCCTTTATAAAAGTTGACCCATTTGTAGTATATTGCATTCTGGCAGCTTTAGCAAACTAAAACAATAGGGCACACAATTGGACACCTTGCTCATAGATTGATCTCAAAAATATTTGAATCACTTCCATTAAATGTGTGTTGACCTCATGCTAAGCTATTCCAAACATAAGGGTTTATAAATTATGACACATACATGCCATTAAATGAAAATTTACCTTCTTGTCCTAGTTAATGCTTTTCTTACTGAAGTATATCTTCCTTCAATATTGCTATCACCATTCATATTTTATCTATGTGCCTGACTTACCTTTACTTATGCTTTTCTATTTCATTTTTCTCTAGTATTTTGCTATGCAGACCTCTTTTCAGTGGTGCAGATTTGAAATTTCACTCCAGATATACCTGAAAGTGCTCTACTTTTTGTAAATCTCTCTTTTTTTTTTTTAGAAATCATACCATTCTACATATGCAATCAGTAATTCTTAACATCATCACATAGATGCATGATCATCATTTCTTAGTACATTTGCATCGGTTTAGAAGAACTAGCAACACAACAGAAAAAGATATAGAATGTTAATATAGAGAAAAAAAATAAAAGTAATAATAATAGTAAAAAAAAAAAAACCTATAGCTTCATTCAGTGTTTTAACATGATTACTTTACAATTAGGTATTATTGTGCTGTCCATTTTTGAGTTTTTGTATCTAGTCCTGTTGCACAGTCTGTATCCCTTCAGCTCCAATTACCCATTATCTTACCCTGTTTCTAACTCCTGCTGGACTCTGTTACCAATGACATATTTCAAGTTTATTCTCAAATGTCGGTTCACATCAGTGGGACCATACAGTATTTGTCCTTTAGTTTTTGGCTAGACCTAGAGTACTTTTTGTAAATCTCTTACATGCATTTCAAATTTAGTCACATCTCACTTTTATTAGAATATTTTCTTTTTATTTATGGTTCTTAACAATTTCCTGTAGTTTGTGCATTGTCACTTTTATTCTCTTAGGGAACTGTAGGGCATAAATCTTATTTTGATTGGTGTTTACTTTTACATTTCATGGGAGCATACTCGAAGTTGAAATTTACTAATGAGGCAGGATCAAATACAGCATCGAGGCTGTGGTCCCTGGCTTCCTATCCAGCTTTGAAAGAGTTAATGCACAACTGCCAACTCTCTAGGATAAGATTTTCCCTAGAGCTCCCAAACCCCCCAAAACCATAAAAGCGTGTAAAGTCATGGACCTGATGTGGACCCTTTGTGAATAACCAAAAGCCTGGGGTCTTAATGATTATTAAACTATGTGACCAAAACAAATTTTAGTATGGGACAGAGCACCACAAACACCAGTAGTTGTCACTTACTGAAACCAAAAGGATACCTGGCATTCAAAGGACAAAATGGTAAATCACTGCTAGCAAAATCTCCCTACAAAATGAGCTAAATCCATGCCATTCTGTGGGTGTCTCTCTCTCGAGCATATTCACGCTAATTCCTCTAGCACATACTAACCTTTCAATAAACTTCACTGCTTACTGATGCTTGCTCTTCTTGTCCTTGAATTTTTTCTCATAGCAAGACCCCATACCTTGAGCAGAGCTTGGCACTGGTGCCAGAAGAAATCGATTTACAAAAATTATCAATGTCAATAATTAAACGTTATTAATGACTTTAGAAGTCATAATAAAAATTCATTTTCATAATAATTGATATCTACTGGAAAAGTAATTCTGGTATTAAGACTTTTATTTTCTTAACTTAAACAACTTAAATAAACTTTGATGATGGATTATCTAGTTCTGATATTGAAAGTTATTTTTTCCCGGATACGTCAGACATAAATAAAGGTAGAATGGAATGAGAAATAAATAAGAAATAGAGTTGCTTTAAAGATAGAAATTACAGCATGGGAGCAGAAAATAGCATAGAATGAAAAGAAATAAAAACTATCTGTGACTTTGCATGGTACAGTAAGAAAAAAAATTGGACATGGAATTGCAGAGTCTGTGTTTTATCCTTAGATATTCTAATAATTAGCTGAGGACAAGCATTTAAACCTTATCAGCTTTTGCTACCTTACCTTACCTTAAAATGAAGTGCTTTTATCAAATGATTTCTTAGGGCATCAAAAATGCCTAAAAATTTAATGTGAAGTGATTTTTACTTTGAAAATTTTCATATGCTATGTTAAGGAATCTGAAATAATAAATCAATGCAAATTTGAGAATTTTATTTTTATGTCATATGCTGGCAAAATAAGACTGTTGGTGCTCTTATTATATTCATCATATCATTTACTAATTATGATTGCTGGGATCTTTTGATAATCATAAATTTAACATTTCCTTTTTGAGATTCTCTTTCTTAGTCCTTAAAATTAGATTAAATAAATAATATTTAGAATTCTTGTGACTTGTAAACCAAGTCTCTATTCTAACAAACCCTTGTTCTTCTGTTTTTCTTCGTATTTTCAGTGAGAATTCAGGGTCTTCTAGTATAGGTTGATAGCATTGAATTATTTCTTGTCTGCTGGCTGAAAAAATAAATTAACCTAAATCAAGCAATTGATTCATTTAATAATTATCTCCTCCAATCTAATCTGATGTTTATCTATAAGTTCTGAGTGAACCTGTAAATTGTTTTGACATAATGTGGACACTCTGTCAATTGAGTAGCATTTTCTCACCCACTCAGGAAAATAAAACCTCCCCATGGACAATAGGTATATAGGTATAAACCAACATCTCCAATGATCTGAATCAAAATACTTTTTCTTTATCCTTACCAATATTCACCATTCCAGAATACTGTATTAAAGGAACAAATCATAAACATCCCAGTGTGTTCTTACATCACAGCTGCCAAAGGCATCTCCATTTCCCCTGCTTGTGTCCAACACTCTTCTGTATTCTCTGGCACCATTGGTGGCAGAGTCTGCACCAATTTCAGGCTTCTGATAATGACTTTCAATACACTGCTGGGTGGCCCAATGATAATCTCATGAATAAGAAAACGGAGATCTAGAATGGCCCTTGAAAGAAGTCATTCTAGTAGAAAGCATCCAATTTGTCTTTATATGTAGTTTGCACATATTGATAGAATTGAAGTCAGGATATGGAGACAGAAGAAAGTTTAAATCAAAATATAGAGACTGGGCAGGGAATAAACTTATAAGACAGAGAAACAGCTGGCAATACCAGAGTAGAATAAATGAGAGTTTTAAGGAAGGGAGGGTTTCCTGAATTTCTGGAGGTTAATTATGTGGATTTTTTTTTAACTCAGGGCCAGTGGACTTTGGATAGAAAGGAAATAAATCACATTGGACAATTGGTCCAATATCTATAGCACCACTTGATAACTTTGCACATTTCTGGATGTCACATTTTGATAAATGTCTTCAAAACTTACGGAGTAATCTGAGAGAACAGTGAAGCAACTGAATTATGTAGCATGGAAAATAGAATTTGGGGGAGTCTGTGGACTGTAAATGAATAGAGTTCTTGGAGAAAGAATAACCCATTTCAAAGTATTGACATGATGACATATAGAAGGTAATTAGATTCAACCCATGATTTTCCACAAGGAAAAAAAAATGACCAAAAACAACTTATCAAATCAGTTTGATCTTAGTATAATATTGAAAATGAATCTTAATAATATGCCTTAAAATAAAATAGGCTATTAGAAAGCAGTCTCATAGTCCGTAGGATTTATATCTTTCCAGTGGAGAACACAGAAGGGAGGATAGATGGTATAATAAACAGTATATGTTTTCCTTTTTCCTTTTGGCAACTCTTTCAGAATTCTTTCGATCTTCAAAGAAACTAGTGTCTTTAAAGTGAATCCCAGGCTATCCCTTAGCTTCCAAACCAAACCAATTTTCTCACAGCTTATCTGACTATATTTGCATTTTGTCACACGACAGTGTGTGTAAAATGATTGAACAGGAACTTCTATGAACTTCTACAACTGGATCTTCTCATTAATGCTATTATACAGCAAATCCCCTATATCTATGTTTTCTCCAGGAGCTTAGACTTTGGTTAGAATGCATCTGAACAAAAGTGAGAGAGAGGGAGCTCTGCCCTTCCTGCCCCAGTGGGTAGAAATGCACAGCACAGGCACTGCAACCCATGCATGTGGAGCTCAGCAAACTGCAGTCAGTCTTTCCCCTCTGTTCCCAGCCACAGGTCTTACTCTGAGACAAACTGACCACATGGGATGCCTGTCCAGCGGCCTCTGCACATCAAACTCCGCACACATTGATAGCACAGACCTGTGGAGCCAGAACTCTTGGTCCTGCAACTTCTGCAAGGATTCTACCATGAAGCCACCTCAACAACTTCACCTGAACCCCCACAATCTGAGAAAGGAAAAGCCACTGTCCATTCAAGGAGCTCAGGTATGCAAAGAGAAAAGGATGAGTTGGCACAGTCAAAACGTGTCCCATTGGACCAAAGAGACAGAATATCTGATTAAAATAATGATCCAAGGATTTAAGGCATCATATAGGTTGCAGACAAAAGACTCTGTAGAACTTTAAAAAGATAATGTTGGGGCTAAGAATGTAAATATATAAATTAAAACAGGATAGTCCCTGTTGTGACTGATCCTAGTGAGTTTGAAGGAAATGTGCAAAATTATCAAAATGTTTAGCAAACATAAAAGGTGGAGATACGAAGAAGAAGGAGGGAAAAAAAGAGATTTGGAGAGTAGATCATGGAGACTCAGCACCCAAACAAAGGATGCTACAAAAGGAAAAAAAAATAAATGGAAGATGGTTAATAATTAAGGAAATATGAAAAATTTCCATATTGAAGAATCATAGTTCTGTGAATTGAAATTGTTCACCAAGTTTCAGGTTGGGTTGATAGAAAAAGTTATAGCTACGTACATTGTGATGCAATTATGAAACTCAACGGAAATAAAGAACAAAAGGATTTCACTGGATTCCAGCAGTAAAGAATTAGAAAAACCTGTCTAAATAAGAATAGATTGGCATCAACCTTTCGATTGCAACATAATAATGACAGAACAAACAATGAGAGAAAAAACACAATTCAGGATTCCTATATAAAGTAAGATGACTTTCACTTTTCAGGGAGAAAAGTATATTTGAGGAATAAAAATAACTCACAGAATATGTTACATACTCCATTTGAGAGAATTACGTGAGCAGAAAGCTAAGCAAGAAGCGAAACAGAGCTGACACTTTGAGGCTTCTGGAAAAAAGAAAGAAAAAAACCGTAATGAGCAGTAAACCTTCTGTATCGAACTATCATACCACAGATTACATGATACATGGCATCATTTATGTATATAATGTACTTGTGTACAAAATAAATAAAAAGACTAAATTATATGGGAAATCTCTAATTAACAGTAAAAGAAGTAACTAAGTAAAGAAAATCCTAATATGCACAAAATTATCTCTGAAATGAGAGTGGAGCAGCACAAAGTACAAAGGAAAAACTGATACAATTTAGCAGTTATAGAAAATATTTGGAAATCATATACCTGATAAATATTTAATACCCAGAATATATAGAGACATCCTAACCTCAAAAATGAAAAGACAAAAAACTCAAGTAAATACTGGGTAAAGAACTTGAATCAGTCTTTCTCCAAAGAATATATACAGATGGACAACAAGCACGTGAAAAGATGCTTCACATCATTAGCTATTAGAGAATTACAAGATATCACTTCATTCCCACTAAAATGGCTATTATTTAAAAAAAAAGGGAAATAGCAATTAACAATTGTTAGTGGGGATGGGGAGAAATAAGAACCTTCATACATTGTTGGTGGGAAGCAACTACAGAAGACAATTTGACAGTTCTTCAGAAAGTATAACACTACCGTGTGACCTGGCAATCCTGCTACTAGATATAGACCCAAAAGAATTGAAAGCAAGGACTTGAAAATATATTTGCATACTGATGTTCATAGTAGCATTATTCACAATTGTCAAAATGTGGAAATAACTCAAGTGTCCATCAATGGATGGATGGGTAAACAAAATGTGGCATAAAGTTATCCTTTCCACATCACAACTTTCCCCATTTCAGTTTTGATCTATCTTGACCACCATTACAGCATTAATGGGTTCTATAAGGCCTATCAAGAAAAAAAAGAAGGAAATCTGCAAAGCTTTTGCTGCAGCTACAACAACAATTGCAAAGCATTTGCGTTAACCACAAGATCCGTATCTTACATGCATAGAAAGCACAACATTCTTTTGGGTGCAGGATTGATATTTAAAAAAAAGCATTCCAATATGAGAAAAGGCTAATTTCTTAAATGATCCCCAAGGGAAAATGAAGGGGAAGAGTCTATCCCCATGGATTTTCAGGCCAACAAAGGTTAGTTTGAAAATATAAACAAAGATTTAACCTGTGTGATGTAAAGGGAGAGGCAGTTTCTGGGTCAAGAGGCAGCTAAGGAGTTTCCTGAAATCTTGAAAAAAAAATTTGGATGGATTTTCCAGATAGCAGGAATACTGCATCCCTAACCCCTGTGATGTGGAAGAAATAACTGTATGGAATATTATTTAGCCTTAAATAGGGATAAAATTCTGATACATGTGACACATGGATGAATCTTGATGATATCACATTAAGTAAAATGAGCTAGACACAAAATGACAAATATTGTATCATACATAAAAAATAGAATATACAAATTCATAGATTCAGAAATTAGAATACAGGTTATCAGGTGGGGTGGGAAATGGGGACTTAATGCTTAATTGGTACAGAGATTCTGTTTGAAGTGATGGAAAAGTTTTGGTAATGGATGGTGGTGATGGCAGCACAACGCCATGAAAGTAATTTAAAGCACTGAATGGTAAACTTGAAAGTGTTTAAGATGGGAAATGTCATGTTGTGTATATGTTACCAGAATACAAATTTAAAAAGAACACCCATGGAACTATACAATACGAAGAGTGGGCCCCAATATAAACCCTGGATTATAGTTAATAATATAATTATAATCATATTGGTTAATCAATTTTAATAAAGATACATACTAAATCACCACGTTAATAATGGGGAAAACTGTGTGTATGTTTGCATGTGTGTGCATGTGTGTCAGAGGAGCAGGGGGGAGTTCTATGGAAAGCATGGAACTCTGTACTTTCTACATGATTTTTCTTTATGTCTACAAATACTCATAATAATAATAATAATAAAAGAATCCCCTGAGGGACTTGATAATAATACATAATATATAATTATATTAATATATTATATAATAGTACATAATATAATATATACTGTATAATATATACTATGATATATATGACAACTATTCTTATTAAAATTATAATAGAAATATAAGAAAGACCTACTTAAATATAAGGAAATTCATATACAAAAATGCAAATATGTTGCTACAAGGAAAAATGATAAAATCATTTAAATTCAATTCAGTAACAGGATTAGAATGACAAATTCCATCGCCTTGCTAACCCATGATTTGCAGAGAACTCATGGGAATTTATGAAAAGACAAAACTCTGAAGCAGACAATGCACAGAGCAAATCGTCCAAACCAACAATCATATTAAATGCTACTTAATACGTTAATTAATAGAGAAATGCAAAATAAAAATAAACTTTAGCTGATCAATTTTCATTTGCTGCACCAGCAAAGACAAAGGAGCTATCATATCAGATGTTATTGGAGAAGTGGACATCCACATAATTAATTGCTCATGGAATTGCAAAGTTAGCTTTTAAGAAAGAAATCAGACATTTTAAAATTTAAAAACACCTATTCTTCAAGTCAGAAACTTTACTTTTCTAATTCTATAAGAATCTAACCTATAAAAACATGAGAACTGATATGTAAGAAATGCCTGTGTAAAATTCTGTATATGCAAATATACCCATTAAATGTGAAGCAATAACTAAAACTAATCAATTCTAAATATATGGGATGACTCAGGGAAACTGACGCAAGGTATGAAACAAACATGAATTGATGACACAATGGAACTATTTAAGGTAAAAAAGAAAACTAATATCAGCATTTTGGTTTAGAATTGTCTCCAGTCTCAAAGACAAGAAATTAAAAATTCATGGGGCAAAAAAGGGCAGAAAACCTACTTGAAGCATCCGTTTATGTTCCAAACAGAGGTCTAAATTTTTCTCTAGGATAATGACAATTTAAAATGATTGAATCATTTAAACACAATTCTTTTACTCGTTTTTATCTAAGAATAAGATTAGAAGAGGGGAGTAAAGAATTCTTCAATGTCAATGAAAATGTGACAAAGACAAGTGTACTGAATAGCAAAGATAATATTTTCTGTGTCCTTTAAAACAGCCCTCTTCTCCCTAGAAAGTAACAATTTCAGGTCCCAGGGGTGGATAGAATGTGGCTAATGCAAACACTCTGGAACAAGTTAAGTCAAACCATTAAAAATTTATAACTGACAAGAAACCATAGAGCCAGTCCTTACAAAGCAATTCCTCAGTGATTTGAATGAGGCAGTTGGCCCCTAATTTACATACAGCCATATGAAAAAGCCTGTGATATAAACAGTGGTCCATTTTGAAATGGTTACTAAACACCTTTATTTAAAGTCCTTTCTTGTAAATAACTTCTTTTAATTTACTTTTTTAAAAATAATTACCTATTATTAGTCAAAAGCATATGGAAAAATAAGGCTTCTCATTATAAACGTTTGCTGACTCCATACATTATGATTTGAACCCCATAAGGCATGTTTATATCCCTATGTGTACTGAAATGACTTCTGAGCACCATTTCATCAGGAAGGAATGTTCTGCAAGATGACCAAGCAAGGTTTTGAGAATGGCAGCACCCCAAAAGCAAACATGCATTTTTTTATTTCTCTAACTTGCAAGTAGATGTTTACTAGTGGCTAATGTCCAGACAATTTAGAGACATTATCAGAGAAAGAATATTCTCACTCTTGTTTGGGACAACAAATTAAAGTCTTGGTAATAAAATTTCTCACATATTCAAGTTTCCTTTCATCCCACTTGCCTGATAAATTTACCTATAGCATTTTCCTTAACAGTCATCCGCCATAACAAATATATTCCAATTTAAAAAATAGGAGGCTCTCGCCGCTTCGTGCTGGGGTGCCTGAATTTGACGCTGCAGAGGAGGAAAGGGAAGGAAGGAGGAGAGGGCATCCATTGCCAAGCCTGTGCTCACCATCACTTATATGTAAAAATGGGTATAATAAACCCCCCTTTGAAAAACTCATGAGAACTAGATGAGGCTGTATAATAAATAACTTACCAGTTCGAGGGCCACAAGGTATCCACACTTAGAAATGGGGTCCATGGCATCATGAAATCACAGCTTCTACTTCTTGTATGGAGTCGTGGTTTCCACCTAGGACTCAGCTTTTTGATGGTGGTCCGTGTCCCTCCAAGCCATCAACTCCTTTCTTATGCTCAGTTGCTCTAGGCTCCAGTCTAAGGGGTATTGGAGCCAAATTGCTGTACATCCAAAGAAGCAAAAGAAGTGTACTACTTGCCGCCCATATCATTTTACTATCACACTTCTGATTTTCATGTCTTGAGAAGTTAGAAATGTTTCATTGTTCCTGGACCTAATCACCAAGAACTCAAGTTGGCGAGTTCTCAGTACTGTCCCAGGAAGCACCAGCAGAGAAGAAAAGAAACCGGGGATGTAGTTGTCCCTGCACTACTGATTAGAAGTTCCAGCGTGTCTCTGAAGTGGTTTCCAAGCCTCTGGGATGTTTTGAGGGCTGACGGTTTTCTGGTCCTGCCCTAGGAATCCCATCCTTTCATTATTGGAGAATATCAAAGCTGTTCCAGCTTCCTACAGTAGTTGGAAGCTGGAGGTTCTCACAGAGGCAGGGATCTGTAGAAGTCACAGGCTCCTGCCCTCTGATAGATGAAAGTACTTACATGTGACAGCATCAGCACTTCCTGCTCAAGAACCACCAATTCCTTACTTCATTTCTAGTTGTCAGTAGAAAATACATTTCTTTCCTTAGTCCCAGTTTCACCACTTACAAATGTTTGGACATGAACAAGTCATTTAATATTTTTGACTTATACTTTCCTAATCCAGCAAGGAGGAAAATAATCACTTTTCTTTGGATATATTCTAAGAACAAAAATAGATATTTGTGAAGCATCTACAATAGTTTTGCTCACGATAGGTGATATGGTTGATGATGCAATTGTATTGTGTCACTAAAGAACATTCTCTGTCTGGCTCTATCAAAGCTTCTATTGGTTTTTGATGACTGTGGTCTCAGCATGTTCTGGAGAGTAAACAATCCAAACTGGGGACAGTCACAGTGATTTTTTCTCTTCTCTCTGATCAGCTGATGCCAAAGATGTAGATATATTCACTACCAAAGATGGGAGTTCAATCTTTGGCGCATTTGTCTGCGTATATTAATGTATAAAGAATGCAGAGACAAGTTCTATCAGCAAGCCACTATCCACTCTGAACAAAGATAGTGGGAAATGGAAGAGGTCAGGTAAACAGGGTAGCTTTTTTCCATCCATTGTCCACCCTCAACAACATTAACACGAGCTCCAAAAAGAGAAGAAAACGCTTCTGTTGCTCTTGGTGTATCGCTGTTTAAGAAATTATCTTTGATACTGAAATAAAACAAGTACACACATCACACATACATACACATGCACACACACATGTGCATACACTTAGGCACACACATGTACATGCATGCACATATATGTAGTCACATACTCACATATTCACACAATGTACATTCACACATATTCATACGCACTCACCATGTACACACATGTACTCACATACACACACATACTCATACATTCACACTAAAACACATGCACGTACATATATATAGGCATGAACACATAATCCACTCACACACCATCAACATACACAGCTGCATACTTGCACACACTCACACTTTCATACACTTGCATACACATGCATGCCCACACACCCCATTCATACTTATACGCCCACACAGTAAATTCAGATCTAGCTAGTACACCATCACTAACTTTCACAGTGATCCCTCCATATTTGCAAATCCATCCTTGGCATCTCCCTGCAGCTTTTGTACCGTGTGGGCATTCTGTCTTGATGAAGACATCTATCTGGATTTGCTGAATATCTTCAGCATCATCACAAAACATATGGCCTAGGGATTCCTGTCTCAGCTGGTTGAGTTGTGCAGGGCTAAATGTTGCACAGTTTTCACACCAGAAGCTGGTAGGCAGCAGAGTGGCAGAGCCCTGGGTCTGTGGCCTGAAAATTTAACTGCAGGTCATGGTGTTGTGATGAGCAAAGCAGAGCTGAACCACTGGGAATGCACAGAAAGGAGGTTCTCCAACCAAATACACTGTTAAGTTCCTACAATATTTATACTGCATTCTTTAAACTCTTGCTTTAGAAGATACACAATGCTGGAACCCATGTGAGTCCACATGAGACAGGAGAGCAAACAGAATGTGTTAATGCCAGTGTCCAGAGGGCTGTTCTTACATTTTATACCTGGCTACTCCTGCAACAATAAAGAGATCAAATGACTAAAGTATACTCTCCCCCCACCCTGCCCCACTGACTCCTATAATTTCATTAATTCAGGTTTATTTGCAATAAACAATTTGGCAAAACCTGGTAAATTTTGAAGAATCCCCAGTGATCTCTGCCCAATTCCATCAGTACTTTCACAGAGAGGTGTTTTCTAAGACCCTTTGGGTCTTCTTCCATGAGGATGGGTGACTGGAGTCCCAGACCTGCTCAGACCTCATTCCCTGCCAAAATATGTCAAATTGCAGATATCCCAAGAAATTGGTAGTATTGTTATTTAAAGATGAGGAAATAGATTCATAGGGTTTAACTGCCAAAAGCTAAACAGCCACCAGCAATGGTGCCCATATTCCAACATAGGATAGTGAATCAAGCACTTGTCCTCTGACCCACTTACTTCTGTCACCTTCTGAGACATTTTGTTTCTTTTCTTCTCTTCCTACAAAGATTTATAAACATTTCCAGAAATGTACACAAATTGACATGACCTGATATTAGCCATAGTAAGAAAAATTCAGTTACCAGATCCTATCTATTATTGCTTGTCTTCAATAAATTTTAAATCATAGAATGCATGGAATTATACTACAACGTGATGATGGAGGGTCAAATATAATTTTTGTTATCTTTGATAAGTATAACAGTTAACCCTTCACCTATTTCCATCCCTTAGATGCAAAAACTGAGTAACAAACAGGCACATAGTTTTTGGCCCCACCCTCAGGCCAGGGATCAGATCTTCAGTTAGAAGGACCTGCCAGCAGTTGACACTGAGGTAGGCACCATACAACCCAAAACAAAAATAGGCAGATACCCAGGCAAAAAAAAAAACCTAAATAACTCTGGAAACATTCTTCATATGAATGATTGCAATATATTATTTTATTTTATCCACACAGAAAAAAAAGGTAGATATTATTATTATTATTCCCATTTCACAGGTAAAAAACACTGAGATAATGTAAGAAATTCAGGCATCACCCACCTGGCAGAAATCAAAGCTTTAACCTAACAAAGAGCATTTAACACCAAAAATCATATGCTATCTACTAGGTTATGCCTTCTAATTTATTTTTCTATAAGTATGTGGTATGTAATCTATATATATATGCAGCCAACGAATTCTTATCATCTTCAGAAGCATGAAAAAAATAAACAAATTAATTCATTAAGGCTTCAAAGATGCTCATGTCTGTGAATGTGATAAGTAAGCAAAAGAGTCAGAGTGAAAACATAATTCACAGAGATAATCAGATAATAAATGGGAGATAAATTTGCTCTTGTCAAAAAAATAATAATCATTTGATCTGAGGTTTACAGCAATTTTTAAAACTAAAGAAAAATTACTTAATATAAATGTATAGTTATAGGCCAACAGCCTTCCAGACAACTCTTCTAAGGAAAGAAAATACCATCACTTCGCTGAAATTCCTTGTGTGAGTTTGATTCTTCCCCTGCTCCTGAATGATGAACATGATGCCATGTTTAATCTGTTCCTTGCTGAAACTTGACAGTTTTATTTTATATGTACGATTCCCAAAACTACAAATGGTTTAACTTCGCACATTTTGATCTTGACACAGATGGAAGCATAGTGTGCACAATTTGCTGTTTTTTCACCAAAGAATTTTATTTGAGTGATTCACTCATGTTGTTGCATAGTCTGTACCACATTCAATTTCTCTGCTGTGTCATAGTTCATTATAGGAAACAACCCCAATTTGGTTTTCTATTCTATTGGTATTAAATATTTGTGGTGTTTTCAGATTTTCTACAATGAACATTCTCAAACATGTTTCTTCACATGTAAGGGAGTTCTCTAGACTAGATGTTGACAAATTTGTACAGCAAAAGGCCAGATGGTGAATGTTTACAGTTTGCAAGCTACCTGATTTCCGTTGAAAGTACTCAGTTCTGCCACTGTATCATGAAGGCAGCCAGAGACAACACCTAGAAAGATGGACATGGTTATGTCCCACAAAGATTTCAATTGCAAAATGAAGCAGTGAGTTAGATTTGTCCAGTGTGCTGTAGTTTGCCGATCCCTATTCTAGAATATGCCAGTGCTAACGGTTGTAAATGCTGTCTGCAGAGTATGCTTATCTTCAATATCAAAAGATGATGCCATACTGATTTCCAAAATGTACTTTCAATTAACACTTACAATATGGTTTGTCATATTACATAAGTAACTGTAAGGGAAAGATAAATTTATACAGTCTATTCTGTTCAATTGATGTTACCATTTTGCATGACCTCAGTAAGAAACAGTTGAAATGTGCACTCTTGCTGGCTATCCTCCTGGAAGGAGGTGCACTTTGAAAAAGATACCTAGGTCCCAGGAAGCTCCTCTCAGTCCCTAGCCAGTTCCCAGAGGACCAAACTGGGCCCGGTCACATAAGCTAACTGAAATTTGGTCACTATTGTGTAAAGATATCATAAAAACTGTATGCAAGAAGCTAGAGAGGAGTAAGAAGGAAGAGAGAGGAGAAACTTATGAGGAAGGAGAGAGGAGTATCTTAGGAGGAGACGTAAAAGAAGAGAGGAGAATCTTATGAGAAAGAGAGAGTCTCATCAGAATCTTATCTGGGAAAAGAATGCTCTGCTGTGGATTTTAACTGAGACTCTGAATGCTGTATCCAAGAATGCTGTGGATTTTTCCTAACAAGACTTTAAATGCTGCTTCTGAGATGCCCCAGCACTCCTATTCAGGTGTTGGTGCCATCTTATCTGGTGATGTAACCATGCCTCATTTTTGAAAGCTGTTTTAATTACTTTCTTTTAATTGCTTTCCCAATAAAATCTGTTTTTATATCACTGAAGTCTGTGTTGTCTGTGAATCCGAACCTACGAATTAAGTGGCCACAAATATTACGATGTCTTTCGTGCGACAGTAACACCCCACTCGTTGCCTATACATCAGTCATTACTTTCGTTCTGCTTTCCCACTGGTGTCTTTCTTCTCCAATTTCTAGCTCCATACTTTCTAATTTGTCAGAATATAATCAATATTTGCATACTTTCTTCCAACCATGTTCCCATACTTCTCCCAGTTTTAGTTCTAGCACAGAATTGTATCGAATTTCCCCAGTTATCTCTAAATTGGATGAAGCTCATTCTCAGTCCTAATTCTTTAAGTAGACTTGTGAATACAGTATTCCCTCAGATTTTTTTTAATTATATTTTACCTTGTGTTCTACAGCTCTGGCTCTTTTTTAATAAGAAAAGTTGTGGGTTTACACAACAAGTATGCATAAAATACAGGACCCCCATACACCACCATATTATTCATACCTTGCATTGGTGTGGAACATTGTCACACATTTATGAAAACACATTGTAGTCCACAGTTTAACTCAGAGTTATAGCCATGAATCTTAGAGGATAGTTTGTCTGGACATCAAATTCTTCACTGCATTTTTTTCTTTTGGTTCTTGATTTTGTTGAAAATTCTGTAACCAATATTGCCTTGCTTTATATGTTGTTATTGAGATATCTGGAATGAGACTAATTTTGTTCCCTTTATAAATACTTATTTGTAATTCGATCATTTTACCTATAGAATTTTAGAATTTTGCTTCTTTGTTAATAAAGTCTAATATTTCAATTGAATTTTTTTTCAGTTTGCTGAAGCTGACAAAATGCAATTAACCAGAAATGGATTGGTTTTTAACAATGGGTATTTATTAACTTACAATTTACAGTTCTAAGGCCATGACAATTTCCAAATAAAGGCAGCAACAGGATGATACTACTTTCTCTGAAGAATTCAGACTCCTTTGTCACATGGCAAGGGGCGTGGTGACATCTGCTGGTCCTCCTTACCTAGCTTTCATTACTTCAGCTTCTGGCTCTTCTCTCTGTGGCTTCCTTTCTCAGCTGTTGTGTCCTTTTCCTAACTTCTCTGGGGCTCTTCTCTATGAACGTTTCTTAATTTCATCTCTCACAAAGGACACCAGTAAATGGATTAAGACTCACCTTGAATAGGCTAAGTCACATCTCAATTAAAATAACCTAACCAAAAGTTGTCACCTGCAATGATTCTGCACCACAGGAATGGATTAAAAGAAGCTGGCCTTTTCCAAATTACATAATAGCTTTAAACTCACAGAAATACATCTTGAAGTTGATTATTCTGGGTCAATTTTCTCTGGTATAGCCATGACACTTCCTTTCAAAAGGTAGATATAAGTTTTCTCTTTTATCTGTAAAGATTTATAGGATTATAATTTTAGATTTGTCTATTTCATTATTTTGTCTTCCTTCCTCTGGCATTCCAAGTATTCATATTTTAAAACTGCTCTATTAGTCTTCCATTTCAACCACTTTTTGTCTGAGACTCTTTCTTTCATTTTTTCACTTAATTTTAAAAATCTGGATCGTTTTCCTGCATTTCTTCAAGACCCTTATTAAATCATCACTTAATCTCTTATTCTTTGGGAACTTGTAATTTATTCTCCCTTTTTATTTTTGTTTTTAGTTTATTCAACTCCCACTGCATTTCTCCTCCTCCTTCTCCTCCCTCTTCTCCTTCTCTTTCTTGTTTTTCTTCATTTCTTTTCTGAATTTCTGAAATACATGAGCTTTTTGTATCTCCAAGTGCCAAAGTGTTTCAGTGATGATTTAATTTAATCTAGTTTCTTTCTGCTTCATGATCCTTTTTTCAAGGAGAACTTTTATCTGAAATGTTTGAATGCATATTTCTTGTCTTTATTATATAGCTTTGTTTGTAATCACTCTCTATATTTTCCCTCTTCTAACATAGCCCATTGAATGGATCCCCACCTCAATAGCATGCTTTTCTGTCACCACAGTGAAGGACAGTATCAGCAACGGGGATATTGATGGTGATGGTGCAGGAGTAGGTATTGGCATGTTTTGCTTCTCTTTCATTTCTACAGCATTTTTCAACTTCCTCTTTCCTTTTGCTTTCACATCACTGTCAAATACAAAGAGGCACTCTCCTTTATCTACTTCCTCCCTTTCTCCAAGAAGCAATGCTCTCTGGTCACTTTCAGTTTTATAACTGGCATTGAAAAATCCCAGGTTCCATAACTATATTTGACAACTCAGTGCTTAGTTTTGGATTTTGTCTTTACAGTTTTTGTTTTTATTTTTGTACTTCAATTAATTCATCTGCCACTCTTTCTAGACCATGAAGACCTTTAAAATTGTTTGGTTTCTCTCTCTTTACACCTAAAAATTGTACTCACTACAGAGCTCCAGTGGTATCTCTGTTGGAACTCTGCTATTATTTTCAATGTTTTACAATAATTTGAAATTTATGCCATTCCTTGTCTCCTATTGTATTAGTGTATTACATGCTGTAGGAATGCAATATACCAAAAATGGAATACTTCTGCAAAGGGAACTTATTAAGCTAAAAATTCACAGGTTTAAGGCCACAAAATTTCCAAAATAGGCACCCAGAGAAAGATACAAGACTCAAGTAAGGCCAGTATGGAAAGGCACATAACTAGCATCTGCTAGTCTTTTTTTTTTTTCTGGTTCCATTGCTTCCAGCTTCTGATGTCAATGGTTTCCTCTCTAAATATCTGTGGGCCTTCACTTACCCCCTTGGGGAGTACAATTCTGGGTTCTGGCTTTCTTTGCATCTAACTGGAAGACACATGGTGACATCTGTTGGGTTCTGCATCTCCAGATATCTATGTCTGTGTCAGCATCTGTCGGCATGCCAAACATCCCTAGATGTCTGTGTTTCTGTCAGCTCTGAAGCAAATGTTCTCCAATTGTCTTCATCTGAGGTTTGTCCAAATGTTTCTCTTTTTCTAAAGTGCTCTAGTAAAGTAATCAAGACCCATCTTGAATGAGCAGGGTCACATCCCCATCCAATTCAAAGGCCACATCATAAGTGGATGTGTGACATCTCCATGAAAGTAATCTAATCAATATATCACAACCACAACTGAGTATGTCACATCTCCATGGAAGCAATTCAATCAAAGCTTCCACTGTAAACAATAGATCTGCCCCACGAGATTGGATCAGGAAAAAGATATGTCTTTTCTGGGGACATAACAGCTTCAAACTCGAAAATTTTACCCGTTGGACCCACAAAACAAAAGATTCTGGAGAGGGGCCAAGATGGCAGCTTAGTAAGGTACGCACATCTTAGTTCCTCCTCCAGAGCAACTACTAGGTGAACAGAAACAGTGCAGAACAGCTCCCGGGGCCACAGCAGGGAATGGACCCACAGTGTACCCCAGTCTGGACTGGCTAGACTGACTGAGAGACTCTGCTGCGGTGAGATCCCTGAGCGGCGCGCGCTTCCCCGAGCCGCGGCAGCTGGCGGCTGGAGCTCCTCCCTCCCTCCTTCCCCGGCTAGCTGAGAGTCTCGGGGAGGCAAGTTTCCCAAGCCGCGGCGGCCAGCACCCCTCTTTTGCGGGCAGCTTCCTGGACTGGCTAAGAGTCTCGGATCAGAGGGCTATCCAAGCCACGGTGGCCAGCAACCGGCGTCCCTCCCCCGCGGGCGGCTCCTGGTCCGGTGGCGAGGTCCCCGGGCTGCGGCGGCTGGCAACCGGCACCCCTCCAGGGAGAGGAGGGAATTTCCGACAGTGGCAGGGACTGGGTGTTTGGTTGGACCAACAGGTTGGAAGATTTTTCTGTAAAATCTCTGGGTTCTGTTTTTCTTATCCTGCCCAGTAGGTGGCGCTCGTGGCACACGTTTGTCTGCAGGTCCCACCAGTAAAAGGTGCTGTGGGTCCTTTAACTTTGGAAAACTCTCGCCGTGTGGGAGGTTTGCCAGCCGAAGTGGCTTGGAAGAGTGCCAGCCGGACTGGGGGTCTGAAAGTGGTGAGGGTTGCCGGCAGCCACAGCCCAGGAGTCAGAGGGTCCCCTCAAGCCGCGGCGGCTGGCGCCCCCACCACGTGCGGACCCCCGGACGAACTGAGAGAATTGGATTGGAAATCCCAAGGCCACGGAGAACGGTGACTGGGGGGATCCCTTCCAAACATGTGACTCCCGGGTCCAGCTGGGAATGGTGCACTCTCCCGGGCTGTGGTGGCTGGTGCCCTCCCGCCACGTTTGGCGCCCTGGGCCAACTAGGAAATTCAGAAGGGCGCTATCCTGGGCTGCGGCTGCCGGCGACCCTCACCACTTTCAGACCCCCAGTCCGGCTGGCACTCTTCCAAGCCACTTCGGCTGGCGAACCTCCCACACGGCGAGAGTTTTCCAAAGTTAAAGGACCCACAGCACCTTTTACTGGTGGGACCTGCAGACAAACATGTGCCACGAGCGCCACCTACTGGGCAGGATAAGAAAAACAGAACCCAGAGATTTTACAGAAAAATCTTCCAACCTGTTGGGTCCAACACCCAGGGAAATCTGACTAAATGCCCAGACGCCAACAGAAGATAACGGATCATGCTCAGAAGATTGAAAATATGGCCCAGTCAAAGGAACAAACCAATAACTCAAATGAGATACAGGAGCTGAGACAACTAATTCTGAATATACGAACAGAAATGGAAAACCTCTTCAAAAACCAAATCAATAAATTGAGGGAGCACATGAAGAAGGCATGGGATGAACAAAAAGAAGAAATGGAAAGTCTGAAAAAACAAATCACAGAACTTATGGGAATCAAAGATACAGTAGAAGAGATGAAAAAAACAATGGAAACCTACAATGGTAGATTTCAAGAGACAGAGGCTAGAATTAGTGATCTGGAGGATGGACCATCTGAAATCCAAAAAGAAACAGAAACTATAGGGGAAAGAATGGAAAAATTTGAGCAGGGGCTCAGGGAATTGAATGATAATATGAAGCGCACAAATATACGTGTTGTGGGTGTCCCAGAAGGAGAAGAGAAGGGAAAAGGAGGAGAAAAACTAATGGAAGAAATTATCACTGAAAATTTCCCAATTCTTATGAAAGACCTAAAATTACAGATCCAAGAAGTGCAGCGTACCCCAAAGAGAATAGATCCAAGAAGTGCAGCGCACCCCAAAGAGAATAGATCCAAACAGGCATTCTCCAAGACACTTACTAGTTAGAATGTCAGAGGTCAAAGAGAAAGAGAGGATCTTGAAAGCAGCAAGAGAAAAACAATCCATCACATACAAGGGAAACCCAATAAGACTATGTGTAGATTTCTCAGCAGAAACCATGGAAGCAAGAAGACAGTGGGATGATATATTTAAATTACTAAAAGAGAAAAACTGCCAACCAAGACTTCTATATCCAGCAAAATTGTCCTTCAAAAATGAGGGAGAAATTAAAACATTTTCAGACAAAAAGTCAATGAGAGAATCTGTGATCAAGAGACCAGCTCTGCAAGAAATACTAAAGGGAGCACTAGAGTCAGATATGAAAAGACAGAAGAGAGAGGTATGGAGAAGAGTGTAGAAAGAAGGAAAATCAGATATGATATATATAATACAAAAGACAAAATGGTAGAGGAAAATATTATCCAAACAGTAATAACACTAAATGTTAATGGACTGAATTCCCCAATCAAAAGGCATAGATTGGCAGAATGGATTAAAAAACAGGATCCTTCTATATGCTGTCTACAGGAAACACATCTTAGACCCAAAGATAAACATAGATTGAAAGTGAAAGGTTGGGAAAAGATATTTCATGCAAATAACAACCAGAAAAGATCAGGAGTAGCTATACTAATATCCAACAAATTAGACTTCAAATGTAAAACAGTTAAAAGAGACAAAGAAGGACACTATATACTAATAAAAGGAACAATTAAACGAGAAGACATAACAATCATAAATATTTATGCACCGAACCAGAATGCCCCAAAATACGTGAGGAATACACTGCAAACACTGAAAAGGGAAATAGACTCATATACCATAACAGTTGGAGACTTCAATTCACCACTCTCATCAATGGACAGGACATCTAGACAGAAGATCAATAAAGAAATAGAGAATCTGAATATTACCATAAATGAATTAGACTTAACAGACATTTATAGGACATTACGTCCCACAACAGCAGGATACACCTTTTTCTCAAGTGCTCATGGATCATTCTCAAAGATAGACCATATGCTGGGTCACAAAGCAAGTCTTAACAAATTTAAAAAGATTGAAATCATACACAACACTTTCTCGGATCATAAAGGAATGAAATTGGAAATCAATAATAGGCAGAGTGCCAGAAAATTCACAAATACGTGGAGGCTCAAGAGCACACTCTAAACAATGACTGGGTCAAAGAAGAAATTGCTAGAGAAATTAGCAAATACCTTGAGGCGAATGAAAATGAAAACACAACATATCAAAACTTATGGGACGCAGCAAAGGCAGTGCTAAGAGGGAAATTTATTGCCCTAAATGCCTATATCAGAAAAGAAGAAAAGGCAAAAATACAGGAATTAACTATCCATTTGGAAGAACTGGAGAAAGAACAGCAAACTAATCCAAAAGCAAGCAAAAGGAAAGAAATAACAAAGATTAGAGCAGAAATAAATGAAACTGAGAACATGAAAACAATAGAGAAAATCAATAAGACCAGAAGTTGGTTCTATGGAAAAATCAATAAGATTGATGGGCCCTTATCAAGATTGACAAAAAGAAGAAGAGAGAGGATGCAAATAAATAAGATCAGAAATGGAAGAGGAGACATAACTACTGACCTCACAGAAATAAAGGAGGTAATAACAGGATACTATGAACAACTTTACACTAATAAGTACAATAATTTAGATGAAATGGACGGGTTCCTGGAAAGACATGAACAACCAACTTTGACTCAAGAAGACATAGATGGCGTCAACAAACCAATCACAAGTAAAGAAATTGAATTAGTCATTCAAAAGCTTCCTAAAAAGAAAAGTCCAGGACCAGATGGCTTCACATGTGAATTCTATCAAACATTCCAGAAAGAATTAGTACCATCTCTCCTCAAACTCTTAAAAAAAATTGAAGTGGAGGGAAAACTACCTAATTCATTCTATGAAGCCAACATCACCCTCATACCAAAACCAGGCAAAGATATTACAAAAAAAGAAAACCACAGACCAATCTCTCTAATGACTATAGATGCAAAAATCCTCAACAAAATTCTAGCAAATTGTATCCAACAACACATTAAAAGAATTATACATCATGACCAAGTAGGATTCAGCCCGAGTATGCAAGGATGGTTCAACATCAGAAAATCAATTAATGTAATACACCATATCAACAAATCAAAGCAGAAAAATCACATGATAATCTCAACTGATGTAGAGAAGGCATTTAACAAGATTCAACATCCTTTCCTGTTGAAAACACTTCAAAGGATAGGAATACAAGGGAACTTCCTTAAAATGATAGAGGGAATATATGAAAAACCCACAGCTAATATCATCCTCAATGGGGAAAAATTGAAAACTTTCCCCCTAAGATCAGGAACAAGACAAGGATGTCCACTATCACCACTATTATTCAACATTGTGTTGGAGGTTCTAGCCAGAGCAATTAGACAAGAAAAAGAAATACAAGGTATCAAAACTGGAAAGGAAGAAGTAAAACTATCACTGTTTGCAGACGATATGATACTATACATCGAAAACACTGAAAAATCCACAGCAAAACTACTAGAGCTAATAAATGAGTACAGCAAAGTAGCAGGCTACAAGATCAACATTCAAAAATCTGTAGCTTTTCTATACACTAGTAATGAACAAGCTGAGGGGGAAATCAAGAAACGAATCCCATTTACAATTGCAACTAAAAGAATGAAATACCTAGGAATAAATTTAACTAAAGAGACAAAAAACATTTATAAAGAAAACTACAAAAAACTGTTAAAAGAAATCACAGAAGACCTAAATAGATGGAAGGGCATACTGTGTTCATGGATTGGAAGACTAAATATAGTTAAGATGTCAATCCTACCTAAATTGATTTACAGATTCAATGCAATACCAATCAAAATCCCAACAACTTATTTTTCAGAAATAGAAAAACCAGTAAGCAAATTTATCTGGAAGGGCAGGGTGCCCCGAATTGCTAAAAACATCTTGAGGAAAAAAAACGAAGCTGGAGTTTTCACGATGCCTGACTTTAAGGCATATTATGAAGCCACAGTGGTCAAAACAGCATGGTATTGGCATAAAGATAGATATATTGACCAATGGAATCGAATAGAGTGCTCAGATATAGACCCTCTCATCTATGGACATTTGCTCTTTGATAAGGCAGTCAAGCCAACTCACCTGGGACAGAACAGTCTCTTCAATAAATGGTGCCTAGAGAACTGGATATCCATATGCAAAAGAATGAAAGAAGACCCATATCTCACACCCTATACAAAAGTTAACTCAAAATGGATCAAAGATCTAAACATTAGGTCTAAGACCATAAAACAGTTAGAGGAAAATGTAGGGAGATATCTTATGAATCTTACAATTGGAGGCAGTTTTATGGACCTTAAACCTAAAGCAAGAGCACTGAAGAAGAAAATAAATAAATGGGAACTCCTCAAAATTAAACACTTTTGTGCATCAAAGAACTTCATCAAGAAAGTAGAAAGACAGCCTACACAATGGGAGACAATATTTGGAAATGACATATCAGATAAAGGTCTAGTATCCAGAATTTATAAAGAGATTGTTCAACTCAACAACAAAAAGACAGCCAACCCAATTACAAAATGGGAAAAAGACTTGAACAGACACCTATCAGAAGAGGAAATACAAATGGCCAAAAGGCACATGAAGAGATGCTCAATGTCCCTGGCCATTAGAGAAATGCAAATCAAAACCACAATGAGATATCATCTCACACCCACCAGAATGGCCATTATCAACAAAACAGAAAATGACAACTGCTGGAGAGGATGCGGAGAAAGAGGCACACTTATCCACTGTTGGTGGGAATGTCAAATGGTGCAACCACTGTGGAAGGCAGTTTGGCGGTTCCTCAAAAAGCTGAATATAGAATTGCCATACGACCCAGCAATACCATTGCTGGGAATCTACTCAAAGGACTTAAGGGCAAAGACACAGACGGACATTTGCACACCAATGTTTATAGCAGCGTTATTTACAATTGCAAAGAGATGGAAACAGCCAAAATGTCCATCAACAGAAAAGTGGCTAAACAAACTGCGGTATATACATACGATGGAATATTATGCAGCTTTAAGACAGGATAAACTTATGAAGCATGTAATAACATGGATGGACATAGAGAACATTATGCTGAGTGAGTCTAGCCAAAAACTAAAAGACAAATACTGTATGGTCCCACTGATGTGAACTGACATTCGAGAATAAATTTGGAATATGTCATTGGTAACAGAGTCCAGCTGGAGTTAGAAACAGGGTAAGATAATGGGTAATTGGAACTGAAGGGATACAGACTGTGCAACAGAACTAGATACAAAAACTCAAAAATGGACAGCACAATAATACCTAATGGTAAAGTAATCATGTTAAAACACTGAATGAAGCTGCATCTGAGCTATAGGTTTTTGTTTTTGTTTTTGTTTTTACTATTATTATTACTTTTATTTTTTTCTCTATATTAACATTCTATATCTTTTTCTGTTGTGTTGCTAGTTCTTCTAAACCGATGCAAATGTACTAAAAAACGATGATCATGCATCTATGTGATGATGTTAATAATTACTGATTGCATATGTAGAATGGTATGACTTCTCAATGTTGGGTTAATGTCATGGTTAGGGACAGGTGTCAACTTGGCCAAGTTGTGGTACCTGTTCATCTAATTGGGCAAGCGCTGGCCTGTCTGTTGCAATGAGGACATTTCATAGGATTAGATCATGATCACGTCAGCTACATCCACAGCTGATTCCATTTGTAATCAGCCAAAGGGGAGTGTCTTCTGCAATTAGTGATGCTAAATCCAATCATGGGAAGCCTTTTAAGGAGGACTCAGAGGAGACAGGTTGCATTCCTGCTTTGGCTGGTGAGCCTCTCCTGTAGAGTTCATCCAGGCCATCCATTGGAGTCATCAGCTTCGCAGGCTGCCCTGTGGATTTTGGACTCTGCATTCCTACGGTCACGTGAGACACTTTCATAAATTTTATATTTGCAAGTGTTCCCTGTTGGTTCTGTTACTCTAGAGAACCCTAACTAATACAGTTAATTTCTTTTTTTCCGTTAATTAATAAAAAAAAAAAGATTCTTTCCATTTACAAACTACATCCATTCCATCACAATATCACAAATCCCTTAAATCATTTCAGCAGCAACACAAATGCAGTACAAAGTTAGAAACAGTACAAAATCTCATCAAAGTCAGTTACAGGCATGGTCTTTCCTAAGGCAAAAAAAATTCTCTTCTGGCTATTGAGCTGTGAAACTCAGAACAAGTTATCTGCTTTCAATATAAAAAGGAGGAACAGTCATATAATAACTTTTCTCATTGCCATAGAGACAAATTGGAAGGTAAACAAGGGACCACTGGATCAAAACAACTCTGAAAATCTGCAGGGCAAACTGCATTGGTCTTTCAAAGCCTGAAAGTCATTTATCACTGGAGCTTTAGAAAGTAGCAGCCTCACCTTTTCCAAGGGCTGACATAGAACAAAGGGGTAATTGCCAGGCTCCCCCGCCAATTCCTGGTTTATGTGCTCAACATGCTCCAAAGCCTGGGGCCCCAAAACTCTTTTTGATCATGGAGGTACAAGACCTGGCATCTGCTTCTAGGGAAGACTCATCCTCTCCAAGTACATAGCTGGGTCCACTCTTCTGGCCCAAGATTTCTTGACTTCAGACCTTAGCTTCCATGGTTCTGCATTTGAAGTTATGTTTAGTCCAATTTGTCCCTTTTCTGTCCCTTTTACTACAGACTAGTAGTGGTTCCATTTATATAGGTCCCACAACACTGTTTTCAGTTGTCCACGTAGTATATTGAGATCATTACCTATCAGACAATAAGTGTAATGGTTAGGGACAGGTGTCAACTTGGCCAAGTTGTGGTGCCTGTTTATCTGATTGGGCAAGTGCTGGCCTGTCTTTTGCAATGAGGACACTTCATAGGACTAGGTCATGATCACGTCAGCTACATCCACAGCTGATTCCATTTGTAATCAGCCAAAGGGGAGTGTCTTCTGCAATTAGTGATGCTAAATCTAATCATGGGAAGCCTTTTAAGGAGGACTCAGAGGAGACAGGTTCCATTCTTGCTTTGGCTGGTGAGCCTCTCCTGTGGAGTTCATCCAGGCCATCCATCAGAGTCATCGGCTTCGCAGCCTGCCCTGTGGATTTTGGACTCTGCGTTCCTATGGTCATGTGAGACACTTTTATAAATTTTATATTTGCAAGTGTTCCCTCTTGATTCTGTTTCTCTAGAGAAACCTAACTAATACATCTTGGTACCAGGAGTGATTCTTAAGAAACAGAATCTTAAAAATGGGTTTTTATGAATGGTTTTCTTCTCTGACTGGACTCAGAGACACTAAGGACTCTGATTCCCGTAATCAGAATGAAACTCCCAATCCATGGAGTGAGTTGGCAAAGGAGATAGTCAAAATATCATCATTCGATTCTCCTAATGCTTCGCTTGTATGAAGCCAGACTCTGGGGGATGATGTTTTTGACATCTTTACAGAGTTTTGTAGAAATAAGAGTTATAGAGATGTTGGTTGGTTGTTGTTAGATACACTGTCTACATTAAGGGGTGAAAGGGATGGGCTTAAGGCTTCAAACAAGAAGCTTAAGCATCATCTGAAAGATGTAGACATTTCCATGAGTATCCTGAAGGAAAATCTTATTTCCTGTAGTCGTAGACTTGAAATCTCTGAAAATCAGACTCAGAACCTTATTGTAAGAGTAGCAACTTTACAACATAAACTGAAATCTCAGTCTTGCATGGTGTCTGCCGTTAAAGTGAGGTCATTGATTGGAAAGGAGTGGGACCCTGAAAAATGGGATGGTGACATATGGATTGATAATGATGTTGGGGGTGAGGTTGAAACCCTAGACCATGCTGAGCCTTCTCTAGATAGCCCTGTAATAGTCTGCCCTGAGGACATAGCCACCTCACCTCCAGCTTGCCTTGAGGAATTGGCCACCCAACCTCCTCCTGAAGAGATTAGGCCTAGAATTATTAATCCTGTTTCACCAGATGAAACTGCAAATGAAGGCCCTGAAGCAAATGGCTTGGAAGATATTTCTAATTCTTTTCATGAACCACCCCCACCACCCCTCATTTCTTCTAGACCTATAACTAGACTAAAGTCCCAACAGGCCCCTAAAGGTGAGGTACAAAGTATCACACATGAGGAGGTATGTTATACTCCAAAAGAACTGTGTGAGTTTTCCAATTTATATAGACAGAAATCAGGGGAATATGTGTGGCAATGGATTTTAAGAGTGTGGGATAATGGTGGGAGGAATATAAGGCTGGATCAAGCTGAATTTATTGATATGGGTCCGCTAAGCAGAGATTCTGCATTCAATGTTATAGCTCGTGTGGTTAGAAAAGGTGTTAACAGCTTGTTTGGGTGGTTGGTTGAAACATGGATCAAAAGGTGGCCAACATTACCTGAGATTGAAATGCCAAAACTGCCCTGGTATAATGTAGATGAGGGGATCCAGAGGCTTAGAGAGATTGGAATGTTAGAGTGGATTTATCATGCAAAGCCTGCTCCTACACCCCAGGGATGTCCAGAGGATGCACCTTTTACCAGAACAGTGAAAAATAAGTTTGTGAGACTAGCACCATCATCCCTCAAGAGCTCTGTGGTTGCACTTCTCTGTAGGTCAGATACTACTGTAGAAACTGCTGTCACTGAGCTGGAATCCTTAAACACAATGGAGATGACAGGATCCCGAGTTGGCAGAAGCCATGTGGCAGCACTTAATCATCAAAGACAGGGTAGACGTGGCTATTATAATAGACAACAAACTCAAAGGAGGCATCAAAATTATATGACATGCAGAGATTTGTGGCATTGGCTAGTAAATCATGGGGTGCCTAGAAATACAATAGAAGGGCAGTCTACTAAATTCTTGTTGGAGTTGTATAAACAAAAGAGTTCTGGGTCAAGGGAACAGAAGTTTAACCTGAATTACAAAAACACAGAGTCACGGCCCCTTAATCAATTTCCAGACTTGAAACAGTTTACAGGCTCAGAGCCCCTTGAATGAAGGGGAGGCCCGGTCCCTATGCAGGAGAAACCTGTTACACTGCCACAAATTTATACTGTTAACCTTCCTCTAAGTCTTCCCCAAGGAGACCGACGGCCTTTTACCAGGGTAACTGTGCATTGGGGAAAAGGAAATGATCAGATATTTGGGGGATTATTAGATACTGGTTCAGAAGTGACATTAATTCCAGGGGACCCAAAACATCACTCTGGACCACCAGTCAGAGTGGGGGCTTATGGAGGCCAGGTGATCAATGGAGTTTTAGCTCAGGTCCATCTCACAGTGGGTCCAGTGGGCCCCCGGACCCATCCTGTAGTTATTTCCCAAGTTCCGGAATGTATAATTGGCATAGACATACTGAGCAACTGGCAGAATCCCCACGTTGGTTCTCTAACTTGTGCAGTGTGGGCAATTGTGGTGGGAAAGGCCAAGTGGAAGCCAGTAGAACTACCCCTACCAAGCAAAATTGTAAATCAGAAGCAATATTGTATTCCTGGAGGGATTGCAGAGATTACTGCCACTCTTAAGGACTTGAAAGATGCAGGGGTGGTGATTCCCACCACATCCCCGTTCAACTCTCCTATTTGGCCTGTGCAGAAAACAGATGGGTCTTGGAGAATGACAGTGGATTATCATAAATTCAACCAGGTGGTAACTCCAATTGCAGCTGCTGTTCCAGATGTAGTATCATTGCTTGAGCAAATCAATACATCCCCTGGTACCTGGTATGCAGCTATTGATCTGGCAAATGCTTTTTTCTCAATAGCTATTAGTAAGGACCACCAGAAACAGTTTGCTTTCAGCTGGCAAGGTCAGCAATATACTTTCACTGTCCTACCTCAGGGGTATATCAACTCTCCAGCCCTATGTCATAATCTTGTTCGCAGAGACCTTGATCGTTTCTCCCTCCCACAAGACATCACACTGGTCCATTATATTGATGATATCATGTTGATTGGACCTAGTGAGCAAGAAGTAGCAACTACTCTAGATTTACTGGTAAGGCATTTGTGTGTCAGAGGATGGGAGATAAATCCAACAAAAATACAGGGGCCTTCCACCTCAGTAAAATTTCTAGGTGTTCAGTGGTGTGGGGCATGTCGAGATATCCCTTCTAAGGTGAAGGATTAATTGCTGCATCTGGCCCCTCCCACAACCAAAAAAGAGACACAACGCCTAGTTGGTCTTTTCGGATTTTGGCAACGAGGATGGGACTTTCACAAATCCTTTCTAGATAAATCCATTTCCAATTCTTGCTTTTTTCTGAAATGGCTGACTTGTTTCATGTTTGGTTAAATCTTCACATGGGCACTATTCTCTTGGGTCTCACTTTCTAGAAGCCCAGAATCTCCCAGACCATCCATTTCTGGTGTCATGGTCAGGGACATGTGTCAACTTGGCCAAGTGGCGGTACCTGTTTATCTGGTTGGGCAAGTGCTGGCCTGTCTTTTGCTATGAGGGCATTTCATAGAATTAGATCATGATCACGTCAGCTGTATCCACAGCTGATTCCATTTATAATCAGCCAAAGGGGAGTGTCTTCTACAATGAGTGATGCTTAATCTAATCACGGGAAGCCTTTTAAGGAGGATTCAGAGGAGACAGGTTCCATTCCTGCTTCAGCTGGTGAGCCTCTCCTGTGGAGTTCATCCAGACCCTCCATCGGAGTCATCGGCTTCACAGCCTGCCCTGTGGATTTTGGACTCTGCATTCCTGCAGTCACGTGAGACACTTTTATAGATTTTATATTTGCAAGTGTTTCCTGTTGATTCTGTTTCTCTAGAGAACCCTAACTAATACATCTGGTTTCTTTATACCCAAGAATTCAGTTCTCAATTTATCCTTTTCCTGACACATTTCACTATAAGCAAGGAGAATACAGGCTACATTTTTCTCATTTCGTTTGGAAATCTCCTCTGTTAAATGTCCAAGTTCATTATTCTCAGATTCTGCCTTCCATCTACTACCAGCACTTAATTTTGCCAAATTCTCTGCCACTTGAAAACAAGGGTCATATTCCTTCTGGTTTGTAAAGATATATTCATCATTTCTGTCTAAAGCCTTCTCAGATGTATCTTTAAAGTCCATATTTCTGCCAACAGTCTCTTCAAAGAAATTCAGGCCTTCTTTATCAAGCTCAGTTCAACCCTTCCAGAATCTTCTCCTTATGCATATAAAAAGTTGTTCCAACATGTTTGGCATTTGCAACCACTTGTCTGGTTTCAAAATCTGTTTTTGTTTGTTAAATGCTGCTTAAATGCAATTATACTCCAATTGGAATGGCTTTTAAAAAGGACATTTATTAAGCTACAATTTAGAGTTTTAAGGCCATAAAAATGTCCAAACTACACTATCCAGAGAGACATATCATGACTCAAGAAAGTCAATATGGAAAAGCCATGATTGGCATCTGCTGGTCCTTGCTCCCGGTTCCTTTGCTTCCAGCTTGTGATGCTGGTGGTTTCCTCTCTAAGCATCTGTGCACCTTTACTTAGCTACTCTGGAACAGAAATCTGGGTTCTGGCTTGCTTAGCATCTCATGGGAAATCACAAACTGAACTCTGTATCTCCAAATATCCATGTCCAGGATTCTGCTTTCTTTATCAGCACTCCAAACATCCTCAAATGTCTGTGTCTCCATTGGCTCTGAAGCAACTTTTCTCCAAATGTCTGCATCTGAGGTTTCCCCCAAATGGTTCCCCTTTTAAAGGACTCTAGTAAACTAAGCAAGACTCACCTTGAATCGGCAGAGTCACATCTCTGTCTAAGCACAAGGTCACATCCACAACTGCTGTGTTGCATTTCCATGGAAGCAATCCAATCAAAGTTTCCACCCTAAACAACAGGTCTGCCCCACAAGATTGGATCATGAAAAGGACATGGCTTTTCTGGGATCCCTAACAACTTAAAACCAGTACATCTATTAATTCTGAAGCATGGGTCCTATGTTATTTTTTGTGTGCTCTTTGCTGATGTTAATAGTTTTGGAAAAGACTATATGGAAAGATTTAGAATCAAATGACAATTGTTTTCCAGAGTCATCCTACAAAACAAATCCATTTTAAGATTTTGTTAATCTGATGGGTGTGAAATAGTGTTTCACTGTGGTTTTGCATCTTTCTGAGTAATTATGCAGTCAAACATTTATTGGCTATTCATTTTTCTTCTGTGAAATGCCTATTTATAACTTTTACCTACTTTTCTATATAGTATTTGTTATCTGTGCCAATCAATTCTGTGGATTTTTCATTGCTCAATATGTTGAATTTTGATGAAAATGTTTTCTTATCTTTTACATCAGTTTTATCAATTTTTAACTTCATAATTAGTATTATTTTTTGTATCTTATTTAAAACACCTGTTCCTTCTCCAATGCTACAATAATCTTCTCCCTGTTTTTGGTAAGGTTTTTAAAAATTATCTCTCAGATTTAATCCCTTGGTCTTTCTGGAATTTATTTGGATATATTATGTGAAATGAATCCATATTCATTCCTATCCACGGAACAAAATTGTTACTGCACCACTTACTGAATATGTTCTCATTTCTCGCTGATTTGCATTGCAGCTCTTTCCAATATCATATTTCTATATAAGGATCTTTTTATTTCTGGTTGTATTTCCTATTCCATCAGTCTATTAGTCTGCTTTTGAACCAATAACACACTGTCTTAATGACTTAGCAATTTACATTTAGTGATGCGAATGGGACATCATGTCACCCCATTAAGGTCTTCTTCCTGGCCAACTGTTCTACCCCCTTAACTTTAAAATCAGCTAATTAGATTCCACAGAAAAACACTACTAAGATTGTAATTGTGATGACTCAATTAATCTCTACCTCATTTTGAGGGAGTCCAGACAATATGCATCACTACATCAAACGTGTTCTACATCAAAATATGTTGTCACCATTTATGTAGGGATTCTTTAGTATCAATATGCAGTTTTATAATTTTCTTCATAAACAGATTGCACAATATTTTTAGATTTATTCTTCATCTTTTTATCATTGGTATTATAATCTAATTTTTCTTTATATTCTTTTTAGTTTACTACAGAAAGTTTGCAAAAAAATAATTATGGCAGTCTTATTTTATTACCTACAGTTCTTATTCTCTTCTTATTTTACCATCTTAGTTGAGGCTTTCAGTAAAAGTTTAAATATACATCCTTATAGTTTCTATCCTTTGTCTTATTCATGTTTTTAAATGGAGTTAATGTGTCAAAGATATTTTTGAAATGTTCTTTATAAAGTTAAGATATTCTTATTTTCTAAGAGATAAAAACTTTTCTTAAAATCAGAAGATATGTTACATTTTACCTGGATTTTTTTTTCTGCAAACACTAAAGTGATCATTTTTTTTGTTTATAATTTGTTCATGGCATAAATTATATCAATACTTTTTAAACATTGGACAAATTACACTATCAGAATGAATCTGTTTTGGTCATGTTTTATGTACACATTACTGGACTTGAGTTTTCAATGCTTTGCTTAGAAGTATTTTATCTAAATTTATATTAGATATCCAGAAAATTTTCTTTTCTCACACTACCATTATTTGATTTAATGTCAAATTTGCACTGGCCTAACCAAGTAAGTCAGATAGTAGTCTCTCTCTTTTTTTTTATTCTTTGGGAGACTGCATGAATTTTTGGGTCTTTCCAGGTAATGTTTATAAATTGAATACAAGGTTTGATTTGGAGAACAATTGTCAAAAATTTATTTTGAAAGACTCCCTTTCCATTTAAATTAAAATCATTCAGAATATTTTGCCAAAGCATTTTTGTTTGTCTTACTGCTCTATGCCCTACTTCATATTTCCCATTTAAACAAAACTAAATCCTACAATTTCATACTAAATTCATTCCTAATTAAAGAAAAATAAATTTCCCCCCAAAATTTTATTGTTGTTCTGTTCTTCTCACATATTTTCTTTAATATGACTTTGAAAGTGTTTTAAAAGATACCCTTAAGTGAATTTATTGGAAATAGGAGAGATATGACTAAGTAAATGAAGATGTGTTGCACTCCAAAGAGTTAAAATTAAGTTACACCACATTGAAGAAATAATAGACATATATTCAATGAAAACCAGAAGGTTAAATAGGGTCCAATGCATTTTCATTAATTGTAAGAGTCCAGGAGAGAAATGGTAGCCTGAGTGTTTTGGAGGTAGAATGTGGAACTTCCCCAGATGGTGAAACCTTGGTTTTTATCATTTCCACCTTTTGACACTGATCTGTGTCTTAACTCTTAATTAATTCAGCTAAACACTGACTATTCCTATTCCGGTTGCTATATTTTTCATTTATTGTGGCTTACCACATCAGCCCCAAGAAATATTTGAAGCTTTTAAATGGTACTTAGTACAAGCACAATATTAAATAGTAATTAATACATATGGCCTGTGCTAGAAATGATTAATCAGGTCCATCTGATTACAGGGAAGGCTGAGATCAATGAGTTCTCTAAAACCTTTGTTATTTATTCTTCTGCATTACTCAGGAAATGATTATTCCATTTTTAAAATTTTTCAATTGTAGACATTATCTCTCTTCTTTCTCAGTTATAGTCATTCACTAGTAAGAATACAAAGCAGCTTCTATGTTCATACCTTTGATGTGTCATTTCATTTGTCAAAATTCCTCCCTAAACCTAACATTCAACATTTGTTCTATATTCGAAGCTAGTAACCCAATATAAAGATGATGTGGTGATGACTTAAGAATCTTCTGATGTAAGGTGACATCCTATTGGCACTGTGCTGGAAGGCGACAATGACAATGTCCAGCCATCCCTTTCTGCAATGTGAAGTCACAAATGTGAAGGTCTCAGGGTACCTCTGGCCATAACTCTGCCCTAAATAAGTACAGTTTAGAGAGCACTGCACAAACCAAGTTTGAAAAGAGGCTTTGCAAAAAGTCTCCTGGCTTTGAGAATATAAACATGTAACTCCGTTTAAATTTAGCATTTAACCTTTTCTATTACTGCAAACCAAAAACATAATACAAGTAAACAAAGCTAGCTATGTTTAAAATGGTACTTTTATTGCTGTTTTATATACAAAGCGTTGTAAGAAAAGATTAGCAGACCTTGAAATGAGCTATTTCATGCCGCAAAGAGGACAATGTCAATTCCTATCTAATTTTGTAATGACAGTTTGATTTAAAGTCTACTTTAGAAGGAAGGATCATAATAATAACTTTCATTCAGCTGGATCATTCACAGAGACACGAGGGCAGAAGGTCTTGTGTTGAATTTTTTCAGGGCTATATATATGCTTGCCTGATTCAGAGAGGGAAAGATAATGCTGCAATATACTAGTCTAACGAAACAAATAACAACCTTTCCCATACACTCGAAGGAATGGTGCCTTGTGATAAAGTGTCCTTGTGGAAAAGCTTTTTGAAACACTTCTGAATTTTCAGAACAAACATGATCACTTAGTGTCTTTTAGAGGGAAAATATATTTGAAACATGTCCTTGAAAAAGTGAAATGCCCTTGTATACTTTCACACAAAATAAAATGTCTTCTGCCTCAGCGTGCTCACTTAGATTTGAAAGAGGCAGAGAGCATAAACATCAGAGAAATTAAAACAGTGATATCCCTCTAGCATGATCAGTATGATTAGCAGTGTGCAATATAATCTTAGCATTAATTTGTAGCCACTAAAAATATCCAAAAGAAGAGTATCTTAACCTTGAGGAAAAATCCCACTAAGTAATTTACTGGAGTCTAAACTTTTTCTGAAACATTTTAAAGACACTGTATTTTTTGTTTTAAAATTATTCTACAATTAAAATGTTATGCTTTTTAGAGAGCTATAAAGCTCTATCTTTAAGAAACACTAGCTCTGTAACTCAAATGGCTCAGAAAACTAAACAAATGGGAGAAAGTGTCGTCACATTTTTTCTTTTTGAGCAAATGTATAATGCTATCCATTTTTTTTTACTTTTACAGGAGGAGGAACTTTTATTTCTGCTACTGCATTACAAACGGGAAATAATCTAAGCTATTTTACATTTTATTTTATAAAGGACTAAAACTGTCATTGTCATGAGATTCTCAAAAGCACAGTAGAGAATATAGAATTCTATTTTTATATGTAATAATTAAAATAACCATTTATAGTATATCTTGTGACCAGCTGGATAAAAGAGAAAAGAGGGAGAGAAAAAGAACAGAAGTAAGAAAAGGAAGAAAGGAATAGAAGAATGAACACATACAATCAATAAAGGCACAGACGTCAAGAGCCAGACAGAGAAACTTGCAGATAGCTGTGGGGATGGAAATAAACTTCCATGAGAGCAGATTCACATCCATAGGACATTCACATTCATTGAAGTCAGTAGAAAAGACTTCATGAAAATAGCACTTGATCATTTACAACATGGCAGCTATTTACAATCAAATCCCCTTTTGTTTACTCTAACTGTAGATATAAATGAGACACTTGCTATTTTTAGTGTATCTTTCAGAGTCAAGATGAAATACATATAATGAAAAAAACTATAAAACTATTTTATTAAATTCTACCTTTATATGGTAAACCTTTATAATCTCTGTGCCTGAGAAGTACATTCCTTTTTTTCCAAAACATGATAAGCAATGTACTAGATTTAAGTACATGCAATCCAAAAGCAGATACTTTCCCCATATCACAAACCAAAGGATTGAAAAATAACCAAAAAGGAGAGGGAATACATTGTTCACTATTTGAGAAAATGCCATTGAATATCATACCCAGAAACCACATAAAATTATCTAACACAAACCCAGTGGTAAGCACCCACACTTAAGAAAATACGGCAATAAACCATGGTTTTAAGAATTTCTGATTAAGGCATAAAATGTTAACACTTTTCAGTCAGTCCTCAAATTATTAATGAATTCTACAGTTTTCTAGATACTACTTCGATATTAAAAACAGGACAGATCATTCTTTGAAAAGCATAAGCCTGTTGGGAGGCATACACAGATGTTTAAAACATAAATTATAGTATATAAAATTATAAAATCATATTGATAGAAACAAGGCATAATGACAAAAGGGATAACTCTTCATTGCTGGGGTTTGAGATGTTTGTTTGTTGTTTGTTTGGAGAATTCTTCTGAAACTCTAAAGTCATGCCCCGTATGTCATGATAGGATGGATGGATGGATGGATGGATGGATGGATTAGATAGATAGATAGATAGATAGATAGATAGATAGATAGATAGATAGATAGATAAATAGAGTTAATAGACAGATGATAGATGTCAGAAAGATGTCTTTTCTACATGCCAGCAAAGTGATAAGCATTTGATATTTAATGCCTTCTTTAATCCTAAATGTAAACACTTGATTTATAAATTCCATGTGTTTCTTCAAAAGTACAAGATAATTATGGCTTTGCTCTCTGTCTAAATTTCTTACACTCTATTCCATGACTGCTTCAGAGATTGTTCATCCAAATCTCATTCCCCACTTTTCTAGTGCTTCCAGTTTAAGAGATGAACTAGGATCCTCCATCATAGATCAAATAAAACCCATGGTCAAGATCTCCTCAACCATCCAGCACACATTTCATTAGCACATACTTATCCTGATCCTCACCTCCTCTAACAATTCTACCTTCAAGGCAACATTCTCAATTGATGGGAATTCTCAGATTATGAGAACAAGCAGTGTCCATTTGCTATGGCTTACTCACTCACTTGTCCAAATTATACCACCTTGCATTGAATGGAAATTCAAAACCAGTGTTAACTTAAAGTTACAGGACCTTCCTTGGTTTCCAGGTGTGTGATTCTCTAGTGCAGGGCCAGAGGGAGGTCCCAAGACCCACACTACATCTGGTCTAATGGGAGGGAGTGCTGGCAGCCATGAGAGCCATGTTGCAAAGAATCTGAGGCCATATCTACATTCATGGGAAGAAATTCTGTGAGGAGTTTGCAGTGTTTTTTACAGATGTGGGAGGAGGGAACTCATTGCACAATGGCTAGTTATTAGCCTTTTCTAAATTCATGCTTCATTATTCAATATGATATTGACTATTTGCCTTATAGTAAGCAAACAGCTAGAATAGAGTAGACACTCAATAAATGTTTATTAAATAACTTAATTACTGGGTGGGTCATGGTGGCTCAGTAGGCAGAATTCTTGCCTGCCATGCTGGAGACCCAGTTTTGAATCCCGGTGCCTGCTCATGTTAAAAAAAGAGAGAGAGAGAGAGAATTAAATAACTTAATTACTAATTGAATGGATAAGTTTATGCTATGAAGGGATGTCTCTAGTCCAAGAATAATGAGTTATAATGTCATTACTGCTAATTTTATATTTATTCTTTCCAAACTGAGATAGACAGTAAACATGAATGAGAGATAAATATCTGCTATGTTCAGCCATCAAAATCTGTAGTTGGTGATTTCCATATTCTTAACCTACTTTGACTGACACATGCTTTAAAGATATAGGTTGTTCAACTTCTTAATTTAGGTGGTCAGTAGATATAGGTACATTGGTAATGATTATGTTGACTAAACTTGAGAACTCAAGTGTTTCTTCAATTTTGGAATTCTTCCACAATTAAACTTCAAATTCTGTCCAATATTGATGCTTTCTAATTTTTGCAATTTTTACATTATAACTATTTGATATTCTCAGTCTTTTCTCCATGTCTCTTACTTAGCCTTTTATAATTTATTCTTTTTATCTCTCTGTACTACATACTGAGTGATTTCTTCAGATTTCTCTTCAGGTTAACTAATTCTTTCTTCAGCTACATCTAATTTACTATTTAATATATCTATTGAAATTTTAATATCAATTCTGTGTATCATGTCTCAAAATTAATTTTTTAATCTTTTTGTATATTTTCTTATTCTTTTAATAGGAATTATACTAATTACTTTAATTATTTAATTATTAAACATATTTATTTTGCAGTCTCTTTCATGGTTTTCTAATTTCCCTAGATACTGTGTACCAATTTTTTTTGCTTGCTTATTTGTTTTCATTTGTTTTATTGATTTTTATTCATTCCCATTGCTTACTAATGTCCATTTATTCACTTCACTGGCTTTTAATTTGTGTGTGCATATGTATTTGCATATATGTGTGTTTGTGTGTGAGTGAGACAGTGAGAGCAAGAGACAATTTCTTAGAAGCTTTTCTTTTGACTTTGCTTTGCTTTTTCTGTGATTATTTATAAATGCTGGATGGTGAATGTATCCTTCATGATGACTTCACATCACGTTTGCCAAGACCTTAGATCAGAACAACTTATTACTCTAATTTATCAGCTGTGCTTCCAGCACTACAGTATTTGAATAAATTCATACTTTTCTCCTGTGTAACATAGGCTTGGACTAAAATTCCACGAAGTTTTCTGTTTTATTCTATCCTTAGTCCATGATATTTACCTAAGAAACCATTCTGTTACTGACCTTTCCTAATATGAATGTCTTTCTAGTTCCCTTCATCTCTTGCACAATGAGGTACTTGTTTTCCGAGAGCCTTGTTTCAAGCTGGAGACCGTGTCTCTTTGCCCTTTGTGGGTTTTAAAATTCTAGGCTCCAATCCCTAGGACCAATATCTGTCTCAATAATTCCTGGGCCTACACAGCATTTGCTCTTGATTTCTTTTTGGTTTTTGATTTCTTAACTCTTTCTGACAAATAAGGATTGCCTTTCTTTTGCACTTGTTTATGATTAAAACTATTCTTTATAAATATATTCTTTATATTTATATATAGATATATTATGTATATCTTTATATTTTTACTTTTGTCCAATAGTTCTAGGTATTTTTAGCAAAGAGGAGGCATAATTTACTGAATTATTTGCCAAGAAATTCTCTTAAAGCCAAACTGTCACTGAAAGTAGACTACTAACCAGAAGTTTTAGAAAGCACACATATTCTTTACTAAATTTACTTTTCTGTACATTTCCCAATAAAAGATAGGTAATAAAGCAAAGTAAAAGTTTAAACATTATATACATTGAAATATGTTTACATATTTCCACTGCATTTTCAAATATTATTTCAGATAATTAAAAATGGAAAAGAGGCAAATGAGTTCACTGACTATTGCAGGCATGTCAAAACTTTTTACTCTAGCTAAAAAAGGTCATTAAGTTCCATTCACAGTTAATGAGAAAATAGGGATATGGGCCAAAATATCCAAATGTTGCAAAGAACATCTGGCATTATGCAGAATGAAAGTAATTATTGACAACGCAATCTTTACAAACATTCTAAACTGATTCAAACTAGTTTATGTTTCTGCCTCAAGCTCATAAGTATTTTCAAAAGAGAATATTTTAGAGTCATTTAAGAGCACTCTATAGTTACTCTTAATTGATGAATAACATGCCTTAGGGAAATGGAAACCCAGAAAGGTCATGAAATTTTTCCAAGTTCTCAAAATTAATTACAATGAATCTGGAAAGTGACTCAGGTTGCATTAGCAGTCCAGAGCTTTTTCTATATTCTCTACATTTCTCATATTGATGTTAGTATGAATATTAATTCATACATTTCTTTACTATGAATTACAAAGTACTTTAAATATCATCTGTGTATACTACTAACATTGCATGATAGATTATTATTATTTTCTTCATATTCTAAACCATGAAACCATGTCAATTTCAACCAACAAGTTAAAATGTGGATTCAAGTTCTCCCAGAATTTGTATTTATTTAGCGAGGTGACCAGCTGAGTAAATGGCACAAAACACAGATTTTCACCAGTGATGAACATATGTTTTCTGTTGTGATGTTAGGAGGAATTGTTTATTAGTAATAAAAACTGATATTAATGTTCCTTAACAAATTTAATTGAAAGGGCAGGTTCAGGGTGATTCAAGTGATATTTCTCTTTTTCTCAGCCATTTTGATATATATTTCTTATGTGAAAGAAAATGTTGAGTTATTCCTAGACTACCATGAAATTTTATAATGTAAAATGAATAGTCTCTGCTTCCAGTCTGGAGTATGTCTTACATATGAATGTCATGTAGCTATGAAAAGAAAAGGAAAGATTCACCACCTGAGGGACATCTTTTCCAACTTCATTTGAAGAGTTGGTTTTCCTTACTTTTACTGAATCAATAGTACAAATAATTGAAGGCTAAAGTGGACACATATAAGCATGGCATTGTCAAATGTTAGTAGAGGGAGCATTTAGCTTCTTAAGTGCCAACTGCCCTGCTAAGACAAGCCTAAAATCAGCTATCTTTTCAGTAAATGTATGAAATATGATCAATAATGAGTCTCATTTCATAGATAAGAAATTTGAGCTGAGGAAAAGTAAAAAAAAGATCACACAGTGAGAAAGAAAAAGAGTAAGCATCAGAAGCCCTCTGCTTAGATATCAGAGTCTTTATTCCCTTGTACAGCATTAAAACACTGCAGTGGAGAGTTTTACATAGAGTCATGGTTGGCAGATCAAAGGCCAACCATGGGAATTGATGTTGATCAACCATGGGAATTGATTAATGCAGGGACAAAGATGTCCCTGCATTAATCCTTGGAATTTGTGACTATGTTCCCTTACACAGCAACAAAAACTTAGCATATGTGAATAAGTTAAGAATATTGAGATGAAGAGGTTATTTTTGAGTATGTGGGTGAGCATATGTCATCACAAGAGTCCTTCAAAGTGGAAAAAGAGGCAGAGGAAGAGTTGGTCTCAAGGAATGTCAGAAGGACATGAGGTAAAGACTACCATGGCTATTGCTGGTTTGCAGATGGAAGGATTGTAGACAATTTCTAGAAGCTGGGAAAGGCATGGAAACAGATGCTCCTCTAGAGCTTCCAGAAGAAAGGACTGCAGCCCTGGTGACAACTTGATAATAGCCCAGTGAGATCCATGTCTGACTTCAACCTACATAACTGTAAGATAAAAATTTGTGTGGTTGAAGGCCCTAAGTTTTTGATAATTTGATACAGGACTCAGAGGAGCCTAATATAATGGCTAACTGCATAGACTGTGAGATCAGACAAATTCAGTTTAACATTTTCATTCTCCACTTGTCAACCACGTGTCCTTGGGAAAATCAACCCCAGTTCAAGAGATAAGTGCCTAGAAATGTATATGTTCTTAGTACACAGAGAAAATATCTACCTGAAAATATTCTTTCATTTTGGAACACAAAGTAGTGGGAAAAAAAAAAAGAGTTTCACGAAATTTCACATTCATTAAATTTTTGTCTTACAAAATGAGAGAAGATGTTTGTCATAGAACATTTTTTTGTGCAACTAAAACCATCTAAATATAAAGAAACATTGTTAACATTAAGTTAGAACAATCACACCCATAAAATCTGACAGATTAACAAGAAAGACATGGCTTCTGTGTAGGACCTGTTTTGATAATCTGAGTGTCTCATTTTGAGGTGAGAAAATTATAATGATAAAAAAGAACAGTATCATTCCCAAGACTTGAGTTAAATTAAAATCTATCATAAAAGAATGACATTCCTCTCTGGTGTTTTCATTCTGTTAGAGCAGGGGTCAGCAATCTTGTTATTAAAAGGTAGGTACTAAAATATTGGGGGCTTTTCTGGCCATGCAAAATTTGTTGCAACTGCTCATCTTTGCTGTTGTAGTGTGAAAGTGATCATAGACGATGTAAGTGAACAGGTGTGGCTTGTAACAAAACTATTAACAAGCCTTGGTGGTTGGTCCACAGGCTGCAGTTTGCCAACCCCATATTAGAGTAACATCTGCCTAGAGAGATATTCACCTTACCTCTGATGTTTTAGCATTTATAGTGCCCTTGTTCACGTTCAACAGTCTCCCGAGATGGTTCTTAGCTTCATGTTCACATAAGACCTGGAAGTCCTTGACGAGCCCGGGATCCCCAAAAGGAATGGAGTCTCCCACTTGATGACATATCTATTCTGGGAGGGACCATAAGTATACAATGGGATTGTCCCAGACAAATGGACACAGTCATCATTCTATGCTGCCTGATGTATGGCACAGACACAGCCAACAAGCCTAAGAGATGTGATCTGGGATAGGGAAAAGCCATCTGTGCCGTGTAAGTTATTTTTGAGTAATTGGAAAGTTGCCCAGATGCAGATTTCCCAAGAAGCACATGAAGATAACTCTTCAGAACCCTAATCAGCAGGGCCAAGAGCCTGCCAAGTGTTCAAGCAATCACATACGCTTTTAAAATATGCATGCATATGTTAATGAAATGAGCATCCATGTAAGCTTCTGGCCACACAATTCTGAATCTTCCTGACTTCATAGACACTGTTCTGGAAGCTGGGCAAAGGGCCGAGAACAAAACAGCCCTGACGATGACTGAGGTGGGGCTACACAAAACTGTTTGCAATCACTCCGGTGCCTCATAATTTAGAGGCCAGCAAATGCAAGAAGAGTGTTTAATTCTCCCAAATCCTGGTTTATCACAGTAACTTTAAAAATGTTTGTGCAATTGCTATATTACTAAGATAAGCAATGCATTTCATGCAAAGAGCAAAACCAAGGTAATCAAGAAAGGAAATTTTAAAAAGAAAAGAAGTTACTGGATCAAGCAAACCAGAAAAATAAAGAAAGTTAAAAAAATATGGCACAAGAGGAACAACCAAACTTTTTACAGAGAATGCATGGTTAATTAAAGGAATACAAGGTAAAATGGTGGGAGAGAGGACATTGAAAGATTTAAAGACATGAAGTGATTTAGTTTCAAAGGTGAGAGGGGAGCAATGACAGAGTAACTGAAAAAACAAAAATGGTAGAAGACAAGAATAAGAAAAGATATATTTGAGAACAGGCCACAAATGGCTATGTTATTTTTTTTTTTTCAGTAGAGAAAAAGGAGTTTTGCAAAAACTTTTAAATTTAAATCTAATATGGTCCAATAAGACCCGCTCTTACTTGCAATTTACTTTCAGAGCATTAGGCTGCCACTCTTTAAATCACCAACATAATGTCATGGATAATGGAAAGGTTATCCTGCATTGCTCCTTTCTTTGTTTTTTAAGGAAGATTATGTGAGATGATGGTTACCATGTCCTGTTGCTACAGGTACTGACTCTAATAGAGTTCAGCTCAATGTGGTTAGGAAATAAATGGGTTCTATAGATTGGTAATAATCAAGGATCTATCCACCTATGACTGAGAAAATAGGGAGAGAATTGACAGTGGGAACTTGAATGTAGGCTTCATTTATGTATGATTTCTGATCAAAATGGCTAAGCTGTGAGTTTTTTCTTTCCATGTGCAGGAGCCTGTTCTGTGTGCTGAGACAACTGTCAGGCCCTGAGCTGCCCCTGTGTTGTCGGAAGAAGGACCCAGAAGCCCTGTTACCAGAGTTCTCCTGCCTAATGTCTCCACATGACTCACTAGTGATGGAAGGCCTAAGGGGCTTTGCCCCTTAGGAAGCTAGAATTAAAAAAAATTAAACCATGTATATGTTAAGCAAGATTTAGTTCCACTTAGCCCTGCTTTTCTCCCAAGTTCTAATTTGTAAGCTGCTGGAATGAGATATACCAGAAACAGAACAACTTTTACAAAGGGGGATTTATTAAGTTGCAAGTTTATAGTTCTAAGGCCATGAATATGTCCCAATTAAGGTATGTCTATAAAAATATCCAAATTAAGGCACCATCAAGAGGTTACCTTCACTTCAGAAAGGTCAGTGAAGTTCAGTGTGTCTCTCTCAATGGGAAAGGCATATGGCGAGCATGGCAACGTCTGGTCTAGCTTTCTCTTCAGGCTTCCTTTTTCATGAAACTCCCCCAGGGATATTTCCCTTTTTCATCTCCAAAGGTCTCTCATTTCTGGGCTTTCCTGGTTCTCGTGGCTCTTTCCAAAATGTTTCCTCTTCTAAAGGATTCCAGTAAACTAATCAAGACCCATCTGGGATGGGTGGAGTCACATCTCCCTCTAATCAAAGGTTAATACCCACAATTGGTGAGTCACAGCTCCATGGAGATAACCTAATTAAGTTCCAACCTACGTGCTGAATAGGGATTAAAAGAATAGGCTGCCTCCAAAAAATGGATCGGGACTAAAATATGGCTTTTTTAGGGCACATAAATCTTTTCAAACTAGCACACCTCATGTTTTTGTAATGACATGATTTTTCTATTATTTCCCCACAAAAGGAAAGACAAAGACTTGCTAATACTTTTAGCTTTGTTACTGAACAAAGACAATGGATTTTCTGCTCGATGTGTTCAAATGACCAAATACCCGAGACAATGGTGTTTCAAAGAGAGAGAAGTTTATTACGAGCCACAAAATAGGAGGTCAGATGGCCTCTCAGCCCAAAAATCAGCCTCCCATACTGTAGTAATTGTGATAGTTTTATATTATCAAAAGATGGGTGGTTTTTAGGATAATGAGCCCAATGGCACTAGATAATGTAATTAGAGGTTATTTAATTATTGAGCATATGCAGATTGATTACATGCTAAATGTTAGACTATATGTAAGAAAATGGCACCCTTAATATGATGATGGGTATGACTTTTAATATTATAGTGAGGTGTAGGTTTGCGATAGTTAGGTTCAGGTGTCAACTTGGCTTGGTGAAGGTGTCCAGTTTTAATGTTGTGGACATGAGCCAATGGCAGGTGAACCTCATCTGTTGTTGATTACATCTGCAGTAGGCTAAGAGGGATGCCTGCTGCATGAATGATGTTTAATTTAATTGGCTGATGCTTAAATGAGAAAGCGCAACATAGCACAGTACAAGCAGCTCAGCATACCTCATCTCAGCACTCACAGCTCAGCCCAGGCTTTTGGAGATGCAGAAAGAAATCACCCTGGGGAAAGTTGTTGGAAGATGCCTGGAGAGAAGGCCAGCAGAGATTATCCTGAGCCTTCCCATGTAAGAAAAACCTCAGTTGAAAGTCAGCTGCCTTTCCTTTGAAGAATTAATGAAATAAATCCCCTTTTTAAAAAGCCAATCTGTCTCTGGTGTGTTGCATTCCAGAAGCTAGCAAACTAGAAAAAGTTACTTATATGTTAAAGTCTAAGCTACTGCACATATCAGGTGGACCTGATTTTGGTTAAAATTTGGTTATCATTTTAATTAGATCCACTTTCTGTTATCAAGGTAAATTTGGAATTGGGGTGCATTAGTTTTGGATTAACACAGACCCTTCATTAATAAACATTATGGGCTTTTTTTAGTGATCAAAAGACTCCAGAGGTAAAAAAAATTTGTATACACTAGGTACACAAGTGAAAGTTGGTCACAAGGTTTTTACAATCACAAAGACACTAGATAAAATTTCTACAATTATTATCAGAGATCAAGTCCATTGGATCACAGAAAATGAATATTTGTATAATGATTCAGCAACCATAATCATCCCTTAAATCCTAACTTCTCCGTTACAGCTTCAGAACAGCAACTTTCCCACTCAAATCCTGAGAAGTTATTTGTCACTCTTTACTCTTTAATTTTCTTAACAAGAATTTCTATTACAGCAATTCTGAGATGATCTTCACAGATCTGTCATGTGTAAATTGGTTGTGAATATTTAACCAAAATATTTTATTAAGGATGTGTTAATAAATAAATAGTTGATAAAACATTTTGTTCTACCACTGTCTTTAAAGTGATTATCTTCTAGGAATTTTTCATGTCCAGCAAGTCCTTTTTCAGTAAGAAAAAATTACCTTGCTTGCAAAAAAATTAAGATTTTAGTTCCTTAACTACAAGTGGGCTTCAAATAGGTTCCAATGTTTGCATATACGTTACAATCATAAACAAAATATACTTCCACTTTTTTTTGTTGTTGTTATGGGCTGACTCCGGGAATCAAACCCAGGTCTCTGGCACGGCAGGCGAGAATTCTGCCACTGAGCCACTGTTGTGCCGCCCTATACTTCCACTTTAAAGATTTTGTTCTTGTTGTTTGAAATTCTTCTTCCCTATTAAGATATATTAAAATTTCACCTCATTTACAATGTCCAAATCCTTAATCTAAAACCACAGAAGTTAAAATACATGAAAGCCAAACCAGATCAAACAAAGTAAACTGTAAAATCTACTCATTAATTTTTTTTGCCTATTTAGCAAATATTTATTAATAAAGTGGTATTGTTAGGCAGGAAGGTAAATGAGTTTAATAGCATAAGATATTATACCTCAGAATGCTCACAGTTTATTGGAGAGGCTGATGCCATACCAAGTTATGATGTACTAACCAAGGTTATGCCACGAAGGATTAACTAAGCAAGCCTGGGTTGTCCACACCCTGCATAGTCAAGGTTTGGCCCTTGAGTTGCTTCTGGGAGGTAACTCCTAAACCGGATATAGAAATTTCCTGCCTAGCATCCTGTTTTTGTTTATCTGGGGGCCTGTTTTAGTTTGTTAGCTGCCAAAATGTGATACTCCAGAAACCAAATGGCTTTTTAAAAAGGGAATTTATTAAGTTGCAAGTTTACATGTTCTGAGACTGTGGAAATGTCAAAATAAATTAAGGCCATAGAAATGTCTGATCTAAGGCATCCAGGGAAAGATAATTTGATTCAAGAAGGGTAGTGATGTTCACCATATCTCTCTCAACTGGTAAGGCACATGGCGAACATGGCAACATCTGCTAACTTTCTCTCCAGGTGTCTTGTTTCATGAAGCTCCCATGGGGGCATTTTCCTTCTTTCATCTCCGAAGGTCTCTAACTGTGTGGGCTCTTATGGCTCTAAAGATTTTTCCAAAATGGTTCCCTCTTAAAGGGCTCCAGGAAGCAACCCCACCTTGAATACATACATACACATCTCCATGCAAACCATCTAATCAAAAGTTACCACCCACAATTGGGTGAGTCGCATCTCCATGGGAAGAATTGAAAAGCTCCCACCCAGCAATATTGAATGAGAATTAAAGGACATGGCTTTTCTGGGGTACACAACAGATTCAAATTGGCACAGGGCCTTTGGCCATGCCTTAGAGTCTATGACAGCAGAGTGATGTATGGTAAAGGCCTTGGGCCATTCCAGATGGTCTCTGCTCAGAACCGGGTTTATGGAAGGAACATTGGGCCATGTATGTTTCCTTGACCTCTGTATGTGCAGAAGACGAGGGACACCACATGCATAGTCAGTCATACCCACAGACCCATTCCCAGTAAGATCTCTGGATGCCAAGGCTTGAGAGATTTTCCTTGTCTGGAATTGCTCTGTGCCACACGTCACTGCTGGAAGAAGTCTAAGTGTTGCCACATGACTTCAGCTGGAGAGGACCACTGAAGGTTTCTTCCTGGGGTCTCCTGGACCCTCCCTATTCTCCTCTTCTCTTTTCTGATTTTAATCTGTGTTATTTCAGTATCATAACCCTAGCAATGAGTACAGTAGTTCTCATGAGTTCTGTGAGTTCTTCTAGCAAATTGCTGAACCTAAGGGTGATTCCTAAGATCGACTATTTGCCATCAGGAGTAGAATTTTCTAAAGAGATAGTGACTCAGTGAAACATGGTCAAGACATGTTTTGGGGAAAGCAAGAAGGAGCAGATAGGGACTTGATTGCCTTTCATTCCTAGGTAGCAACTTGATCACCCATGCAACTGTGCTGTAATGAGTGCTATTAGAGGTAAAAATCACCAATGGCATTTAGAAATGATAGATCCAACCACTGAGGCATTGTCTTTCTGGACACATAAAGAAATTAAAGCTAACAATAGCAATCTAAATATATAATACCTTATTTATTCTTACCTGAAATAGTCACAATGAAAGTAAGGGAGACTGTTGTAGTAGATCCAGAAGCTAAGCCAAGCTTAGATTTCAGCTAGCACAAGCTACACCATTAGCCTCAGAATTACTACCTGTCATGGTTTGAAACTATTCCGTACCCCAGAAAAGATCATGTTCTTAAAACAAATCTATTCCTGTGGATGTAGACCTATTGTGAGTAGACCCTTTTGATTAGCTTATTTTAGTTGACGCATGCCCCAGGTGACTCTTAGTCCTCTTACTGGAGTCCTCCATAGGAGCATGAAATAGAGAAAAAGAACAGAAGCTGAGAGAGAAAGGCACACACAGAAGCTCAGAAAGAAAGCCACAGACAGAGCAGCCAGTAGCTGAAAGCAACAAAACCTGGGAGAGAAGGGACAGCAGAGGCCACCACATGCCTTGCCTTGTGACAAAGGAGTTCAGGATCTCTGGATCGCTTGCTGACGTCTTTAAGTAGACATTTGTACAGTCTCAGAAATGTAATCTTGTAAACTAGTAAATCCCGATTTGTTAAACAGCAGCCCATTTCTGGTATATTGCATTTCAGCAAATTAAGCAAACTAAAACATTATCAAAAAGGATAGATAGGAAGTTTAAAGCAATTTGCAAGATAACAGGGACAAACAAAGGGAAGAGTCAAGGGACTCATCCTAGGAGAACGGAAATCTTTAAATGGTTATTAAGAAATGGGATGAAAGAAGTAGACATTGATGGGTCAAAACAGAAGTTCCAATGCAGCATTATCAAAACTGGGTGGTGATCTCTGCATCCCCAACAATGAAGGGTCCAAAATAAATCTACTATTTTACCCTAGTTTGGAGCAATTTAAAAAGGCAGAAGGCAAAAATGACCATGAGAAAACCTGACCTCAAGTATGTGGCTTGATAGTCCTGCAAATGAATCAGGATTAAGATTGACGAATGGCCTGACATCCCCTGGTCTGACCCAAGGCCATATGCACATGTTAGGGTAACACAGCCACAGGGTGGAGAAAATCTCTTCTGAGATTCTTTGATATAGGATCCCAAGGCACTACGGTGAAGTTCTAAGAGAAGTTACACATAGACTGGAAGAATTAGGGAATGCAACAGTTGATGGGATTAAGATGAAGATTTGGATGAAAATTGGAATGTATGAAAATACTTTATATGAAGTGACTATGTCCCTTTCACTGGAGTGTGTTATTGGAATACGTTTTAGTTTACAAAGCTGATAAAATGCAATATACCAGAAATGGATTGGCTTTTCCAATGGGAATTTATAAACTTCCAATTACAGTTATTAAGGCATGAAAATGTCCAACTCAAGACTTCAACAGAATGATATCTGGACTCTGAAGACAGGCTGCTGGTATCTGGAATGCTTCTGCCACATGAAAAGGCCAATGGCTGGTGTCTGATAGTCCTTTACTCCCAAATTTTTCTGCTTTTAACTTCTGGTTTCAATGGCTTCTTCTCTTAGCTTCTCTAGGGCTTTTCTCTATGAGCTTCTCTTAATTTCATCTTTAAGCTTCTCTGAGTGCTCTTTTTTTTTCTGTGTATCCTTTACCATCCTATAAAGGATTCCAATAAAAGGATTAAGACTCACATTGAATGAGGTGGGTCACATCTCAATTGATAAAATCTAATGAAAAGGCTGCATCTACATGTCCTTCTCTGGGGTACATAACAGCTTCAAATTACCACAGGAAAGAAATTGTATCTGATTAATGAGCGCTTTCCATTCTTAACTTTGCAAAATAGAAAACATATAGTTCACTGTTCAGTCAGGATTAATTGTTTATTCTAAATGGGAAACAATAGAATTACATGAGCCCACACAAGTTACTAAATTGAGACAGTATAGAATACTTGGTAGACAAGAAGATTTTAACACTTTAATTAATGCCATATTAGAAGCTGGGGTGCTGGTATCATCACATTCTCTGTACAATAGACATGATTATACCATAGAGTGGGACTTGGGAAAAAATCCCATGAAGCAGCCACCCAGAAGTGACTACTGGGATTTTTGACCAGAAAATGTCCAGACTCTGAAGTTCAATATACACTATTTGAAGCAATTACTATCTTGAGAAACTGCCTTTATGATGCATAGGCATAAATATGCATAATGTCTTGGGGGATGTTGGAGAAGCACTCTGATAAGGAAGGCAGTACCCAAAAGAGCTCCATAATAACATGGAAATAAGTCTTATGACAATACTGATATTGATGATCAAATGTAGTGGGAGACTTTTTAAAACCTCCTCAGGATGTAATACCAATGGAATATAACTGTTCTGAGGAAGAATTGGATTTAGCTAACCACTTAGAATTTCTGTGCTAACATGTTCTTATCATACATTACAAATAACAGTATATCTGAGGGGAAACAAGTAATCAAATAAGCTAAAAAATTTGAAAATGTAATGGTTTTATTGAATGAATTAGTTTTTTCCTTGAAATCTATCCTTGCACCAAAGTGGCCCTTCCCATAAATGTTTCTAATATTCATGCTCATACTAATGCTGTATCTGTTATATAAATGTGATGCCTAATACTGATACTAGACATATGATCATTTTGCTGTAAGTGAGCCAAGATCATGGTCAGGGGGATTGTCTGCACAATGAATGATTAGCTGAGCCAACCTGGGTTTTCCACACCCTGCACATTAAAAGTTTGACCTGCTGATTCCTGGCATGTAACCTGTAAACCCTTGGAATAACCTTCTTGTTGAAAGTGTCTTAGATTATCTGGGCACCTTGGATCATGTCCAAGCATCTATGTTTATCATGCGGTTTGGGCAAGGTGTTGGTTGTGTAGTATGAGCTTGACCTCTGGGTGAGGCAGTGGGGGCCTCAGCCACATGGAGAGTCAGCCATACTTATGTGATGACCCACAATAAATCTCTGGAAACTAATGCTTGGATATCACACAATATTGATGAAAGAATTACTGTCCATGTGTCTTCAATTATTGAAGATAACTGGAAGCTTCAACCTGGTGTTTCCTGGACTCTGCCCTATCTGTCTCTTTCTTTTGCTATTGTAATCTTTATGGTGTTGCTATAATAAACCAGGTCCCTGAACATAATGGGTTTTGTGGCTTCTGTGAGTCCTTGTAGCAAATAATTGAACGAGAAAGTGGCAAAGGCCTGACATTCAGAAAGAACATGACATTCACAGGGAAAAGAGAAAAGTGAATATGAATACAGTTAAAGCATAGGAAACCCAAGTTTGGGTTGGAAAGCAACAAGAAACATGTTTGAAATTTTACACTAGGACCAGAGTCTTAAGTGATGTGTCTACCAAGAATGATACTTTTTCATATAATTAACAATAGAAAACCCTCCAATTTTTGTCTTTATTACAGAAGTTGTGGGTTTACAGAACAATCATGCATAAAATATAGGATTCCCATATACCGCCTCCACACCAACATTTTGTATTGTAATAGAAAATTTGTTACAATTAATGACAGCACATTTTTATAATTGTACTAGTAATTAAAATCCATGGTTTAACTTAGGTTTCACAGTTTAGGTAGTATAGCTCCAAGATTTTTTTTTTTTACAATTTTTCTTCTACTACCATGTATACAATTAAACATTACCCCTATAGTCACATTCAGATATATATTTCAGTGTTGTTAATTGCATTCACAATATTGTGCTACCATCACCACCATCCATTATGAAAACATTTCCATAATTCCAGATAGGAAACTTGTACAATTTAAGCCTTAACTTCCCATTCCCTATCCCCACCCTGGTAAACTATACTCTAGATGCTGAATCTGTGAGTATGCTTACTCTGGTTGTTTCAAATCACTGAGATTCTATAGTATTTATCCTTTGCATCTGACTTATTGCACTCAATATGGTGTCTTCAAGGTCCTTCCATGTTGTAGCATTCATCAGAACTTCATTCCTTTTCCTGGTTGAATAATATTCCATTCTATGTATATGCCACATTTTCTATATCCAGTCATCAGTTACTTCCAAGTTTTGGCAATTGTGAATAATGCTGCTATCAACATGCAGATATCTGTTTGAGTGAGTCCCTACTTTCAATTCTCTGGGGTATGTACCTACTTGTGGAATTGCTCGGTCTTATGGTAGTTCTACACTTAGCTTTCTGAGGAATTGCCAAGCTGTCTTTCACAGCAGCTGCACCATTTTACAATTTCATCAGGAATTAATGAATATTCATATATCTCCAGACCCTCTCCAAATATTTGTTGTGTTCCATTTTTTTAATAACAGTCATTCTAATAGGTGTGAAATGATAGCTCATTGTGGTTTTGATTTGCTTTTCTGAATTGTCAATGATGTTGAGCATGTTTTCAAGTGTTTTCTGGCCACGTGTGTATCTTCTTTGGAGAGATGCCTGTTCAAGACTTTGCCCATTTGTAAGTTGGATTACCTTTTTTGTTAATTTATATGTACTAGATACAGATCCTTTACTGGATATTTGGTCTTCATAAATTTTCTCCCACTGTGTAGCTTGCCATTTTATTTTCATGATAAAGTCCTGTGAGGCCTAAAATTATTAATTTTGATGAGTTCCCTTTATCTATGCTTTTATTTCATTGCCCATGCTTTGGGTGTAAAGACTAAGAAACCATTGTCTAACACAAAGTCCTAAAGAGGCTTCCACATGTTCTCTTCTAGGAGTTTGGTAACACTAGCTCTTCTATTTAGCTCTTTGATCCATTTTCAGTTGATTTTTGTATATGATGTAAGGTAGGGCTCATCCATCTTGTTTTGCAAATGCAGATCCAGTTTTCCCAGTGCCATTTGTTTAAGAAACAATTCTCGCAAAATTGTGTGGTCTTTGCTACCTTATCAAAAATCAATTAGCCATAAATGTGAGAGATGATTTCTGAGCTCTCAGTTTGATTCCATTAGTCTATAGGGCTGTCCTTCTGACAGTACCATGCTCAGTTTTTAAAAGATTTTTATAAGAGAAGTTGTAGTTTTATAAACAGTCATGCCTAAAATACAGGATTCCCATATACCACCCCCCCACCACCACCTACCTTGGTGTGGAAAATTTGGTTACAATTGATGATAACACATTTACTCTAATCCTACTATTTTTTAACAGTAATAGTTACAGTTGCTAAAATTGATGAAAGATTATTAAGCTAGTACTATAACTTTTGTCCATAATTTACATAGGGATATTTTCCCCCATGTTATTTTTCTTCATGCAAGAAGAAATACACAAGATAAAGGGAAAGTTAGTCCATGATTTTTGCAATCACATGGTCACATGATAAAAGCCATATAGCTATAAAATCATTATCAAAGATCAAGGCTACTGGATCATTTAGCTCAGTAATTTCAGGTATCTTCTCACTTTTCTTAAACATTAGAAATTAAGAAGAAATATCTATATAGTCAGTAGTCATAATCATTTATTAAATCTTAATTTCTCAGATACACCTTTTCCCTCTCATTTGATCATTCTCTCAATCTTCGGGGGTATCTGGGTAATGACCATTTTAACATCTTCATGACAGAATGGGGTGTTGAATTTATGGGGTGGAGTAATGAAATGGGTTGATGTTCTTGAAGAGACTGGTATTTCTGGGTTTCAGGACTTCTGGCCTAGGATCTATCTGGAGGTCTTAAAATTATGAAAAAAATAAGCTTACTAAGTAAAACATTTATAGAGTCTTAGAGCCCCGTGTACTCTTGAGAGCTTTCAGAAATATTGTTGGTTGGGGCTTGGCATACTGGAACAACCAGCAACATCTGCCTGAAGCTTACAAAAGAGTAACCCCCAGAATGACCTTTTGACTCTATTTTAAATGTCTTAACCATTGAAACTTTTTTTTGTTTCATTTCTTTTCCACCTCTTGGTCAAGAAGGCATTCTAATCCCACATTGCCAGGGCCAACCTTATCCCTGGGAATCATATATTGCATTGCCAGGGAGACTTACAATCTTGGGAGTCATGTCACATGTAGGGTGTAGAGTAGTGAGTTTATCTGCAGAGTTGGCTTAGAGAGAAAGGCAACATCTGAGCAACAAAAGAGGTTCTCTGGAGGTGACTCTTAGGCATAATTATAAGTAGGCTTAGCTTTGTCATTGAAGACATAAATTTCATATGGGCAAGCCTCGTGCTTGAGCACTTATTAAATTGGGGGTCACTAATGCTTGAAAGAATATCAGGAATTTCCCAGGTGGGGAAATTTGAAAAGTTCTACATTTTTCTCTGGTTCTGCCAGGAGACACTGAACTTGTTTTATTTTCTGCCCAAAATACTCAGGAATGTTGTAGAGTATTACATTAACCTATACAGAATAACAAGAGCTCATTCTCAATTCTAGGTTACGTGTAATTAAGACATTTAAATACACTTTCCAGAGAGATTACACTAGAGAGTGTGTTACAGAAATTTTAAATTTTGGATGAAATAAATGTTTCTTCCTTTGGTTAGACACAGAAGTTGGAGTTTTAAAATTTAGACAATTCCATCCTTTACCTTGTATTCAGATTACCTTAGACCTAACAAGATCCACTTCATTCATATCTCTAATCGAAGTCTGATCTCTTTTTCAGCTTCTTTAACAGTTTCTGCATGGAATAATGCTGATTTTCAGAGCTGCAGAACTCTAACTCTGAACCTTAGGTTTCACACAGATACTAAGTTCAAAGGAAATACCAGGTTATACACAAAGAGCACAGCATCTCAGAATTTAGAAATAATAGTGGAAACCAGTGAGCCTCATTGCATATTCTGTACTCCTTAATCATCAATTGCTCAATCCCTGCCCACTTTCTATCTCCTATAATCTATGCTCTCAAATTCAATTTTCAGACATTGCTCATTATAATTAGATTATATTAGTGAGACATACAATATTTTTCCTTTTGGTTATGGATTATTTCACTCAGCATAGTATCCTCAAGAAGGACACCTAGTTATCTGCCTCATAACTATAGTTATTTGTCCAGCCACAGAATATCCCACCATATGTGTACATTACAGTTTTCCTTTCCATTTGTTTATCAGTTGATGAATGCTTAGGCCACTTCCATTCATTGGCAATCATGAATAATGTCGCCATAAACACCCAGTGCTCAAATGTCTATCCAGCTCTCTGCTTTCAGTTCTTCCAAGTATGTTCCTAATATTAGGGTTGCAAGATGGTATGGCAACCCTGTACTTAGTTTCCTGTGGAACTATCAATTTCCCTCCCTAGGATGTACAAAATCTACTTCTCTACTCAAGGTGAATAGGTATATCTCTCTCTCCATATCTCCTCCAGTGCTTGAGTCTTTCTGTTTATGTTTTTAATTAGTTTTATTTACACACCATAAATCAATCCTTAATGTACAATCAATGGCTCCTGGTGTAAGCACATAATTATACAATCACCACCTCAATCTATATGAAGACAATTCCATTTCTTCTGGAAAGAAAGAGAGAGAGAGAAAAAAGGAGAACACCAATAAAAATCATGTATTCTCCCCCCCCTTGTATATTCCTCTTATTGACATTTGGTTCAGGTATATTACCTTTGTTACACATAATGAAAGCATATTACAAGGTTACTGTTAGCTATGGACACTAGTTTGGATTAATTGCATTTTTCCATATAATATCCTGTTTTAATACCTTGCAAAGGTGACATTCATTTGTTCTCCTTCATGCAAAAAGCTTTCTTACATTTTGATATTTAATCAACATCTAGTCCACTCCAGGCTTAGCTAAATTATACAATCCCAGTTTTTATCTTCTATCTTTCCTTCTGGTGTCATACATGGCCCCAACATTCACCTTTCAACCATGCTTACACTCAGATTTATTCATTACACCTATAATATTGCACTATAATAACACAGTATTGTTATCCATTTCTGAATCCTTACAATCAATCTTATTAAGCCTTCTATACCTGTTCACCATCAAATGCTCAATCTCTACCATCTTTCTATCCCCTGAAAGTCTGTGTTCTCAACTTTAACTTTCATTGTTCATCCATTAAAATTAGTTTATGTTAGTGAGACCATATGATATTTGTCCTTCTGTTTTTGGCTTATTTAACTCAATATAATGTCCTCAACTCTCATCTGCATTGTTGCATGCATAATGAATTATTCTATTTTACAGCTATGCAATATTCCATCAAATGTATATGCCACATTTTTTTATCCACTCATCACTTAATGGACATGAGGGTTGTTTCCATTTATTGACAATTGTGAATGATACCACTATAAACACTGGTATGTAAATGTCAGGTCATGCCTGACCTTAGGTTCTTCTGTATATGTACTTACTAATAGGATTGCTGGATTATATGGCAATTCTATACTTAGCTACCTTAGGAACTGCAAAATGGCCTTCCAAAGTGGCTGCACCATTCTACATCCCACCAACAGTGAAAAATTCCATTTTTCTCCACATATTTTCCAGCACTTCTAGTTTTCTATTTTTTTATAATGGCCATTCTCATAGGCATAAGATGATATCTCATTGTGGTTTTGATTTTTGCTCCCCTAATAGCTTGGGAAGTTGAGCATCTTTTCATGTGTTTTTGAGCCATTTGTATTTCCTCTTTGGAAAAGTGTCTATCCATGTCTTTTGCCCATTTTCCAATTGGGGTTTTTGTCTTTTTGAGTTGAGTGCTAAGATCTCTTTATATATCTTGGAGATTTAACCCTCTGATATGTGATTTCCAAATATCTTCTCTCAATGAATAAACTGCCTTTTTACTTTGCTGACAAACTCCACTGACATAGGAAAATATTCAATTTTGAGATGCTCTCATTCATCTTTTTCTTCTTTCATCACTTGAGCTTTGGATGCAAGGTACAGGAAACTACCTTTTACCACAAGATCTCTAAAATATTTTCCCTAGATTTTCTTCTAAAAGTTTTATGGGCTTGGTTCTAATGTTTAGGTCTTTGATCTATTTTGAGTTAATTTTTGTATAACGCGTGACATAGGGAGATTCTTTCATTCATTTAGATATGGATATCCAGTTCTCCAAGCTCCATTTCTTGAAGAGGCTGCTCTGCCCCAATTGAGTGGATTTGGCTGCCTTAGATGAAAGAATCTATTTCTGAACATTCAATTTAATTTCATTGGTCAGTATATCAGGTATATCTATCTTTATGCAGGGAGATGAATGTTGTGGCCACTGTAGCTTTCTAATAAGCTTTAAAGTCAGATAATGTGAGCCCTCCCATTTAATTTTTTCTCAAGATATTTTTAGGCATCTGGGGCAACTTATCCTTCAAAAATATTTGATAAATGCTTTTTCTATTTCTTCAAAATAAGTTATTGAGATTTTAATTAGTATTTCATGGAACCTGTAACCAATTTTGGTAAAAGTGATATCTTAACTGCATTTAATCTTCCAATCCATGAACACAATATATACTTCCATTTATTTAGTTCTTGCTTGATTTCTTTTAGCAACGTTTTGTACTTTTCACTGGATAGGTCTTTTATATTCTTGGTTAAATTTATTCCTAAATATTTGCTCCCTTTGTTCCTGTCGTAAATGGAATTTTTATTGATTTCCTCCTCAGATTGCTCATTCCTAGGGTATAGACGCACTACTGGTTTTATAATGTTGAGTTTGTATCCTGCCACCTTGCTGTAATCATTTATTAGCTCTAGTAGCATTGCTGTAGATTTTGTGGGATTTTTTACATATAGGATCATGTCATCTGCAAACATCTGCTTTCTTTCCAATTCAGATGCCTTTTATTTATTTTTCTTGTCTAATTGTTTTAGCTAGGACTTCCAACCCAATGTTGAATTACAATGGTGATAGTGGGCATCATTGTCTTTTTCCAGATCTTAGTGGGAAAGCTTCCATTCCTTCTCCATTGAGTAGATGTTGGCTGTGGGCTTTTCATATATGCCTTTTATGATGCTGAGGAAGTTTCCTTCTATCATATCCTTCGAAGTGCTTTCGTCAAGAAATGATGCCATATTTTGTCAAACACCTTTTCTGTATCAACTGAGAGGAACATGTGGTTTTTCCACTTTGATTTATTGATGTGATGTATTACATCAATTGAGTTTCTTGTGTTGAAACAGCCATGCATACCTGGAATAAAATTCACTTGTTCATGATGTACAATTCTTTTAATGTGCTGATGAATTCAATTTATAAGTATTTCGTTGACGATTTTTGCATCTATATTCATTAAATATATTGGTCTGTAATTTTATTTTCTTGTCGCATCCTTGCTTGAACTGGTATCAAGGTGATACCAGCTTTGTGGAATGAGTTAAGTATCTTTCCCTCCTGTTCAAATTTTGGAGAGTTTGAGCAGGATTGGTACTAATTCTTTCTTGAATGTTTGGTAGAATTCATACAGGAAGCTATTTTACTTTTCTTTCTTGGGAGGTTTTTGATAACTGACTCAATCTCTTTATTTTTGCTTGGTTTGTTGGGGCCTCTATTTCTTCTTAATTCAATATTGACTGTTCATGTTTTTCAAGGAATTTGTCCATTTGGTCTAAGTTATCTAGTTTATTAGAATACAGTTGCTCTTAATATCCACTCATTATCTCCTTCATTTCTTTAGGGTTATTAGTTTTAACACCCTTGCCATTTCAAATTTTATTTATTTGCGTCCTCTCTCTTTCTTCCTTTGTCAGCCTAGCTAAGGGTCCTTTGATTTTATTGATTTTCTCAAAGAACCATTTTATGGGTTTATTTATTCTATTGTTTTCATATTCTCAATTTTATTTGTTTCTGCTCTAATCCTTGATATCCCTTTACTTCTGTTTCCTTTGGGGTTATTTTACTTTTCTTTCTCTAGTTCCTCCAGATGGGCAGTTAATTCCTCAAGTTTTGCTCTTTCTTCTTTTTTAATATTGGCATTTAGGGCAATAAATTTCCCTGTTAGCACTGTTCTGTGCTGTATCCCATAAGTTTTGATGTCTTTTATTCTCATTTTCATATCCCTTGTGATATTACTGATTTCTCTTATAATTTCTTTCCTGACCCACTGATTGTTTAAGAGTGTATTGTTTAACCTCCATATATTTATAAATTTTCCAGCCCTCTGCCTGTTACTGATTTCCAACTTCATTTCCATTATGAACCAAGAAAGTGTTTGTATAATTTTTATTATTTTAAATTTATTGAGAATGGCTTTTTGACCCAGCGTGTGGTCTAGGTCGGAGAATGATCCATGACCACTGGAGAAAAAATATATATATCTTGCTGCTGTGGGGTGTAATGTTCTGTAGATGGCTTTTAAGTCTAGTTAATTTATCATATTATTCAAGATCTCTGTTTCCTTATTGATCCTCTGTCTAGATGTTCTATCCATTGACGAGAGTATTGTCTCAAAATCTCCAGATATTATTGTAGAGGTGTTTGCTTCTTCAGTGTTGTCAGTACCACATGTATTTTGGGGCAATCTGGCACAGTGAATCAATATTTAAGATTGTTATATTTTCTTGATGAAATGTCCCATTTATTAGTACAGACTGTCTTTCTTTGTCTCTTTTAATTATTCCACTTTTGAAGTCTAATTTGTCTGGTATTAGTACAGTTACCCATTCTCTTTTTTGGTTGTTGCTTTTATGAAATATCTTTTTCCAAAATTTCACTTTCAACCTATTTTTGTCTTTGTGTCTAAAGTCTCTTGTAGATAGCTTATAGATGGATTCTGTTTATAATTCATTCAGTCAATCTATGTTTTTTGATTGGGGAATTTACTCCATCAACATTTAATTGTTACTCCATCAACAATTAATTACCATAAGGGCAGTACTTTCTTTCTCTACTTAATCCTTTGTATTTTATATGTCATACCTTATTTTTTCTCTCTTTTTAAACTTTTGGTTACCCTTACTGTTAATCTTCATTTCTATGCCCTTCCCCAAATATATCTCTCTTGTCTTTTCCCATCTGGCTTTAGGACTTCTTTCAGTAGTTCTTGTAAGGCAGGTCTCTTGTTCACAAATGCTCTCACTGTCTGGTCATCTATAATTTTTTAAACTCCTCTTATTTTTGAAGGGTAGTTTTGCCAGATATAGAATTCTTGTTTGGAAGTTTTACTTTTTCAGTATATCATTAAATATAACACAAATATATCATATTGCTCCCTTCTTGCCTCCATGGTTTCAGCTGAGAAATCTGCGCTTAATCTTATCAAGTTTCCCTTGAATGTGACGAATCGTTTTTCTCTTGCTGCTTTTAGGGTTTTTTCTGTGTCTAGTATTTCATCTACCTTCCCACTAACTACCCCAATGCACCTTAAACTAAAAAGGGATATCTATATATTGCATGAGAATAACCTCTAGGATAACCTCTCTCATCCGTTTGAAATCTCTCAGCCACTGAAACTTTATTTTTTATTTTTTTACTTTTTTGCATGGACAGGTATCAGGAATTGAACCTGGGTCTCCAGCATGGCAGGCGAGAACTCTGTCTGCTGAGCCACCATTACCTGCCTTAAAACTTTATTTTGCCTCATTTCTCTCTTCCTCCTTTTCATCAAGAAAACTTTCTCAGTCTTGTGATGCTGGGTTCCAGCTTCTCCCTGGAGTCCTGTCCCACACTGCCAGGGAGATTTACACCCCTGGGAATCATGTCCCATGTAGTGGGGAGGGCAGTGAATTCATCAGCTGAGTTGGCTTAGAGAAAAAGGTCACACTTGAGCAACAGAAGAGATTCTCTGGGAGTGACATTTAGAAATAATTATAAGTAGGCAGCTTCTCCTTTGTGAGAATATGTTTCATAGGGGTGAACCCCAAGATTGAGGGCTCAGCCCATTGAGTTGGTTATCCCCACTGTTTGCAGAAAATATCAGAAATTCCCCAGATGGGGAAGTTTAATATTTCCTCCTATCTCCTCAGTCCCCCAAAGGGATGTTGAAAATTCTTTTCAATTCCATGTCCATATTACTCAGGGATGTATTTTGGCATCACACTAACCTGTACAAACCAACAACATCTCAGTTTATTCAAGATTCCATGTAATTATGGTGTTTGAATAAACTGACCATTAAAGTTAAATTAGATAATGCTATGTGCCCCTTTTCTTGGTGCAGGGCCCTTTAACAGTATTCTGAACTCAGCCAACTCCAGAAACGTCTGTTATGGTTGTATGTTTTTGTCATTGTTTTCTCATCAGCCCTGCCTCCTCACCACTTGGGAGGATACAGATCTTCCAGTTTCTTTCTTGTTTGACTTATAAATTTATCTGGGCTCAGAGATGATATTCAACAGTCTGAATTTGCTAATAAAATCTGCATTTGGAACTTGGTTGAAATTACCTTCCCTTGCTCCTAGTAGAGAGTGCTTCTTTTTCCCATTGCGGAGAGACACAAGTCAATGTGCCATGCCAGTGGGGGAGGGACACCAGCATCAATTGTGTGGAAGAACCTAGAATTTATCAGTCTTGGACCTTCCACTTGTTCTAGGCTGGTGCATGATATACATCTGTTACTAAAGTCTTCCAAATAGTTTTCCAGACCATTCCTAGCTATTTACTGGCAGTTCTAGAGGACAAACTAAATCCCAAACCTCCCTAGGCTGCCATCTTGCCCCCTAAAGCAGTGCTGTGCTGTTTTGATTACTGTGACATGGTAATAAGTTTTAAGATTGGGAAGTGCAATTTCTCCAACTTCATTCTTCTTTCTCAATATGGATTTAGCTTTTCAGGGCCCCCTAACATTCTGCACAAACTTGATTATTGACTTTACCATTTCTGCAAAGAAGGCTGTTGGAATTTTTATTGGGATTGCATCAAATTTATAAATTGCCTTGGGTTGTAGTGACATCTTAATATTTAGTCTTCCAAACCATGAACACAGAGTATCCTTTCATTTATTTAATTCTTATTTAAATTCTTTTAGCAAGGTTTTGAATTTTTCTGTCTACAAGTCCTTTATGAGCTTGGTTAGATTTATTCCTAGATATTGGATTATTTCAGTTGCTATTGTGAATGGAATTTTTTCTTGATTTCTCATTCAATTGGTCATTGCTAATGGAGAAATATACTGCTGACAGTGGGGTGTTGATCTTGTACCCCGAAAATTTCCTAAATGTGTTTACTAGCTCTAGGAGATTTGTTGTAACGTTTTCAGGGTATTCTGTGTATAGGTTCATTTCATTTGCAAATAGTGAAAATTTTACTTCTACCTTCCAATTTGGAAGTCTTTTATTTCTTTTTATTGCTTAATTGCCCTGGCTAGAACATCCAGTGCAATGCTGAATAACAGTGGTGATAATGGGCATCCTTGTCTTGTTCCTAATTTTATAAAGAGAGCTTACAGTCTTTCACTATTAAGTAGAATGCTAGCTCTGTCCTTTTCATTATGTTCTCTATCATGTTTTTTTTTTATTTTTTTATTTTTTATTAACGGAAAGAAAAAAAAAAGAAATTAACACAACATTTAGAAATCATACCATTCTACATATGCACTCAGTAATTCTTAACATCATCACATAGATGCATGATCATTGTTTCTTAGTACATTTGCATCGGTTTAGAGGAACTAGCAACACAACAGAAAAAGATATAAAATGTTAATATAAAGAAAAGAAATAAAAGTAGTAGTAATAGTAAAAAACAACAACAACAAACAAACCAACAAGCAAACAAAAACAAAAAAAACCCTATAGCTCAGATGCAGCTTCATTCAGTATTTTAACATGATTACTTTACAATTAGGTATTATTGTGCTGTCCATTTTTGAGTTTTTGTATCTAGTCCTGTTGCACAGTCTGTATCCCTTCAGCTTCAATTACCCATTGTCTTACCCTGTTTCTAACTCCTGCTGAACTCTGTTACCAATGACATATTTCAAGTTTATTCTCGAATGTCCGTTCACATCAGTGGGACCATACAGTATTTGTCCTTTAGTTTTTGGCTGGATTCACTCAGCATAATATTCCCTAGGTCCATCCAGGTTATTACATGGTTCATAAGTTTATCTTGTCTTAAAGCTGCATAATATTCCATCGTATGTATATACCACAGTTTGTTTAGCCACTCTTCTGTTGATGGAGATTTTGGCTGTTTCCATCTCTTTGCAATTGTAAATAACGCTGCTATAAACATTGGTGTGCAAATGTCCGTTTGTGTCTTTGCCCTTAAGTCCTTTGAGTAGATACCTAGCAATGGTATTGCTGGGTCATATGGCAATTCTATATTCAGCTTTTTGAGGAACCGCCAAACTGCCTTCCACAGTGGTTGCACCCTTTGACATTCCCACCAACAGTGGATAAGTGTGCCTCTTTCTCCACATCCTCTCCAGCACTTGTCATTTTCTGTTTTGTTGATAATGGCCATTCTGGTGGGTGTGAGATGATATCTCATTGTGGTTTTGATTTGCATTTCTCTAATGGCCAGGGACATTGAGCATCTCTTCATGTGCCTCTTGGCCATCCATATTTCTTCTTCTGGTAGGTGTCTGTTTAAGTCTTTTTCCCATTTTGTAATTGGGTTGGCTGTCTTTTGTTGTTGAGTTGAATAATCTCTTTATAAATTCTGGATACTAGACCTTTATCTGATATGTCGTTTCCAAATATTGTCTCCCATTGTGTAGGCTGTCTTTCTACTTTCTTGATGAAGTTCTCTGATGCACAAAAGTGTTTAATTTTGAGGAGCTCCCATTTATTTATTTCCTTCTTCAGTGTTCTTGCTTTAGGTTTAAGGTCCATAAAACCACCTCCAGTTGTAAGATCCATAAGATATCTCCCAACATTTTCCTCTAACTGTTTTATGGTCTTAGACCTAATGTTTAGATCTTTGATCCATTTTGAGTTAACTTTTGTATAGGGTGTGAGAGATGGGTCTTCTTTCATTCTTTTGCATATGGATATCCAGTTCTCTAGGCACCATTTATTGAAGAGACTGTTCTGTCCCAGGTGAGTTGGCTTGACTGCCTTATCAAAGATCAAATATCCATAGATGAGAGGGTCTATATCTGAGCACTCTATTCGATTCCATTGGTCGATATATCTATCTTTATGCCAATACCATGCTGTTTTGACCACTGTGGCTTCATAATATGCCTTAAAGTCAGGCAGCGCGAGACCTCCAGCTTCGTTTTTTTTCCTCAAGATGTTTTTAGCAATTCGGGGCACCCTGCCCTTCCAGATAAATTTGCTTATTGGTTTTTCTATTTCTGAAAAATAAGTTGTTGGGATTTTGATTGGTATTGCATTGAATCTGTAAATCAATTTAGGTAGGATTGACATCTTAACTATATTTAGTCTTCCAATCCATGAACACGGTATGCCCTTCCATCTATTTAGGTCTTCTGTGATTTCTTTTAGCAGTTTTTTGTAGTTTTCTTTATATAGGTTTTTTGTCTCTTTGGTTAAATTTATTCCTAGGTATTTTATTCTTTTAGTTGCGATTGTAAATGGGATTCGTTTCTTGATTTCCGCCTCAGCTTGTTCATTACTAGTGTATAGAAAAGCTACAGATTTTTGAATGTTGATCTTGTAGCCTGCTACTTTGCTGTACTCATTTATTAGCTCTAGTAATTTTGTTGTGGATTTTTCTGGGTTTTCTACATATAGTATCATATCGTCTGCAAACAGTGATAGTTTTACTTCTTCCTTTCCAATTTTGATGCCTTGTATTTCTTTTTCTTGTCCAATTGCTCTGGCTAGAACTTCCAACACAATGCTGAATAATAGTGGTGATAGTGGACATCTTGTCTTGTTCCTGACCTTAGGGGGAAAGTCTTCAATTTTTCCCCATTGAGGATGATATTAGCTGTGGGTTTTTCATATATTCCCTCTATCATTTTAAGGAAGTTCCCTTGTATTCCTATCTTTTGAAGTGTTTTCAGCAGGAAAGGATGTTGAATCTTGTCAAATGCCTTCTCTGCATCAATTGAGATGATCATGTGATTTTTCTGCTTTGATTTGTTGATATGGTGTATTACATTAATTGATTTTCTTATGTTGAACCATCCTTGCATACCTGAGATGAATCCTACTTGGTCATGATGTATAATTCTTTTAATGTGTTGTTGGATACGATTTGCTAGAATTTTATTGAGGATTTTTGCATCTGTATTCATTAGAGAGATTGGTCTGTAGTTTTCTTTTTTTGTAATATCTTTGCCTGGTTTTGGTATGAGGGTGATGTTGGCTTCATAGAATGAATTAGGTAGTTTTCCCTCCACTTCAATTTTTTTGAAGAGTTTGAGGAGAGCTGGTACTAATTCTTTCTGGAATGTTTGATAGAATTCACATGTGAAGCCGTCTGGTCCTGGACTTTTCTTTTTAGGGAGCTTTTGAATAACTAATTCAATCTCTTTACTTGTGATTGGTTTGTTGAGGTCATCTATTTCTTCTTGAGTCAAAGTTGGTTGTTCATGTCTTTCCAGGAACCTGTCCATTTCTTCTAAATTGTTGTATTGATTAGCGTAAAATTGTTCATAGTATCCTGTTATTAGCTCCTTTATTTCTGTGAGGTCAGTAGTTATGTCTCCTCTTTCATTTCTAATCTTATTTATTTGCATCCTCTCTCTTCTTCTTTTTGTCAATCTTGCTAAGGGCCCATCAATCTTGTTGATTTTCTCATAGAACCAACTTCTGGTCTTATTGATTTTCTCTATTGTTTTCATGTTTTCAATTTCATTTATTTCTGCTCTAATCTTTGTTATTTCTTTCCTTTTGCTTGCTTTGGGATTAGTTTGCTGTTCTTTCTCCAGTTCTTCCAAGTGGACAGTTAATTCCTGCATTTTTGCCTTTTCTTCTTTTCTGATAAAGGCATTTAGGGCAATAAATTTCCCTCTTAGCACTGCCTTTGCTGCGTCCCATAAGTTTTGATATGTTGTGTCTTCATTTTCATTTGCCTCTAGGTATTTACTAATTTCTCTTGCAATTTCTTCTTTGACCCACTCGTTGTTTAAGAGTGTGTTGTTGAGCCTCCATGTATTTATGAATTTTCTGGCACTCCGCCTATTATTGATTTCCAACTTCATTCCTTTATGATCCGAGAAAGTGTTGTGTATGATTTCAATCTTTTTAAATTTGTTAAGACTTGCTTTGTGACCCAGCATATGGTCTATCTTTGAGAATGATCCATGAGCACTTGAAAAAAAGGTGTATCCTGCTGTTGTGGGATGTAATGTCCTATAAATGTCTGTTAAGTCAAGTTCATTTATAGTAATATTCAGGTTCTCTATTTCTTTATTGATCCTCTGTCTAGATGTTCTGTCCATTGATGAGAGTGGTGAATTGAAGTCTCCAACTATTATGGTATATGTGTCTATTTCCCTATTCAGTGTTTGCAGTGTATTCCTCATGTATTTTGGGGCATTCTGATTCGGTGCGTAAATGTTTATGATTGTTATGTCTTCTTGCTTAATTGTTCCTTTTATGAGTATATAGTGTCCTTCTTTGTCTCTTTTAACTGTTTTACATTTGAAGTCTAACTTGTTGGATATTAGTATAGCCACTCCTGCTCTTTTCTGGTTGTTATTTGCATGAAATATCTTTTCCCAACCTTTCACTTTCAACCTATATTTATCTTTGGGTCTAAGATGTGTTTCCTGTAGACAGCATATAGAAGGATCCTGTTTTTTAATCCATTCTGCCAGTCTATGTCTTTTAATTGGGGAATTCAGTCCATTGACATTTAGAGTTATTACTGTTTGGATAATATTTTCCTCTACCATTTTGCCTTTTGTATTATATGTATCATATCTGACTTTCCTTCTTTCTACACTTTTCTCCATGTCTCTCTCTTCTGTCTTTTTGTATCTGACTCTAGTGCTTCCTTTAGTATTTCTTGCAGAGCTGGTCTCTTGGTCACAAATTCTCTTAGTGACTTTTTGTCTGAGAATGTTTTAATTTCTCCCTCATTTTTGAAGGACAATTTTGCTGGATATAGGAGTCTTGGCTGGCAGTTTTTCTCTTTTAGTAACTTAAATATATCATCCCACTGTCTTCTAGCTTCCATGGTTTCTGCTGAGAAATCTACACATAGTCTTATTGGGTTTCCCTTGTATGTGACGGATTGTTTTTCTCTCGCTGCCTTCAAGATCCTCTCTTTCTCTTTGACCTCTGACATTCTAACTAGTAAGTGTCTTGGGGAACACCTATTTGTGTCTAATCTCTTTGGGGTGCGCTGCACTTCTTGGATCTGTAATTTTAGGTCTTTCATAAGAGTTGGGAAATTTTCAGTGATAATTTCTTCCATTAGTTTTTCTCCTCCTTTTCCCTTCTCTTCTCCTTCTGGGATACCCACTACACGTATATTTGTACGGTTCACATTGTCCTTGAGTTCCCTGATACCTTGTTCAAATTTTTCCATTCTTTTCCGGATAGTTTCTGTTTCTTTTTGGAATTCAGATGTTTCATCCTCCAAATCACTAATTCTATCTTCTGTTTCTTTAAATCTGTCATTGTAGGTATCCATTGTTTTTTCCATCTTTTCTACTTTATCTTTCATTTCCATAAGTTCTGTGATTTGTTTTTTCAGTTTTTCTATTTCTTCTTTATGTTCAGCCCATGTCTTCTTCATGTCCTCCGTCAATTTATCGATTTCGTTTTTGAAGAGGTTTTCCATTTCTGTTCGTATATTCAGCATTAGTTGTTTCAGCTCCTGTATCTCATTTGAACTATTGGTTTCTTCGTTTGACTGGGCCATATGTTCAATTTTCTGAGCGTGATCCGTTATCTTCTGCTGGCGTCTGGGCATTTAGTCAGATTTCCCCGGGTGTTCGACCCCACAGGTTGAAAGATTTTTCTGTGCAATCTCTGGGTTCTGTTCTTCCTATCCTGCCCAGTTGGTGGTGCTCGTGGCACATGCCTGTCTGTGGGTTCCACCAGCGAAAGTTGCTGTGGGTCCCTCAACTCTGGAAAACTCTCGCCGTAGGGGAGGTTCGGCAGCCGAAGTGTCTTGGAAGAATGCCAGCCGTCCCGGGGTTCCAAACGCGGGGAGGGTCGCCGGCCGTCGCAGCACAGGAGAGCGTCCGGCCAAATTAGCCAGTCGGCCCGGGGCACCAAGCGTGGCGGGAGGGCGCCAGCTGTCGCAGCCTGGGAGAGTGCACTGTTCCCAGCCGACGGGGGAGTCACGTGTTTGGAAGGGATCCCCCGGTCACTGTTCTCCGCAGTCTGGGGATTTCCGACCCAATTATCTCAGTTGTTCCGGGGGGTCTCGTGTGGTGGGGGCACCAGCCACCGCAGCCTAAGGGGACCGCCTGTCCAATTCTACCAGCTGGCCCGGGAAGGTGGAAGGGAGGGACTCCGGTTGCTTGCCGTCCCACCCAGGAGAGCCCGTGCCCCTTGGTGATCTCACCGGAGCTGGTTCTCCCAGATAGTCAGCCATTCCAGGATGGGGTACGCTGTCCCTTTGATCTTCCTGGTGGCTCCGGGAGCTGCTCTGTATTATCTCCACTCCCCCAGTAGCTGTTCTGGAGGAGGAAAGGTGAGGGCGGCAAGGCTGTCGAGGCTGGTGGCGGAGGAGCACGGTGAAGGCGGGGGAAGAGGGCACCGTGGTGGTTGGAGAGCAGCCAGAGCAGGAGGGGGAGGAGGGGGGAGAAGGAGGGCGGGCGGCTCGGCTGCTGTGGGGCGTGGGCGCCGCGCGGCGGGCCGGCGGAGAAAGAGAGGGGAGAAGGAGGGCGGGCGGCTCGGCTGCTGCGGGGCGTGGGCGCCGCGCGGCGGGCCGGCAGAGAAAGAGAGGGGAGAAGGAGGGCGGGCGGCTCGGCTGCTGTGGGGCGTGGGCGCCACGCGGTGGGCCGGCGGAGAAAGAGAGGGGAGAAGGAGGGCGGGCGGCTCGGTCAATCATGTTTTGAAGCATTCTTTTATTCCTAGTGTTCTAAGTGTTTATATGGAGAAAGAGGGCTATATCTTGGCTTTTCTGCTTCAATTCAAATGATCATGTGGGTTTTTTCCTTCATCCTATTAATGTAGTGTATTACATTCATTGATTTTCTTATATTGAACCAGGCTTGCACACAAGGGATAAATCCCATTTGATCATTATGTGTAGTTCTTTACAAATGCTGTTGGATTCTGTTTGGTAGTATTTTGTTGAGGATTTTTGCACCTATAGTCATCAGAGATATGAGTCTGTAATTTTCTTTTCTAATAGAATCAGTATCAGGTTTTGTTATGAGGATGATGTCCTCATAGAGTGAATTATGGAGTGTTCCCTCTTCTTCCACTTTTTTGAATAGTCTGAGCTTAAATGTAATTAATTCATCTTGGAATTTTTTGTAGAACTCTCCTATGAAGCCATCTCATCTTGGATTTTTATTTTGGGGGAGGTTTTTGATTAGCAATGCAATCTCTTTACTAGTAATTGGTTTGTTAAGATATTCTATTTCTTCTTAAGTTAATGTAGGTAGTTTGTGTGTTTTTAAGAATTTGTCCATTTCATCTAGGTTATCTGTTTTAATAGCATACCTTTGTTCACTGTATCCACTTATAAACCTTTTTTATCTGAACAGGTACAATAGTAATACCTCCCTTTTCATTTCTGATTTTCATTATTTGTATCCTGTCTTTTATTTATTTTTTTTGTCAGTCCAGCTAACAGTTTGATGATTGTATTGATCTTTTCAGAGAGCTAACTTTTGGTTTTGTGTTTTTCTCTATTTTTTTGTTTACTATTTCATTTATTTCCATTCTGATCTTTCTTATTTTCTTATTTCTGCTCATTTTGTGTTTAGTTTACTGTTTTAGTTCTGTCAGTTCGAGATTAAGTCTGTGATTTGGAGTTCCTTTTCTTTTTTAATTTCATCATTTAAAGTGTTAATTTCCCTCCCTGCGCTGCATTCATTGCATTCCAAATGTTTTGGCATGTTGTATTTTCATTTATCTAGAAATATTTCCTAATTTTGCTTCTGACTTACTTTTTAACTCATTGGTTGCTTAAGAGTAGGTTGTTTAATTTCAATGTATATTTGGATTTTTCTTTTCTCCCTCTGTTACTGATTTCTAGCTTCAGCCTGTTGTGGTCAAAGTACATACATTGTATGATTTCAGTATTTTTCAATTTATTGAGACTTGTTTGGTGATGCAACATATTATCTTTGTCTATCTTAGAAATGATCCATGTGTACTCAATAAAAATGTGTTTTTGCTTGGTGCAATGTTTTGTGTGTTAGGTCTACTTGGTGAGCATATCTTTCAAGTTCTATACTTCCCTATTTATCAACTGATGAATGTTTTATCCATTATTGAGAGTGGTGTTCTAAAGTCTCCTACTGCTAATGTACAACCACCAATTTCTCCCTTCATGTTTGTCAGTATTTGCTTCATATAGCTGAGGTTTATATATACTTACAGTTGTTACATCTTCCTGTTTAAATTGTCAAGTTTATCTGTAGTCAAAGGTCATCTTTTTCCATCTTAACTGTATTTGACAAAGTTTATTTTATCTGATAGTAGGAGAGTCATCCAAGCTTTATTGGTTACTACTTGCATGATACAATTTTCCATATTTTCATTCTCAACATATATGTACTTTTGATTTTAAGCTGAGTATCTTGCAGACAGCATATCATTTGGTCATACTTTTATGTCCATTCTGTTGATCTCTGCCTTTTGACTGGAGAGTTTAGTCCATTTACAGTTAAAATTGCTACTGATAATATGGGTCTTTCTTCTTCCATTTTGTTATTTATCCTTTGTAAGTCTTGTAACTTTTTTGTCTCTCATTTCTGTTAAAGCCTCTTTTTATATTTATTTCCTTTCTTGTGTTGGAGCATATTTGAATGCCTTCTCAATTCCATCTGAATAATTTTATGTTTTCCTTGTGGTTACCATGAGGTTAAAATTTAATATCCTAAATATATAACATTTATATGTGGTTTGATAACTACTTAACCTCAATAGTATGCACATAAAATTTTCCCATACCTCTCTTCCCCACCATTCATTTTGCACTCATTACCACTTATATCTTTTTACATTATATGTCCAAAAACCTAGATGTATCATTGCTTTTTATGCATGTGCAACTCAGCATTTCTAAGATGTAGGAAGAGGAGTTTTTACCAAATACAATAATATTGGCATTTATAATTGCACAAATAGTTAGCTTTCTCATAGGTCTTTATTTCTTTATGCCGCTTCAAACCATTGTTTAGTATCCCTTCCTTTTCTAAAGAACCCCCTTTGGTATTGTTTGTAGGGCAGGTCTAGTGGTGATGATCTCCCTCAGCTTTTCTTTATGTGAGAATGTCTTAATCTTTCCCTCAGGTTTGAAAGAGATTCCTACAAAATGTAAAATTCTTGGCTGAAAATTGTTTTCCATCAACACTTTATGTATTTCAACCCATTATTTTCCTTCCTCCATGGTTTCTGATGAGGAATCATCCATTAATCTAATTGGGGCTACCTTGTGCATAACATGTTGATTTCTCTTGCTGCTTTCAAAACTCACTACATGTTCTTTGCATTTGAAAGTGTAATCAATATATGAAGAGGTGTATTTTTTTTCATGTTTTTTGCTGTTTGGTGTTCTCTGAGCTTTTGGATCATATATTCACATCTTTTGCTAAGTTTGGGAAGTTCCCTGTCATATTCCATTGACTTTTCCTATTTGACTATTTCCTCTACCACTTTCTTTTCCTACTGAGACTCCCGTAATGCATATACCATTGTGACTGATGGTGTGCTATGGCTTTCTTAAGTTATTTTTGCTTTAAATATTTTTTTTATTTCTACTCCTCAGCCTGACTCATTTCAAATCTCTTATCTTCAAGTTTACTGATTCTTTCTTTTGCCAAATCCAATCTGCTTTTGAATCTTTCCTCAGCATTTTTTATTTCATTTATTGTGGTCTTCAACTCCAGTAGTTCTTTTTGGTTCCTTTTTAAAATTTCTATCTCTTTTATGAGAATCTCATGTTGTTCCTTCATTGTTTTCCTGATGTCCTTTAGTTCTTTCTCTGTACTTTTCTTTATCACTGAAGCATTTTAAAAAATCATTTTATTAAAGGCTTTGTTGGGTGTGTCTACATTCTGATCTCTTCCATTGGTGATTTCTGTATTTTTATCCTTTTCCTTTGGATTGGCCATCACTCCCTGTTCCTTTTGTTGTTTTATTACTCTTATTGTAAACTGTACATTTTAATATTTTTAAATGTTAACTCTGGGATTTTCTCCCTGAGATGTCTGCTTCTTGGTTTGTAACTCACTGTAGATAAGACAGAGATTTTCTTGAGCTTCAGCCTTCCTATCATAAAGGTCTCCCCTAGGCAAATACAGTGTGCAGGGTTTTTCTTGTCCTTTTTCAGCTCTTCCTTGCCCTGGGCTTTTGATTGCTAATTATATTGGAGTTCCCCTATTTATAGTTTGGTTATCCCTTTTGCTAACCAGGAGACAGGGTTCCCTCTTCTGGGTGTTTGAATCTGCCAAGCCTTTTCCTTAGACTGTCTGCCTCTAAAGTTTTTATAATTCTTTCATTGTTTCAAGCTGTTTTTGCCTGGATGGCAAATTCTGGGAGGAGGACCAAGTCAGAAGAGGATTTTCCCTAGTTAGTCTTCCAGCCAAAACAGTCCAGGAACCCATGAAAAGTGTGCAGTTCAGTTCCAAAGTGTCCTGTGGAGAGAACCAGGAAGTATTCCAAACTCTTCTCTGAAGACTCCCCAAAGCTGAGCTTTCCTTGCCTGCCTAGCAAATGTAGTTCTTCGGCTAACCATCCCCCACAGTCATGAAGAAATTTAGCATCTTTAAATTTCCAGCACCAGAGCACCTGTCCAGGAAGGGTTGAAACAATGGCTGCTGCTACCTTGTCCATGACTGGGTGAAAAGTAGCTGCCCTCAGAGCTGAGAACCAATGATCTGAATTTTCTAATCAAAAGCTGTGATCAGTGATTGGTTGTAGCCACCCCTGTTTTTGGGGAAGAGGATTTTTACATCCTTTTCTGTCACCAGCAGCTAGACAGGGACTGGCCCCTATGGCAGCCTGCCATAATGGTGTGGGATAGGCCCAAATAACCACTGTTTGGAGAAAGAAATTTACAATTCTTTACCATAATTTATCTGCCTCTTCCTCCCTCTCTTCCCTTGATGCTGAACAGTGTTCTTCTAACCTCTGGAGTTTAAAAATAATTGTTTCAGACACTTTCTGCCTGTTTAAAAGCTGTTTTGGTAGAAGGATGATGGAGCTTTCTACTCAACCATCTTTCCTGGAAGGTCCACTCTGATGTTCATATGCAGAAGAGTGATGTGCTTTCATTTGTGCTTTGTGATAAATATGATGTTGTATGAAAGAAGGAATGCATTTTTGAAAAACATAGAGCTGCTAAAAAAATTCAAGTGAATGTAGAAGAAGACAAATTACAGACATAATTAAAGTAAAAACTTTTGTTTAAACAATTGCGTTTGAGCCAAAATTGTAGGAATAAAACAGTTTGGAATGAATGTTGGTTTCTGTTTCTGGTTATGATGTTGTAAACAGAATGAGGCTACTTTCACCATTATAAATAACTATAAAAGAGGACACTGTATGGAAAATTTTTTTAAATATTAGCCAACAAACAGGTTAAGACTGGAAATCTGATTAAAGGGAAGCTCATGACAATTATCCATCTTTCTGCCTAAGGGAAGTTTCCCCAATATGGTGCAAGGAGCTAGAGCCCAAGGAAAGCATAATGTTCCACTGCAGTGAGAAGACCATCATTTGAAGTCAGAACTGCTGAATCAGCTGGGAACACTCAGACAAGGTTTATAGTGGAAAGGGGACAGATATATGATTTAGGCGTGCCCATAATCTTTGGGAAGAGCTGGCCAGCACCTGTGCAGGAAGAGACAATCTGAGGTTATTAGAGAGCAATTGCTATGGGGTTGGACTAGAACAGAAAGAACTCTTTAATACATCACTGACACTCCTGGCAGCCAGATAAGGTACCAACATGCTGCTCTCACAGAGCCTAAAACCAAGCTCTAGCAAGAGCTTGGGAGACCAAATCAGAGACTGGGCCCCATCCAGCTTATTTAAATAATTCAAATGTTTAAATTATTTAGCAGAATTTAAATAACATTTCCATCCAAGTAAATCATAAAGCAAAGCCTAAGTTCAAGTGAATGCCACAGTAATTGATATGCATTCATAAGTTACAAAACAGCCATAGAAGCAAAAGTAAAATGAGCCATACTTATGAAAACAAGTAGTCAACAGATTTCAAACCCTAAATGGCTAAAATGTTGAATATGATAGCAAAGGATATTAATGCAGCTATTAAAATGTGCTCAGAAAATTGAAGTTAGATATGTTCTTAATGCATGAACATTTAGGGAAATCTCAAAAGAAAAATGGGAACCATACAAATGTAAATTCTAGAATTCTTACAATAACAATAATGAAAATTTCACTTGATGCTTATAAAAGAAAACTGGAAATAGTAGAATAAAGAGTTGTGGAACTTGAAGAAAGATCAAAAGAAATTCTCCAACCTTAACAACTTAGATAGTAGAAAATATTGAGTCAGATTAAAGAGTTCCACATTGCTGGTGGGAGTGAATATTATAACCACTTTGAGAAACAATTTGACAATTTCTTACAAAGGTTAAATATTGAATTCCCATATGATATAGAAATTGCTCCTCTATATTTTTATTCAAGAGAAATGGAAACATAGGTCCATAAAAAGACTTGCATATGAATGCCCATGCCACCATTATTTAGAATAGATGAAAGCTGGAAACAACCCAAGTGGTCATTGACGGTGCATGAATAAACATTTACTGGTATATTCATATAAATAAAAATACTCACCATCAAAAATAACAAAATTCATGATCTACTGATTTTCCTGACAGCACGGATGAATTTCAAAAACATGCTGAGCCAAGTAAACCAAGCTTTTCAGATGATTTCATTTATGTGAAATCCCAAAAGAGGCAAAACACACAGTGATAGAAATCAGATATGTGGTTGCTTCATTGCTTCAGGTAAGGCCTCAGTGAAGAGATTAACTGCAGAAGAGCAGGAGGTATCTTTCTGGGGTGATAAAATGTTATGTGTCTTTATTGGGGTGATGATTATACAGATATGAATATTGTTAAAAATTATCACTTTAAATATGCATATTTTATTGCTTGTTACTTTTCCACAATAGCATTGATTTAAGAGATGAATTGTTACCTAGTCAAAATTTTGGTGATTTAAAAATAAACTGTATTAAATTGAATCTAAATACATACTTTTTGTGAAACAAAATATAAAAGTGAAGTAAGGCATGTACTTTGCTCATTATAAAATTGTCTAAGTATTTGTTTAGTTTTTATATTATATTTTCATTTTTGTAAGTGTCAAATATATGTAGGTATACACATATACTAAATGCATACTGGTAAAGATTACTTCAGTTGAATTATTATAATTATAAAATAAGCTAGCATAATGTCAAACAATTTTTAAAGGCATAAATAAGGCAGATTTTCAAAATAAAAAGGAATATATACAAAACATTCATTTTAAAACACAGTTACTAAAATTCACCATTATAAAAATCTATGCAATTAATACTTTAAAGTTTTGAATAAATTATTTATTTTGCATTTTGTTTTTCTAATAGCACAGTACTGAACATCTTTTAATAACTGGACCTTTGGGATTAACCAACTGACGACCCTCATTTTACATTGGGATCAGTTTTTATTTGTTGCACCATATTGTGTTTTCCTTGTTCAGCTACAGAGTTGATTGAATGTGTTTTGATTGCAGTGTGTATGTGTGTCCACATTTAATTTTTTTTGAAATTGCAGTTAAGGCAATACAATAATTGAAAGCATATATGGGTTTCTTTTAACTTTTATTCCCTTGTGTTTTAGTTTCCTGGGCTACACAAGCAAATACCATTAAATGGATGGGATTAAATGATAGGTTCTTTAGTGGCCTCACTCTCTTGGCCCAAAGATTACTTCAGTCCAGACCTCAACTTCTATGGTTCTGCCCTTGAAGACGTTCTTTTTCAATTTGTACCTTCTCTGTTCCTTTATGTCAAGACTGGCACTGGTTCTGCTCATAAAATCTCACAAAAACTTGTCAGTTTTGCATGTGGTTCATGAGATCTAAAACATCAGACAATAGAGCCTTCCATAGATCTTTTCAGAATTCCTGCATTTCCAGTTTTGCCTTCTATTGTAATGTCTAAATGGTTATATGCTCAGTTAAACCTTCACATGGAGCACTATTCCCTATGGGCACTCTTTCTAGAAGCTCAGAATTTCCCAAACCATCCATTTCAACTCATTTTATCCCTTTCATTTCACATTTTACTATAAGCTTCAAGAAGAAGCCAAGCTGCACTTTTCACGCTCAGCTTGGAAATTTCTTCAGTTAAATATCCACGTTCATCACTCTCAAGTTCTGCCTTCCATCCAACATCAGAACTCAATTTTACCAAGTTCTTTGTCACTTCAAAACAAGGGTCACATTTCCTCCAGTTTCCAATGACATGTTCATCATTTCCTTCTAAAGGCCTCATTTGAGGTACCTTCACCATCCATCTTTCTACCAACAGTCTCTTCAAAGCAATCTAAGCTTTTTCTATCTAGCACCTCATGATTCTCCCAGCCTCTACCCATTACCCATTTCAAAGCCATTTCCACATTTTTCATAATTCTAACAGTAGCATCCCTCTCTCCCAGTACCAATATTTGTTCTAGTTTCCTGGGCTACTCAAGCAAATGCAATTGAAAAGGTCAAACAATTGATTCACACCCACTAAAATGGATTACCTTCAAGAACATGTTTTTCTGGTGTTAAAAATCTTCAAACACCACACCTTGTATAGAAAGTCATGCGATATTGCATCATAGTTAATTGACCATTAAACATTTACTGAAAAAGTAAATTAACCTACATAAGTATAAATTTCAGTGTTCCCCTGAGAAAACTGCATTTGAAATCAAAGGTGCTTATAGGAATGAATCCAAGCCCCACCTAAGCAGGCAACATTTCAGAAATAACTAATGTTTATTGATTTGCTGCACTGTGTGGGGACCTGTACTAAGCTCTGAGAATACAAACTTAAATTAGATATTTTGTCTGCACATAAGGCAGGCATAATCTTGGAACTCTGTCTTTAAATTAATATTTTCTCTAGAAAGGCAGAAATCTGGTGGACTGAACCTGTTGTGTATGGGCAGGCTCTAATATTATATTTAGAATAAATATCAGAGCTTGGTATAATTGTTCAGAAAAAATAGAATACTCTGGCTTCTTGTCTTGGTTTTACCGTGAAAAGCTGTATATGAGCGTAAGAGCTATAGAAAAAAGCCATCTTCAGAACACCAGAGGCATAAATATTTGGAGATAAGAGAGTTGATGGGACTGGACATACCTGAAAAGTAGGAAAAATAGATAATAGATGGAGATATAAGACTGGTCCTCTTGAAGGTTGGCTGCACCTAAACATTCCAGTACCTTCTGTAACTTAAAGAACAAAATCACTGCCACCAATAGAATAAGAGAAGGACAATTCTTGGACTAAGAACAGATGGTAATTACAAATTTGGGATCTGGTCTATGGCTAAGGGAATGCCATATGGTACAGGAGCCTCACTTCCTTGATAATCCCAGGGGAGGAAAATGGATTAGGATGGGTGTTAAATAAATATTTGTCAAATCAGAAAAAGAACAGCGCCTATGGGTGCCTGTAATAAATGAATTCTGTACTCCCATGTAGACATGTTCCAAATCTTAATCTGCATTTTTGTGGGTGTGAATGCATTATAAATAGAATATCTTGCAGGTATTATTTTTAAATAAGGTTTGACCCAACTGAATGAAGGTGGTCTTAGTCAACATTACAAGATGACTTAAAAAGAGAGAAGCATAAGATAGCATAGGCAGAAGCCAGAAGTTAGTGGAAACTGGAAGAGCAGAAAGAGGACATCACCATTAACTGGAGGAAGGGGACACAGCCAAGGACCCTCAAGGATGGCCCACAGCCAGTATCAGAATGCTACAGATGCCTGGAGAAGCAGACTTTCCAATATCTTGATTGGGGACATCTAACCTCAGAGCCAATTTCTTGCATGGTATTTGTAATAGCAGCCTGGAGGGCTGGCAGTGTCTGCAAGGAATCTGAGTCCTCTGAAAATGTAGGCAGAATTTGGGGTGTATTGTTTTGTTGCATTTTTCTACAGAGGAAGATTCATAGCATTTTTTAGATCTGTGAAATGTTCTTACATGAAATGGTTAAGAATCACTGTTTTACAGCAATAAGTTGCTTTTGCACATATGAAACATTAAATAATTGTGAAGGGATGATTTTTTTGAGAGGTCATTTAAGGCAGGTATGCTTATGAAAGTCAAGGCATATTTAAGAGACAAAGGATGGACAGTTAGAAATAGTAAAAAGAAGAAGGCCAAGCCACAGGAAATAGACCAACTTTCCCTGGATCACACAAAGACAGAGACAGAGGTACATATCCCTATGATAATGACAAATAAACTGTGACTTCCTCAAAAACAAGGATAACCATACCAACAAAAAAACTATACAGACTATATTTTCAAAAAAGGATTCAAAAATAGCTTCAAAATGTCCCTCTTTCTGTTTGTGCATTTATGTTCATCACTCAATGCATAATTAATCTTCACATCCTGCTCATTTGCACTGTGGAAAGAATACAAAGAAACATCCAGTGTGATTTTTGAGAGTGATAATGATCCTATAAAAAGAAGGTAATTCATTTTCTTGTGGGCTTTAAATAAAACAAGCTCTTTAAATAATGAAAAAGTTCTGACCTAAACAAAACAAAACAAAACAAAAAACCTCCCCGTAGCTGTTGGAAATGAAGACAGTACTAGGTGTATAATTTGCACTTATCCTTCTAGCAACTGCTGTGTGTCTTTGGTTCCTGGAGAGGTGAATAAGGGAGAGTGGAGTTAGAGAGTCTAGCACTGGCCTCACCTGTTTTTTCCAGAACAGCTCAGTTATTTTCTTCTTTATGTATCAGAATTCCATACACAATTTCCTACTTGAGAAATAAATGTCAGTGCCCCTTCCCCCCACCACATGTCAACATATTTGGGCTGAATGAGTCTGACACCAATTCTAGGTACTCCATGGCGCAGTGTGCTTACAAGCCTGCAAGACTGAGTGTTTTCAGTTTCTCAAGCTTATCCTCCTGGCTGTGGTTCCAGGCCTTTGCCCTTATATTTTTATATAAATGATCTCTATCCACCATCTCACAAATGACAGCCTTTCACAGCTAAATAACATACCCCTGATCATCATTTGCCAGGGCTATTGTGACAAATACCACACACTACTTGGATTAGATAACAAGAACCCATGAGCTCACAGTTTGGAAGTCAGAAGTCCCAAATCAAGGTGTGTGAAAGAAAGGCCACTCTTTCTCTTGGAATCTGTAGGGTTCGGTGCTAGCTTTTTGCAACCCTTGAGGTTCCTTTTGCTTGTAAATGCATCTCTATCTCTGTCAAATGGTGATCTCTCTTTCTCTTCTGGTTTCTCCTTCTGTGCCCAATTTCCTTTGCTTTTAAGAATTCTAATCATATTAGATTAAAGCCAACTTGATTCAGTCTGGACTACTTTACTAATAAAATATTCCAAATTTCAATTTACAAATGGGTTCACATCTACGGGCCCAGGAATTAGGACATGTCAGGACATGAGTCAATCTCTAAACTCCTTTTCGGATGGAGTTCGACATTATCTTCTGGGGGACCCCTCCTGGTTTCCATGATGCCCCCATATGGCTTTGCTGGGGGTTGAATCATGTCCCCCACAAAAGACATGTTCAAGTCTTAATCTACATTCCTGTGGGTGCAAACACATTTGTAAATAAATGTTTGAATGTGTTAAGGTGAATCAGAGTGAGGACCCATTTGTGAATAGGATCTTCATAGATCCTGTTAGGTGTGGCCAAACTGAACAAAGGTAGCCCTAATCTAAATGACTGAGACCTCGTTAGGGGAGGAAACTTGGATGTCAGAAGTTAAAGAAAACCACAGGAAGAGATCTAGGACAGTGCCATGTGCTGGAGGACAGTCATCACCAGAACTCTACCAACCTCAGAATAAAAGCACAGCCTTGCTGACATGCTGATTTTGGACTTAGCTTTCAAAACCATGAGACAACAATGGCTTGCTGTTTAAGATCATTTATTGTGTGAGGTATTTGTCATAGCAACTCTGGCAAACTAAGACATCCACCATGTCCTCAAAACACAGTTATATGATTTGTGAACCACCCCCTGTAGGTTGCAAGCTCCTTGAGAAATCCCAGTGGCTAGCCAACTTTACTGAAGTGAACTGAAAGACAACTGAAAATTGCCTGTATGTGGCTTTCTGGTGATGAAGTATGTCATGCTCATGCCAAAAATATCCCAGGGAATTCTACAGTCCATTAATCAGTCATATAGAGTATCAGAGATGAAAGTCTACTCAGGGACTTTCATACGCTGTTCTGGCTTTATTTTAAGCTACCTAAACCATCCAAAGTGAAAGTATTAATAGTAGACAGCAATGAGAAATGAATTTTGAGAAACAAATTTTACTTCAGGGTGGTAAACAGAGAAGACATCAACTTAATTTAGGTGAATGGAAAATGACTAGATTTATAGGACTGATGACATTTGAAAACAAGAGAAAATATTTCTAGAATATGAAGATATTATGAGTTGTATTTTACAACTATTCATTACAGAACATTTTAAAATAACATATTTCAGTTATTATTTTAATCCATCATTTAGTAGTCATATGAAAAATCCTATATTTTTAATTCTAGGAGCACCTCAAGTGTCTTTTTATGAAACATCCTCAATTTAAAGATGAGAAAGCCATCCAAAATCATGTGACTTACTTTGTCTGCACAAAGAATCCGTGTCTCAGGACTCCACATCTATTATCCTAAATATTCCTCACACCATGGTATGGATGATTCACTTAATTTCATAATCTTGTAAGCAATCTTTCTCTTTATGTCAAATATTTTTAATTTTTACAAAGTTCGTTTAGGATGCAACAATTGCACAGCTCTTTTCTACACACAAACTCCCCCCTTTCCCATCTCCCCATGTACTCCTCACTCAGTAATCTCTAATCTGCCTTCTGTTGCTGAATTTGCTATTTCTAGTCACCTTTTATAAGAGATATCATGCAATATTTGTCATTATGTGGCTTGCTTATTTTACTAAAAATGACATTTTCAACTTTCTTCCACTTTGCTGCATGTCCTATAACTTATTTTTTTCTTATGGCCAAATAATAGTCCATTGTATGACTATATCACATTTTGTTTATCCATTCTTTTGTTGATGGACATTTGGTTTGTTTCAAGCATAGGCTATTCTGTATAAAGCTGCAATAAACAATGGTAGACAAATATCTGTGACCCAGTTTTCACTTTTTGGGCATATACTCAGAAGTGGGATTATCAGGTCAAATGGCAATTCTCTATTTAACTACCTGAGGAACCGCCACGATGCTTTCCAGAGTAGCTGCACCATTTTACATCCCACCAACAATGAATGAATGTTCCTATTTCTCCACATCCTCTACAACACTTGCTATTTTCCACTTTTTTAATAGTAGCCATTCTTGTGGCTGTAAAATGGCATCTTATTATGGTTTTGATTTCTATTTCTGCAATGGCTAATTATTTTGAGCATCTTTCATGTGTTTATTGGTCATTTGCGCATTTTCTTTGGAGAAATTTCTATTCAAGTCCTTTGCCCATTTTTTTATTTTAAATCTTTTTGTTGTTCTTTATCTATCCTGGGTATTAAACCCCTATCCAATATATGCTTTGAAAATATTTTCTCTCACTGTGTAGCTTATCTTTTCATTTTCATGACAACTTCTAATAATTCCTTGGATCCACGAAAGTTTTATTTTATTTTTTTTTACTTTTTGCACGTGCAGCAGGCTCTGGGAATCGAGCCCGAGTATCCAGCATGGCAGGTGAGAATTCTGCCAGTGAGCCACCATTGCCCCACCAAAAGTTTTTAAATTTGATGAAATCAAATTTATCTATTGTTTCTTTTGTTGCATGTGTTTTGGGTGTCGTACCTAAGAACATCTTACTGAATCTCAGATCATGAAGATTTGCCTCCACGTTACCTTCTAAAATTTTGTAGTTGTAGATCTTATATTTAGGCCCTTGATTCATTTTGAGTTGATTAAAAAAGAAGAAGAAGAAAAAAGAACGAGGTGTCCTGGCTCTTTGCTCTTTATGCCCTGTGCAAGCTGGTGTCAGGCCAGAAGACGTTGCTTCTGAGAGCAAAGCGAGGCTGGCATCTGGACTGGGTCCTCAGGAATCTGCCAGACCAGGAAATGCCCACATGCAGACAGAAAGGTCTGCTGTCCAGAGCACTGAAGCTACGGTCAGTGCTGCACTAGTCCCTCAGGGATCCCCCAGGTAGACCCTCAACCCCAATTTCAGAGTTGTGGTTTCCTCTACCATCCCTAAGCCCAGCTCTGGGCACCTGTTTCCACAGCAGCTGCCTCTGCTGAGGCCACTGCCTTGGGTCTGTCCGTTCGGGGCTTGTTACCGGTTCATGTTTCTACTTTTAAAAGCTGAACTCTCAGCAGCCTCTGGCTCCTTCTGGCACTCCTGTAGTGGTTCTGAACATCCATTCTGGTACTTGGTTCTAGTAAATTCCAGTGTCTTTTTCCTGCTCTTTCATTTTCCTAGTGAGGCGTGCAATTTGTAAAACTTCTGAACTCATCATTTTTTCTTGACAGCTATTTTTAACAATTTATGTCAAACTATCAATCCTAATTTACCAATTCTCTCTGCTCCCTCTCTAAATGCTTATTGACATCATGCTACAGACTCAAGGTTTCGGACCCCCCACCCCTCAGCTGGGCTCCCACCTGGTGGTCTGGGGCATTTACACATATGCTTATCATGGTTGTACTTGTGGTTTTAATTATGCAATCTAGTTATAACATATGTACAATAATGAAGTCTCTGTGTAAAAAAAAAGAGTACACTTATTTCTGTGAAAACTAAATTCAATCTTTTAGGAAGGGTTGTCAAACAGAAAATAAAAAATTGTTGCCAATTATTTGCAGATTATGTAAGCGCAAAAAACTGGGGAATTTAACAAAAAATACAGAAGGGATGCATCTTTTTTTTTTTGTATGAGCAAGCACCAGGAACTGAACCCGGCTCTCTGCCATGGCAGGTGAGAACTCTGCCGCTGAGCCAGGAATATACATTTTTATCATTGCTTACATGGCAATTTGTTATTCCCTTTTCAGAACAAACCTATAATCATAAGAGATTTACCTATAATCATAAAATAGCTTATGTCAAAATGGTCATTTCTAAAATACGCCCCCCCCAAAAAAGGCAAAGTGCAAAACAAAAACAGTTTTAAAAAGCAAACAAGATAACAAACCTTGCCCTTCACATACCTCAAGTTATAAAACTTAATATGAACTCACATTTGAAGTTAAACGAATAAGATGTGCAAAAATTATATTTTATGATTTTCAGCTTTTGCCAACTTTTGTTCAACTTTCTGTCCTGATCTTACAGAATTGGAAGGTTTTTTTAAAAGAAAAAAATCAGTATCTTTGTATTTCTTTTGACAATGTATTGATAGATGCTTGACATACTTCCAAAATGAATCGACGAGGTTTATAAAAACAATTCCTAAAACCACACAGATGAAATAACACACAAAATAATGGGAGAAAGTAAAGGTATACCAACTTAGCATATTTAAAGCCAAGCCAAATTCACTAGCAACAATTGGCAACAAACTGTAATGTCACAGATTTGAATATAGACACTGTATAAACACTCTCTGTATTTTGAGAATGAGCTTTTGTGCTCACAGCTGAATGAGCTATGGTTGATAGTTCAAGGGCTCTTTGAGTCAAAGGTGAAGGTCAGACACTAAAGACAACCAACGAGAACGGGAATGTCACCATGCACCTGCTGACTTCGCTTATTTGTCCCCACAGCGCAATTTTTACTGTCCAACAGTGCTTTTCCCCACTGATGCCAAATGCTAGCTGGGCAGGTTTCCCAGAGCACAGATAAGGATTCATTGCTTAAGTCCCCAAGGCTCACAACTCTGAGAAGGAGACACTACTTTCGATTTTATAGGTATTTTGAGACTCGAAAGTGTTTAAATGTCTTTCAGAAGCTTTTGACCCAAAGAGATGGCAGAACACAGATTTAAACCAGGAATCTCTGAATCCAGAGTCACTGTCAGTTCCAGCAAAAACTTGCAAACTCTACCTACATGGAATTCTTATTTTTTAAAAAAATATTAGGTATTTTACAGTTTGATATTCCAGATAAGTATAAGAAATGCAAATTTCTAGTGAAATGAAAACATTGATATTCCCGGTTTTACCAAAAAGGACCTAATGCTGACAATTGACTATAACATTCACAAACCATTTTAAACTACTCTGAAAGCTTTCATATTAATATACTTAAGCTGCTAGTAAACATGCTTATTCTTCTATATTTCAACTGCCTGATGATATATTTATTTAATCAAAGATATACATATTTTAACAGAGAAACAGTGGTGAGCATGGGGAACAATTAGAGCTCATTTGTAGCAATTTTTACACTTGTAACTTTAAAGAAAGTTTGAGACTCATGTGTAGAGAAAATGATACAGATACTTTACTAAAAGCCATAAGTGCTGCAGTGAAAAAAACTCAACTTAAATTCCGGTGATAAATTTAGCACTCTTTGTTCTGGTTTTTTTTCTTCACTATTTGTTCTTTTAACAAAAAAATAATTTCCATTTTCATTTTCACTATTTTCCTTTGCCTAAGAAACTCCATGGCATAGTCCAGTTTATTTTACAACTTTATGTCAGAATCCATAGCCTTGTCATTTGAACACAAGAGCTTTGATTAGCATAGAAAATAAATGAATTCATTCATTCTTGCCTACCTCTCTTAATTGAGATACTAACCAGGAGGCAGGAACACAGACCTTTACAGAGGAAAGTGGATAGAGAAGAGCACAAAAGGGGAGATTTCAAACTCTGGAGAATTCCTCCCTGCGTGTTAAACTTCCCCTGCAATGCAATTCCTCAAGGCTCTGCAATCCCGCCACCAAGGAATCAAATCCCACGTGTATAAAAGGACCTATAAAACGTTGATCTCTTCAAGAAACATTTAAATCCAGGCCACATTTCTTTGCTTACTTTTTCAGTTTTTATCCAATCTCTGAATCTTTAATTTCAGTTTGAATACCCTCAAAGTTCTGGACAGAAGTCAAATTACAGGAAACTCTGAAGTGAGACACATGGGGAATGCCATGGCCTCTACCTCTTTGAATACAGAAACAGTGGTGGAGATGAGCTTTTCAGTCAAGCTCATCTAAGCAATGGTGGCTAAGCAATCGTGAGGTGCCCTTCAGCCAGAGCTATGCCAAGTACTCCAGGAAGGAGCCATGATCCCACCTTCTGCCACTGTGATGGATGGTGAAAAAAAAGCTTTGGGGAGGGACAGGTGGTCTTGAGGAATTTCTCCCAAGGTGTTGCTCAATCCATCGAGAATGTTATTGATTAGCGCGTGAATACATTGAAAGACTGCAATTGCCAAGGAGTTAATGAGGACTGGATTCACATTTGGGCAGTACCAGGGTAGCCCACAAGCATCCTCATTCTGGGGGCCCTGGGGACCTTGGGCAGCCCATGGCTGCAGGTGGTGTGCTGCAGTTCAGCGCCCACGATCTTTCTGGCAATGTGAGTGTCTCTGTTTCAGTGTGGGTTCAGGAGTGACAGTGCCACAGTCACCTGATGTGTTTGCAGAACCACAAGGTGTGCAAAGCTGTGAGGGTGGGAGGCTCGCTGGCCCTGTGGTCCCAAGCCAGGAAGCAGGGTGTGTGGCCCCAGAGATCACCTCCTGTGCACTAAGGGTGGGGAGCTTCAGTGAAGTGCGCAGGAGCTTTCTGGAACTGGAGTAAGGCATCCTTTCCTGAGGAGTCTGTGGTGCCAGGGAGGTCTCAGAAAGCTTGGGAATTCCACTGGGAGTTCCGGTAAACATGGGAGGCATTGATGGAAGCCGTGAGCTTGTTGATCTGTTCTCGTGCACAGACCAAATTCATCACCAAGGTGGTCATGCCACCACCACACATGGAGCTAGAGCGAGCAAAGACCATGCACGGCCAGCAGGTCCCTCTGGAGTCAGTCCAGGGGATGAGGTTGGTGAAGCACGCAGGGACGTTGGTGGGCACAGAACTGCACAGCCGTGCATATGAGAGACCAGAAATGCTCAAGACAGGGATGGTGTGGTCCAAATTGAAGTCCCAAAACTGCTCTCTGTGGAGACCAGCCTGGGTGGTGGAAGGGTACGCTGGCTGGAAAAGGGGTACAATCAAGCCCCATGGGCAATGGAGCCCATTCTGGCTAGTGGGTTTCAGGAGGTGCAAAAGGCAGCCAGCAAAGTGCCCCAGGTGGAATGCAGCAGGCTGATACCCATCCCACTGTGGGTTCGGTACTTTTGATGCAAGCATATATCAGAGCAACTGGGCGTATGCAGTACATCCAGACAAGATGATGAGGCCGAGGTAGTGTGGGAAAACCAGATTGCCTTAGTGGACTTCTGAAACAGAACAGTGAAAGCAATAAAGAGAGCTATTAAAGGAGCACATAATTAAAGGAGGTTACAAATTCTATGGCACTGTCAAGAGTTCGTGGGAAATGGGCCCATGTGGGTATGCAGAAACACTTCTAAGGTCCAAAAGATCCTATTTTTTAATTAAGTCAAAACTAACATTTCTAATTAAACTAAGGGAGAAATTATATGACAATAAAAGATGTTTCCAGCAGATAGGTGAATTACTTTAGTGATTTCTACCTTATGAACAATTACTGACCACGAGAATGAATGAAATGGAAGAAGAAAGCTGTTCCAGTACCCATCAAATTCTTAGTTACTATGACTTTAAAAATATAATGTAGATAATCAATGGCTTATTTGTCTTTATCATGATGTTTCCTATATTATGAAACATCATAATGAAGATTGACTCTTTAATTACATTTAAGAACCCCTCTTTTAGAGTGTATGTTCATAGAGAACAAGGCATAGATGTGTCAAGGTATGCTCGTGCCAATATTAACCCATATGAATTGGACGTGAGAGGATCCAGCAGGAACTTCTGAAATTACAGTAACTATCATTTCCTGGGTAGTGTGCCACACAGGAGCTGCCTTGGAGCGACATCTTTTAATAGGGCTTTAAAACTCCAGCATTATCCCAATACCGCATAAACTCACTAAGTCATGTTGCCACATTATTGCCCCTATTTAAATAATTAGACCTTGGACAAATACACCAGGACTATTTCTATTCTATTTTAACTGTTCTGGATAGCCTGCCCATGGTCCAATACTGAAATATTTTGAAATCTTGCATAGATACAAGAATCTCTCTCTCTATACTACGAGATGGATATAGAACTCATTTCTGGGAAACAGACTTTTAGATTTACAAATAGAGGTAGATCAGCACAGTGCTTTGTTTTGCTTTGTTTTCCCTTAGGAAAAATCATTAAAGTTCTTGATTAATTTTGATGAGAAAGATTTGATTCAGTAATGAATGTTGGATGCATATTTTAGCAAAGCTAATTTCCTGTGGCTATTTACTGCTTTTTATTTTTTAGCGATGGAATTTAACCTATGTTATTTCTAAATTACATTTATTTTTATAGTAGAGATGTGCATGTGTGTACACAACTATAATGTTTGGCTACCAGAAATCAGGAGTAGAGGATGCAAAGACTTCCAGAAAGGCCTGTGGGCCTGACCTTCCCCTGCAGTTGGAGGAAAGAAGTAGAACTGGGTTCTTCACAGACCTGGTTGGGGCTATCCCATCCCTACTGTGATTCCAATAAAATAACCAGAAGTTTAAATAATCCCTGAAATGCCCTATGGTTTTCTGATGGAATGGGCTTATTGACTACGATCGTAGGTGGAGAACATACCCTATCGTTCATGGAGGAATGTCAGTTGCCTGAGGGAACGAGCCCTCCCACAGGCAGAAACATGGAAGGGAGACAGTGCGTGCCATGGCCATGAGCTTGGGGACACCCCGACCCAAAGACAATCAGGACGACCTTGGATATGTCCTTGGAAAGACTGTGATTCTGGCCTTAGGCTTGGAAATCAGTCACATCCAATACAAATGTTATCCTCCTAACACTGTCGAAACACCAGTGAAATTCTTTAGCAGTTGGCATGATTTCTCAGATTATCTCTATGGAAATGAAGTGGTGCTACAGAGAAGAGCAGGCACATATATACGTTTATAAAATTGAAGGGGAGGGAATCGATATGATATTGCGGCTACCGACCAGCCCACAATATTAGATGGTGTTAAACTGGAAGTAGTTAAAGATCTAGGAACTGAAGTTCCAATTTTCCAAAAGGGAAAAATACCAGAGGACTTTGCTGCTAAAATAATAATGTGGGTTTTATTGAGCAGGAGCAGCACGCATGTGGAGCAGCAGCCACCGGGAATTCTGCTCAAAAGGCTGAGCTGTTGGGCGGGCCACAGTGGCTCAGCAGGCAAGAATGCTTGCCTGCCATGCCAGGGGACCCGGGTTCGATTTCCGGTGCCTGCCCATGTCAAAAAAAAAAAAAAGGCTGAGCTGTGGAAGCTGCTTATATGGCTCTTCAGGGGAAGGGGGGAGAGAGGGAGTGCATGGGCAGAGTGTCTTTGGGCAGCCGTAGGTCATCGTAGGAACAGGATGTTTGTGCAAGAACTGGGACATCTGGTAACTGTCAGCAGTTTCGCTACCTCTGGTCTTGGCCTATTTGCTACAGTTTCCCTTATTCACAGGAGAAGACACTTCCATCACCACCACAAAGAATCATCAGCATGGCTCAGTTGGCTTCTTTGTCCTCTTCAAAGTTCACTCGATAAAGTGGAAGCACAAACAAATCCAGGTATGCAGTGTAGTTATTGTTCATTCCATTTTCACAACAGCATTGTAGTCACTACCTTTTCTCAAGGCAGCCTCATTTATTCCCCTCCCACCTCCTGTAGTTTATATAAACCCTTGTTGACAAGTCCCATTGCTTCTCTTCTTACCTAAACAGGGTGGACTTCTTGAGTTAAGATACTGTTGCTCAGATTGAGTAAGGAGTCCTTGTGAAAAAACGTGAATTCATAAGGTTCATTTTTGTGTTAGGATGCTTTTCCTTCTGACATACCATAAAGTTTGTTAAGAAGTATTTATTCAGCCTTTGCAATATACCAGTCATTATCCTTAAATGTTTTATCAGTATTAATACATTTCATACTCATGCCTCCAAAAAAGTAAGGGTTATCTTGCCCTTTTATGTATGAGAAAGCAGAGCCTCAGACAGATCAGGTAACTTACACAAACAAGGTCACTCAGATAAAGTGTTGGAGTGTGAACCCGGGAACACTGGCTCCCCAGACTGGGTCCTTTATCACTGGGCAAAATGTCCTCACTAAGGACCATTTAAAATAATGAGATTCTATAGGTGGGAAGATAAATTAACTAGCATGTAAATAATACTGGTTCCATAGAGAACTAACTCTGCCCATAGTTGTGTGGCCACTGAGTACCTACCATGAGAAGAACTGGTTTTAGCACCAAAATCCTTTCCAAACATTGAATTTGTGATTCTTGAAACTTAATTGCTGAGTCTTTCCCCCAAAGTCTAAGTTTGCAAATAATCTTTCCAGAAATGTTCGCCCAGATGCTTTAGAGTGAGAGAGGCTGAGTTTGAGACTTAGGTACCTCAGTTATCAGCTATGAACATTGGGCGAGTCACTACAATTCTCTAAGCTCCCCTTGGGTTTTTCTTTTTGAATTTTTAAATCTGTAAAATTAGTTTAAAAACTACTTACCTCATGGGGCTACCATAAAAATTAAATGAAATAATACAAGTGGTACGTGGAAGATGCACAGTAAATGCTAGTTGCCTGCTGGTTTGGTATTTCTAGAATTTCCTTCCAGAATTTCTGGAAATGAAGATTATTTATTGACTTTTAACTACAATTCCACAGATTTTCAGAGATCCATACAGCCAACATTTTGAGGAATTATCCAGGAGTACAAAGTTGAAGATGATGCACAATAGAAAATCGATTTTGCAGTGTGCCCATTATTCTCCTCTACTCCCCAGCTCCCACATGTCCTACTCTCTCTTACACAAAATTGAACCTGGGCTCTCTATCAGGATCACCCAGGTACCTTTGCCAAAGTTGGAGATAAAGTCTGCCACGGTAAAAAATCAGATTATTTTCAGTGAGTTTCTAAAAAGATTATGATACAAAACCACATAAATAGTAAGCCGCATTGCTATTAAGCAAATGAAAATTTTACTTAAATATTTTATTAGAAAAGCTCTGAAAACTCAGGACTCCCTGAGGGACGTCAAGTGTGTTTAGAGTAATCATATAGAACAGCTGCAGGCTGGAGCAAATGCATCAACTTATGTCTTCTGCACCATTGCTTGGCTTACTTTCTGAAGGGGAGCAACTCAAGAAATAGCAAACTTAAAGAAGCTGCTGTTGCATCGACAGCAAACGTAGCAGATAGTAAGATATCACATTCATTTATTTCATTTTAAAAAAGGAAGGTTTAGAAAATCTAAAAGCTTTCTTTATCACTCTCATTTGACATTTACTAAGTAGACATCTGTGTGTTGGAAAGAAGTAAACCAGAACTTAAATATAGCAAAGCACTAAAACAAAATGGTGGGGAGGGTGCAAATGTATTGAGTGATGGAACCAATACAAGCAGACAGTGAATGACTCATGTGAGTTCAATTCAAAGTGAAGAAACATGACTCTTGGAATAAAGCACTTCTCTATAGGAAGCAGTAGTATTTTATGGATTTGAAAAGTTAGCCCACATAAATTGAGCTGAGATTTGCTCGATATATACAACTGACAGAAGCTGGGACAAGTTTGGATATATACTTATGATCTTCACTTTTGAATGAAAGTTCCATTCAAAAATGCCTGCATGTATTTGGTAAAGTGGCAAGCAAAAGAACTTCTAAACAACAGGACGCTCTGGAGACTGGGCCTGCAGTCATCACTGCTGAGGGGGTGGTCAGCTTTGTTATGGGCAGAGAGTTTAAGGCATAAAGCCTCCAGGGCTGGCCTTCCATATCCACAGGGTGCTCCTGCCTCACCAGCTCCTGCACCAGCTGCAGGTTGTACTCAAAGATGCCGCTGATTGCATTGCCTCCACGGAGAACAGACCATGTGGGAAGCCACATTGAGCCAGCATATCATTAGGGGTGTGAAGCTTTCTGCAAATGAGAAAAGACATCCCTATTTACAAGGCATCCACGAACATTCCACATGCTACCCATCTAATAATGCATTCTCCTACCTTTGGACTGAGAACAATGAATACTCCACCACTAACATGTAAGCTCCCCAAGGAGATGGTGGAATTTTTCTCCCTGCTTTAATAACAAATATATCAGCAACAGATATCAGCACCAGTGCAGAACTCAACAAATATAGTCCTTAATGAATTAAAGATTTAAACAATGATTTTCTTTTGAAGTCAAATATCAGCCAGATATCAGCACCAGTGCTGAACTCAACAAATATAGTCCTTAATGAATTAAAGATTTAAACAATGATTTTCTTTTGAAGCAACAACTATGGCAGGAATTCTAAACTTTGGGGATCCCTGAATGAGTTCTAGGGCCCTCAGTAAACTCTCTGAAACATAGCCGATGGGTCTTGGTGCTTTCTGCTTTCTCTGCAGACAAAGCTTTCTCCCAGTGTAACTCTGCCTGAAAATTCCCTCCCAATCTTCAACTTCCTCCTTGGGGATTACTCTCCTTGCAAAGTCTCCTTGATAGTTCTGGCCAGCTAATCCCTCCAGTCTCTATGCCACTTGTGTGTCTTTCCATACATCTGATACAAATGCAGCAAGACAGCATTTAAATTGCTTACATTTTGTCTCCTCTATTAAAAAAAGAACTGTCAGGAATGAAAGGATGCCCTTTGTTCTTTGAACCCCAAGGACAAGGCCATTAACCACACACAACAGTGGTTTACAAGCATTTATAGAAATAGTTAAGTTTAACGAGAATATTGAAGGGGCTTGAGAATGTGCAACAGTTTGGAGATTTTGGTCAGCTGTAGCATGTCTATTCCTGTCTTAAATTATAATAACTTTTGATCATGAATAACAATAATGGCTCATATTGATTAAGCACTTCCTATGTGCCAGGCAGTGTTTGAAACACTTTATCTGTTTCACCTTATCCAACCCTCATAACAAATAGCACCTATGGTAATGCCAACTTTACAGGAGATTAAGGACAGAGGAGTTAGGTTACTTGCCTGAGATGACCCAGCTGGAAAGTGATGGAGTGAGGGAGCAGGGTATGACTACAGACTGGACTAGATGCAAAATCATAATCACCAGACACCCTGTTTAAGAATAGGCAGTAAACTTGAGCTATACTTGATTATAAAACTTGAGCTATACTTGATTATGGCATTTTAAGTCGTCTTTTTTGATCAGCAACTGCTAAGACTGTGTATATCTTTTCTTTAAAGTAGGGAGGGAAGACAAACCAATGATAGCCTTGCCCTTGCTGGGCTCAGGTGTGACACAAAGCCATCCAGGTGTATCCCATCAGGACAGGTGAGAGTGTGCGGAATTGGAAAGGCTTTATAGTACAAAGGCATTCTGATTCAAAATAAAACCAACCAAAATGCTGCACGTTCCAGGCAGTATTTCTCTTGGGAGCTACCAGATGTGGCCAGGTGTGTCCCCTTGGTTCATCTCTGCATCATCACCAAGCGGCGGGGGTGGGGGTGGGGTGGGGTTTGCGCTGGGCCTGCCGCTGTCTGGGAGCGACGTCGTGACGTCGTGACGTGGAGCAGGGTCTGTTGCCTGTTCTCTGCGTCTGGCCTGCACAGAGAGAACCTGAGACATCAAAGAGGGCTGTTGTCGGTTCAGGCGGAACAGATTTCCCCCTGCTTGGGTGAACTGGCAACGGTGGCTCAGCCAGAGAGTGGCCAGCACACAAGAATGAAAGGAAACACAGTTTGGTGATCTGTTGTGATTCATTGAGGTTATAGAAACTAAGTAGAACAGAAATGAAATTGTTTTGGCATAAATTTAAAGAACAGAAGTCCTAGAGTTATTAATATAGAAGATTTAATAATTCGATTTTTGAGCGTCTAAAATGTTTCAAGAGGGTGGGCCACGGTGGCTCAGTGGCAGAGTTCAAGCCTGCCATGCTGGAGACACGGTTTGCTTCCCTGTGCCTGCCCATGCAAAAAAGAAAATAACAACAACAAAAAAATGGACATTTAAAATGTTTCAAGAATCCTGAAGTTTTTAGAAGCCACTTTTATTAAGGTATGAACTGTCTTTTTATTTTTCTTGGCTATCTATGAGATGTTTTTTTACCTCATTATTGTAACTAAATTTCTGTAAGTATAGTACTTTAAAGTAAGTTTAAAACATCAATTTGAACTAAAATTTCCCTAAAGAGCTCTGAATTCCCACAAACGATCACAGCCTTTTATCCTTGACTTGTTTTGTTAGATGTTAATAAAACAGTTTTAAAAAACACATGAATTGAAAGAACAAGTACCCAACATTTTAAAAGAACTCAGTGAACTAAAAGTGAAATTTGCTTGGAAATTGAATAGGTTGAACTCTTTGAACTGCTACTGTACAAGCTAGTTTATGGCCTCTGGGATTATTAGCCTTTTGTTTCAGCTTTGAAGAAAAGTGATTTAATCTGTTAATCTCATGCTTTGATTACAGTTTAGCTCTGTTCCTTAGAGTGTGCAAAAGAAATGGAAGTGCAGTTCTATTCACCCCATGCCACTAAAAGCTATTTAAAATTTAAACTTTTGTGTATTAATGTAAACTGATTTGTTTAAACTCTATTTTGATGCATTTTCATTTCAGGTTTTTAAGTATTTTGTGTCTTAATATGCAGTTCTATATCTTTCAGTGTTTATTTTCACTGTTTCAGTGTTTATTTTCAGTATATGTGATCCGTTTGAAAACTAATACCTATTTTCTCCATGCAAAAGTGCCAAAATAAAACAATAAAATGAATTCTTCCTGTGAAAATAAATTTCCTCCTGTGGAGTTGCGTGTACTACCAACTCTAACTGCATCAGGGTGGAAGATTCAGCAAAGTCATCACAGCTTGTCCACCCTGTACAACTTTGGAAATCAGTTTCATGATTTAAAAAAATCAGACAAACCTTGAAGTTAGGAATGAAAGAATCGACATTTCCATTGAAATGTCTGCACGATGCTATCCACTGCAGAGACTTCGATGATGGTCATGAATCAACATTTGTATTAACAATAGGATGATTACTTAAGAAATTAAAGCATTCCAAAATCTAATACAGGTGTGCAAAATACCTCCTTTGTGACAACACTGATTCAAATGGAGCCCATGTTTGCTGCAAATTTATTATCTTGGGGAATGTAGGTGATCCCTCTCTTTCTTCAGCCACCTTGCTTTAATGTCAAACATTAAAACAAAATAAATGCCATCACTTCACTATAGAGATTTCTTAAAGTGAGAATTGAACTCTAAGATTTCAGCGAGCTATAATTTCACGCTGTTACTGTAGCTCTTCAATATGTGAGAATTCTGCAAATTTGAACAGTATGCACAAAGAAAAGTATTCGATCAAAATAGAGTTAATCATTTCTGTCATATTAAAACCTTCTCCAGATGGTGATTTAAGAAGTTTAACCTTAAAAGAACAAATCAAAAAAAAAAAAAATTACAAAGAAATATTTAAAATTCATATAATAGAAATGAGCAGGCATTCTATATACTTTAGTTCTTTATTTAGAATATTAAAATTATGCTAAAAATGTATGATATAGACAAATAAAGCAATCATTTTATACCATTGCTTAATATTGAAAGTAAAAGGTAAGTATAGCTTCAAAAGTTGAGTTTAAAAATATAGTTTTGAGAGATGAAAAATTTAAATAGCAATAGAATGAAGTGTACTTTGCATATTATCAGAAAGAACTAACCACATGGTGCCGAATATGCCTGCAAGCCATGTCTGCCACATATATATCTATATTTATTTTTGGTTTATATATAGTACAATAGACAGGTGCAAATAACATTCCACATCTGGGCATTATTGGAGAATTCCTTAACATTATGATAAGATATACACTGCATTGGTTCATTGCCCTAAAAAGACCACTAATGTATAAAAATTTTCAAGAAAAATATTAATGATGGTATGGAAATAGTTTAAGGAAAAGCAACAAAATCAAAGACTCTGCTACAAGACCCTCTTGGTAAAACAGGATGTGTTCACTGGAACCACTATGAGTTGGAGGCTACATTGCCAGTAATTTCAGTCTTTATGAAGAATAAAATACTGCATCTGCAGAAGCGCTGCATTGCCTTTCATAATCCAAACAACACATTGGATTGACCATACATTGGCTGAAGATACTTGAAAGAAAACTAAGGCAAAAGTCAATTGGTTTGATGATATGAAAATTAAGGATTTCCATTCTAGGAGAATATTTACAATAAGTTGATGCAGAATTAATATCTTATATCATACAAACAGCTTTAGTAATACAATAAGAAAAATATCTATAGACTAGTTATAAAAGAGGAAACCCCAGAAGTTAAATAAGTGTATCACAGATCTTCAAACTCACTTATAACCTCAGAAATAAAAATTTAAGTATAAACGAACCACCATTTTATGCTTATTGGGCAAAAAGGAAAAATTGATTAATGCTAGGTTTTGGCAGGGTTAATGGACAAAGAAATCCTCAAGCAGGCTGGTAGGAATGGAGAACTGATGTCTCCATTTCGGAGATTTTTAGCGATTTCTTTGCTTTGTTTTGTTTTAATGTAGTAATATTAAATACATGCACAACTCCTCACTCAGCAATTTCTCTCCCAAGTCAATATCCAGAGATGGTACAGAACTATAAAGAACATGTCTGAGAATATTCATGCAACTTGATGTGGGAGAGAATTGGGGAAACTCAGTTGCCCATTAATGGAGTTGTGGGAAGGACAAATGTTGTGGGTGTACCGCATGGAATGTTATGCAGCAGTTGGAATCATTAATGGAACACACACAGCCATGTGATGACTGCAGAAAAGAGTATTTAAAAATAAAGCAGAGATTATGATAAAATGATTTTTAATTAAAATATATAATATTTTATATTATATATAAAATATTATATATATTATATACAATATTATATAAAATATATAATATTTTAATGCATTATAATGTTTATAGAGAGGGAGCTTAAAGGGAGTGGGGCACGGACATAAAAAGGAAAGAATGAATCAATTAATTAAGCAATCAATAAAGATAATTACAATGATTATGGAAAAGCTCAAATATTCTTTATATAGCCACACAAGTTTGGCTGTTGTATGTTCCACATCATTCAGTAAGAAAGAGCCTACCTAAATTTGTAACTTTTACTTGGAAACCAGGCAACCAGGGTCAATCAAATCAATCTATGGTGACATGTGGATTGACTTGATTGATTTAATTAATGTGTTTCCCTTTCTTCTGTTTCCCCTTATTCTTTCACTTTTGGACCTGAGTGTAGAAAATGGCACTAACTGTACACTTTAATTCATGACAAATGCTGTCACTGGTCCACTGCATCTGTGGGCATCACATGCTTGCAGAGGTTCACTTGGCATTGGAAGTAAGACAAGTTGTGCATGGGATTGAATATTACACAATACACAGTGGCATTGAGGTGCCCAAACTCAAAAGTCATTCACTGTGTCAGAAAGAATTTAAGAAGTGACATTTTAATGTCAAGAACACATCCTTGAGTATGCTAATCTGAATTTTATTTGTTTGATTATTTTACTTCAATCTTATTCATAAAATAGTTTGGGAATTTTAGTTTGTAAGACTGACAACAAAAGGAATTTTACAACTGCATCTTTTGACTCAAGCCAGTAAGTGAAGATGATACTTCCTTAACCTATAGCGCATGGCTTATGGGTGACTATCAAATGTGATTATCAAATGAAAGGAAGCATAAGAGATTCTTTGAAAACTACATGTTACCATGTAAATATAAGGTGGTTTTAATGATTACTGTGATCTAAAACAGATAGATAACCTATATCCTCACACATTCATGAATTGATAAAGTGTTATCATGCCATATCCTTCAACTTGATTTCCACTTCTTTGCATTAATGGAACATTGATTTGTGTGTAGGAGTGAAAAGGAGGAGATAGTAATGCAAAATATAGTATAATACAGAAATATTCTTTGAAATAAATGCACAAACAAAAAAGTTATTTGTCTATAGATTCTTGAAAGTATGTTAAATATGTGTTTTGTTCTCAGAACAAGTATTCAGGAAAACATTGTCTCTTGAATGCAATTTTAATTATGAATGTTTTGGGGAGAATACACGAAAACATCCAACAGACAAATAGATTTTCAACTCAGCATATCAGAAAGGACAGAATCATTTAGATATATATTTTATACAATTAAAATCAGTATGTGCATAGATTTTGTGCTGCAAAATTTTCATTTAATAAGTTCTTTTTTCACCTAGTGTACAACTTATTTAAATGTTCCAATGGTAAGCAGTCTATCGCATAGACATACCATAAAAGTTTCATCAGTGATGATTGTGGTACATTTGACTTCTATTACAGAAGCATAGACATTCTATGTCTAGATTTTTTAGAGTGCCAAGTTCCACCATTTTTTGGAAATAGGACAACTAATTCCAAATATGGGTAAATAAGCTAATCAAACTGCCCAAGATCAACATAAACAGGCTTTGTGCCTTAAACCAGGGTTCTTTCACTGTCTCACATTTCTAATGTTCTTTGAAGATATATATCATGTGCCCTTAGTTAGACAGAACAATTTTCATCAGCAAGAAATAGGACTTCCATTTCACAACATGCTAACAAATATATACATAGCACATAATAGCATGTTAATAAATATATATAGAAGTGCTATATATATAGCCTTGAATATAGCCTTGAACGAAAATGCTTTTTTTTTAATTTAAAGGAAAATGTGCAGCATTCAAACACAAAATATTATATAGATAAATAGAAAAAGTGGCTCGATGCCAGTAATGTATGCCAATATAAAATGCACTGGGGACACCCTGAACAAAAGGATGGGCTTCCAGTAAACACTCTCTCAGTCTTATGGCTTCCTTAAATCTGTTAGGATATATACATTTGAAAGGCAACAAAGTGAACTTTCTGATAATTACAATGCTTGGGAAACCTTTTTTCATTTTGCTACTATAAATGTCCTTTATGAACATCAATCAACAAAATGCATGTTTATATATAATACTCAGTTTTTGTACAGATTGTTGCTGTGAAGTTTTTATTATTTTGCAATGTCCCCTATAGTTATATTCCATACTGTGGGATTAGAAAATCGAAGGGATGATCCTTTTTGTATTATGTATCATGTTATGAGTAGAGTTACAATATTATATAAGAGCTAAATTGGGTGGGGGTGAAGACTGGAAATTCTCCTGTGGTGCATGGAATTTCCCCTTTAATTAGTATAATCTGGTGAATGAAAGGGCCTAAGTTCTAAGTGTTTAAATATATTATTGCCACATTTTCCCCTATTCTACTATCTTGAGATGTTTAAATGTACACACACATGCACACAAGGACACATCCACATTCCTTGTCTGAAATCTTAAATATTAATTTAAATTCTGTGACTTTTCTCCAAAACATCTAAAGGATATTTCCCACAGGTCTCATGAATAGATGAAGAGTAGAAAGAGAGCCCATAAATTTATAAAAGGAAGCACTTCTATCATAGATCATATACCAGGAAAAACATGAGCACATATTGTAGAACAAAGTAAGGCTAAAATTTTGTAACATTAAGAAATCCTATGTGTTAAGAATTTCTGTCCTTAATAGGTAAATATCTGTTGGCGACTAAACTATGTTGTTGTAAATTTAATGACAATATTCTGCAAATAATATGTTTTCACCATCACTATAAAAAATACATGAAGACTAATGCATCATTAATGAAAATATGTATTTTGTGTAAAACACTGAGACAAATGGAATGCTCAGAAGTTTGGTATCTCAGAAGAATGAGCAGGTGGAAGAATATGAAATTATTGTGCTATGTGATAGGAAAATAGTGACATCTTTAAGGATGTGATTTGATTAAAAATTGCATCTATTTTAATTAAACCAGTACTTATAATTAGAAGATTTACACAATATATTTTATAGGCCCTTAAAAGCTGGTAAAACCAAAAGGAAAAAAGAAAACTGCCAAACCATGTTTATGAAATTTTCCCATTTCCATGGCAACTGAAAGCCTGGCAAAGCCCAAAACAGCACTCCAGCTGCTAATAGGTAACTTGTGTCAACTGCTGATTGTCAATAAGGCAAAAAATCAAAACTCCTATAACCCATTTGTAAAAGAGCAACTCTGCCATCAGTGCAAATGCACAAATGTTGCTTGGTTTTCTTGATTGCTGCCCTCACCATGGAGAACGATCCCGTCCATCATTACAGCCTTTCTCAATTTCTATGGCCACAGTGTGAAGTTTCTATTCAGTCTATATAAATCTGCCTCCGTGAACTCTTTTGCTTCCAATATGAAATGATTAACCAAAAAACGAAGAGATTTTATCACCTTATAAAAATGTGGCAAGCAATTTTTTAATCAGTCACTAACATTGATTAAACTCCTCAAGAACTACAGCTATGCAACACAATTGATGGCAGGATATTTTTAATATACCAATTACTGTGATCAACATTAAGTGCTTCTGTAAAGATATTTGTCCTCATGGTGGTCCAGCTTACCTGGAAACTTGATTGGCTGGCTGGCTGAAAGCTTGAAAGATTGTTAATTTTCATGGGGATAATCTAGGGATAGGTAGATTGAGCCAGAGTAGCTAATACATGTTGAAATTCACATTATTCTCCTTTTTTAATTTCCAAACGTGTAGGCTTAAAGAAAAGTCATGGAGAAAATACGAAGTTCCCATATAATACCCCCTTTCACATGGAGCTTTCCCAATTCTTAACACTTTGCATTTAAGTGGTAAATTTCTGTTATAGTTCATGAAAAATATTACCATAATTATATTATTAACTATAGTCTATAGTTTACATTAGGGCCCACTGTGTTAAGCAGTTCTGTTTTCTCATTCAACTTTATTCAGATATATTCACATACCATATAAACATCTGAAGTATGTAATCAGTAGCTCATAGTATCATCGTATAGTTCATCACCATAATGAATTTTAGAACATTTTCATTACTTTAAATAAAAATAAAAATAAAAAAGAACATCTCAAACATCCTATAACTCTTATCCCCTCCTATTATTTATCTATTTATTTCCTTTATTGTCTTACTCATCTGCCCGGACATTGGATAAAGGGAGTGTCAGTCACAAAGTTTTCACACTCACACAGTCACACCGTAAAAGCTCTACAGTTATTCAGTCATCTTCAGGAATCAAGGCTACTGGATTACAGCTCAACAGTTTCAGGTATTTCCTTCTAGTTATTCTAATATACTAGAAATAGAAAGGAATATCTGCATAATGAATAAGAATAATCTCCAGAATGACCTCTCAATGCTATTTGAAATCTCATTGCCACTGAAACTTTAATTTGCTTCATTTCTTTTCCCCCTTTCGGTCAAGAAGACTTTCTCAATTCCACAATTCCAGGGCCAGGCTCATCCCTCTGACTCATACCCCACATTGCCAGGGAGATTTATGACCCTGGGAGTCATTTCCTATGTAAGGGGGAAGGTAGTATGTTTATTTGCAGACTTGGCTTAGAGAGATAGAGAGATAGACCACAGCTATGCGACAGACAAAAGAAGTTCTTCAGGGGTGACTCTTAAGCATAACTACAAGTAGGCTTAGCTTCTCCTTTAAAGGAGTAAGTTTCATAAAGGCAACCCCAAGATCAAGGGGGTTTAATAAGGGCTTATTAAATTGGTAGTCTCTAATGCTTGTGAAAATATCAGGAATTCCCTAGGTGGGGAAATTTAATGTTTCCACATTTTCCCCAAGTTCCTCAAGGGGACTTTTCAAATACTTTTTTAATTTTCTGTCCCAACTAATCTAAGATGTATTAGGGTATTACTTTAGCCTGCACAGAATAACAAGTTCTCATTCTGTATTCAAGTTTCCATGTAATTATGTTGTTTGAATAAACTGACCATACAGGTTAAATTAGATAAATTGATATACAGAAAATATTAATTTTGCACCAAATAAACCTCTCTTTCTTTGGCCTTACACAGAAGTTGGAGTTATAAAATATAATTGATATCATTCTTTATGCTGTATTCTGATTTTTCCTTAGATCTAACAAGATCATCTTCATTCATATCTCTAATTGAAATCTGATCGCTTTTACAGCTTCTTCAACAGTTGCTCTAGGGAATAATGTTGACTTTCAGAGCTTCAAAACGCTTAACTCTGATTTTTCAGATGTCACACAGATACACAAAGTTCCAGGAAATGACCAGAGTTCTATGGTTTTTGGATATTGTAACCTATACACAGCCCAAAATTGCCCTTTTTACCTAATTTTAATATATAATTCAGGGGACCTAATTACATTCACAATGTTTTGCTGCCATCACCAATATCCATTACCAAAACTTTCGATGACCCCAAACAGAAACCCTGTACCAATTAAGCACTGACACCCCATTCCCTACCACCTCCCTAGTCACTTGGTAACCTGTAAACTAGTATCTGAATTTATGAATCTGCTCACTGTATTTTAGGGCACATAGTATTTGTCCTTTTGTGGCTTATTTCACTTAACACACTGTCTTCAAGTTTTATCTATATGGAACATGAATCAGAAATTCATGTCTTTTGTGGCTAAATAATATTCCATTTTCTTGGTTAAATATATATACCATATTTTATTTATCCATTCATCGATTGATGGACACTCAGGTTGCTTCAGTCTTTTGCAACTGTGAATAATGCCACCATAACCATTGATGTGAAATATCAGTTTAAGTCCCTGTTTTCATTCCCTTTTGGTATATACTCAGAAGTTTGATTGCTAGGTCTTATGGTAATTTAGACATTACTTTCTGAGGAACAAACCATTTTCAACAGTTGGCAGTACCATTTAGCATTGCCACCAATAATGAATAAATGTTGCTATTTCTCCACATCCTGTCCATTATTTTCATTTTTTTATAGTAGCCATTCTAGTAGGTATGGAATGATATCTCACTGTGGTTTTGATTTGTATTTCCCTAATGGCTAATGATTTTGAGCACTTTTGCAGGTGCCTATTCACCATTTGTATAATTTCTTTGGATAAATGTCTATTCAAGTCTTTAGCCTAATTTTAATTGGGTTGTTTATCCTTCTGTTGCTTAATTGTAGGATTTCTATATACATTCTGGATACTAAACACTTATCAGATATGTGATTTCCAAATATTTTCTCCCATTCTGTAGGTTATATGTTTATTTTCATGATAAAGTCCTTTGATGCATAAAAGTTTTTAATTTACTGTAGTCTCACACATATTTTTCCTTTTGTTGTCATGCTTTTGGTTTAAAGTTTAAGAAACCATTGCCTAAAACAAGGTCCTGAAGATGATTCCCTACATTTTCCTCTAAGAATTTTATAGTCCTGGAACTTATATTTAGTTTTTATCCATTTTGTGTTAATTTTTGCACATAATGTGAGATGGGTCTATCTTTATTCTTTTGCATAGAGATACCCAATTTTCCCAACACCATTTGTGGGAGAGACTATTCTTTTTCCATCGAGTGAACTTGGCAACTTTGTCAAAAAACAATTGGCCATAGATGTGAGGGTTGATTTCTGAAGACTTTATTAGATTCCATTTGTCTATATGACTGTCCTTGTGCTAGTACATGCTGTTTCAATTACTGTAACTTTTTAATAAGTTTTAAAATTGTAATGTAGTTATCTAATATTGCTGGTTTTTTTTCAAGAGCGTTTTGGATATTCAGGGGTCCTTGCCTTCACATGTGAAGCTGATGATTATCTTTTCCATTTCTGCAAAGAAAGCTATTGGAATTTTTATTGGGATTGAATTGAATCCATAAATCATTTTGGATAGAATTGATATCTTAATATTTATCTTCCAATCCGTGAACAGAGAATGCCCTTCCATTTATTTAGCCCTTCCCCTTTGATTTCTTACAGCAATGTTGGATTTTTGTTTTTTGTTTTGTTTTGTTTTGTTTTGTTTTCAGTTTTCCAAGTCCAAGACCTTTACATCTGTGGTTAAATATACTTCTAGATGTTTTATTTGTATGGTTGCTGTAATAAAGGTATCTTTTATTTCCTTTTTTAGATTGTTCATTATTAGTGTATGAAAACATGGTTGATTTTTGCATACTGATCTTGTACCCTGCCAGTTTGTTGAATTCAATTATTAGCTCTAGTAACTCTAGTAACTCTGTAGATTTCTCAGAAAATTTTAAAAATAGGGACATGTCAACTGAATATAGGGAAAGTTTTACTTTTCCTTTTCCAATTTGGAGGAATTCATGAATATTGCTAATTTTTCTGTTTAGAACCTCCAGTACAGTGTTGAATAAGTATTGATAGTGGACATCCTTGTCATGTCCTATGTCTTAGGTGGAAAGATTTTTCAGTTTTTCACCATTGACTATATTAGCTGTCTCTTTTTGTATATGCTGTTTATCATGTTGAGGGAATCTCCCCTCTATTCCTAGGTTTCTGAATGTTTTTATCAAGAATGGGTACAGGATTTTGTCAGATGTAAATGATATGATTGTGGAGTATTTTTCCTTCATTCTATTAATGTAGTATATTATATTAATAGACATTCTTAGGTTTACTTACCATTAAATACCTGGGATAAATTCCACTTGCTCATGATGTGTAGTGTTTTAATTTGCCATTGGATTTTGTTTGTTAGTATTTTGTTGAGAATCTTTGAATCTTTATTCATAAGGGATATTGGTCTATAAATATATTTTTCTGACTTTGATATCTGAGTGATGCTGGCCTAATAGAATGAGTTAGGGAGTGTTCCATCCTCTTCAATTTTTTAGAAGAATATGAGCAGGATTTTTGTTATTTCATCTTGGAATGATTGGTAAAATTCACCAGTGAAGCGATTTGCTCCTGGACTTTTCTTTACTGGGAGGTTTTGATGACTGATTCAATCTCTTTACTTGTCATAGTTCTATTGAGATCTCCTACTTCCCTTTGAACCAGTGCAAGTAGTATATATGTTTCTAAGAATTTGTCAGTTTCACTAGGTTATCTAATTTGCTGGCATACAGTTTGTGAGAGTATCCTCTTACAAAACTTTTTTTTTTATTTCCATGGAATAGGTAGTAATGTCCCCCTTTTCATTTCTGATTTTAGTTATTTGAATCCTCTCTATTTTTTTTCTGAATCAGTCTAGCCAAAGGTTTGTTAATTTAAGTGATATTTTAAAAACAACTTTTGATTTTGTGGATTTTCTCTATTTTTTTATTCTTTATTTCATTTATCTACACTCTAATCTTTCTTATTTCCTTCCTTATGCTCACTTTGGTTTTAGCTTGCTCTTCTTCCAGATTCTCCAGTTGTGAGTTTAAATCTCTGATATGAGATTTTTCTTCTTTTTTAAGTCAGGTGTTTAGAGCTGTAAATTTCCTTTCAGCATTGCCTTTGCTGTATCTCATAAGTTTCAGTATGTTGTGGTTTTTTTTTCATTTCCTTAAAGATTTCCCAATTGTCCTTGTGATTTCTTCTTTGGCTTTGGTTGTTTAAGAGTGTGTTATTTAACTCCCACATATTTGTGAATTTTCCTGTTCTCCTTCTGTTACTGATTTCTAGCTTAATTCCATTGTGGCAAGAGGAGATAAAGTGTATGATTTTGACGTGTTTAAATCTACAGAGTTGTGGTTTGTGACCAAACATATGGACTATGGTAGAGAATGACCCATATGCACTAGAGAAGATTATATCGTCCCTTGAGTTAGTTGAAGTGTTCTATATATGTCTGTTAGATTGTAGTATCATTCAAATCTTTTATGTCCTTATTGATTTTCAGTCTAGATTTTCTATCCATTATTGAGAGTGGTATGTTTAAGTCTTCTATTCTCAATGAAGAATTGTATATTTCTCCCTTAAAATATGTCAATATCTGCTTCATATATTGTAGGGCTCTGCCATTAGTTTATATATATTTATAATTGCCATGTCTTCTGGTTGAATGGACCTCTTTATCAGTATATAGTGTCCTTCTTTGTCTCTTGTGACAACTTTTGATTTAAATTCTGTTTTATTTGTTATTAGAATAGCTCCCCTAGATCTTTTTTGGTTACTATTTGCATGATATATTTTCTCAGCCTTCCACCTTCAATCTATTTGTGTCTTTGAATTTACAGTGATTATCTTTGACACTACAAACAGTTTGATCATGCTTGTCTAACCATTCTGCCAATCCCTGCCTTTTGACAGGAGTGTTTCATCCATATGTATCTAAAGTCACTACTGATAATACAGGCCCTTCTTCGGCAATTTTACTATCTGGTCTTTGTAAGTCTTATACATTTTTGGTCTCTCAAGTCTTCCATTGATGCCTACTTCCATATTTATTTGTGTTTTTATTGTTCCATTTTGAATTGCTTCTCATTTCCTCCTATGTATATTTTTCAGATATTTACATTATGGCTACTGTGGAGTTAAAATTTAACAGTCGAAATCTATAACAATCACATGTGCATAGATATCAGCTTAAGCTCAATTGCACACACACACAGTGTTCCTAAATACCTCTGTCTACCACTTTCTTGTAGTTGTTACAAATTATACTTCATATATTTTATGTCCAAAACCAAGATTATCATAATTTTTATGCATTTGCATTTTAGAGTCTGTAGGAAGTAAAAAGTGTAGTTACATTCCAAACAGTACAATGTATAGTAAAGGAATATATAACTTATGATTATGACTTAATAAATATAATTGAGAAATGGAGAATTTGTAATTACCCATATGGTTATTTTTACTGGAGATATTTCTATCGTTATGCCTCATTGATCCACAATTGAGTGTAATTTCCTTTCAGTCCAAAAAACTAACTTTAGAATTTCTTGTAAGGTCTAATGGTGATTAATCCCCTTCACCTTTTGTTTATCTGGGAATGTCTTAATCTTTCCTCATTTTTTGAAAGACAGCCTCACCTGAAATAAAATTCTCGGTTGACAGTTGCTTTCTTTCAGCACTTTAATTATGTCATCCCGTTGCTTTCTTGCCTTCATGATTTCTGATGAGAAATCAGCACTTAATCTTATTGGGATTCCCATATACCTAACATATTGTTTTTCTCTTGGCATTTGACAGTTTGTCCGCTAGATGTCTGTGCCAGTTTCCTTTCAAATTTATATTGTTTGTAGTTTGTTGGGATTCTCAAGTGTGCATATTCACATCTTTGGTTAAATTTGGAAAGTGATTTTCTGCCATTTTTTCTTTGAATATTCCGTGTACCCTTTTCTCTCTTTGTTCTCCTCCTGGGAATCCCATAATATGTTTATTTGTGCACTTAATGATGTCCCATCATTCACTTAGGCTCTTTTTCCATTTTAAATACTTTTTAGTTTCTGCTCCTCAGCATGAGTCATTTCAATTGTGTTATCTTTGAGTTCCTTGATTCCTCCTTCTGCCAGCTTGAATATGCTGTTGAAGTCCTGTAGGAAATGTTTCATTTCAGTTATTGTGGTCTGCAACTCCAGTGTTTCTGTTTGCTTCCTTTTAAATTTTTTCTTTTTTTACAGCTTCTCTTATTGGGCGTTCATTTTTTGTCTGATATCCTTTAGCTTTTTCTCTGTGTTTTCCTTTATCTCTTTGAATAAATAGAGGATCACTTTAAAGACTTAGTTTTGTATGCCCAAGGTTTGTTCTTCTTCATTGATGGTTTCTGGATTTTTACACTGTTCCTGTTTCTTTGTCTTGAAATATTTTGTTGCAACAATACATTTTAATATTTTAATGTATTTATTCTAGGATTTAAACACTGAGCTCACTGTTCCTTAAACTTTATCCAGCTAGTGGTATTATAGAGATACCTTGAGTGCAAGAAGCTAACAAAAACAAATAAACTAACACATTAAAAAAAAAAGCAGCCATCTTTCACAGTCTTTGCAAATTGCCTCTGCATTGGCTGGAGCTCTCCTGCAAAGTTTATCCCTCTTGTGAAACAGATGATTCCAAGGCAAAAGTAAGCTGCAGAATCCTCTCCATCTCTCCTAATGTTACATCTTGCCGTGGGTTTGCGCTCACTCATGAGGTCAGGAATTCCCACATTTACATGAATTCCAATGCTTCCTCTACTCCCTATGAAATGAATAGTTTTTCTCCCCCTCTAGGGGGCTCTATTATTTGCTTAAAGAAGGTAATCCTTTTCCTCATGCCACTTCTACTCAAGTGTTCTTTGAATTCCTTTAGCTGTCTGCAAACTGCTTCTGCCTGTAATGCAAATCCTAAACCTGGTCCTTGCTTCTGGCTTTCAGCCTCTTTTCACAAATACTGGCACTGACACACCCCAGTGCATGCATAGGAGTTACTCTGCTCCCTCCAGAAGAGGGTCAGGAACCCACACTAGGAGTACAGGATGAGTCCTCACCATGCCAGCAAGGTGGGGGTGGAAGGATTAGCAAGGGCACCATGACATTTTCCTACCATTTTTTAAGTTGCTTTTTTTAATTTGGCACTCACCCAGTTACTATAGCACTTTAACTGTTTTCTGAAAGTTTTAAGGATAATGAATCTGTCATTTTTTCTTAGTTGTTCAATGATGCTATGGGGGAATGGCTCCATGGAGCAACTTATGGCACCATCTTGGTTGACTGGAAACAAGGATATCCTGATATTATTCTGAAACTCTCAAACTGCATTTATTGATCTATAAATACATCTCAAATCTTTAATTTCCTATTCTCAAGAAAACATTGCTATTTATTTCTTTTTGCCATTGTCATTGTTTTTGTTTTTGATATTCATTAATCAATATAGTTTACATTTAAGAGTTTGAGATAAAAATTTTCAATATCTTTGATTGAAAATAAACAGTTTTGATCAGAAAGAACATACAAAGGAAGCCAAGTAGTAAGGTTAATCAGTTAACACTGGGAATAGAAGCTGTTCAAAGCCATGTGTCTGGGTGTTGTTTAAGGAGCTATAAATATTTACCAGTGACTGTGAAAAACATGTTTTGGCCACAAAAAGGCCAAGGTATTCCAAGCCACATATCCATACCTTCCTCGGTCAGTGTGCCCCTCTTCATAGATGATTAGAGTGCCTTCAGCACTGACCTGGAATTTGTCACTTTCAATAATTCAAACGTCTACCGAGGGAGCAAAAAAAGAATTGCCACTGGAAGAAAACATGAGTTATTATTAAACAAAATATTTACATTTTGTCCAATGTATTTTCATTTGTTCACTCAATATTTGTTGAATGCTCACCATGTGTCAAACATTGTATAACACACTTACTCTAGTAGGGAAAGGAATCAAAGAGAGAAAAAAGAGAGTGAGAGAAAGTAGTTTCCAGGAAGTGTGGATTTCCTCTCCCTTTAGTAAATTTGATAGCCCAAAAGTATTGAATACATTTAAATATGATAATTTTTAAACCATCATCCCAATGAATGAAAATATACAGTTTATTAATATCTTTGGTTACTTCCAAAAGAAAATTATAACACAATAAAAAGCAAAATATAAAGAGGGAAAATGCTCACAAATCCACCACTTTAAAATAAAGTATTTTCATATTTCCAATTTTCCTCCTATTACTTCTTATACATATTCATATATTTCCCAATTCAAGTTATATTTACAAAGATAAATATAAATATATTTAAGCAAAATATGTTAAAATACATTCTACTATAATCAGTATGAGTTTATGTATCTTTAATTATCATTCTTTCATAAATGTTTTTATGGTTTAATATAACACATATACAAACAAAAGGAAGAAAAAGCAATGATTTTCAAAGCACACTGTAGCCGGTAGTTACAGAACAGATTTCAGAGTTTGTTATGGGTTACCATTCCGCTATTTCAGATTCTCCTTCCAGCTTCTCCAAAACACTTGAGGCTGGAAGAATTTTTTTTCTTTTTTGTGAAAAATGACATACATACAAAAAAGCAATAAATTTAACAGCACATAGCAACACTTAGTTATAGAACAGATTTCAAAGTTTGGTATGGAAGAGAATTCCACAATTTTATGTTTTTTACTTCTAGCTGCTCTAAGTTACTGAAGACTAAAAGAAATGTCAATATAGTTTGTCATGGTCAGGTTCATATGTCAACTTGGCCAAGTGGTGGTATCTGTTTGTCTGTTTGGGCAAGTGCTGACCTGTCTGTTGCAATGAGGACATTTCATAGAATTGAATCATGATCATGTCAGCTGCATCCACAGCTGATTCCATTTGTAATCAGCCAAGGGGAGAATCTTCTTTAATGAGTGATGCTTAATCTAATCACTGTAAACCTTTTAAGGAGGATTCAGAAGAGACGGGCTCTCTTCCTGCTTCAGCCGGCAAGCCTCTCCTGTGGAGTTCGTTCAGACCCTCCATAGGAATCATCAGCTTCACAGCCTGCCCTACAGATTTTAGACTGTATGTTCCCATGGTTACATGAGACACTTTTATAAATTTTATATTTATGAATATTTCCTGTTGATTCTGTTTCTCTAGAGAATCCTAACTAATACATATTGATTCACCAATCATACTCATTTGTTAAACCCTACGTACTCTGTATAACCCCACTATTACCTTTGATCTTTCTACCCCTCTTTAAGGGTTTTGGTCTATGCCCCTTCTAACTTTTTCATGTTGAAAGGGGCTGTTAATAATAGGGGATAGAGGGATGGAACTAGTTGATGCTCTGGAGAGGCTGGTCCCTCTGCATTTCAGGACTTTCCTGGTCCAGGGACCCATCCAGAGGTAATGGGTTTCTGAAAGGTTACCCTAGTACTTGAAATGTGAGGCCAGAGAAATTGCTCATTATAAACAGCCTGCTAAGATGCTACCGTAAGTGCATCTGGGTCTGAAGTTCCAGGGAAGCATGACACAGCATAATTTATGTAACCAGTGGTGTACATGTATCCAATCATATATTCCATGAATGATGTAATCTGTTCGTAAAGAGCCACTTCTGTGTAATTTAGCATATAAGGGACTACCGCTCTATAAGCATTAAAGCAGAGTGGAGGGAGTGATTAAGGATGACCATTCTACCAGCAGCTCCTTGTGCTTTCTTTCAATTCACTACCAGGCCAAAGTAACTGAATTTTAAGCTAGAACCTGACAATTGGTATAGTTGGCGATTCCCCATGCAAGATTGCAGTGAATGGTCCCTCTGCCCCAGAGGAAGCTGGACCAAACAGGATGTGGCCCCCCACAAGCTTCTGGTATCCCAAAGGGGCAGTTGTGCTGCAGTGGTCTGCTTCGGAGGCTTGGAATCATGTGAATCCCACCCCACAGGGGAGTTTCAAGGCTTTACAGGACTTTAAAGCTGGCATCCAGTTTCCCCAGCATTGTATGGAGGGGAAAGTGTCTTGATTTTCTTTAACCATAGTATGCAAGCAGTGTAAAGAAGGTTTAGCAGCTCAAGTGCAGGTCTGGAGACTGCAGCAGAAGCAAAATGAACTGGAAGCCCATATCCAAGCCCTGGAAAAAAAAGTGGCAGTGCTGGGGTCACCTGAAATGGAGGGAGTTGGGAGTGAGTTGGTGCTGTCCCAGGCAAGTACCATTCCCTTGCTCCAAGTCCATCCCATGGTGAAGCAGCAGGTCGAGCACACCAGCCTTTGGCTCCAGGGGGTAGACTGGTGACCCCCCCCACAGGTCTACTGATAGACGACATATACTGCATACATGCCAGAAGGACTCTGAGTTCTCTTCAAACAGATAGGGCAGAAGTCTGCAGAAACAGGCTGTTGCACCTATGAAATGATGGGGCTGACAATCTGGAACTCTCAGAAAGTGAAATGACACAGTTAGGAAACGTAAAAGTGCACAAACGGGAAAAGGAACGTGCCTGATAAAGCAAGAGGTGGAGCTGCCATCTGAATAAAAGCTGCCCCATGGGCAGAAATGGGCTGGTAAAGCTGGTGACCCCACCAAGGTATCATGGTTGCAAATATGGGTGATTAAATAGCCACAGAGGTAAACTCAAAGGCAATTGATCAACAGCCCACTGAAGTTTTACTGACGTTATAATAAAAGTTGCCCCAAGAGCAGCAATTCACTAAGATAAAGGGGAAAAAGAAGGCTGAGTCCTACCCTTTGCACTTATGTGACTTTTATGCCCAGATAGCTAGGATGGTATGACTTGATTGGCTGACACACCAGCCATGGGGCCCAGTAGGTGGGGGAGTCAAGGGACCAAAAACCAAATGTAAAACTTTCAGAATTCTTGTCTCCCCACAATGTATAGTGTGTCTTGGCCCTAGTGAACACAGAAGCAGAATACACATTGTTGCATGGGCATCCAGACCATTTTAATGGCCTTCTGACTCACATTGATGGATATGGAGGTCACACAGTCTGTGTGATACAAGCTGTGGTAGTGCTTGGCATTGGCCACTTGCCTCCTTGAGCCTATACAGTATATATGTCTGTTAAACCTGAATTATATTAAGCATGGATATTTTGCAAGGACTGACTTTAAAAACCACCCAAGGAGAATTTTGATTAAAGATGTGAGTAATAAAACCTATGCTTAGAGATCCTCCTCACCATTTCCCAGTGGACATGCCTGTGCCCCAAAGAATTGTTAAGGTGAGACAATAGCAGTTGCCTGGAGGACATGAAGAAATTGAGCAAATGGCCCTACAGTTAGAAAAGGCTAGGATCATGAGGATGGCCCATAGTCCTTACAACTCCCCAGTTTGGCCTGTCTGAAAGCTGGACAGCACATAGAAAATAACTGTTAATTACTGTGAGCTCAACAAAGTCACTCCTCTCGTGCATGGTGCAATATCATCGATGACTAATATGATGAATCAACTGACTCCTTCCTTGTGGTGGACATGGCAAATGCACTTTTCTCTATTGCCCTGGCTCCAGAGAGCCAGAACCAGTTTGCATTCACATGGAAAGAGCAGCACTGGACATTTGTGGTGCAGCTGTTTGTGGGACTACTGTTTTGTAAGTATCAGAGCAGAGTGGAGGGAACAATTAAGATGACCACTCTACCAATGGCATCTCATACTTTGTTTCAATTCGCTACCAGACCAGAGCAACCACACCTGAAGTTTGAACCTGGCATGGAACCTTTGTAGAATCCTATATAATGTCCTAGGTGGTCTTTAAGATAGGCTGGGATGGTTTTGATTGAGGTCTGGCAAGTTATGGTCGGTAGCAATGTCTAACAGAAACTTCCGTAAGAGTGACTTCCAGAATAGCCTCTTGAATCTATTTTAACTGTCTCAACCACTGACACTTATTTGTTACACTTTGTAGTAGGTAGGGCTCTCTAGAGAAACAGAAGCATCAAGAGATATCTGTAAATATAAGATTTATAAAAGTGTCTCACACAACCATGGGGATGTATGAGTCAACAATCTGTAGAGCAGGCCATGAGCTAGAAGCTCGAGTGAATGTCCTCAATGAACTCTCAGGATAGGCTACCAGGATGAAGAAGAAAGAGAGCCTGCTTCTTCTGAATCCTCCTTAAAAATCCTTCTGGTGATTAGATTAAATATCACTCATTGCAGAAGACATTCCCCTTAGCTGAGTTCAAATGCAGTGAACTGTGGATGCAGCCAATATGGTCATGATTTAAGTCCATGAAATGTCCCAAACAACAATAGACAGGTCAGTGCTTGTCCAACCAGACAACTGGATATGAGAGGGTGGAATGTGCTGATTTGGAATGGTTATGTACCCTAGAAAGCCATGTTTTAATCCTGATCTAATCTTGTGGGAGCAACCATTTCCTTTAAGACCTATTCAAAACTTTAGGTTGGAGACTTAATTAGATTATCTATTTCCATGAAGATATGACATGCCCAATTGTGGGTATTAACTTGAATAGATGGAGATGTGACCCCACCTATTCCAGGTGGTCTTGATTTGTTTACAGGAATCCTTTAAAAGAGAAAGCATTTGGAAAAGACTTGATTTCTGAGAAAGCCAAGAAAATCATAAGAGCCCACACAGTCAGAGACCTTTGGAGATGTAAAAGGAAAACACTCCTGGGGGATCATCATGAAACAAGAAGTCTGGAGAGAAAGCTAGCAGATGTCACCATGTTTGCCATGTGCCATTCCAGTTGAGAGAGAAATCCTGAATTTCAGTGGCCTTCTTGACATGAGGTATCTTTCCCTGATGTTTTAGATTGAACATTTTTATAGCCTTGCTTTAATTGGGACATTTTTGTGGACTTAGAATGGCAAACATGCAACTTATTAAATTCCCCCCTTTTTAAAAGCCATTCTTTTTAATATTGCATTCTGGCAACTAGCAAACTAGAACATACATCTTTCCCCCTTTTTGGTCAGGATGGCATTATTGATCCCCCAGTGTTAGAACCAGATTCATCCCTGGAAGTTATCTCCCAAACCGCCAGGGAGACTTTCATCCTTTGATATCATTTTCCACATGGGGGAAGGGCAATTATTTCACTTCCAAAGTGGGCTTAGAGAGAGAGAGGCAATATCTTAGCAACAAAAGAGGTCCTCTGGAAGAAACTTTTTAGGTAGACCAAGCTTCTCTACTATATACAAAGCTTCACAAGATGTCCTCATTTTTATTCTGGGCACCCTGTGTTTTTATTGTTTAAATGAGCTATCCAGGCAGGTTGAGTTAGATTATGTGTTTCAGAAATCCTAAATTCTTGACAAAATAGTCCTTTCTTTCATTGGTCTCAAAGAGTTGATGAAATTCTAAAATATAAACAATGTCTTCCTTAACCCTGTATTCTGAGTTACCTTAATCTCTACCTGATTAGCTTTGTTCTTGTCTCTAAATATCAGGTAATACATATATAAAACAACCTCTCAAAATCCAGATATAATAATTACCACTCCAGAGTAAATGTGACTGCTACAAGAGTGTACAATCTAGGCCCCTGATTTCTTATAAGTACTTTCTAAATGAGATCATGCAATAGTTGCTCTATTGTTTCTGGCTTATTTTGCCTCACCAAATGTCCCACAGGTTCATTCACAATGTTGCATGCCTCATAACTTCATTCCTTTTTGTAGCAGCACAATATTCAATAATATGTATACACCAACATTCACCAATCTACTTCTCAGTGCATCCTTCAGCCACCTGCATTCATTAGGCATTATGTGAAATGATCAAAGTCAACAGTCCATCAACAGTCTCAATTTTAGATAATTTCATTGTTCTCAAGAGAAAGATAACCAATAAACACATCCTCACCAAATAGAAGATCTAAACCTTCCCTTAAAGCTTGTCCCTCGTCCCACTATTTACCCCACAGGTGTTCCTGTGGTCCTGTTAATGTTTTCCTGTTAAACATAACACATAGCATGCAATAACAGTTTTCCCCCATATCCTGAACTTAAGCACTCTTTTTTACAAGATTCATACCCTCGAAGTAGTTCATGAAGGAAATTAGTAATATTTGTGATATTAATCAGTGGAGCACATGGTTCTATACAACCCCTTTCATTCATGTTCACATTCAATATGGTAATATTGCTTATAGACCCACTAGTGAACTGCTTTCACTTCTATCTGTTCTCTTACATTTGAGTTCAACCTCATTAGCTAACCATTCACCCATGATAGCTTCCATGTATCTCTAGGTCCCCTGTATTCTGTATTATAAGCCTCTGATTATACCTTTACAGGGTCATAAAAGTGGAGTCATACATTATCTATCCTTTTGTGACTGGTTTATTTCACTCAGCATTATGTCCTCCAGGCTCAGTCATCTTTTCGTGTGGTTCAGGACATCAATTAATCATACTGCTACATAATATTACATCATATGTACATACCACATTTTGTTAAACCATTCAGCTGTTGACGGGCACTTAGATTGTTTCCATCATTTAGTGATTGTGAACATCTATGAACGTTCGTCTATGTGCTATGAACATCTATGTAGAAATGACACTGCTTTCAGCTCTTCTGGGTATATACCAAGTAATGGTATTGCCAAATCATAGGCCAACTTGAAATTTAACTTCCTAAGGAAACACTAAACTGTCTTTCACAGCAGCTTTAACATTATACATTTCCACCAATAGTGCATAAGTGTCCCAATTTCTCCATATTCTCTCCAACACTTGTAGTTTCTTGTTTGTTTAATAGCAGTTATTCTTATATGTCTGAGGTGGTATCTCATTGTAGTCTTGATCTGCATTTTCCTTATAGCAAATGAAAATGAGTATCTCTTTATGTGCTTTTCAACTTTTTTTTTTTGCTCTTCAGAAAAATACCTATTCATATCTCTTTTATAATTGGGTTGAATGTTCTTTTGTTGTTGAGCTGTATGATTTCTTTATATATACAGGAAATCAAACCTTTACCTGATATGTGATTCCCAAATATTTTCTCCCATTGAGTTGGCTTTACCTTTTTGACAAAGTCTTTTAAGATACAAAAGCATTTGATTTTTAGGAGTTCCCATTTATCTATTTTTTCTTTTGTTGCTTGTGCTTTGGGTGTAAATTTTAGGAAGCTACCTCCTATTCCTAGGTCTTGAAGATGCTTTCCTATATTTCTTCTAGGAGTTTTATGTTACTGGTTCTTATATTTAGGTGTATGATTAATTCTGAGTTAATTTTTGTATAAGATGTATATTAAGGGTTCTTTCTCATTCTTTTGGCTGTTGATATCCACTTCTCCCATGCTAATTTATTTAAAAGACTATTTTGTCCAAGTTAAATGGATTTGGGGGCCTTGTTAAAGATTAGCTGAACATAGATTTGGTGGTCTGTTTCTGTGCTCTCAGTTTGATTCCATTAGTCAATACTTCTGTCTTTGACTCACCAGAGTCATGGTGTTTTGAGCACTGTGGCTTTATAACAAGTTTGAAAATCAGAAAGTGTCAATCCTCCCATTTTGTTCTTTTTTAGGATGCTTTTAGCTATTTGAGCTCTCTTTCCCTTCCAGATGAATTTGGTAACTAGTTTTTCCAAGTCTTCAAAGTAGGTTGCTGGAATATTGATTGGTACTTTTTTAAATCTGTAGATCAATTTGAGTAGAACTGACATCTTAATTATATTTAGCCTTCCAGTCCATAAGCATGGAATGTCTTTCCATATATTTAGATCTTTGATTTCTTTTAGTGATGTTATGTAGTTTTTTTAGTACAAGTAATTTATGTCCCTAGTTAAGTTCATTTTTAGATACTTGATATTTTAGTTGGTATTTTGAATGGATTTTTTTACTTAAGTGACTCCTCAGTTAGGTCATTGTTTGTGTATAGAAACATTACTAATTTTGGCACATTAATTTTATATCCAACCACTTTGCCAAATTTGTATATTAGCTCAAGTAAATTTGTTATTGATTTCTCATGATTTTCCAAATATAATATCATGTCACCTGCAAATAATGAAAGTTTTATTTCTTCTTTTCCAATTTGGATATCTTTTATTTCTTTTTTCATGCCTGATTGCTCTAGCTATAATTTCTAGTACAATGTTCAATAATAATAGTGACAGAGGGCATCCTTGTCTCGTACCCTGTCTTAGGGGGAAATTTTTCAGTCTCTCTCGATTGAGTACGATAATGGTGATGGATTTGCCATATATGCCATTTAACAAATTGAGGAAATTATATTTGATTCCTACATTTTGATTTGTTTTTATCAGAAAAATATGTTGAATATTGTCAAATGCTTTTTCACTATCAATTGAGATGATCATGAGATTTTTCTCTTTCTGTTTGTTAATATACTGTGCTACATTAATTGATTTTCTTGTGTTGAACCATCCTTGCATTCCTGGTATAAACCCCACTTGACCATGGTGTATAATGAGTTTTGGACTCAATTTGCTAGTATTTTGTTGAGAATTGCTGCATCAACATTCATTAAGGAGATTGGCCTGTAGTTTTACTTTCTTGTAGCATCTTTACCCCATTTTGGCATTAGTGTGATATTAACTTCATAAATGAGTTAAGGTAGTGTCACTTTTCCTCCAATTTTTGGAGAAGTCTGATCAGGATTGGTGTTAGTTTTTTGCAGTGTTTGATAAAATTCTTCTATGAAGCCATCTGGCCCTGGGTTTTTCTTTGTAGGAAGGTTTTTGATGACTGATTGAATCTCTTAATTTGTGATTGGTTTGCTGAGATCTTCTATTTCTTTTTGAGTCAGGGTAGTTTGCATGTTTCCATAAATTTATACATTTCATCTTAGCTGTCTACTTTGTTGGCACATAGTTGTTTATACTACTTGCTTATGTTTTTTATTTTTCTAATTTCTTCAGGGTCTGTGGTAATGAATTCCCTCTCATTTCTGATTTTGTTTATTTGCATCCTTTCTTTTTTTTTTTTCTTTGTCAGCCTTACTAGTGGTCCACTGACTTTACTGATTTTCTCAAAGAACCAACTTTTGGTTTAATTGATTCCTTCTATTGTTATTTTGTTCTACCATTCATTTCACAGGGCTTTAATATTTGTTATTTCCCTTTTCTATTTGCTTTGGTATTGGCTTTTGTTCTTTTTCAAGTTTCCTCAGGTAAGCAATTAATTCCTCAATTTTGGCACTTTCCTCTTTTTAAACATAGGCATTTAGGACAATAAATTTCCCTCTTAGCACAGTTTTTCCTACATCCCATAAGTTCTGATATGATGTATTCTCATTTTCATTCACAGAAATTGGTAGCTACCAATTTCTCTAACAATTTCTTCTTTGACCCAGTAGTTATTTAAGACTGTGTTTTTTAATCTCCATATATTTGTGAAAGTTCCCATTCTTTGATGGTATTGATTTCCAGCTTCATTCCATCATGATCAGAGAAAGTGCTTTGAATAATTTCAATGTTTTTAAATTTATAAAGACCTGTTTTGTGCCCCAGCATATGATCTATCCTGGAGAATGTTCCAAGAGCACGAGAAAGAATGTATATCCTGGTGTTTGGGGATGTAATGACCTATATATGTCTGTAAGGTCTAAATAATTTATCAAATTTTTTACGTTCTCCATTTCCTTGCTGATCCTCTATCTGGTTCTCTATCTATATAGTAGAGTGGAATATTGGAATCTTTACTATTATTGTTGAAACATCTATCACTCCTTTCAGTTTTGTTAATGTTTATCTCATGTACTTCAGAGCTCATTGATTGGGAGCATAGACATTTATGATTGTTATTTCTTCTTGGCAAATTGTCCCTTTTATTAATATATGACATCCTTCTTTGTCTTTTATGATACCTTTACATTTAAAGTCTATTTTGTCTGATAATAGTATAGCTACTCCTGCTTTATTTTGGTTACAGCATGTGTGGAACATCTTTTTCCATCCTTTCACATTCAATCTATTTGTATCATAGTGTCTAAGATGAGTCTCTTGTAAGCAGCATATAGATGGATTTTACTTCTTAATCCATTCTACCAATCTGCATCTTTCAATTGGTGAATTTGGTCCATTAACATTCGAAGTTACTAATGAAAAGGCATTTATTGAGTCTTATCATTTGGATATTATTCTTTTCCCCCTCTCTCTTTTTATCCTTTAAGTTATCCTTACTGATAACTTTCAATTCTATGCCCTCCTCCATACCTTCCACTCCTGTCTTTTTTTTTTTCTTTTTTTTTAACTGGAACAACTCCTTTTAATATTTCTTATAGAGCTGGTCTCTTGTTGACAAATTCTTTCAGCATTTGTTTCCTGTAAAAATTTTAATCTTTTCTTCAGTGTGAAGGCTGGGCACAAAACTCTTGGGTGGAAATCTTTCTCTTTCAGGATCTCAAATATATTATACCATCACCTTCTTACCTCCATGGTGCCAGTTGAGTAGTCCAAACTCACTCTTATGTATGCAATAGATTGTTTTTCTCTTGCCCCTTTCTGGATTTTCTACTTCTCTAAAACATTTGACAGACTGATTAGTATGTCTTGCAGAAGGCCTATTTGGATTTATTCTATTTGGGGTTCATAGTGCTTCTTTGATTTGCATATTTATGTCCTTTATAAGGGTTGGGAAGTTTTCCCCCCATTATATCCTCCACTAATCTTCCTAGCCATTACTCTTCTCTTCTCCTTCTGGGACACCAGTGATTCTTATACTTGTGGTTTGCTTTGTTTTGTCCATTATTTCCCTGAGCTCCAATTCAAACCTTTCCATCTTTTTTGCCATTTTCTCTTTTGTGTGTTTGTAATCAGTTGCCCTGTGCTCTAGTTCATTTATTCTTATTTCTGCCCCTTCAACTCTGCTGTTATGTGTCTCTAGTATATTTTTATTTGGTCTACAGCATCTTTAATCTCTGCAATAGTGTCTGTTTTTCTATTTTTAATTCCAATTCCTCCTTATGCTCTTCTAGTGTCTTCTTCATCTCCTTTATATCATTGGATATCCCATTGATTTTATTTAAGAGTGTTATGTAAATATCTTTGATTAGTTGTTCCAAAGTCTGTGTCTCTTCCAGTGTTTAAATTTGGTCATTAGGTTGGGTTATACCTGTCTGTATCCTGATATGCTTAGTGATCTTCTCTTGCCTTCGAGGCATGTAAATATCTTGATAGGATTACTTTGAGAGTTGATTTCCTTCAGTAGTCTAAAGCTTGGTATTTGCAGGATGGATGTGGAGTAGAACGCAGGGCATGGGGTTGGGGCCCCACAGTGCAATGATGGGTTACAGCACAGGTATAGGCATAAGTTGGGGATGCTATATTGGTACCTATGAGCATGGGATGTGGGGCACAGGGTTGTGAAGTTATGGTGCAGTGTCATGGGTGTGGGATACCTTGGACACAGGCATGGCATGGGAGACACAGAGGTAGGGTGTGGTGGGAGGCAGAAGGGAGCTGAATGAATTCACAGGAGCTGGTACACAGGAAGGATGCAGGTGGGCACATGGAGCATGAAGGCTGTGACTATCAGAGTGTGGGGTAAGTGGCACAGAGGTCGGGGCCAAGAGAAGGCAGGACATGGGTGTGTTCTGGCACATGGGAAGGGTCCAAGGGCCCAGGATATGCTAGTGTGTAGACATAGGGCACAGGTTATGTGAGCTGTGGGATGTGTTTCAAGTGTGGGGGATGTAAGGTAGGTGGAGGTGGGGTCCTGGTCCAGTGTACAGGTGCTGGGGAATGGTTGGGTCAGGGTGAGGGTGATGTAGCACAGATGCGCATGTAAGTGCCTGATAGGTGTGCAAGCAGGGCACTTGTGCTGGGGTGGGCAAGGTTGTGCATGTGTGTGGAGCAGCGATTTTGGGTGCATGGGTGAAGAGGTCAGTGCAGGGATGTGTGGGCTCCAGGCAGGGAGGAAGTGGCTGTGCATATGTGAGGCTCTGGGAGGCGGGGCTCTGGAGGGTGCTATTCTAGTGGGTGGGTCACTGCTGTGCATATATGCAGAGTGGGCTGGGATTGGGGTTGTGTGGGCTGGGGGTGGTGTCGCCTGGGTGTGCAGGTCAGCACTTGCCAAGAGCTGGGGAGCATGGCAGGAGTGCACAAATGTGCATGTGCTGATCTGGGAGGGCCATATGCTGATGCACATGTTTGCAGAACTTAGAGGTACAGGGAAGGGTTGCACAACGTATTGGGTTGACTGTGGGTGTAGCCTGGTTATGAGGTGAGTACCTGCAGCCGAAATGCTCAGGAGACTACCTGCAGGACAGAGTGGGGGAATGGGTCGAGGGGCTGGGAGTCCGTAGCTGGACTCCGAGGCACCAGTTAAGACTGTGTATTTGCATGTGAGAAGTGGGTCTGGCTGCAGTAGGCAGGCAGGTATGTGTGGCAGGGCTGTGCAGTTGGGCTGCATAGGGTCGAGTAGGAGGGTTGGAGTGGTGGCACTTGGAGTGTGGTGGGGAGGGCAGATGACAGGGTTCAGGTTAGTGGGGTGTGGGGTGAATCACGGGGTGCAGAGTGAGGAGAGTGCACGTGAAGGTAGCACATTCAAGGAATGTGGCTCAGCTTACTTCCTTTTCCCTGTCTCCCTTTTTGTCCACTCCTGAGGGCTCTGGGCTTCAGTTTCAAAAGGAGCATGGTATACTGCTTGTACTTGCTTGATGGTCTCTGGTTCTCTGCATCTCAGTTCTTCAGCTTTTGCAACCGGGCCCTTCCTATGTGGTGTAGAAGACCCTCCCAGACCATTTACACCTGGAATCACTGTCTCAGTAGCCTTCCTGTCCCTTCTATGGTTTTTCCTCAGGGCAGTGGTGAACTCAACCTATTATATTCTGCCATCTTCCAAGAATTCCTCCTCATTGTGTTTTTTTCTGTATCTTTATTACGTTATTAATGAAAAATTGTAAAAGAATTTGGCATTGCAATTGAGACTACAATTGGAGTAGGACAGGGGCAGAACTGTCTTTATCCTAGCCCTCCACAAAAAATTCATAAGAAACAGATTATGGTAGAGATTTTGTTTTTAATACAAGTCATATTCTAGTGATGGCCCATAGTCCAGGGTGTAAACATGGAGGCTTAGGATGAAAAATTACTTCATAGTTCTTCAGATTCTCTCAGTTGTTTTTGCCCAGTAAAGATGGGGTAGCTGGTAACTCAGGACAGAAGGTAAGGAGCAAATTAGAGGGACATACAGTATAAGAAGTCCAGGTAAGTAGAAGGTGTATGGAGGTTCACAGGTGGCAGGGAGCACCAGGACTACCCCTCAGCTCCTTCCTACTGAATCCACACCACCATCTCCCCACAGGACCACCAGCTCCTTCCCACATTTGCTCCCTTCCACATCCTTCTCCTTAGTTGCTGAAGAACTCCCAGACTGAGTTTACAGTTCTACAATTTTGCTTAGATTGTCTTGAGTTATCAGGTAGCCTTCCAATAAATCTACATATGCAAATTTATCATGCAAATTTCTATTGTTTGGAGAAAAGTGTTTTAACTTGTGCTTCAGATGGATGACCTTGAGCTATGTTATTTGCTCTTTAAGTTTTGAATTCAAGAAGATTGCTATGAAGATTAAATGTGACGGATATATAAAATGTCTGGCACACAATATGCATTTGGTCAATTTGTTTGTGATTAGAAGTAACCTTTTAAAAATATTGTTTGAATTTGGATGTTTTCCTGATATGATTATACATCGAAGGTCAAATAGAGTATGTATAAGCTTTAGATAGTGACCAAAATGTTTATTACTTAAATTTTCTACTTTAATATAAAATATATAATATAAAGCAAAAAAAGGATGTATAAAAAATATGTCAACTATGTGAGAAGACATACACTTAAAGGATAAAGTACAAGACCATCAAGCTCACTCTTTATAGAGAATAGCATACGATGCTTTGCAATTGCATAAAAAAGTCAACTTCCATAAAAATACAAGGTCTTATTATTATATAACACTAAAATTAAGCCAAGTGACTTTTGAAAACAGTTTTGAAACATTTAACTCGTTGTATTATTTTGTCAAAATGTTCCATAACTGTCATTAAATCTATATTAACTTGTAGATTTTTAAGAACATTGGAATCTGAGACAAATTATTTCTTTTTAATGAAAAACAAAATATTTATATAAAAGAATATGGATGAATGAACCAAAGGGAGTAAAACAAATATCACTTCCTTACATCATTCTAATTTTGAACCTATAGAAGTACTTATTGAGTCATTTTATTTTAATATCATGCTTTACATTCTCTTCATGTTTCAGCTACTGATCTACTTTCAGTCTACAACCGAGTTATTATTTTAAAATTGTTTTTCTTGCTTACCCTTTAAATCTCTTAATTTATATGTGACAAAAGTGATTTTTCCTTAGAGGAATTTATTATGCTCATCAAGCATTTATCACCAGGCAAATGAGAAAGGGTAGCCTTTATCAAAGGCCTTAACTGAAATCAGATAATGATTTTAAAAATTAAAAAAGGAGGAAATAAACCTGCTTCAGTGTGAAACATATTACTTGCTAGCAAAAATTTCAGCAGTAATAAATCAATATGAGAATCATTAGTTCTGCTTCAGTGAGTCAATACATCTGTCACTGTTCTTAATGTTACTGTACTTTAGTTGAGACCTCACCTTATTCCAAGTAATTATGGCTGTGTTTCTCCTTGAGCATGACATGAAATCTTTATATTCTTTCCAATTTCCACACTTGTATTCTGAGGTAGCTGAGTAAACACTGGAGAGCTATCATATCAACATCACTTGGGCAATATATGACAAACTAGTCAAACTGTATTTAGTCTGGATGCTATGCTGGTGAACTGTACATGTTCTGAAAATTCTATTTTGAGGACAGACAGGAGAATTATAAACATAAAACCCACAGTAGTGGTTAAGTACGGTAGATGTACAGTCTCTTTGGTTATATTTGTAATGTTTATTTCTTTAGCTGAACAGTGAGTACACTATTATCACTATTTCTTTCCTGACATTTTTCTATAGGTCTAAAATATAAAAATAATGTAACATCAAAAATGTATTGCTTGATGAAATAAAAAGATTCTGTTCTAAAGTGAGAATTTTATCTTATTTTCACGACGAACACAAGTTATTGCAACTCACCCAGCAGGAGCTAGATAATTGGGGTATATTAATAAGGAAATTGAATTCATTAATTTTTAAATTCCAGAAAAGAAATCTCTAGGTCCAAGTGCTTTTTCCTGGAAAATTCTGCCAACATTTAAAGAATTATTTGTACCAATTCTATGCAATCTTTTCTAAAAAGTAGAAGAGGAGAAACACTTCCCAACTCTTTTTAGGAGGCCAACCCTGATACCAAAAGCAGACAGATACTGTGCTGAAAACAGAAGCAAAACAATGTACAGACCAATATCCTTTATGGATATACGAAAAAAATCCTTAACAAAATATTAGCATATAGGATTTAGTAATATAAAAAGAATTATACACCGTGACCAGATGGGGTTTATTCCAGGGATGCGAGACCAGTTCAATATCTACCATATTAACAAGCTAAAGACGAAAATCCCATAATCATATCCATTGATGCAAATAAAGCTTCTGATTAAATTCAAACATCAAAACATGATAAAAATTCTCAGAATAAAGAACTGACTCAATTTGTAAGTGAACATCTACAAAAACCTACAGCAAGCATTGTACTTGATGAAAAATTGAATGCTGACCCCTCAGATTGGGAACAAAGCAAGAATGTCATCTCTCCCCACTCTTAACATAGTGCTGGAGGTCCTACCCAGTGCAATACAGCAAAAAGGACCTAAAAGGAATACAGATCAGAAAGGAAGAAGCAAAACTGTTCCAATTTGCAGAGGATGTGATTGCAAATACTCCTATAGAAACACTCCAAAGTGAGTTCAACAAAATCGCAGGATACAAGACAAATATAATTGTATATATGACTAGTAGTGTTTGTTAATCATACATATGACTAGTAGTATTATTATATATACAACTAATAGTATTTGTATATGGAAGAAATGAAAACGCGGACACCAAATAAAAGTACGGTACCATTTACAATCACTTGAATAAGTGAAATATGTATGAATAGATCTAACAAAACATCTATAGCACTTAAATGCAGAAAATCACAAACCACTGATGAAAGAAATCAAAGAAGATCCAAACAAATGAAAAGACATGTGTGTGGATTGGAATTTTTAACATAGTAAAGACGTTAATTATTCCCAAGTTAATATACAGATTTAGTGCAATTCCTACAAAAACTTCAGCAAGATTTTGTAGATAGAGACAAACTATTGCAATATTTATATGAAAATATAAAGGAACTGGAATTACTAAAACGATTTTGACCAAGAAGAGTTAAGTGGGAAGAACCAGTCTATTAGATTTCAAAGCATATTAAATATCCACAGTAATCAAGACTGTCTCCTATTGACAAAGGGATGGAGGCATAAGTCAATGAAACAGAGAACCAAAAAGTAGACTCACATAAATAAACACAACTGATTTTTTACAAAGGGGTAAAAGAAATTTGATAAAGGAAAGATAGATTTTTCAACAAATGGTGCTGGATAAATTGCACACTGATAGGCAAAAAAATAAAAAATAAAAATTATTGAATCTTGATCTAATTCTCACACCACATGAAGAAACTAACTCAAAATGGACAATACCCTTAAATATAATAGGTGAAACCACAAAACTTTTAGAAAAAAAAAGTATCACAGGAGAAAATCCTCAGAATCTAGGGCTAGGCAAAGAGTTCTTGGCCTTCACATCAAATGCATAATCCCTAAAGGACAAATTGATAAATTGGATTTAAGCAAAATTAAAACTTTTGTTTTACTAAAGACTCTGCACAGAGGATAGATAAATTGCAGACTGAGAGCATGTATTTGTAAACTACATATGCAACAAAGGACAAGCATTTAGATTATACAAAGAACACTCAAGGCTCAACAGTAGGTCCTTGACTCCTGCTCAGCTCTCCACAGGGGCGTGTCCAACAACAAGACCAGGAGGTATCCCTGCAAGCCAGACCCACAGATGAACGTGCCGTGATGCCAAGATGGCCCTACCCACCCAAGCAACCCACCCTGAGGAATCTGGTGAAAGCAGCAGTAGTGGTGGCCCCAAGCTGGAACCTTCTGCTTAGAATACAGGGGTGATAGCAGAGAGTTCACATCAGTCGTCACTTATCAGGAAGATCCAGAAAGGGTAAGTGAGGAGGTGTCTGAAGCCACCCATGGGAGAGGTGCTCAAGTTACACATCCAGGAGGAAAATGTGAAGCCCAGAGCGGACACTTGCCGCGTTGAACTCATTCTCTCCAAGCTGAATTCTCTGCAGCACTCAAAAGAATTCTGCCCAGGGACATCACCCCTAGTTTGGGTATGCCAGAACCAGTGTGTGCTGACCTTGAGACCCACCACCCCACCCGACTCCCAAAGTTGCTGGATCCACAAAAATATTGTGCTGCAGAACTATACCTAGACATTTTCTCTGCAGCAATTCTTTCTGCATCTTGGACTTTACATGTTGGATTTTTTTTCCTGTGTGTTGGCCAATTTGACCAGTCTAATATTTTGAAATTTTTCTCGAGAACTCTGTTTGACTAGCATAGTGTTCTGGAAGCAGAGACTCCAGGCAGAGCTGGGGTTTATGAAGCTTTCCCATTGAGGTCTTATGCCACAGGACATGTGGCCATGGTTGCTCCCCCAGCCCCGTGAGCCATGTTTATTTTATGGTTTCTTTTTTGTGCATGCATCTGATCACTTCTGCCCTGTGCCATGTTTTCCTAACACTCGTTTTTTTTTAGTTCTATTTCTTTGTTCTGTCCTTCTGCCTGCCATCCTGCCTCAGTTGGAATCCATTAGTTCTCCTTCCACCCCTCACCTCATATGGCTGCCCAGCCTCATGTGATTGCCCTCAGGATATGGTCATACAGAAGCCTTGTCACAGTGGCACCTCAAGCTACCCAGGGTATTGCAGGTAGGGAGTTCTGAAAATCTACCTACTCAAAAGCTCTCTAAGCAACTGCTGCCAATGAAGTGGGAGACCCCTAGTGTTTGAGGCCTGTTTGCAAGCTGTCTCCCTTACCTTCCATGGCTTTTACAAGTTTCTCACATGCCCCATTGCCTTGTGCTGTCTAGATAGGAAACCCAAGCAGAAGATGTCAGAGGATCTCTTGAAGGAAAACCTGCTTTGGTTAGGACTATGGAATTCTAGTTTTTTATCTCATCCCTAGCTGGAAACAGACTATACTCTCCTCAGAGTAAGGGGAAATCATCAAAACAAACTTGAAACTGGCTCTCCAAATGTGATTTAGCAGTCTTTGAACATGCATGCAAAGGGAAATTCAACATAAGCAATAATTGCCAGTTTGGAGCAACATTGCAAAAAAAAAAAAAAGTCCTGAACATTGCCTCAAAGGAAGTGAGACAAGCTTCTCTCCTCTTGTCTGCCCCAGGCTTTCTCATTTTCTAACTCCTAAAAGTATATAAACTGAGATGCTTAGAATAAAGATTCCTAAGAATTAAAAATAAAACAAACTCAACAGTAACAGCAAACAATCCATTTAGAAAATGGGCTAAAGGCATGAACAGATAGACACTTCATGGAAGGGGATATACAGATGAAAAATCAGCACATGAAAAAAATGTTCAACTTTATTAGCCAACAGACTAATAAAAATTAGAGAAATGCAAACTAAAACCACAATATCATTATACACTTATCTGTATGGCTAAAGTAAGAAATAGTGGCAGCAGAAAATGTTGACAAGTATGCAGAGAAACTGGATTACTCATACATCACAGATCTGGGGATATAAAATAGTACAGCTATGCTGGAAAACAGTATAGAAATTTCTTTTAAAAATTTAACATGCAATCCAGCAAGTTCATTTCTGAGCATTTGTTCCAGAGAAATGAAAACTTGGGTTCACTCAAAAATCTGTACACAAATATTTATACCAGCTTTATTCATAACCATAAACTGGAGACAACTCAGATGACTTTCAATGGGTGAATAGCTAAAAAAAAACTGTGGTGCATCCATACCATGGAATATTACACAGCAATACAAAAGAATTGATATACACAACAACCTGGGCGAAGTTTCAAAAAATTATGCTGAGTATGGAAAAAAAGTCAATCCCAAAAGGTTACATGCATAAAAATTTTATTTATATACCGTTCTTGAAATGAAAATTTATAGAAATGGAGAACAGATTAGCAGTTGCCAGGGTTGAAGAATGTGGTGTGTAGATGTTGAGGGACAGAAGGGAATTGGAAGTGGATGTTAAAGTGTAAAAGGAGGGATCATCCTTGTGAGGGAAATACTCTACATCTTGACTGTGCTAATATCAATATCCTGGCTGTGCTTGTTTTTTATTTAATTTGCTCTTCTTATTTTAGTTTTCTATGGTAGAGGCTTACATAACGGACTTTATATCTTTATTCTTTTCTCATGGTTGTATCAAATGCCATACACTTCCCTCTAAACACTGTTTTCACTGCATCCCACAAATTTTGACATCTTATTTTCATTTTCATGCAGTTAAAATATTTTTTTATTTCTCTTGAGAATTCTTCTTTGACCCATGGACTTTTTTTCTTAGGTGCATGGTCTGGGAATCAAACTAGGGTCTCCCACATGGAAGGCAAGCATTCTACCACTGAACCATCCATGCACCCTTTTTATTTTCTTTGCATAGGCAGGCACCGGGAATTGAACCTGGGTCCCACGGACCATTTTTAATGTGTTTTCATAATTTCTTAATGTTTGATAATTTCCCATCTTAATCGAAATAGAAAAAGTATGTTACTTTTTGTTATTTATTTCTAATATAATTTCATTGAGGTCTGAGAACATACTCTTATCATTCCTAAGCTTCTAAATTCATTAATGTGGGTTTTATTCCACTGAATATGGTCCAACTTGCTGAATATTCCATGTGAGCCTGAGAATGTGTATTCTGTGAATGAGCTATTGCTGTTACTATTTTGAATAAACTGTTATCTGTAAAAATCAATTAAAAACAAGAAAAATAAAGTATTTCATTTCTTCATTTATTCATTCTTGAATACTTTCTTTATGTAGATCTGAAGTTTCTGACCTATGTAATTTCCTTTCTCTCTGAAGATCTTCTTTTAACATTTCTTCCAACTTGCTGAATATTCCACGTGAGCTTGAGAATGTGTATTCTGCTAAATATTGATTCCAGCCAGTTGATTGATGGTGCCATTCAGTTCAAACATGTTCATATTGAGTTCCTGCCTGTTTTATCTGTAAAATAGTGGTAGTGGTGTGTGGAAGTCTCCAACTGCAACAGTGGATTTGTCTATTTTTCAGTTTATCAGATTTTACATCACTTATTTTGATGCTTTCTCCAGCAGGTGCATATACAGGACTGTTATCTCCTCTTGAAGAACCGACCTCTTCATCATTATACAATGTCCCTCTTTATCCCTGATGAAGGCTTATTCATTGACATGAAATCTGCTTTGTCTGAAATGAGCATAGCTACTGCATCCTCTTTTCTTTGGTATTAGCTTGCTAGCTCTCTCTCCATCCCTTTACTTTTAATCTACCTGTGTCATTATATTTGAAGTCCATTTCTCATAGATAACATAGTTGGATCTTATTTTTATCCACTCTAACCATCTCTCTATTTTAATTAGAGTATTTGGACAATTTGAAATTAAAATGTTTATTGACATAGCTGGATTAATATCTACCAGATTTGAAGTTGTTTTCTATGTTTGTCCTTGTTCTTTGTTTAGATTTTACGTTTCACTCATTTCCTGTCTTCTGTGGTTTAAAACCAGCATTTTACATAATTCGGTTTTCTCTCCTCTCAGTATATCAATTATGTTGAAGTTTTCATGGTTGTTCAAGAGTTTGCAATATGCATTTATAGCTAATTTAAGTCCATGTTCAAATAACATAATACTGATCTGCAGATAGTATAAACAACCTATAATACAGTATTCCCAATCTTCCCTCTTTCCTTTATACATTGTTGTAATTCATTTTGCTTCTCTTTGAGCTATAATCACCGAGTGAGCTATTGCTGTTACTATTGAATAAACTTTGATCTGTAAAAATCAATTAAAAACAAGAAAAATAAAGTATTTCATTTCTTCATTTATTTATTCTTGAACACTTTTTTATGTAGATCTGCAGCTTCTGACCTATGTAATTTCCCTTCTCTCTGAAGATCTTCTTTTAACATTTCTTGCAAGGCAGGTCAGTGGAGATAAATCCCCTCAATTTTTGTTTTCCTGAAAAAGACTTTATTTCCTCTTCACATTTGAAAGAAAATTTCACTGAATACAAAAATGTTTTTTTTTCTTTTTTCTTTTTAAAACTTTAAATATTTCACTCTACTCTTTTCTTACTTGCATGGCTTCTGATGAGAGGTCTTATGTAATTCTTATCCTTGTTCCTCTGAACATAACATTTTAAGATTTTCTTTTTGGGCATAGTGTTTTGCAGTTTGAACATGATATGCCTTGGTGTAGATTTTCGGGGGTCTTTATCATACTTGGTAATCCTGAGCTTCTTGGATCTGTGGTTTGGTTTCTGTGAATTGTGGAAAATTCCCAGACATCGCTATTTCAAACATTTCTTCTGTTTCTTTCTCTCTTCTATCTTTTTCTTGTATTCCCATTATCTTATGTTACACTTTTTGTAATTCTACCACAGTTCTTTGATATTCTGTTCTGAGCTTTTTAATTCTTTTTTTCTTTTTGGTTCTTCAGTTTGGAAACTTTCTAATGACTGATCTTCAAGTCCACTGATTCTTTCCTTGGCCATGTTCAGTCTACTGATGAACATGCCTAAGGCACTCTTCATTTCTATTACAGTACTTTCAATTACTGGCATTTTTCATTCATTTTTTTAGAAATTACATCTCTGTTCTCATATAACCCATATGTTCATGCATGTTATATATATTTTCCATTAGAGTCTTTAACACATCAATCACCATTATTTTAAATCCTGGTCTGATAATTCCAACATCTGGTTCATGTTTGAGTTTAGTTCTGATGTTTGCCTTGCCACTTCAGACTGTGTTTTTTCTTGCCTATTAATGTGCCTTGTAATTTTTTCTTGAAAACCAGACATGATGTATCAGTATTTAGTATGAGGTTTTATGTTTATATGCTAGGAGTTAAGCTGTGTTTTCTGTTCTTTGTAGCAATACAAGTCAAAGTCTAAAATTTTCTTCAGTGTCCTTATTTTGTCTCCCCTGTTGTCTCTTAGTTTCCCTAAAGATTCCTTCTTAAATAGTTTTCAACTCTGTATTTCCTTCGGCCATAACCCTCTTTTATTATACAGAAGCTCTGCGGATGTGGGGTAAGGTGTCATGGAGGGAAACATCTGTAATTCCATGGTTAGGTCCCAGTCTTCCAATGAGCCTATGCGCAGGGCTGTGACTTCACAGGTGCTTCTCAGCTTTGTTCCTCCCCTAGAAGGGGTTGGATCTGGGTATTTCTCTTCCCACAGGTCATTTAGGCTCTGGTAAAATAGTTTCCCTTAAGGGCTGGCTTTCATTAAGGAGAACAGAATACTCTGAGTATTCCAATTTGTCTCCTTTCCCTGCTGGCAGCAGGAGGGAATTTTTCTCCAGCCTTCATCCTGAAAACCTGCTAGGGCTCCTAGAAGTAAAACTCATAAAAAATGTGGAGACTTCTAGCTAATCAGTCCATTATCTTGAAGTTCTCATAGCAGTTGCTGCCCCCAGTGGAGATTTCTGCTTCTGATAAGCTTTGATTCTCCATATTCGTCTGTCTCTCCATTTTCCCAAGCAGCAGTTTTTCCTGTGACCTCAATTCTCTGAGGAATCTAAGAAAAGTTGTTAGTTTTCAGCTTTTCTGATTTGTTTCTTGTGTGTGAATGAAAGTGACAACTTCAAGACTTTACCTGTCAGATCAGAAACCAGAAGTCACACATCTTTACAATGTATGTCTTTGTGTTCCTCAATTTATTTAAAAAATTTTCTATAATTTTATACACATTTTTGCTCATCTTTTATGAGATTTATTTTAGGCAAACATATTTTGTCTTGTCTTTTTAAAGGGCATTTTTAAAAATAAAATTAGGCATTCTGGCTGTTGCTGGTATGTAAAAAGGAAACTAAATTTTACTTTGTGATGTCATATCCCACCATATTGATACTCTATTATTATTTTTTATAGTCTATCTATAGAAGGTTTTTATTGTGTAAGAAGAAAATTTTATGCATATATTTTTAAATATTGCATATTCATTTCAAGCTTGTAATTTTTTATAATATTTTTTGTCTTTTTGCACAGGTTAGAAACTTACATTAAAATGTTATATAAATTCAGTCTCCTTTCTAATTTCAATGGAATTTTCTAATATATCACCTTTAAAAATATAATTTCCTATTTCCTATAGTTTTCTTTAAATCCCCTTTTAATAAAGCTTCTTAGTTGTTTATTTCATATTTCTCAGGTCTCTTTTTAATATTAGATGACAAATGTATGGCAATCCTTTCTCTGTTCTATTAAAATGACAATTTGTTCTATATTAATTTATTAATGACATAGGATTTTGTTATATGTTATTTTACATAGAGATCATTCTGGAATGTTTTTTCTCAGAATGTGCTTTAACAGACATTCTCTGCTCTATTCCCTAAAATAATCTGAAGAAAGGAGTGATCTATCTTGGAGCACTTACAGATTGTTTTGTACATTACCTGCTGGATTTAATGTGTGTATATTTATAACTATTACTGAAAAGTTAAATATTTAAACTTATCTGTAAAATTTTCATTTTTTCTTTCTATTTGTTCCATTCCATGTTTTTTTTTACTCCTTAATTACCTTTTATTTAATTTACTCCTTTATTTGTTGGTTGTCTAATTACATTTTTCACCTTACTGATTTGAAACTTTTAACTATATTATCATCCTTTGCTATTTACCCTTGATATCTTTGACATTCATTCTCTAAAAAAAGCCTAAGATTAATATACTAACCAATTCCTCAACTCAGATATGTAAGAATGTTATATCACTTTAATTGCAATAACCATTTTTCATTCCTATAATCCATTGTTGGCTAGTATGTCATTATGTGATTATATTTAAGTCCATATGTTAATATTATTGTTATTATTATAAATTATTATTGTTTAATAGAGGTAATATTTTGATATTACCTACATGTTTACTATTCTTTCTTGAACCTCAATCATCTTTTTAAGGTCTTTTCCTTTTTCAGGAAGTATACCCCTTAGACATCAGGTAGGAATATGAAATTGCAGAAGACCTTCCCCTTGGCTAATTACAAAAGGACTCAGCTGTGAATACAGCTGACATGATTATGATTTAATTCTATGAAATGTCCTCATTGCATTTTTTTTTGTTTATATGAAAATATTTATTTTGTCACTATTCTTGGAAGAGTTGATGTGTATGAATACTAGATTTATAGCTATTTTTTTTAATACTTTGAAGACATGCCTCCAGTCTCTTCTTGCATCCATAGCTGTATTTATGAAATCTGTTGTTATTTCAATTGCTGTAGGTGAATTTGTCTTTACTTTCTGACTGCTTTTATAATCTCTATCTTTTTTGTACTGAAATTTCACTATAGTATGTTGTCATGGTCAGGTTCACATGTCAACTTGGCTAAGTGGTGTTACCTGTTTGTCTGATTGGGCAAGTGCTGGCCTGTCTGTTGCAATGAGGACATTTCATAGAATTAAATCATAATCATGTCAGCTGTATTCACAGCTGAGTCCTTTTGTAATTAGCCAAGGGGAAGGTCTTCTGCAATGAGTGATGCTTAATCTAATCACTGGAAGCCTTTAAGGAGGATTCAAAAGAGACAGGCTCTCTTCCTACTTCAGCTGGCAAGCCTCTCCTGTGGAGTTCGTCCAGACCCTCCATCGGAATCGTCAGCTTCACAGCCTGCCCTGTGGATTTTGGAATCTGCATTCCCATGGTCTCATGAGACACTTCTATAAATTTTATATTTGTGAGTGTTCCCTGTTGATTCTGTTTCTCTAAAGAACCCTAATTAATACATATGTCCAGTATTTATTTGTGCTTATCCTCCTTGGTATACATTTTTATCTTAGCTTAAATTAATATATTTTATTAGTTTTGGCTAATTATTAACTCATAGCTCTCTAATATTATTTCTCTTTCATCCCCTCTACTCTAGGACTTAGAACTTATAATTCTACCTTGCACATGCCTTAACTTTTCTTGCATATCTTACATTCCAGGTTTAACTGTGCATTAGCCAGTTTCCAGAGCTTGCATGTTCTTGCTTGGGAGCACCATGGGGGCTGAAATGGTAGAACCACAATTAGCAGCACCATCTTTCTCTGACAGCCTGGCCAGCTGTGGCCTGAGGGACTGGAGTTCATGAGTGCCATTCAGTGCAAATGATTATATGGAAAACCTCAAAGAATCTTAAATCTCATGTCCCATACCTTAAAGAGGGGCACTCATGGCAATCTTGGACACCTACCAGTATCCACAAACCCCACCACAACTCCTATCACTGTAAAACAAGCAAAGGCTTCTTGCAATCAATCTCTCCTCCAGCAGCCCATGCATATGGAGACAATGTCATCTAAGAGGCTGTATACTCACATTGGCATGGCAAATCTGCTGATCATTTTTGTTTTGTTTGTTATATGGCAAACAAAGCAAGACAGTAAAGGCCCTGTTTCAGGGCCATTCTTTTTATATTCCTTTAGTTTCAGCTTCATTTTAGAAGCTCAGAGGCACATGCCATTCTTTTTCATATCATAAAATATAACCTGTACTTATGAACCTGTTCAGAACACTAATTAACTAATCTTCCAAATCCAAACCTAAACAAAAGAGAGCAAGACAAAAGTCAGACATGGGGAGTTTAGGACAGAATTCTCTTTTCTTTAAGGTTTATTTCTTCTGTCCTCTAAAGGAAAATGAGGATGGCACCTGAGTCATGCTTTGAAAATCACCAAGTTACAATGCCTGGCCATGGCCTCTAACTTTCTCTGAAGAATAAATAGGGCCATGATGAGAGGGAAGATCCTGTCCTGATCAGCTTCTCTCCACTTGCATGTTTCCACCACTATCTCCAGTTTACGACCCAAAAAAACTCTAAAACTGGATATTCTGTGACAATAGAATTGTGACATAAATGTCTGGAGCAGCCCATTGCATGCATCCAAATATGGAAGATTGACCATTTTTTGCAGAAGGCTGGCAGTGGCCATGCAGGGTAACTTTGACTATAAGAGAGAAAACTTTCCCAGTTCAAAGAGACAATAACAGGCAGAACAATGAAGCAGAAGGAAATGAGACAATGACAATAACTTCTCTGCATCCAGGTTTCATGGGCCAATAATGTTGATGTGGATAAAGGGGAAAAGCCCTTTTAGACATTCACCTCTCTTTCCCACTGACCATTTATGTTCATCCTTGTGACTTTCACAAAGTCACCAACCTCTAATGCCAAAGCAGTCTTGTCATAACCACAGAGCACTCTTTGTGGATTTCATTCACAAAGATAGTCCCATTCTGGGTGGATGACAAAGGGTTGATTGCTGCAAGGAGAGAAGTTGTGGTCTGAGGTTGAGTGTAAGCACGAGCAAGTTCTGGGATAAAATAACTGTTGGAATTCCTATTTCCAAGCTTCCCACATGGCGAGGATCTTACACACTGTTTGACATAAGGGATAGGAATCCTGGCGACCGACCACCCTTGTTAGGGACACTCTACCACTGTTCTTCATGCTTCTCTATCACCAGAATCTCACCCTTCTTAAAGGGCAGGTCTTTGGCATCATTCCCAGGAAAATCATAGAGTCTGTATATTTGCCAGATTTTCTCCTACTCTAGGCAGGTTAGGTGCTGATAAGATCACATCAAAGGACTCAGATATCTGAGTGCCAGCCAATGAGGGTGGTGGTCCAGGCAGTGGATTTTGTAAAACCCCAGCAGGGCTGGCAAGTGATCAAACTCCTGGTTCCTCATCATGAAATGGTGAATAGGTGGCGAGTTGATGCTGTGGGACACACATAAGTTCTTGGACACAAAACAGAAACAAATGAAATTGAGAATAAAAAAATAGAGAGAATTAACGAAATCAAAAGTTGGTTCTTGGAGAAGATCAAAAAATTGGCAAACCCTTATCTAGGTGATAAATAAATGAAAATTCATAAAGTTAGAAATATGAGGGGGGGTCATTATTACTGATCCCACAGAAAGAAACAGGATCATGATAGGATACTGTGAACAATTGTATGCCTACAAATTAGACAACTTAGATGAAATGCACAAATTCTTAGAAATACTCAACGAATCTGGAAGAAATAGAAGACCTCAGTAGACCAATTACAAACAAAGAAATGGTCTCAGTATTCAAAAACCTCCCAATAAGGAAAGCCCAGGACAAATGGATTCACAAGAAAATTCTACCAATCATTCCAAAAAGAATTATTACTAATCCTGCTCAAACTCTTCCAAAAAAATAGAATGTGAGTGAACACTATTTAACTCATTCTCTGAGGCCAACATCACCCTATTACAAAAGCCAGAAAAAGATATTACAAGAAAAGAAAATTATAGAACAATTTCTCCAATTAAAGGAGATACTAAAATCCATAACAAAATATGACAAATAGACTCCAACAGCACATTAAAAGAACTATATACCACAACCAAATGGGTTTTATCCAAGGTATGCAAGGGTGGTTCAACACAAGAAAATCAATTAATATAACTCAGCACATTACCAATTGAAGGGAAATAAACAACTGATCATCTCAATAGATGCAGAAAAGGCATTTGACAAAAGTCAACATCTTTCTTGCTAAAAACATTTTGATAAATAGGAATAGAAGGAAACTTCCTCACCATTATAAAAGGCATATATGAAAAACACACAGCTGAAATTATACTCAATGGTGAAAGAACGAATGCTTTCCCTCCAAGATCTGAAACAAGACAAAGATGCTCACTGTTAGTATTTTTATTCAACACTCTGCTAAAAGTTCTAGCTAGAGCAGTTAAGCAAGAAAAAGAAACAAAAGGGAATCTGAATTAGAAAGAAAGAAGTAAAACTTTCACTATTTGCAGATGACATGATCCTATATATAGAAAGGCCTGAAAAATCTACAACAAAGCTACTAGAGTTAATTAAGGAGTTCGGTAAACTGGTTGAGTATTGGATCAACATGCAAAAATCAGTAGTATTTCTATACAACAGTAATGAGCAATATGAGGAGGAAATCAAGAAAGACATTCCATTTATAACAGAAACTAAAAGAATCAAATAAATATCTGGGAATAAGGATGCAAAGGTCTGACATATAGAAAACTACAAAATGGTGCTTAAAGAAAGAACTAAGTCAATGAAAGGACATTCTGCATTCATGGATCAGAAGACTAGTTATTGTTAAGATGTTAATTCTACCCAAATTGATTTACAAATTCAGTGTAATCCCAATAAAAATTCCATCAACTTGCTTTGCCGAAATGGAAAAGCCAGTTATCAAATTTATTTAGAAGGGTATATGGCCCTTAATAGCCAAAAACATCTTTAAAAAAGAAGAACAAAATCATAGGACCCACATTTCCTAACTTTAAAGGATATTACAAAGCTAAAGTTGTCAAAACAGCATGGTACATTTGCACACCAATGTTTATAGCAGCATTATTTACAATTGCAAAGAGATGGAAACAGCCAAAATGTCCATCAACAGACGAATGGCTAAACAAACTGTGGTATATACATACGATGGAATATTATGCAGCTTTAAGACAGAATAAACATATGAAGCATGTAATAACATGGATGGACCTAGAGAACATTATGCTGAGTGAGACTAGCCAAAAACTAAAGGACAAATACTGTATGGTCCCATTGATGTGAACCGACATTAGAGAATAAACTTGGAATATGTCATTGGTAACAGAGACCATCAGGAGATAGAAATAGGGTAAGATAATGGGTAATGGGAGCTGAAGGGATACAGACTGTGCAACAAGACTGGATACAGAAACTCAGAAATGGACAGCACAATACTACCTAATTGTAATGTAATTATGTTAAAACACTGAATGAAGCTGCATCTGAGGTATAGTTTTTTTTCTTCTTTTCTTTTCTTCTTTTTTCTTTTTTTATTTTTTATGTTTTCATTTTTTTAATTTTTTATCTCTATTATCATTTTATTTCTTTTTCTGTTGTCTTTCTATTTCTTTTTCTAAATCGATGCAAATGTACTAAGAAACGATGAATATGCATCTATGTGATGATATTAAGAATTACTGATTGTATATGTAGAATGTAATGGTTTCTAAATGTTGTGTTACTTAATTTTTTTAATTAATAAAAAAAAACAGCATGGTATTGGTCCAAGGATAGATATATTGACCACTGGAATCATTGAGAGTTCAGAAATAGACCCTCACATCTATGGCTAAGAGATATTTTACAAGACTGCCAAGACCAATGTACTTGAACAGAATTGTTTGTTCAAAAAATGGTGCTGAGGAACTAGATGTCTATATTCAAAAAAAAAAAGGAAAGAGGAATCCTACCTCACCCCTTTTCCAAAAATTAACTCAAAATTGGATCAAAGTCCTCTATCTAAGATCCAGGACTATAAAACTCCTAGAAGAAAATATAAGGAAGCCTCTTCAAGGTTTTGTGACAAACAATAGTTTCTTAGACTTTATACCCAAAGCAAAACAAACAAAAATAATTGATGGATAAATGGGACCTTCTTAAAATTAAAAACTACTGTGCTTCAAAGGAATTGTTAAAAAAATGAAGCAACAACCTCCTCAATGAGGGAAAATATTTGGAAACCACGTATCCAATAAGTTTTAATATCAAGAACATATGCATACATCCTAAAGCTCAATAAGAAGAGAATTAAAAAGTTTAAAATGGGCAAAAGACTTCAATAGACATTTTTCCAAAGAGGAAATAGAAATTAATAAAAAGCATATGAAAAGATGCTCAATATCACTAGCTCTTATGGAATCAAAACCGTAATAAGCTATTATTTCACACTAATAAAATGACCACTATTAAAAAAACAAAAAATTATAAATGCTGGAAAAGATGTGAAGAATTATGAACACTCATTCATTGTTGGTGGGAATATAAGCTGATGCAGCTTCTGTAGAATAGAGTTTGGTGGCTCCATAGGTAGCTAAGTATAGAATTGCCATATGATCCAGGTATCCAGCTGCTGAATACATATCCAGAACTGAAAGCAGGAACTCAAACTGACATTTGCACACTGATATTCATAGCAACATTATTCATAATTGTCAAAAGGTGGAAGCAACCTAAGTTTCCATCAACTGATGAATGGAAAAGCAAAATGTGGTATAAACATTGGCTGGAATATCTTTTGGCTCCAAGAAGTGATGATGTCCTGATGTATGTGAAAACATGGATGAACCTTGAGGACACTATACTGAAAGAAATAAACCAGACACAAAAGGACAAGTATTGTATAGTCTTATTGATATGAACTAATGGTAATGAGCAAACTTAGAGTTAGAATCTAGAACGTAGATTACCCAGGATAAAATAGGGGTAGATAATGGGAAGTTGATGCTTAATTTGTGCATAATTTCTATCTAGGTTAATTGTACATGTTTGGAAATGAATAATGATGATGATAAGAAATTATTATTAGTGTAGCTAACAGTGCTGAATTATGTGAATATGGATGAAAGGGGAGTTTTGAGGCCTTGTGCATTACTAGAAAGAAAGTTATAAGATAAAACATGGGACTGTATAACACAGTGAACCCTGTTGTAGATGATGGCCGTGGTTAACAGTTCAAATATAAGAATGTTCTTTCATGAACTAGAACAAATGTGTGTCACTATTACAAATATTAATAATAGGGTGGTATATGGGGAAAATACATCTAATGTAAACTATGGACTATAGTAACAGCAATATTTTAATATTCTTTCATCAATTTTAACAAAGGTGCCACACTAATGCAAAGTGTCAACAGTAGGGGGGTATATGGGAATGTTGTAGTCTTTACATGACTTTTATGTAAACCTACAACTTCTCTGACTAAAACAAATAACAACAACTTAAAAAAACATTTTGCTAAGTGAAAGAAACCAGACAAAGTTCTATACATTGAATGATTCCATTTGTATAAGTATAAATATAGATAAATCTATAGAGACAGAGTTAGATTATTGGATATATAAGGCTGGGGATGGTTGGAGGAAGTGAAAGGTGATTGCTAAGGGGAATGGATTTTATCTGTTTGGAGCAATGAAAATGATCCAAAATTGTTTATGGCAATGAATGCACAACACTGTGGTTATACTGTAAGCCATTGATTCTACACTTTGGATAGATTGCATAGTATGTGACTATATCTCAAAAAATTGCTTTAAAAAATAAGGAAAGGAAAAGGGAAAAAACACCTTTTAGGGAGGATATATAATTATTGAAAAACTATGATCAAAAATGTTGATTAACGCATCAATGTTAGCATGGAAGAGAGCTCTGTGCTTTTCAAATTTTTATCAAAGACCTGAGCAAGAACAAAAAGAATTTTTATCAATTCTTTTGGATATAATATATTTGGAAGGACAAATAATTACTCTGGAGGGCACAGTCATGTATGGAAAGGTATCTTTGCAGGTTGGTAAATTGGCTTAAAATAAGCTGTTAAAATTTTAAAAAGATAAATTTAGTTTTGAATTGAGATTAAATAGAATTGATATGCACAAGTAAAGGATATGGCTAACCTGAATAAATAATTCATGCGGCAATGTCCTCTTGAGATATGAACAAAATATTGTGAATGAGTCCACAACTTTCAGTAAATCTTCCTTAAACCTCCAGGTATCCCAAGTTCTTACTAATCCTGCATATATGTTCAATGTTATCTCCTGACACATATTTTAAAATTAAAACTAAATGTATTCTATCAGGCAGAGTTCTCTAGAAAAACAGAACCAACAGGTTATGTATAGAGAGACTTATTTTTAGATATTGGCTATGTGTTTGTATGGGTTAGCAAGTCCATATTTCCTATCATAGGTCAGAGGATGAAAATTCCAGAGGGGTGATGTTTAAGTATTAGTCCAAGTCTTTAAGGAAAACCACAGGTGATAGGAAGGTCTTGTCTGGAAGCAAAATTCCTTCTGATTCATGAATCCCTCAACTCTAGCTGACTGGCTGAGGTCCTGCCACACTCCTGAGGGCAATCTCCTTCACTGCAAATCAGCAATTTGTAGATTCTCATCCCATCTACAAATTACCTCCCAGCAAAAAAATAGGCCAGGTTTGACCAACCAACAGCACAGCCTACCTTAGCGAAGTTGACACAAAAATTAACCCTCACATGTGTGTTAGGTTCTTAGAAGGATAGTCTTCAGGTAAAGTAAGAGAGATACATTTTCATGACTCAGAATAGGGTCATAAAGAAACACCAGAGACCACAGAAGTTCTGAAAAAATAGGTAGCAGAATATCGAGGGGATATTTCCCAAAGTCCCAGTATTTCTGCTAATGACTACAGCAGGGGAAAAAAGGTAAGATGTGCCCCAGTTTCTAATTGAAGAGAATCCCCAGCTGTCAGGAAATGTGCCCCCTGCAAGACTTACTGAGTAGCCCCAGAGCCTGTACCCCCACCACTTGAATGATGAGTCAATATAATATACAGAGTATAGGGAAAAGAGTGGTCTATGTCCTCCTTGAGAGGGGTGAGTGTAGTGTTTATGGGGAGAGGCTTTTCATTCTCTTGGATTGAGAGGAGCACTGCCCCCATAAATTTGAAAATGCCCTCAGGAAGGGGAGACTGGAATTATGTTCCCTAGTGAGACATCTGCTTGTCCAGCAGACATGATGATCTGATCTATTGAACAGTGCTGGAGAGAATTAGCGAACAGTGGTGGAATTAAAAAGACAGTGGCATTGAGACGTGTATGGTGAGGAGGTTAACTCACTTTCTGAGGGGTTGGGTGGTAGCTATAGAAGATGACAGGTACTGCCTCTGAGATCCCGGCCGACTCAGGAGTAAACTCCATCAGCAGAGCTGTGGGATAGACCAGCAATAAGAAGAGATGAGATTGTCCACAAGACCCAAAACTGGAGCAGGGCCTCTGTGTCAGGGAGTGGAGTGGTAGGGAGACCTCAATGTCTCCTCTGAATAACACACAGGAGTACCAAAGAAGATCTAGTCAAGTAGGGCACCCTGGACACTAAGCAAATTCTTGAGCAGTGAAAAGAGATGGCCACCTGGGCGCTGACCATCCCATCACCAGGCAGGTCTTCCCACCCTCTCTGGTGGTACCACAGTAGGAAGAAAGAATTCAAAGATGAAGAAAGGACAAAAGGATACCAACAGCAAACTAAGCTTTTCCCTTTGCCCCTCATTGCATTTACACAGACACTCTGTGCCACTGGAGTCCCAGCTCCAGCCCACACTGGGAGAGGAAAGGAAGAGAATTGAGCACTTGCATTCTGAGATCCAAACTTAAAGGAAGAGTTGGAACCTGTGCTTTGAAAATGGTAGGGTAATAGTGCCGTTTCCATTTTTCCTGCCAAAAATCATCCAAAAGGGATTTGGGCAACAAGAAACAGAAATGGACTGCAGTATTCAATAAAATTAGTTAGATAGCTGAAAGAAAAAAAAAATTGATGGAAAGGATACCAAAAATAGTTAAGACCCAGTAGAGATGCCTACAGGTGAGGTGATGGACTTGAGACAATGACTAACCAGTGTCCTTATATTCATATTCATGTCTATTGCCAATAGAAATTTCTCACCTGTGGATATTTGACAGATTTATTAAATTCCTCAACACCCATCAACTGTTGGATTAAATGCTATATTCTAATACTATTTTCATTATACTTTATATTATCTCACCAACAATAAATGATTGATATTTCCTCTCAACCCAGTGGCACTTTGATTATTTTTTCATTGTGGAGTATAATCACATTCCACCTCGAATTAAATCACTTCATTTTAATTCTACAAGCACTGAAAACATGAACTAATTATCTTGTATCTTCCCATTATAAGAAATATCCATATGAGACACTTAAAAATTATTTGTTGCATGAATGAATTACAGAAAAATAAATCTTGTGAGAAATGTGGGTTAGAATGCAAAATTGAGAGAAGAGGTGCTAGTTATTCCCAAATATATAGAAAGTTATTTGTATAGAAAGGGCTATATTTATTTTACATAGCTCCATTAAAAAACATTTATTTATTTGTGTATTTAATGAATCAAATCACAAATACATATCTGTTGCCTTTGCTGGATCAGGTATTGTGTTATACTCTTTGGGTAGAGTGAGAAGTAGAGCACAAATTTTGTTCTAAAGGGATCTGCATACTAATGTGGGATGCTCTGAAACAAAGGTACCATAATTGCTACAAGGGCAACATCTAGTAAGGGTTACTTACAATGTTCTCCTTAGGGAAATGAGGTGGTTTCTAAATTGAAAATTCAGTAGGCACCAGACAGTTGAAAAGATGCAGCAATCTGATAAAATCAAGACCAGAGACTTTATCACCTTCAAGTCATATCTTGCTTGATTATTTGTGGTTTAATATTTTCCCATTTTTCAGAAAGGGATTAATGTTTAAATCTGTTTTATACGTGTTGAAATTCAATTTCAAAAGTAGTTTTAAACATTCTGCACACCAGCTTTTGTCATGTCTTCTTAGAACAACCCAAAGAAATAGGGGGCTCCAAGGATGTATCATGTCCTTTCATCTGTCTACAACTGTGTTTTCGACTCAGTTAAGGTGTGGCCCAACCCATTCCAGATGGGTCTTAATCCTATTATTGGAGTCCTTTGTAAGTGGGATGAAATACAGACAGAGAGAGAGAAAGCCAAAGAAAGCAAGGAGATGAAGGTCAATGGAGCCCAGAGGAGATGGTAGAAGCTAGGAGAGATCACCATGTGCACTGCTATGTGACATAGGAACCAAGGATCACCAGTAGCCTGCCCCAGGACACAAGTCTTCAGGAAGAAAGCATTGCCTTGATGATACCTTGATTTGGACATTCTATTTGCCTCAAAACCATGAGCTAGTACATTCCCATTGCTTAAGACAAGCCATTGCATGGTATTTGTTTGAGCAGCCAAGGAAACTAAAACACCATGTACTTGAGTTGCTATCTGCACACTCTTTCTAAGAAGCTCAGTTTCTTCATAGAACCTCAATTTCTATCAACACAGACAAGCACTGGATTTGTCAAAAATACAGTGATAAAGGAGTTCATAATAGACTATACATAGATTACTTCAGAATTGTCTCCTGTTAGAGTCTCAGAACCCTGAACACTACAGTGATATTTATTCTCACACTTATATTACTACATATGGTAGACCTTTATTTCTCTTTCTCATGTGGGTTATCTAAACACGTGTTACCTCTGAATGTAGTCCAACTATATCAAAATAAAGTATAGCATATTAATATAAAATTTAAAATCATCCTTATTTCAAGAAAAAGCAGTGCTGAAAATGAAATTTAGCTGTTATAAATATTATAAGTTCTATCATTTCAATCTAAACCTAGAACTAAGTAGAAATTTCAGTAGTACTTAACAATTTTTGCATTTTTCATTCTTATATTGGAATTATCATTAAAATTTAAAGCTTTGAGTTTTGTGTGTTTATTTTATATCTCAGTTGACAAAAAATTACATAGAATTATCACACTCTCCCTCTAGAGTATGTACTACTTAAAACCAAGTACTGGCTTCACATGGTGAGTCTGAAGTTGTGCCTGCACTATATTCCAAATACCCTTGAGCAAAACAAGTGTATTAATACAAGAGCAAGATTCAGCCCATCAGGTTCGAAAAACTGCATCTTTCTGTGAGATACTTTATGCTGTTAATGATAATCAATTAGTAGAAAGCAGGAGCTTTATAAAAAACTTGCAAGAAAATATGAAATGGTATTTCATAAGAAAAGGTGAATAAAATTAAATAATAATTTTATGAAAATTACTGATTAAAAGATGCTATCATATTTGCAATTTATTAACTCCTATAAAAGAAAAAAATACCTTACCAGTGAGCTCCCTGCTGGGTGTGTCCCTGCTACACTTTTTGTGCTTTGAAAACACAAATGCACAGGTATTCCCATTTGGTTATACCGCCAGCTGCACATTCACCTTTAGCCCCCTCCCCCGTGAGCTGACTGCTTGTCATTCCCATTAGCCTTGCTCATGCTGTGCTGCGGAGGTGAATCTCAAAGTGCAGGAGGGGAGAATCCAGTGCCGGCTTTCCTGAGGGAGCCACGCTTCTGCAAAGTTAAAGAAAGTAGATGATATTTGCAGGACCAAAGAGCAGTAAACAAGAACATCATGAATTTTCTTGGGACGAGGTTGAGATCTGTCTTTCAGAAAACTCTTGGTGTCAGGCTGTACTGTGAAAGCCCCTTGCCAACACGATACCTGTGGAAGTACAGGCACCACCCTCAACCCATACCAAGTGTGGCAGCTTAGAGCTATGTACACCAGAAATAGATGTTCCAGAACGTAGGCATGATTGATTGATTAAACTACTTTAGTTGAGGTGTGGCCAAACTGAATCTGGATGGGTTTTAATCTTATTAATAAAGGCCTTCTAAGGGATGGCCACAGAGAAAAAGACAGCCACAGGGACAGGGCAGAATCTGGAAGTCAATGGAATGTTTAAGAGAAAGAAGAAGCCGGGAGAGTCCACCATTGTTGTCTTGCCGTGTGACTTCTTCTAGCCTCAAAACCATGAACCAATAAACCCCCATTATCTAAGTCAAGCCATTGCATGGTATTTGTTTTAGCCACTAGAAAACGGAAACACTAAGGAGTTATCCCCTTTCACCAAGAGAACTACATGGCCTTCTAAAGCATCTCCCCACTTTCATGTTTGCCCTCTCAATTTCACTAACTGCATTTAGAAGGCAAGTTTCAAATCCAGACTGATTATAACATTCTTCTGCTTTCAATAGCTTTATATCACTCTTAAAATAAAAACTAAAATTTTTCATATGTGTGTAAGTGAAGCATTGCACAGTCAAGCCCACACCTTCTGTAGCCTCATCTCCTCCTCCATGTCCTCCCTTATTCTTGACCCAGGAACCTTCTGACATTTCCTTCGACAAACATGTTCACTGATTCCTCACTCCCTACTGGCTCACCACACAAACCCCAACTTCTCAACTACTTGCTCTGAACACTGTTCAAACCTGGGTTTCTGAGTCATTGCATAGGATAAACATCTCTGGCCCCTTGTTATGGATTCCAATTTCCCCATGCACCTTTCCCTTATAAGACTAAGTTCGCAGAACATTAATGTGTAAATATTGATGGTTCACTCTCTCCCATATTAATCATATCATGTTTTACTTAACCATTTTATAGCAAGAAGGTGGCACAGTGCCTACTATATAGGCATTGTGGATAATTAATAATATTTGTCAAATTGATCAGTATATGGATTTATAGCCATTTAAAGTACTGAACATGCATACACACATAAACACTCATATGTGTGTGTGTGTGTGTGTGTTTGTGTGTATGCGTGACTCTCTATTTCTATGCATTTAGAATCAAATACTTTCAAGACAGAAAACTGAAGGAGTTCTAGGACACTTACCATGTCTATACCTTGAGCCAGTCATGCTTCTAATCTGACTTGACCTGAATACCTCCAGTCTTTAATCCTCTAATCTCTGCTTCATTATCTGCAATAGTGTTGATTCATCTCAATCTCTCCATCTCTGGGTTTTTGCCTTGTGCCTCCAAGCCCTGCCATGGACCAGACACTATGGAGGATCCATCTTTCAGGAGCACCTTAAAGTCACCGGGCTTTGGAGTTAGACAACCTAGATGCAAATCCCTCCTGTCCTCTTACCAACTAGTAACCTTGAAAGAGTTACTTAAGTCCTAGAGCCCTTAGTTGTGAGGTCTGAAAAATGATGGAATAATAGCATCTGCCCAATTAAATTAATCTGTTTGAGAATTAAATGAGATTGCACACACAAACACATACACACATACTTAAATATGTCTCAGTTTGCCAGGGATTCAATAACAAATACCACCACTGGTGGCCTTAAACAACAGGAATGCATTTTTATGGCAGTTTTGGAAGCTAGAAATCTAAAATTAAGGTGTTGGCATGCCATGCTTTCCCTAAAGTCAGTAGCATTTTGGTGGTGGCTTGCCAGCAATCCAAAACTCAGTTTCTGCCTCTGTCACATGGCAACCCGTATTTTTCTGTTCCCTCCTCACTCTCTCTCTTGTGTCTGAATTTCCCGTTTGTAAGGACTCCAGTCACATTGGATTAAGGCCTACTGCAATTCTGCGTAGATTGTGAAAGATCCTCTTTATGAGTGGGCTCACATCTGCAGAACCAAGGATAAGGACTTAAACAGTCTTTGTGGGTGCACAATTCCATCCACAACAGCACATGTACATCTTACCATGGACCAGACACATCATAGGGTATCCAGGAAGTAGCAACTACATATCCGCTCACTCTCCGGATTCTAAATCCCAAACCCCTCATCAGCATCTGCCTGCCTAGACTTGGCTGACCTGGTAGAACTGTCCCCTCCATCCCCCCTTTCTCAGATGTGTTTGCAGATTCAGGGTTTTCTATACAAACAGCTGGGCCAAGACACACCTGATTCTTCCCTATATTTGGATATTTTAGCCTCCACCAGCCCTGAAGAATCCAGGCTGCCACATCTTCCCAAGTCTGACCCGGCTCCTCTTCTTAAGATTGGTTTGAATTAGTGTAGAGTTTCATAATTAATCAGATTTGGAAGTAAAGAAAGTGAGCAAATATCAGAAATCTAATTATATAAATGAAGAAACTTAGATTGCAGGGGAGAATTTGATCTCCTCCCTTTACCTTCAGATACTTTGAATTGATCTTGGTGTTGATCATTGGACATTGCATTACAGTTTGACACATATGCAATTATATCATCAAATATAGATTCTGTCCATAATAAGATGAGGCATATTCCTTGGCTCAGATTGACCCATCTGATCTGTCACCAAATCATGGGACCTCACACAGGACAGGGGAAGGCCCCTGTTCTAGTTTGCAAGCTGCCAGAGTGTGATATACCAGAAATGAAACAGCTTTTAAAAAGGGGAATTTAATAGGTTGCAAGTTTATAGTTCAAAGGCTGTAAAAATGTCCAATTTAAAGCAAGGCCATGAAAATGTCCAAGTTAAGGCACCAACAAGAGATTACCTTCACTTAAGAAAGGCTGATGAAGTTCAGGGTTTCTATCTCAAATGGAAGGGCATGTGGTGAAGTCGGCTAGCTTTGTCTCCTGGATTCTTGTTTCATGAAGCTCTCCCAGGAATGTTTTCCTTCTTCATCTCCAAAGGTCTCTGGCTACATGGGCTCTCATGCCTCTTGTGACTCTTATGGTTTTCATGGCTCTGAAGCATTTTCCAAAATGTTTACTCTTTTAAAGGATTCCAGTAAACTAATCAGAACCCACCTGGAATGGGTGAAGTCACATCTCCCTGTAATCAAAGGTTAATACCCACAATTGGGGGCATCACATCTTCTGAAGATAATGTAATCAAGTTTCCAACCTACATGTAGTGCTGAAAAGAGATTAAAAGAAATGGCCACCTCCACAAGATGAACCAGGATTAAAACATGGTTTTTCTAGGGTGCATAAGTTTTTGAAACTGGCACAGTCCCTATTTGAAAAATTACTTTTGTATTCTAGGATTATATTAGTATCAGTATATATAGCAATCCTATTGGTATATATATAAATATATAGTAGTATAGTTCCTTCTGTATGGCTCTTTTAAATATATGTATGTGTACATATATATATGTATATGTGTATACAATGTATGTATGTATGTATATGCACACATATATTCATATATGCAAAAATCACCAGGGTTTAGGAGAAGGGAAAAATAGGTGAATAAGTAGAACACAGGGCATTTTTAGGGTAATGAAACTACTCTGTATGATACTGCAATGGTGAATATATAACAATATGCATTTGTCATACCCCACAAACGTATATACACAGAGAGTGAAATGTGATGTAAACTACAGGTTTTAGTCACTAATAATGTATCAATACAGGTTTATCAATTTTAGAAGATGTGCCACACTAATGCAAGACCTTAATAGTAGGAGAAACTGGATGCTGGGTTAGGGTAAGGGGTGGGGGTATATGGGATCTTTCTGTACTTGTATTTCCTCTCTACTGTAAACCTAAACTGCTCTAAAAAGTTAAAGCTGTTAACAGCTAACCTTTAATGAGTGCACACCCAAATGTGCTGGATACTTTTCTCCATGTGCAAGGGTATCACTACATTAGTCAGCCCTCCCATCAACCCTAGGATGCAGGATATAGCATCACGCCAAGCATTTAGATGCAGCCCAGAGCAGGTAACTTGGTTGTCCTGGGTGCACAATTAGTAAGTGGAGTGAGAGGTGTGTCCAGTCATTCTAGCTCCGATTTCACCCCCCCCCCATCCAATATAGTGGATTTCCCTATCTCATAAAGTCTAGAGCAGAGATTTGGTCAGAGTAAATTCACAAAGACAGATGCATTTGAATTTAATCTAATGCTTGAACTAATATAAATATGTAGGGTTTCCAAGCCCAGAGGAACCAGGGAAGGTCTCATCCAGCAGACGTCTGACCTTATTCACAAGAAGAATGAAATGCACAGCCACAAGTTGTGTTCATTTCAGAAAGAAAACATAAGCCGCTTCTTGACTGTTCCTACCACAAATGAACTCATCCCTTTGAGAAAATTATACTTATGAAAAAGAAATCCATAGCTCCAAATATTCAGACATTATGAATTTGGCTTAATTTAAATAATGAGTAGCTAACAGCTCCATATATAGCTACAGAACAGGATTCTATTCATGAGTGTTATAAATATGAAAAATAAGTCAACATGGTCATTTGAGAGGTATAACAGTCCCAGCAAAACCTGTGATGGTATTTTCAAAGCAACTTTCTGAGATGACCTGAAAAATCATGTTTCTGCTGTTACATTTTTGTAAGATAAATTATAAGGCCACACAAATTCATGAAAACCCTCAGGAATGCCTCAAGGTATTTGTAAAAGTCCTAGAAAATTAGAACAAGAGAACCACTCATAGATAATTCCAAGCCCATATGCCACAGATGAAGACATGCAGATTGAAGGAGATTAAGTTGAATTATGCCCAGCCAGAACTAGTAAGTGGCCAAAATAGTATGAGATTCTAGGCAGTTGATCCCAGACTACTGTTCTCTCTAAAACATTAAAATTACAAATGATTTCATGAAAGAGCAGACTATTTCTACATTAAGAAATGGAGTCATGACACAGTCAAAGAGTTAAGTGAAAAAAAGATGGTTGTAGTTAGAAAAGCCATCTAGTCAAGATGCAATACTGGCAAATTTAATTTCAAATTGTAGTAATCAATTAAAATTCACAATTTGTGAGGTCTTGGTGAAAAGCATTGTTTTCACATGAGACCCTTTTACTTCATATGCTCTCATAAAAAAAGTTTCCATAGACTCCCCATCCTACCAAAATAACAGGAAAAACTAAAGTAAATTGTTATTTTACATTTTTTCTTAAAACTAAAATGACCAACTGGTTAGATCAGTGAAGAAATTATGATCTAATTGGAAAACCAAAAACAAAAACCCAGAGGTAGGCAGTGTAGAACCGGAGCAATTTCAGGGGAATGAGGATGCTGACATTGGGGAGCACCCATTTAAAACAATAACCATGGGAGACTTCCCCTACCCCACCCCACCCCTGCTGTCATGCTAAAACAGCATGCACCTAGATAAAGGGTTTTGTTATTTTATTAAAATTCATCCAGAAAGGAACCTTGGGAACCTCATGACCCTGAAGTATTTTGACTTACGCAGTGATGGCTGTGGGTATCATACAAGCAGCCAGCGTGTGAATCCACCTTTCATTTTCTTTTATTTTTTCCATTATTCTAATCACTTGTTTCAAATGGTCTTGGTAAGGAAGATTGTCTGTGGGTAATTGTGATATTGGCTTAAATGGACATTAAAGGCACTAAAGAAAATCAATAGAACATCTTATGAACTAATACATAAGGGGCACATCTTAAAACAGTTAGTTTACTACTAACCTGGGGTTACTACTGTAGTAACCCAGGTAAACTAATGAAGCGCCTTCTATAAACATGACGAGTGATGAACGGACCATTTCAAGATTGATTAAAAATCTCGACGCCACCATCTGCAAGTGATACACATACACAGTGCCCAGTGAAATAGACAAGCAGATGGTGATTGCAGCGCAAACCAACTGGCAGAAGGAAATCACTAACATGTTATAGTGTGGAAAACAGGACCAAAAGTGTTATCAGATTTTACCCAAATATGAATTGATGCAGAGGAACAAACAGAAGGAATGGGATCAAAATGCAAGGCATGGAGAGAAAAAAGGGCCAGCACACTGAAATCAAGGAGACCATTGAAGGGCAAATATTTTATTAAAAACCAAAAAGAAAAATGCAACATAGGAGGAGCACTTTGGGGGAAACGGCTGAATAGAGAGCTCCAGGACTCTCCCCTACCTCCAAAGCAGCTACGACCTGAAACAACTCTTCTGGGGCTCCAGAGTCCAGAAGACTGTGCATCATTCAGGGAACAGCAGGAAGAAGACACTAAGAAATTGCAGTAAATAACTGTGAGTAGATCAACTCTGCAGCGGCTGCGGTAAGTATCCCCCATTCTTGAAGGGGGTCTTCTTGGGATCTGGTCCTGGTTGGCTGCTGCAGACAGAAAAGGACATTAAAAATCATCTTCCCCAAGAACAGGGGGAAGGGCACAGGCAATCACTGGTCATGGCTTTTAATTACTGGATTACAACCACTGGGTCCCAGCTCTGAGCTGCTGCTTCAGTCTGCCCCAGACAGGGAACACCATGACCGATATTTCAACCCACCTCTGAAAGCGACAGAAGCAGTGGATGTTTAAAGACACAGGGCCTCCTTAGGCCTGAGGGGAGCAGTTTTTTTCTAGAGTGCTACCTGCTGGAGAAGCCAGGAAGGCACAGCTTCAGGAAGCCATCAAAAAGGTGTTCTGGAGTCTTTACCAACCTTTGCCCCAGGACTCTCTGGAGTAAGTCTGCACTGCTTTCATGGGTCGCTCTCTATTTTGTCTGGGAAATACTGACTTGGGTAAATCTGATCTAGGGCAGACTTCCTTTCACAATATGCCCTCTAGGCAAAAGTCCCTAGAGGCAATGAAAGACGAGTGAAAAAAAAAAAAAGAAAAAAAACTGTAGGGCAAGACAAAAATGAAAAGAACAGATCAAGATTCCAGAAGAAGGAACAGAAGAAAGGAAGTTTTCTCCTGGCGTAAAACATTTGCACAAATAGTGCAATGTTAAAAATTGTACTGGAGATCCAGGACAAGAATCAAATGAAAAAATCAGATCAGATAAATTCAGGCTCTTCTAAAGTCTAGAATAAGTTGAAACCAAGTGTCAAGGAAGAGCATTAACATGAAGTCAATCAATAATAAAACCCTAGGCAAGAGAGAGATCTTCAGAGTACTCACCAAGATAATTAGATACCTATAATCAGCAAAAAATGATAAGCCATACTAAGAAACAGGAAGATATGATACAGTCAGGGGAACTAAATAAAGCTTTATAGGAGAAACAGATTTGGAACAATTATTCAAAGATGTTTAAATAAATCACCTAAATCAATTCAAGGAGATGAAGAAAAATATGGCAAGAGATAAAAGATATTAAAAAGATACTGGGTGAGAATAAAGAAGAAATTGGAAGTTAAAAAAAACACAACAGCACTTACAGGAATGAAAGTCACAATAGAAGAGAATTAAAAATTCATTACAGGCAAACAGCAGAAGATGTGAACAGACATAAAAAAGAATCAGCAAACTAGAAGACAGAACAACAGAAATTTTAAAGACAGAAGGAGAGATTGGAAAAAATAAGCACAGTCTAAGGGATTTGATTGATGGCACAGAGCATGCAAACACATGCATTGTGGGTGTCCTGGGAGGAAAAGAGAAGAGAAAAGAGGCAGAAAGAATATTTGAGGAAACAGTAGCTTAAACTTTCCCAACTCTTATAAAAGACATAAATATATATGTCCAAGAGGTTCAACATACTCCAAATGAAAAAAAAAGCACTTATCAAGCCCCTTTGAGGCACATGTTAATCATAAGATCAAGTGCTAAAGATAGAGAGAATCCTTAAATCAGAAATAGAAATATGATTTGTCACATGACAGCAATAAGACTAAGCTCTGATCTCTCAGCAGAAACCATCGAGGTGAGAAGGCAGTGATATGATATATTTAAGTTACTGAAAGAGAAAAACTGCAAACCAAGAATTCTTTATTTGGCAAAGCTGTTCTTCAAAAATGGGGGAGAGTTTAAAATATTCAAAGATAAACAGAAACAGAGAGTGTTCATCAACAAAAGATCTGCCCTACAAGAGACACTAATGAGAGTTCTGTAGGCTGAAAGGAAAAAAAAAAGAGAGAAAAGCTTGGAGAAGAGCGTAGAAATGAAAATTATTGGTAAGAGTAAGAAAAGTTTAAAAAGATGAAAATAAGGCATAACATATAAAAAAACATAAAATGGTTGAAGTAAGTGCTGCCTTTACAATAATAATGTTGAATGTTAATGGTTCAAACTCCCCATTAAAAGACACAGATTGACAGAATGGACCAAAAAACAATGTAATCCAACTATATTCTGTATAAAAAAGACTCACTTAAAATCCAAAGAAACAAATATTTTGAAAGCTAAAAGCTGGAAAAAGATATTCCATGTAAGTAGTAACCAAATATGGTTAGAATAGGTATGTTAATATTGGACAAAATGGACTTTAAAGGCAAAACTCATTAGAGGCAAAGGATATTATATATTAATAAAAGGGGGAATCCACCAATAAATAACAATGATAAATATTTATAACCCTAATCAGGTAACTAAATTATATGAGGCAAACACTGGCAAAGCTGGCAGGGGAAATATACCTCTGTACAATAATACAGAGATTTAATACACAATTTTCATCATTTTGCTAAAGTTTTAGCTAGAGCAGTTAAGCAAAAAAAAAAAAGAGATAAAAGGCAACCAAATTGGAAAGGAAGAAGTAAAATTTTTTTCACTGTTTGCAGATGACATGATCCTATATATAATAAGTTCCACAAAATCTACAACAAAGCTACTAGAGATAATAAGTTCAGTTAAGTGGCACATACAAGATCAGCACACAAAAAATCAGTGTTTCTACACACCTGATGAGCAAACAGAAAGGAAACCAAGAACAAAAATCAAGAAAAAAAAATTCTTGAATCAAATATCTAGGAATAAATTTAACCAAGAATATAAAAGACTTTTACACAGGGACATACAAAAGATTACTAAAGTGGGTGCATGGGTGGTTCAGTGGTAGAATGCTTGCCTTCCATGTAGGAGATCCGGGTTTGATTTCTGGACCATGCACCAACAAAGAAAAAGAAAACATTACTAAAGTAAATCAAAGAAGATTTAAGTAAATGTAAGGCCATTCTATATTCATGAATTGGAAGAATAAATATCATTAAGAAGTCAATTCTACCCCAGTTAATCTATAGTTTCAATGCAATCCAAATCAAAATTCCAACAGCCTACTTTCAGAAATGGAAAAACCAATTCATCAAATTTATGTAGAGGGTACAGGACCCTGAATAGCCAAATGCATCTTGAAAAAGAAGAATGAAGTCAGAGGACTCACATTTCTTGACTTTAAAGCCTATTACAAAGCTACAGTGGTCAAAACAGCATGGTATGGCATAAAGATAAATATATTGACCAGTGTAATCAAATTGAGAATTCAGAAACAGATCCTCACATCTCTGACCACCTGATATTTGACAAGGTTACCAAGTCCACTCAACTGAGATGGAATAGTCTCTTCAACAAATAGTATGGGAAAACTGGATATCCATATGCAAAAGAATGAAAGAGAACCCCTATCTCACATGCTATACAAAGATTAACTCAAAATGTATCAAAGACCTTAGTATAAGAACCAGAACCATAAAACTTCTAAATGAACATAAACGGAAGCATATTTAAAAACTTGTGGTAGGCAATGGTTTCTTGGACAATACACTCAAAGCAGAGGAAACAGAAGAAAGCATAGGTAAGTGGGCACTCCTTAAAATTAAAAACTTTTGTGCTTCAAAGGACTTTGTCAAGTAAGTGAAAAAGCACTTCCTCAATGGGAGGAAATATTTGGAAACTACATATCCAATAAGGGTTTACTATCCAGAATATATAAACTAATCTTACAACTCAACAATTAAAAGCCAAACAACCCAACTAAAAAATGGGCAAAGACTTTTATAGACAGTTTTCCAAAGAAGAAATACAAATGACTTAAAAGCACATGAAAAGATGCTCAACATTACCAGCTATTACGGAAGTGCAAATCAAAACCACAATGTGCTATCATTTCACACCTACTAGTATGGGCACCATTAAAAAACAGAAAACTCTAAGTATTGAAGAGGATGTGGAGAAGTAAGTGCACTCATTCATTGTTGGTGGGATGTAAAATGGTGAAACCACTGTGGAAGAGAGTTTGGTGGTTCCTTGGGAAGGTTATTTAGATTTGCCGTCTGATTCAGCAATTCCTGAACTAGGTGTGTCCCTGGAAGAACTGAAAACAGGGACATGAACAGATATTTGCTCACCAATGTTCATAATAGCATTATTCAAAATTGCCAAAAGATGGAAGCAACTTAGGTATCCAACAACTGATGAATGGACAAACAAAATGTTGTACTTACATACAATGGAATATTATTCAGGTGTAAGAAGAAATGAATTCCTGATGCATGTGACAACATGGATGAACCTTGAGATCATGATGTGGAATGAAATAAGCCAGACACTAAAGAAAAAATATAGTGTGATCACACTGTTATCAACTAGTTATCATAAACAAGCTCATAGAGTTATAATCTAGAATATAAATAACCAGAAGATAGAGTGGGTTTAGAAAATGGGGAGTTGATGCTTAGCTTGTACAGAATTTCTATTCAGGCCAATGGCAAGCATTTGGAAGTAGTGGATGGCGGTGATGGATTACTGTGGATTTAATCAACCGCACTGAACTATATGGGTGAATGTGGTTAAAAGGGAAGCTTAAGGATGCACATAATACTAGAAAAAAATTAAATGATAAACCATACAATGAACCCTATTATAGATGATGGACTATAGTTAATAGTACAAGTGTAAGAATGCTCCTTTCATGAGTTATAACAAATGTATGACACTAATATAAGGTGGTAATAAATGAGAGGTACATGGGGAAAATACACCTAATATAAATAATGGATGATAGAACAATTTTAATAATCTTTCAACAATTGTAACAAAGGTAACTAATGTTGATTAAAATATATTGTGATTATAAAAATGTACTATCATCAATAGTAACAAATATTCCACACCAATTCAAGATGTTTTTGGTGGGGTAGTAAATAGGAATCCTGTATTTTTTGTATGATTGTTTTGTGAACTCCCAACTTCTCTAATAAATTTTTTTTTTAATCAGACATGTTGTCAAAAAGCATACATGTTAAAAAAAGTAAAAAGCAAAGACATTAAACATGAAATAATGCTAACAAAACAGCACAATTTCTTTGAAAGCCAACACTTTGGAAGTCTGAAAATAAGATTTGGGGTCTTTAAAAATGATGTCCCCTAGAAGTTACTAATTACTTCAAAAATATTTTCATTTCTATACCTTCTTGTTAGGGCATGGAGAACATTTTTTGAGATAACATTTCTAGGGTGAAAAGAAATTCTTTTCCTCAGGCACATCAATCGGAACAAGAGATTGTTAATCTATTGCTACTAAGGAGTTGAATCTAAACAATTCAATTCAGAAAACACTGACTAAATGCTGAAAACCTAGGATGGATGGATTGCTGTGCCTCGTGGAGGCCAACCCTGCTGCTTGGAGCAGCCCAAGCTCTCTGACCTAACTCTATCCCAGTGCCACTCCTGTGCCAGCTGGTCAGTCCCATGTTTCTGAACATTTTCTGTTCTTTGTCTTTCAGGCTCCCTTATAACATACCGTGCAAACATTTCAGGTAAAATAGTAAAAATTCTTTACTCTCTGAATGTGTTTATGGCTCCAGGAGGCCCTTAAAATGGATAATCATCAATTACCCCTGTGTTGTCAGCTGATGAAAAAAACTGTTTTGGATAGAACAGGACTTTTGGCCTCACTCTGGTAACACATTCGGCTGTTTCCTAAATATACAAGAAGGGTAGTGGGTATGCACACCCATACAGTGACAGCAAGTAAAAGGCCAGCCTGGATTCAGCATAAAGAATGACAAAGGGTGGCATGATCTTTCGAGCATGATTGGATGCCAGTGGATATCATTTATTTCCTCACTATAGAACAGTATACTATTGTTAGCAGCCCAGGCTGCCTGGGAAAGTACGAGCATATGCTTGACTATGTTGAGGAGAGAATGTAGTCAATGTGTTAACATATGGCACAACCTCTCCTTGCATATCTGGAAGATCTTTCCTACCTCTGTGAAGTATTCTGAAGCCCAACTATCTTTTGACAGTTTGCTGTCAAATTAATGACTGTCATCTCTTTTATGACTCAGGGTTGATTCTGGCATTTGGAGCAAGACTGAAGTGGAAAAAAAAAATCCAAGTTTTAACTTGAAGCAGATTATTATTGAAAATTCTGTTTTAGTCAAAGCATAAATGGCAAATAAGAAATCTCTTCACTGATTTACATGACATTTTTTTCTAACTTGAAAATCAACTGTCTGAGCATGGCAGTATGAGCTTTTCAATCATAACCTTCTGCCCCACATATCTTGTACAATTACGTTTGCTCCTGCTGGAATTCAGCCTTAATTATTTTTGGTGTGACAAGTAAATTGGCCGTGATCTTGCACGAAAATTTCTCCAGAAGTAGCCTGGCTCCATCCAGGGCCGCCCCCCACCCCCCACCATTGTCACTGGTCCAAGTAATATGAGGGTGGCCATACATAGTGGCCACTATGCATTGTGCAGGTGCCAATTAAAACCTATGTGCTCTGAGGCTGGATTACAAAACTAGGCTTGGCTAAGGGCCAGTCAGGAAACAAAATACAGCCCATGCAAGTTAGGAAGTTTTATATATTCTGCATTGTGCTTTAAGATTATCATCATCTTCAAAATTTCCTTATACTAAATGTATATGAATATATACACATTAAGTTCTCCTCTATCCTGCCTAAAATCAGGCCTGACTTGGGGTTACGGGAGCCACCTATGACAATTATGAGGAAAATAAAAGGCTTATGTTCAGAAGGATTGAGGAGAAGAAAGAAAGATGTCATTGGAGCAATTAGCTAAAGCACAATTCTGTATACTGTCCCTGAAGTTACTGAGGCACACAATTAGAAAAGCTTGCACACACTATAATTTTAAGCCCTGACTAGGAGGGTTTTGGTTACTTTCAGGCAAATATATTATAAATTGATTCAACAAGTAATCTTCAAGCGCAGAATCTAGACTTCCAAATCAGATGTTCATGTCTTAATTCATAGACTTTCATTTTTCCTGGGGATCCTAAATAGAAAATACTTAGTATGGTGGATTGAGTTATGTATATCTCCAAGAATACAGTTTTTTAGTCTATATTCTCATGGTGTGGACCCATTTTAAATGAGACCTTTTTGAGGTATCATTTTTAGTTCAGATGTGGGCAACAAAATTAAGATGGACCTTAATCTTATTTCTGAACAGTTAATAGAGACAAAGCTAGCTATAGGGAAAAGTCATAAACTAGAAGTCAATTGAATTAGAAGAAAAATGAGAAGATATCACCAAGTGATGGATCAGCCAAGGAACCCAAAGATTGCCAGCCAGCTAGAACTTTATGGGCCCCAGAAGGACGTAAGCCTTCTAGCATCTAAAATTATGAGCCAATGAATTCCTGTTGTTTAAGCTAATACATTGAATGACACTTGTCGTAGCAATCTGTAAAGTAAGACACTTAGGAATGGGTTAAAAATGCCTACATGTTTAGTCTAAATTTTCCTGAGAAGTGAACATACTCTATAGATTGGCTGTAAATTGACTCAATAAAATAAGCAATTGATATTTAATTCAATTTTTAGCAATAATTGAATACCTTAAATGTATTATGTAAAAAATATTAGATATTGAAAAGTTATAAATGTTATACAAGATGTGTTCCTTTCCTGAATGCCCCACTCTAGCTAAGAGTACAGAATATGAAACACAGTTTGTAAAATTACATTGTCTCTTGCAAAGAATTTATTAGAGTTAGGTGCAAACTGTTACAGGAAAACATGCTAGCAAGAGGAAAATTAAAGTATAGGAAAAGCTGTTATAATCATTGAAATAAGTGATGTTTTGGAGTAAGTCGGTGGCAATGTAAATGGGGAACAAGATAATGCGACACATCTTGGATCTAAATTTTAGAGAGTTGAAGAAAATGTACCTGCAGAGACTGAACCTGAGGTTACTGGATAATATTAGTATTATCAACAGAAATACCAAACACAAGCCATGAAGTATATTTGTGTAGAACTATGTTTGAGAAATGTAGAAAATTTCCATATAAAGATGAGCAAGAAGGCAGCAGCAATATAGATCCAAATCTCCTGAAAGATGCAGCAGTAAAAATTATGAATTTTACATTCGTTCGTAAGGTTGAATTTGGGAGAGTCGTTTAAGAATTCAAAGAGAGCTCAAAGAAGGAGGAAAATGTGGTTAAGGAAGAGAGGAGAGGGAAGGACCATGAAAAATAGCAACATAAATGCAGCTAAAGAGGAAGGGCTTAGAAAGAGATTGAGAAAGAAGGGTAAGGAAGTGAAGAAAGGACCCAAGAGAAAGTGGTGTCACAGAGGGCAAAAGCAGGAGTGCGTCAATATGCAGAGTCAAATCTGACCAACTTGGTGCCATGGAATGAGGCTTTAAAATTAGGGGTGTTGGGCAGGCCAGGGTAGCTCAGCAGACAGAGTTCTTGCTGCCATGCTGGAGACCCAGCTTTGATTCATGGTGCCTGCCCATCAAAAATGGCCAACAAAAAATGGCAGCTCTAATTGACCCTATTAGAGCTAAATTCAAGTTTCTCTAAAACGAAATTGGAAAAACCACTGGCAATGACAATTGTTTCACTTTTAAATGGAACATACCTTAAAGAAGCAATTAGAGACCATTTTCTAGCAGGAATAACTGATGGGCTCATGCTAAATTCAACCATAAAAAAAGAAAGTTGGACCTGGAAACCTACATTATCCAAGAATGTAACTCTGCATCATGACATTCCCGCACTCAATTTCTGGCCAACGCAGTAATATTCACCTCAGTCCAACTCCCTGGAGTTTTGTATCATGAGTGTCCCATCATTAAACACTAGGATTAGCTTCCAAATCCAATGAATGGCTAGAAATAAATGTTTTGCATCAGTATTGTCTAATCCTAAGCATACCTTAAACTCTTAACAAGCCTGGGACTATTGGACATTATAAATATTTCTTATGTATACCAATTGGTTAACTTTATTATATGACAAATTCAAATATTTGAATTCAAATCTTAGTTGTCCCATCCCACTTCTGAGATTTTCAATACTGACCAAAAGTTAGCATGTGGATAAAGGAAAGGAGTTTAAACATTCTGTATTCCACCAGGTGGCTTGAATTTAAATACAGAAGAAATCTCTGTCGTATAAAGGAGTTTTCACCATATGCTTCTACCTCTGAATTCCTATTTAAAAAGACAGGCATCATCAGATTGTAATATATAAGCTTTTCATCTCTTTTCTGTACATTGTTCAGTATTCTCTCATTATTTTGTGAAAGTTATGTATAAAAAGAAAATTATGTTCAAACCAAATGACTGAGTAGCCAACTCTAACCATATGTCAGCATTTATTAAAAATATTCAATTTACCCCATTGTAGATATTAGGCCCTCTTAATTGGCCTGAACCATTTTAGGTACTGTTCTAGTTTTGCTATCTGCCAGAATGCAAAATACCAGAAACAGAATGGCTTTTAACAAGGGGAATTTAATGAGTTGCTAGTTTACAGTTCTAAGACCAAGAAAATGTCCCAATTACAGGAAGTCTACAGAAATGTCCAATCAAAGGCATCCAAGAAATGATACCTTGGTTCAAGAAGGTCGATGAAGTTCAGGGTTTCTCTCTCAAGTGAGAAGGCACATGGCAAACACAGTCAGGGCTTCTCTTTCAGCTGGAAGGGCACATGGTGAATACGGCATCATCTGCTAGCTTTCTCTCCTGGCTTCTGGTTTCATGAAGCTCCCCAGGAGGCATTTTCCTTCTTCATCTCCAAAGGTCGCTGGCTAGTGGACTCTGCTTCGTGGTGCTGCTCTCTCTGAAATCTCTTTCTCCAAAATGTTTCCTCTTTTATAGGACTCCAGTAAACCAATCAAGACCCACCCAAATGGGTGGAGACATGTCGTCCCCTAATTCAGTTTAACAACCACCCTTGACTAAATCACATCATCTAGGGAGATGATCTGATTACAGTTTCAAACATACAGTATTGAATAGAGATTATTCTACCTTTATGAAATGGGGTTTTGGTTAAAACATGGATTTTCTAGGGGGCATACTTCCTTTCAAACCAGCACAGGTACACTAGCAAAATGTCACTTGTCTACTTAAATGGAAAATCCATTGAGTACAAGTAATGGTATCTATGACATAAAAGGTCCAGATGTGTAACCTCACCTTGCACACACAAAAATCACAGGAAAAATAGAGTCAGGGATTGAATCATGTCCCAAGAAAACACATGTCCAGGTCATAATGTGTGTCCCTCTGAGTGTGAACTCATTTGTAAATAGGGCCTTGGAAGATGTTATTATCAGTTTGGGGTGAGACCAAACTGAATTAGGGTGAGCCTTAATCCACCTGACTGACAGCCTCATAAAGAGAGGAAATTAGGACACAGTCAGTCAGAAGAAACCACAGAGGAGAGAGACAGCAATATGATGGAGAACTGCTATCACCAGAATTCCACTGAACCCGGGAGAAATTATGGCCCTGCCATAATCTCAGTGTTGACCTTTTAGCCTCCAAAACTGTCAGACAATAATTTCCTATTTTCTAAGCCAACCCATCATATGGTATTCGTTACAAATGCTCTGGTAAATTAAAACAAATAATAATAAAGTGGCATTTTAAATAGAAAATGGGATGCACAAAGCAATAATAATAGAGGTGCCAAACAGCAGAGGGATTGCAAGGGAGAGATGTTAATGAAAATAAACAGATCTACTAGAAGTAATGGTGAGAGAACAGGGGAAACATCCTAAAAAATAAAATGAACAGTAGTTACAGAATTGTAAGCAAAATAGAAAACAAAACCATACAGACTATAAATCATGTTAAATAGGCTCAGTCTGTTAAAAAAGAGAAAATATTCTTTAAAGTTTGTAAATATTTCAATCAAATTAATATATAAGAGGAAGCGGCCCAAAGTCAAACTTAGTTAACTAAAAAATTCACTCATTTCAAACAACTCATTTCCATACAATGTCATGCATCTTTCCTTATATGATAGCATGGCTTACAGGTCTATGTTCTAGATATCTTTGAATTCTTCTGGCCTGCGGGGTGTTTTCTTCTTAATTGCATTTGTTGCAAAAATTTTAAATAGAAAATTCCACTAAATATTTTAGATCTCAAATTTTGCTTGAAAAATGAAAGGTTATGGCAAATCTGGAGCCTCATTCCGAAGTGACATCAGTCAGCTACATGTAAGTGTTTGCCTCCCTGAAATAGGCCAGCCTTCCAGATTATAGCAGCACCCACCTGGTAGGCTCATATTAATTTACAAATTAATTTGCTATAGAGGATTAAGAACACTTCAATCTTTAAGAAACTTATTTATTCTGTATGTCTATGGTTGAATCTAAATTACAACCATTGAGTCTCAAAGTCACAAAATGAGTTTGATTTTTTTATATCAGGTTTAATTTTTCTAATAAAGGACAGCCCAACTTGCTGTAGATTTACAAAATTCAATATGACATCATGTCTTGACTAGCCACTCCACAGGTGCAAGCCTGGAGAATTTAACGTGAATGAATAACCTAATTCAGTTGGCCACACCATAATTAAAAATAAAATCTTCACAAGATTCTATTTACAATGGGTTCTTGACCACAGAAATGGATTAAGATCAAGAATATTCTTCCCCACCCAAGGTTACCTAATTCAACATACTATATAGTAGAGGTTGGGTTTTAATCCAGTTTACTGGATTCCTTTATAAGCAGAATGAAATTCCAACAGAGAGAGAAAGAGAACTATAGGAAGAGCATAAAGCTGGAAGCCCACGGAAACTAGAAGACAAAGGAAAGATGTCACCAGGTTCATTGCCATGTGACAGAAAAACCAAAGTCCAAAGATCACCAGTATCTGGCCCCGGGGCACCATCTCTAAAAATGAGGTATGGAAAATGATTTATACATAAGATGTGATGTTGTTTTCTTAGCCTGTTCCCTGTTAAAACAATGTTTATTTCAGACATTTGCATAGTTTTGCTATACAGTATATTTTTTGCTTCATTTGCTTCCAGTTCCTGGATTATCTTTCCATAAGAAAATACCCCAAAACAAATACTAAGTTAGGGCATGATGATGTTACACATTTGTCATCATAAATGCTTAATTTTACTTTAATTCTTTCTATAAAATGGCTAATATTTTCACATACAGTTCTACCTATATTCCACATTTAATTTTATTCTTTCTTTTCTTAATTTCTGCATTTCCTTTTAAATGCATCTAGTGACACCATTTAAAACCATTATGTCATTACTTCCATCTGGAAATCTAATATCTTTGTCCCTTTCTAGATACAAGTCAGTAACTTTGAATCCTTGGACACATAATGACTGAATTTAAATGCTAAGAAGACAGAGTAAACAATTTTAAAATAATAACAAGAAGCAATTTCTGTGACTCACGTACCCTTGAATAATCTCAAGATGGAAATAAACTGAAGTTTTCTATTATTTGAAGTGTTTATACTGGGCTACAATCCAGATTTAATAGAATTCATAATTGCATTCTACCCAAGCTATTTTTAAAAATGCATTATTAGATTTTGCAAAAATTGAAAACATACACTATGGGAGAGGATTGTGGGAAAATGGTAAATAGAAAGCTCCAGGAATCAGTGCCTCCATCAAAACAATTCAAGCATACCATATTTAACTATGACTTTGCCTTATTGCACTTAGCAGAAATTGCATTATTTACACATTGAAGGTTTGTGTCAACCTGTATGGAGTAACTCTGTCAACACCATTTTTCCAACACCAGGTGCTCACTTCATGTCTTTGTATCACATCTTGGTAATTCTTACAACATTTTAAATGTTTGCATTATTATTATGTATATTATGGTGTTCTGTGATCTGTGATTTTTGTAGTTACTATTTTAATTGTTTTGGGGTATCACAAACCATGCCTGTATAAGGCAAGTCATCTTAACTGCTAAATATTGTGCATGTTCTGACTGCTCTACCGACTGACCATTCCTCCATCTCTCTCTCTTCACAAGACTTCCTATTCCCTGAGATACAGAAATATTGAAATTAGGCCAATTAATAACTTCGCAGTGTTCTCTAAGTGCTCAAGTGAAAGAAAGAGTCCAACATCTCTCACATTAAGTCAAAAGCTAGAAATGATTATGCTTAATGAGCAAGGCAAGTCAAAAGCAGAGATAAGCCAAAAGCTAAACCTCTTGAGCCTAACAACTAGCCAAGTTGTGAATAGAAAGGTAAAGTTCTTGAAGAAAATTAAAAGTACTACCCCAGTGCTCACAGGGATGATAAGGAAAAGAGCCTTATTGCTGATTTGGAGAAAGTTTTAGTGGTCTGGATAGATGATCAAACAAGTCAAAGCCCAATCCAGAAGAAGACCCTAACTCTCTTCAATTCTCTGAAGGCTGAGAGATGTGAGGACGCAGAAGGAAAGTGTGATGTCAACAGAGGTTGGTTTATGAGGTTTAGGAAAGAAGCCTTTTCCATAACATAAATGCATAATGTGAAGCCAGAGGGTTGAGGTAGAAGCTGCAGTAAGCTATTGAGAAGATCTAGGTAAGATAACTGATGAAGGTAGCTGCACTAAACAACAAATTTTCAGTGGAGATGAAACTGCCTTCTCTTGGAAGAAGGTACCATCTTGGATTTTCACAACTAGAAAGGAGAAGTCAGTGCCTGGATTCCAAGCTTCAAAGGACAGGCTGACTTTCTTGCTAGGGGTTACTACAGCTGGTGACTTAAAATTGAAGCCAATGCTCATTTACCTTTCCAAAAATCCTAGGGTCCTTAAAATGTTGCTAAATCTACTCTGTGTGTGCTCTATTAATGGAACAACAAAGCCTGTTTGACAGCACATCTGCTGACAGTATGGTTTACTAAATATTTTCAGCCCACTGTTGAGATCTGCTGTTCAGAAAAAAGATTCCATTCAAACTATTGCTGCTCATTGACAATGCACTTTGTTACCCAAGACCTCTAATGGAGATGTACAATGAGATGAATGCTGTTTCATGCTTACTTACATAATATCTGTACTGCAACTCATAGATCAATGAGTAATTTCAATTTCCAAAATCTTATTATTTAAGAAATGCATTTCATAAGGCTTAACTGTCATAATTAAGCTGCTGATTGATATAAGCAAAGTTCATTGAAATCCTGGAAAAATTTCACTTTTTTAGAGGCCATTAAGAATATTCATGATTCAAGGTAGGAGGTCAAAATATCAACAGTAACAGGAGTTTGGAAGAAGTTTAATCCAACCCTCATGGGTGACTTTAAGGGGTTCAAGACTCCAGTGCAGGAGGTAAGTGTAGATGTGGTAGAAATAGCAAAAGACCTAGAATTAGATGTAAAACCTGATGATGTGGCTGAATTATTGTAATCTCATGATAAAACTTTAATGGATGAGAAGTTATTTCTTCTTGATGAGCAAAGAAAGTGGCTTCTTGAGATGGAATCTATTCCTGGTTAATATACTATGAACATTATTGAAATGACAACAGAAGATTTAGAATATTACATAAACCTAGTTGATAAAGAAGTGGCAGAGTTTGAGAGGATTAACTCCAAGCCCAAAATAAGTTCTACTGAGGGTATAATGCTATCAAACAGCATCACGCACTACAGTGAAAATTTTCATGAAACAAAGAGTCAATTGATGCAGCAAAAGTCATTGTTCTCTTATTTTAAGAACTGCCTCAGCCACCCAAAATTCAGCAACCACCAACTTGATCAGTCAGCAGGCATCAACATCAAGGCAAGCCCCTCCACCAACAAAAAGATTTTGCCTCACTGAAGGCTCAGATGATGATTAGCTTTTTTTTTGCAATAAAGTGGTTTTAAATTAAGGAATAACCATTGCTTTTTAGGCATAATGATTTTGCATACACAGTATAATACATTAGTGTAAACATAACTTTTATATGCACTGAGAAACCAAAAATGTCATGTGAAATGAAGAACTAAAATATCAACACAGAGAATCAATCAAACCAATAGTTTATTCTTTGAAAAGATCAATAAATCAATAAGTCTTTAGCTAGAATTACAGATTAAAAAAGAGGACACAAATAACTAAAATCAGAAATGAAAATAGACATTACTACTGACCCCACAGAAACAAAAAAGGCTATAAGAGGGTAGTATGAACAACCATATACCAACAAATTTGGTAAACTAGCTGAAAGGGAAAAATTCCTAGAAACACACAAACTATCTACGTTGACTCAAGGAGAAATAGATTTCAACAAACCAATAATTAGCAAAGAGATTGAATCAGTAATCAAAAACCTCCCAAGAAAGAAAAACCCAGGATCAGATGGCTTCACTGGTGAATTTTACCAAGTGTTCCAAGAAGAATTAGCACCAATCCCACTCAAACTCTTTCAAAAATTGCAAAGGAGTGAACCCCTGTGATTCATTTAATGAGGGTAATGTCATTCTCATATGAAAGGCAGGTAAAGATAACAAAAGAAAAGAAAATTACATATCAATATCCCATAAAAAATAAATGCAAAAGTCCTCACCAAAACAGTAGCAAACCTAATTCAACAGCATATTAAAAGAATTATACATCTTAATCAAGTGGGATTTTCTCCCGGTATGAAGGGGTGATTCAACCTAGGAAAATCAATTAATGTTATAATTGACACCACATTGACAGAAAGAAGGAAAACACACACACATAAACATCTCAATGGATGCAAAAATGCATTTAACAAAATACTGCACTCATTCCTGATAAAAACACTTAGAGAACTAGGAATAGAAGGAAACTTCCTCAACACAATAAAGGGCATATTTTAAAAGCCCACAGATAAAATCATACTCAGTGATGAAAGACAAATTTTTCCCTCTAAGATCAGGAACAATACAAGGATGTCCACCGCCACCACTGTTATTAAACATTGTACTGGGAGTTCTAACTAGAGAAACGAAAAAAAAAAAAAAAGAAAGAAAGAAATAAAAGGCATTCAAATTGGAAAAGAAGAAGTGAAAGCTTCCCTATTTGTAGGTGACATAATTCTATATACAGAAAATCTTGAACAATCCACAACTAAGCTACTGGAACTAAGAAATGAATTCAATAAAGTGTACAAGATCAATATGCAAAATCAGTAGCATTTCTATATGCCAGTAATGAACAATCTGAAGAAGAAATCAAGAAAAATTCTATTGTCTATAGCAATTAAAGGAAACAATTATCTATGAATAAATCTAACTAAGGATGGAAAGAACTTAAAGACAAAAATTACAAAATATTGCTAAAATAAATTGAAGAAGATTTAAATAAATGGAAAGACATTCTTTGTAGATTGGAAAACTAAATATTATTAAGATGCCAATTCCACCCAAAGCAATTTGCAAATTCAATGCAATCCCAATAAGTTTCAACAGCCTTCTTTGCAAAAATGGAAAAACCGGGCGGGCCGCGGTGGCTCAGCGGGCAAAGTGCTTGCCTGCTATGCCGGAGGACCTCGGTTCGATTCCCGGCCCCAGCCCATGTAACAAAAAACGGAAAAACAAAATACAATAAAACAAGAAAATGTTTAAAGATGTTTCCCTTTCTTCCTTCCTTCCTTCCTTCTATCCTTCCTTCCTTCTCTCTGTCTTTCCTTTAAAAAAAAAAAAAAAAAAAAAAAAATGGAAAAACCAATCATAAAACTTATATGGAAGGGCAAGTGGCGCCCAAAATAACCAAAACCATTTTGAAAAAAAAGAACAGAGTTGGAGGACTCACACTTTCTATTCTTAATACTAACTAGAAAGCTACAGTAATCAAAACAGCATGGTACTAGCACAAGGACAGGTATATAAACCAATGGAATAAAAAAGAGAGTACAGAAATAAACCCTCACATTTATGGCCAAGTGATTTTTGACAAAGGAGCCAAATATATTCAATGGGTAAAGACTAGTCCATTCAACAAATGGTGTTAGGAAAACTGGATCTCCATATGTGAAAGAATGAGGTGTACCCTTGCCTCATAACATATACAAAAATCAATTCATAAATATAAGAACTAGAACTATTAAACTCCAAGGAGAAAACATGAAAGCATCTTCAGATCGGTATGTCAGGCAATGGTTTCTTAGACTTTACACTGAGAGAACAAAGAACAAAAGAACAAAAAAAATACATAAATGAGACCTCATCAAAATTTAAAATTTTTGAGTATAAAGAGACTTTATCATGTAAGTAAATCGGCAACTTACACAGTGAGAGAAAATGTTTGGAAACCACATATTCAATAATGATTAATAATCAGAATCTATAAAGAAATATAAAATCACAAATAAAAACACAACTAAATTTTTTATTAATTAAAAAAATTAACAAAACATTTAGAAATCATTCCATTCTACATGTACAATCAGTAATTCTTAATATCATCATATAGTTGCATATTCATCATTTCTTAGTACATTTGCATCGATTTAGAAAAAGAAATAAAAAGACAACAGAATAAGAATTAAAACGATAATAGAGAGAAAAAAAAACCTATACCTCACATGCAGCTTCATTCAATGTTTTAAGATAATTGCATTACAATTAGGTAGTATTGTGCCGTCCATTTCTGAGTTTTTATATCCAGTCCTGTTGCACAGTCTGTATCCCTTCACCTCCAATTACACCTTCTCTTTTTTTTTTAATTAATGGAAAAAATGAAATTAACCCAACATTTAGAAATCATACCATTCTACATATGCAATCAGTAATTCTTAACATCATCACATAGATGCATGATCATTGTTTCTTAGTACATTTGCATCGTTTTAGAAGAACTAGCAACACAACCGAAAAAGGTATAGAATGTTAATATAGAGAAAAAAATAAAAGTAATAATAGTAAAAACAAAACAAAACAAAAACCTATAGCTCAGATGCAGCTTCATTCACTGGTTTAACATGACTACTTTACAATTAGGTATTATTGTGCTGTCCATTTTTGAGTTTTTGTATCTAGTCCTGTTGCACAGTCTGTATCCCCTCAGCTCCAATTGCCCATCATCTTACCCTGTTTCTACCTCCTGCTGGACTCTGTTACCAATGACATATTCCAAATTTATTCTCGAATGTCCGTTCACATCAGTGGGACCATACAGTATTTGTCCTTTAGTTTTTGGCTAGACTCACTCAGCATAATGTTCTCTAGGTCCATCCATGTTATTACATGCTTCATAAGGTTATTCTGTCTTAAAGCTGCATAATATTCCATCGTATGTATATACCACAGTTTGTTTAGCCACTCGTCTGTTGATGGACATTTTGGCTGTTTCCATCTCTTTGCAATTGTAAATAACACTGCTATAAACATTGGTGTGCAAATGTCCGTTTGTGTCTTTGCCCGTAAGTCCTTTGAGTAGATTCCCAGCAATGGTATTGCTGGGTCATATGGCAATTCTATATTCACCTTTTTGAGGAACCGCCAAACTGCCTTCCACAGTGGTTGCACCATTTGACATTCCCACCAACAGTGGATAAGTGTGCCTCTTTCTCCACATCCTCTCCAGCACTTGTCATTTTCTGTTTTGTTGATAATGGCCATCTGGTGGGTGTGAGATGATATCTCATTGTGGTTTTGATTTGCATTTCTCTAATGGCCAGGGACATTGAGCATCTCTTCATGTGCATTTTGGCCATTTGTATTTCCTCTTCTGATAGGTGTCTGTTCAAGTTTTTTTCCCATTTTGTAATTGGGTTGGCTGTCTTTTTGTTGCTGAGTTGAACAATCTCTTTATAAATTCTGGATACTAGACCTTTATCTGATATGTCATTTCCAAATATTGTCTCCCATTGTGTAGGCTGTCTTTCTACTTTCTTGATGAAGTTCTTTGATGCACAAAAGTGTTTAATTTTGAGGAGCTCCCATTTATTTATTTTCTTCTTCAGTGTTCTTGCTTTAGGTTTAAGGTCCATAAAACCGCATCCAGTTGTAAGATTCATAAGATATCTCCCAACATTTTCCTCTAACTGTTTTATGGTCTTAGACCTAGTGTTTAGATCTTTGATCCATTTTGCGTTAACTTTTGTGTAGGGTGTGAGACATGGGTCTTCTTTCATTCTTTTGCATATGGATATCCAGTTCTCTAGGCACCATTTATTGAAGAGACTGTTCTGTCCCAGGTGAATTGGCTTAACTGCCTTATCAAAGATCAAATGTCCATAGATGAGAGGGTCTATATCTGAGCACTCCATTTGATTCCATTGGTCGATATATTTATCTTTATGCCAATACCATGCTGTTTTGACCACTGTGGCTTCATAATATGCCTTAAAGTCAGGCAGCGCGAGACCTCCAGCTTCGTTTTTTTTCTTCAAGATGTTTTTAGCAATTCGGGGCACCCTGACCTTCCAGATAAATTTGCTTAGTGGTTTTTCTATTTCTGAAAAATAAGTTGTTAGGATTTTGATTGGTATTGCATTGAATCTGTAAATCAATTTAGGTAGGATTGACATCTTAACTATATTTAGTCTTCCAATCCATGAACACGGTATGCCCTTCCATCTATTTAGGTCTTCTGTGATTTCTTTTAACAGTTTTTTGTAGTTTTCTTTATGTAGGTTTTTTTTCTCTTTAGTTAAATTTATTCCTAGGTATTTTATTCTTTTAGTTGCAATTGTAAATGGGATTCATTCCTTGATTTCCCCTCAGCTTGTTCATTGCTAGTGTATAGAAATGCTACAGATTTTTGAATGTTGGTCTTGTAACCTGCTACTTTGCTGTACTCATTTATTAGCTCTAGTAGTTTTGTTGTGGATTTTTCCGGGTTTTCGACGTACAGTATCATATCGTCTGCAAACAGTGATAGTTTACTTCTTCCTTTCCAGTTTTGATGCCTTGTATTTCTTTTTTCCTGTCTAATTGCTCTGGCTAGAACCTCCAGCACAATGTTGAATAACAGTGGTGATAGTGGACATCATTGTCTTGTTCCTGATCTTAGGGGGAAAGTTTTCAATTTTTCCCCATTGAGGATGATATTAGCTGTGGGTTTTTCATATATTCCCTCTATCATTTTAAGGAAGTTCCCTTGTATTCCTATCTTTTGAAGTGTTTTCAATGGGAAAGGATGTTGAATCTTGTCAAATGCCTTCTCTGCATCAATTGAGATGATCATGTGATTTTTCTGCTTTGATTTGTTGATATGGTGTATTACATTAATTGATTTTCTTATGTTGAACCATCCTTGCATACCTGGGATGAATCCTACTTGGTCATGATGTATAATTCTTTTAATGCGTTGTTGGATACGATTTGCTAGAATTTTATTGATGATTTTTGCATCTATATTCATTAGAGAGATTGGTCTGTAGTTTTCTTTTTTTGTAATATCTTTGCCTGGTTTTGGTATGAGGGTGATGTTGGCTTCATAGAATGAATTAGGTAGCTTTCCCTCCACTTCGATTTTTTTGAAGAGTTTGAGGAGAGTCGGTACTAATTCTTTCTGGAATGTTTGGTAGAATTCACATGTGAGGCCATCTGGTCCTGGACTTTTCTTTTTAGGAAGATTTTGAATGACTGATTCAATTTCTTTCCTTGTGATTGGTTTGTTGAGGTCATCTATTTCTTCTTGAGTCAAAGTTGGTTGTTCATGTCTTTCCACGAACCCGTCCATTTCATCTAAATTGTTGTATTTATTGGCATAAAGTTGTTCATAGTATTCTGTTATTACCTCCTTTATTTCTGTGAGGTCAGTAGTTATGTCTCCTCTTCCATTTCTGATCTTATTTATTTGCATCCTCTCTCTTCTTCTTTTTGTCAATCTTGATAAGGGCCCATCAATCTTATTGATTTTCTCATAGAACCAACTTCTGGTCTTATTGATTTTCTCTATTGTTTTCATGTTTTCAATTTCATTTATTTCTGCTCTGATCTTTATTATTTCTTTCCTTTTGCTTGTTTTGGGATTAGTTTGCTGTTCTTTCTCCAGTTCTTCCAAGTGAGCAGTTAATTCCTGCATTTTTGCCTTTTCTTCTTTTCTGATATAGGCATTTAGGGCAATAAATTTCCCTCTTAGCACTGCCTTTGCTGCATCCCATAAGTTTTGATATGTTGTGTTTTCATTTTCATTCACCTCGAGGTATTTACTAATTTCTCTTGCAATTTCTTCTTTGACCCACTCGTTGTTTAAGAGTGTGTTATTGAGCCTCCACTTATTTGTGAATTTTCTGGCACTCCGCCTATTATTGATTTCCAACTTCATTCCTTTATGATCCGAGAAAGTGTTGTGTATGATTTCAATCTTTTTAAATTTGTTAAGACTTGCTTTGTGACCCAGCGTATGGTCTATCTTTGAGAATGATCCACGAGCACTTGAGAAAAAGGTGTATCCTGCTGTTGTGGGATGTAATGTCCTATAAATGTCTGTTAAGTCTAGCTCATTTATAGTAATATTCAGATTCTCTATTTCTTTATTGATCCTCTGCCTAGATGTTCTGTCCATTGATGAGAGTGGGGAATTGAAGTCCCCAACTATTATGGTATTTGTGTCTATTTCCCTTTTCAGTGTTTGCAGTGTATTCCTCACGTATTTTGGGGCATTCTTGTTCGGTGCGTAAATATTTATGATTGTTATGTCTCTTGTTTAATTGTTCCTTTTATTAGTAGATAGTGTCCTTCTTCGTCTCTTTTAACTGTTTTACATTTGAAGTCTTACTTGTTGGATATTAGTATAGCTACTCCTGCTATTTTCTGGTTGTTATTTGCATGAAATATCTTTTCCCAACCTTTCACTTTCAACCTATGTTTATCTTTGGGTCTAAGATGTGTTTCCTGTAGACAGCATATAGAAGGATCCTGTTTTTTAATCCATTCTGCCAATCTATGTCTTTTGATTGGGGAATTCAGTTCATTAACATTTAGTGTTATTACTGTTTGTATAATATTTTCCTCTGCCATTTTGCCTTTTGTATTATATATATCATATCTGACTTTCCTTCTTTTTACACTCTTCTCCATACCTCTCTCTTCTGTCTTTTCATTTCTGACTCTAGTGCTCCCTTTAGTATTTCTTGCAGAGCTGGTCTCTTGGTCACAAATTCTCTCAGTGACTTTTTGTCTGGGAATGTTTTAATTTCTCCCTCATTTTTGAAGGACAATTTTGCTGGATATAGGAGTCTTGGTTGGCAGTTTTTCTCTTTTAGTAATTTAAATATATCATCCCACTGTCTTCTAGCCTCCATGGTTTCTGCTGAGAAATCTACACATAGTCTTATTGGGTTTCCCTTGTATGTGATGGATTGTTTTTCTCTTGCTGCTTTCAAGATCCTCTCTTTCTCTTTGACCTCTGACATTCTAACTAGTAAGTGTCTTGGAGAACACCTATTTGCGTCTAATCTGTTTGGGGTGCGCTGCACTTCTTGGATTTGTAATTTCAGGTCTTTCCTAAGAGTTGGGAAATTTTCAGTGATAATTTCTTCCATTAGTTTTTCTCCTCCTTTTCCCTGCTCTTCTCCTTCTGGGACACCCACAACATGTATATTTGTGCGCTTCATATTGTCCTTCAGTTCCCTGATACCCTGTTCAAATTTTTCCATTCTTTTCCCGATAGTTTCTGTTTGTTTTTGGAATTCAGATGTTCCATCCTCCAAATCACTAATTCTATCTTCTGTCTCCTTGAATCTATCATTGTAGGTATCCATTGTTTTTTCTATCTTTTCTACTTTGTCCTTCACTTCCATAAGTTCTGTGATTTGCTTTTTCAGTTTTTCTATTTCTTCTTTATGTTCAGCCCATGTCTTCTTCATGTCCTCCCTCAATTTATCGATTTCGTTTTTGAAGAGGTTTTCCATTTCTGTTCGTATATTCAGCATTAGTTGTCTCAGCTCCTGTATCTCATTTGAACTATTGGTTTGTTCCTTTGACTGGGCCATATTTTCAATTTTTTGAGCATGATCCTTTATCTTCTGCTGGCATCTGCGCATTTAGACAGCTTTCCCTGGGTGTTGGATCCAAAAGTTTGGAAGATTTTTCTGTGAAATCTCTGGGTTCTGTTTTTTTTTATCCTGCCCAGTAGGTGGCACTCGTGGCACACGTTTGTCTGCGGGTCCCACCAGTAAAAGGTGCTATGGGTCCTTTAACTTTGGAAAACTCTCGCCATCCGGGAGGTTCACTAGCCGAAGCAGCTTGGAAGAGTGCCAGCCGGCCCGGGGTCCGAACGCGGGGAGGGTCGCTGGCTGCCGCAGCCCGGGAAAGCGCCCGTCCGAATTTCCTAGTCGGCCCAGGGCGCCAAGCGTGGCAGGAGGGCACCAGCCGCAGCGGCCCGCCCGGGAGTGTGCACCATTCCCGGGGAGTCACGGGTTTGGAAGGGCCCCCCCCCCCCGTCACCGTTCTGCGTGGCCTTGGGATTTCCAATCCAATTCTCTCAGTTGGTCCTGGGAACCATGCGTGGTGTGGGCGCCAGCCGCCGTGGTTTGAGGGGACCGCCTGTCCAATTCTCCCAGCCGGCCCGAGAAGGGGGAAGGGTGTGACTCCGGCCGCTTGCCGCCCCGCCCGGTGAAGCCCGCGCCCCTCGACGATCTCACCAGAGCGGGTTCTCTCAGCCAGCCAGCCGTCCACAGCTAAATTTTGAAAAGGGCAAAATGCTTGAATAAACATTTTTCCAAGGAAGAGATGTAAATGGCCAAAAAAGCACATGAAAAAACACTCAACGTCATTAGCTATTGGAGAAGTACAAAGCCACAAAGAGGTACCATTTCATATCCACTAGAAGAGTACTATTTTTTAAAAAAAGTGTTGAAAAGATGTGGAGAAATAGGACTGCTCATTCATTGGTGGGAATGTAAAATAGTGCAGCTGCTGTGGGAGACAGCTTGGGAGTTCCTCAGAAAATTAAGTATAGAATTATAGGACCCAGTGTTCTATTTTTCTGGACTCTCAAGCAAATACAATGAAATGCGTCAAGTTAAAAATGGAAATTTAACCTTAACCATTTTAAGGTTAGGAAAATGTTCAAATCAAGCCTTCATCAAGGTAATGCTTTCTCCCTGAAGATTGTGGCATTCTGGAGTTGGCTGCCCATGACACTTGGTCCTTAGTTTGTCACATGACAAAGTATATGGTAGCATATCCTGGTCTCTCCCTTCTCTTCCAAGTTCCAATGATGTTTAGTACCTGGCTGCTCCCTCTGTGGCTGTCTCTTTCAATCTGAATTTCATCCCCTTATTACAGACTCCAGTAATAGGATTAAGACCCATCCTGACTGAAGTAACCTTATCAAAAGATTCTACTTACAATGAGCTCACACCCACAGAATGGATTAATTTTAAGAATTTTTTCTGTGGTTCATACAGTTTTAACTCTTTGCATCCAGCAATCCCATTTCTAGGTATACAACCTGTTCTAGTTTGCTAGCTGCCAGAATGCAACATACCAGAAGCAGAATGGCCTTTAAAAATGGGAATTTAGTAAGTTGCTAGTGTACAGTTCTAAGGCTGAGAAAATGTCCCAATTAAACAAGGCTATAGAAATGTCCAATCACAGGCATTCAGGGAAAGATACCTTGTTTCAAGAAGGCTGATGAAGTTCAGGATTTATCTCTCAAGTGAGAAAGCACACGGTGAACACAGTCAGGGTTTCTCGTGAACACAGTCAGGACTTCTCTCTTCGCTAGAAGGGCACATGGCAAACACAGCATCATCTGAAACTTTCTCTCCTGGCTTCCTGTTTCATGAAGCTCCCTGGGAGGTGTTTTCTTTCTTTATCTCCAAAGGTCGCTGGCTGATGGACTCTGCTTCATGGTGCTACAGCATTCTCTGCTCTCTCTGAATCTCTCATTCTCCAAAATGTTTACACTTTCATAGGACTCCAGAAACTTATCAAGACCCACCCAAATGGGTGGAGACATGTCATCACCTAATCCAGTTTAACAACCACTCTTGATAAATCACTTCTCCAGGGAAATGATCTGATTACAGTTTTAAACATACAGTATTGAATAGGGATTATTCTACCTTTATGAAATGGGATTTAGATTAAAGCATGGGCTTTTCTAGGGGACATACATCTTTTCAAACCGGCACACAACCAAAATAATTGAAACCAGGGACTTGAGCAGATGTCTGAATCCCAACGTTCATAGCATCATTATTCACAATTGTCAAAAGATGGAAGCAACTCAAGTGTCCACTGACTGATGAATGAATAAATAAAATGTGGTATATACATACAATGTGATATAATTCAGTCATAAAAATGAATAAAGTTCTGATGCATGCTACAACATGGATGAACCTTGAAAATATCATATTACTGAAATAAGCCCATTGCAAAAGGACAACTATTATAATTTCACTGATATGAAATCATTAGAATAAGAAAAATTGTAGAATCAGAAAATAGAATATAGATTACCGGGGCCAGGGTGGGTGTAGGAAATGAAGATTTAATGCTAATTTAAACATTAAATACAGAGTTCTTATTTAATTTAATGGAAAAGTTTTGGTAATAGATGATGCTGATGGTATCACAATATGTGAACATAATTAACTGCACCAAATTATATACTTGAATGTGATTAAAAAGGAAGATTTTAGATTGTGCATATACTATTGGAGAATAAAAGTTAAAAATAAAAAAACATGCAACCGTATAACACAGTGAACCTTAATGTAAATTGTGGACTATATTTAATAGAATAATTATAATTTTTTCTTGACTATAACAAATATATCTCACTAATGCAAGGTGTTAACACTAAGATTGTATATGGGAATTCTGTATTTTCTTCATGACTTTTCTGTAAACCAACAGCTTCCCTAGTAATAACAAACAAATAAGCAACAACATAAAAACACACCCTATGGGCATATCTGAGTTTCTAGCTATGATTAGTAGTCCAAATTATACACAAAAAAAGCATATAAAGTATTCATAATCTGTCTTAGGATATTTTAGTATTATTTGAATATATTATTGAAGAAGAACTATAGGTGATCTTAGTTGCTTTCTACATTAAACAATTTACATATCAAAAGTGTTTTCCAGTGATATGTGTACCAATTTAGACTAGATATGTATTTGCCTTAAAAACTTTAAAAGTTCAAAATATTCACTAAATTAAGAAATCTCCAATAAAGTTAATTAAGTAAATTTCTCTGTGCTTCTATTTCTAGTAGTAAAATACAATGATATTTACTGAAGGCATTTGATTTTATGGGTCAATTTTCGAACCAAGTACCTAAATTTAGCTTACAATTTTTCAGGCACTGTTACTAGACAATTAGACATCTAACCACCCATTTTATGCAGTTTACAAGAACAATTGTAAATTTACAATTTATGAGATCACAACCTTGTTGAGCAACATTACTTATCATTATAAATGAATGACTCCACTTCCATACTAAGAATTTGACTGGTAAATCATAGAAACATTTAAATTTCTTTAGTAAAGAAGTGGAGTGAATTTAATTTTATTGAATTCAAATTAAAGAGAACAATGCTATCAAAAGATCAAAATATCAGAAGATATTTAATTTTTCTATAATGGCTTTCACATAATTACTTTTAAACCTTCCTAAGTGACAAAACTCTTTTTTATATAAGTGCATCATTTGAGTTTTCCTGTCATTAACATTGGACATACCACCTAACATATCTGGAGAAACTTACATACATTTTTAGGCATTTTACCCACCTCATCAGATTTCATTATGATCAACACATTGGCTTTACTCTTTGTAGAAAACTGGTCTTATTCATTTATGTATTTTTTTTAACCAGTATCGACAATATGTCAGACACCATGCTTTATGAGTGGTAATAAGATCCCTGGAGCCATGGATTTAGAGTTTCCTTGAAGCAACTGAGATTAACCAAACCACAAAAATATATAGCAAACTATGGCATATGCTAAGATGAAAACTAAATGATATTTTAATAGATAATAGGAAAAAAACCAATTTATTGTTAATGTTTTGGGGAAGAGTAAATAAAGCCTTTCTCAGTAATTAATATTTAAGCAAGCTCTATTAGAAAAAGCAGAAGAAAGAATACTCCAGGCAGAGAAAACAGCGTGTGGAGAGTCCTTGAGTTGGGGGGAAAAAACTTAGAAAATTCCAGGAATTGAATTAATAGTGGCTGAAGATCATGGAATGGGGGCAAGGAAGAAACACTCTAGGCAGAGAGGTAGCCTGTGGCTGGAACACTCAGGAAGCAGTGAACACGTTAAGGCTTTGTATTATATTTTAAATGCAGAGGAATGTGGGCTAAACAATGGCTAATCAATTATGTGTTTTCAAGACCATGACACCAAACAAAAAATAGATTTGAAAGGGAAGAAAATGAAAGCTGAAAAATCAATTAAGATAACATAGTCAAGGCAAAACTTGATTGTATCATGAACCAGAAGTTGGTAGTAAAGACAGAGAGGTATGGAAAAGTTGAAGATTATTTTGGAAATAAAGATCAAGCTATTTCTCGTATCAATATGAATGAAATTGCATTAGATTAATGCAACTTTTCGAATTACCTATTTAGGGAAAACTGGCTTGCCAATGAAGGAGTCAATAGTATTAGAAATCAAATATATTCCTTAAGCAATCATCTGAACAAATTTCTGAGAAGCCCAATTTTATACACACACACCACATATAATAAGTACACATATATAGTGTTATGTCTATATGTGCATAGTTAATGGATTTATATGAAAAGCTTAAATAAGAATCAAATATTATCCTTAACAGCCACAATTAGTTGTTTTTAATTAAAACCTGATAGCTTAGAGCTGACAGAATATGAATTTATACTTATTAAATCTAAAGTTTATATATTTTTTAAAATTGGAGGGATTAAATTATATTAAAATAGAGAGTTATAGTCATGCTTCATGATTATTAGCACTAAGTGATACTGAAGTATCCATGGAGAGTTTAATTTTGGTCCTAGCTTCTTGTGACATTGTTGAAAATCATTTTTCCCAGTACTTCTCCACCGAAACTACAGATGTTGGATTAAATGATTCTCAAGGACTCCTTCAAGGAGTTTATGATAATAAAAACTCCCTTACATAAAAATGCAGATGAGGCAAATGAAGTTGGTCATGCTCCTAATCAAAGCTCATAAACATATTTTTAGTAAGACCCTCTTCCAAATGCAATACAGTATAATAAATCTTTACAGAAGGAAGGAAGGCAAAGAAAAGACATTTCCAGTTTATACATACAGAGAAAATCACTTAGCACCATAGAATTCCACTGCTGTGACTTCACCAACCTGACATACTCACAATCTATTGGGACATTCACACATAGCACAGCCTGGGTTTGAGCATCTGGGGCATAGCCTTGTCAAAGTTCCCCAAACCACAAACCAGCACTTGGGAATCCAGATGTCTCGGTTTGCAGCCAACAATTACAATTGTTAAAAGTGACTATTAGTTTCTATTAGGAATCTTTTGAATGAAAGTATTTGATAGCATCTAATTTTCCTTCTCGATCACAATTGTGACTCCAGGATTTCTAGTTACTGACTAACAGGTCAAAACCAATGCTCACCTGAATGGAGTGGAGACATTCCCATATTAACATTTTCTGAGTGCACTTTAAGGCTCAAAAAGCAATTTCCATGTACCATGCACTATCTTTTTTGATGATAAATAAATGAATGTAAGATAAAATGTGAACACTTATTTGTCTTAAAGAAACAAAAGAATTAAAATTATAGGTGCTGAAATTGTGGTTAACTGTGAAGAGAGAATTTATAATATGGTGGTGGTATTTTAACTTCTTCATAGGGATTACTTAAAAGAAACAGTGCAGGTTTTATTGCTCAAAGGAGGCTCATAAACGTGTTTGTACATGATTCAAGCAACTTCCCTGCTGGCTTGCTCTTTTCTCTTGTAAACCATCTTGACATCAATACGGAGAGACAGGTGGTCCTTGTGCTTTCAATAGGTCCTGAAGGAGCGAGGCCTGACATTTTTGTTTTATGGGAAAAGGATGGCTATCACTTAGAAATGATGTCATTTTACAAAAATCCCTCTCTCGGACTGTTCTTTGCAAACTGTAATATGAAAGCTATGGCCTTCTATGCCTCTTAGTGCTATTTCCTAACCTAGGCACACAGGTTATTCACTTCTGCCAAGTTTCACAATATTTTCTTAATCATTTCCAACATTTTTAAAATCATGAGAAAATTTTCATACTAGAACTGTACTGTTATGCAAAAAAAACTGTACTGTTACATTATAAAGTGTTTAGCAGTTACTTTATAAATAGAATCTTTTCTTATTCAGTAGTGGGAAAACATTGTTTGAACGGTTGCCCATAATTTATAGCCATCAATTTTGAAGGGTAAAAAGCTCCAAAGTAAGTCTGTAGAGAGGTGGTTCTTGGCAATTTTTATTAAACTATACTAAATATTAGTAATACACTCTGCTTAGAATCAGAGCCACTTTGCTGGCCTCCATTTAGAAAGTGTGCTAAATAAAAGCCAACTGCCTGTTGATAGGATCCAGTGAGAATCACAACAGCAAAAAAATGATAAAAGGAAAAAGCCAAGCAGTTAAATCCTCCTGTTCAGGATAAGTCTATTCTAAGATTATAAATAATAGAGAACATTTGTTCTGCAGGATTCTTGGAGACTAAAAACTATGTATATTAAAAACTAGTGTGATTCGAAAAGACAGCTGCATCATTTTGATAAGTAATACATGTCATATGTCATTTACACGTGAATGAAAAAAAATAACAAGAAATATCTAAGCAGTGGTCTCCTGGGGGGTCGGAAAGAGAATCACAACACTAAAATAATTCTTTCCTAGACTATTTCAAGGGGAAGAAAAAGGTATCCAGTAAATTCATCTTTTTATATTTAAAAATAGAGTAATTACTTGTACCTAAAAAATTCCTTTTACTTAAAGACCTAAAAGCACTTTCTAAAAGGTATTTCTTTAATTTTTTCAGTAGGTGTATGAGGTTTGGAGTTGTCAAGATTTAGGAATGGGGGATGAAGTTGGAAAACTCCACGTCTGGTGGGTAAAAAGCGCCACACAGCTATCCAGGTGGAGTTGTGGCCGATAACCATTCACGCAGGCTTCTCTCTCCCTGAGCTACTACAAATGTGCACTCCTCCAGTTGAAGAGTTGACTTGACATTTGAAAATGGAATTTATTTGATAATAGGGGTAGCTCATTTTGTAGCACTCCATCACTTTCCTTTGTTCTGTTTTTCTCATTGATACTATAACCCACTCGGGACCAAAGTCTGAGGATTTGTAATGACTCTGTGTCAGAGTCATCTCTGCCTAATCAGAGTCTCATAGACCCTAGAGCACTTTACTAATAGTATCTTCATGTCAGGTTTCCATTGACCAAATAAAGGACGCTTCCTCGACGTAATGATCTGGAAAGTGGTCTAAAGCATTTTAAATAAATATACCACATTCATATGTGAAACATCTTGGTACATCACTGTAGGTGGGGGCACCCTTAGCATCCTTCTTTATTATCATTTGTGTGTGTGTGTGTGTGTGTGTGTGCGTGTGTGTGCTTTCTAGTGTTATGCTGAAAACAAAGCACAGACTCTGGAAACAGAAGCACAGAAGTTTATCGAGCTAAAGTAGCATGCGTGTAGAGACCTAAAAGAAGATTACTGCTCAATGGAGGCAGTTTATATGGCTGTCTGGAACAAAAGGAAGAGATTGTGGGGGGCATGGAGCAGGGAGCCTTGGGTCATAGTCCATTAATTAGCAACTTGCACAAGCAAGGTTGGAGTTTATCTGGTGAAAATTAGCAGACTTGCTGGTGTCAGTTTGCTTCACCAGCATTGCTAGGGATCTTTGGTATGTAGCTTTACCTCAGTTGCTCTCTGTTTATTTTTTGTACTTTCCTGAGTAAAGTGGGAGTTTTGAGAAAATAAAGATGATTAGTAAAGCTATTTACCATTCCAACTTCACACTTTCATGGTGTGAACACTATTCCAATAAATGTAAATAAGATGTTGGAACAAAAAAGCTGCCAACAAGATTAACAAGAAAGAATATTAGAAAGATATAGTAAGACTAAGGGATTTAGCAGTTCAAGACTAAGAATCTCAGAAGCCAAGAAAGACAACCAGATAGAAGTCCACAGACAGCAGAAATTTTTAAGGGGAATTGTAATTGTGAAGACAGTGATTCTTTCCACAAACGATGTGACAAAACCAAATCCAACAAAAGAAAAAGAGAACAAATAAAAAATAAAGCATAATCCTTTTCCCACTACCAAAAAAAAAAAAAAAACTCATGACACTGTTGCAAAAGTTCTTGAGAAAAATAGCAAAATAAAAAGTTCCTGGCATTTTGCATTTCCCAGATATGATTAAGAAATGAGAATTAATGTGTGTATTATTCCAGCTGGCTGTAGCACAACCAATTCTGCCCATGCGTAAGAACACTTTGGCAAAATAAAAAAGAGAGCCATCAGCCAAGGCATTTATGCACTTGGCACAAAGAACATGGCATGAAAAGAGAAGACTAATGTCAGCATCAACTGTTTGCTGTGAGGTAAGCAAGAAAGTAGGGAACAGCAAATTGATACAATGGACAAGGGGAGGTAAATTGTCCCCTTCATTATTCACAATCCCTTAAATGCAAAGACTCTAAGTGTTGTTTCCAGTCACCAATCGAACAGAGATTAATACGTCCTCAGAGCTGTTGAGAGTTTGACTTGATCTTAACTTTCCCTTGTTCCTGAACCTAAACCTGAACACACAAAAAACAGAAATACAGCGGCAAGTAAAGAGACTTCCAAGGAACTGCCGGATGCATTTTTCACGATGTTCTCCAACTCACATCTGGGAGGCAGGACATCTGTCCTTGACCTGATAGCTAAACTATCAGGTTTGAGGGGAAAAACTAACCAAAGATAAAATCACCAATGATGAATAAGAATATGCACAGAGCAGGGGAAGGACAGAGAGGGAGGTAAATGCAAAGAGGGCAGAATGGGGGAGCTTGGGGAATTGGAGAGTGACAGAAGATTGGAATTTGGTTTGCTTTGGTTTGATTTGGTTTAATGTAGAAGGACACAAATATACACAATAGCTAAATGTGCAACTAGGGAAAACTTCAGAAGTCTGGCCCAAGTGGTTAGACTTTCTTTGGAATTTGTCACATTTTTCCTGATAAAAAGTTAAAGAAAAGGGAGGCTTGAGAGTCTTTAGATATGATCAGCAAGGAAATTACTGAAAGTGATTGGAAAACCCTGTTGTCCTATTCCTTTTGCATGTGACTTCTAAGAGAACTTGGCAGCACACTAGACTGTATTTTCTATCATACAGCAATTAATAATACCATTTCCTACCTAAGGTGCTAGAAATTTAGTGACCTTTCATTGCCAAAGGAGGCAGAGGCGACATGCTTTATTTTGGAGCAAATTGTAAGGCTTCTTGTTTTCACTTAGAGTCCCTTTAACAAATTCAGATGACAAGTTTCCAACCAGGATTTTAAGTAATTTGTCGTTATGCAAATATCTGAAAAATAGCAAATAACTTTTAATCACCACCTAGGATTGGGTTTGGGGTGGGGGGGAACAAAAAAAAATCACCTAACTGTGCATTTTAAAATATAGCAGATAGGTTTTTAAAAGAACTATGTACATTTTAAAAGCAAATACATTTCACTGAGAAAGGGTGGATAGAAAGCACTATATCAACTATACAAGCATCTGTTTTAAAGAGCCCAGCATATATATTGATTACTATATATTCGTATTTTTTCACCTATGAGGTTTTGAATTTTCTATATCATTTGTGTCATTTATACAAGCATTCATTTGAATATCTACATATATACTGGTATTTTCTCACCTATGGGCTTTTGAATTTTATATTTTATTTATTTAGAGATTATAAATATGAAATAGAAGTTCACAAAAAGAACTCTTTTAAGCCTAAAGGGAATTATGGTAAATAAGCAAAGTATTCATCAAAAAGAATGTCATGATAAAATAGCATATGTCTTCAGGGGGCGCCAGTGAGTTAGGATTACTGGATCCTGTAACTGGTAACCTTTGTACCTTTACATTACTGCCCTTTGGTGTTGCTAAAGCCACTGGCTAAACCAGTCATTTTCCTGCTTGTTCTTAATCCATCTCATCAATCCCACTCTGGGACGTATCTAGAGAAACACACTTCCCTGGATTCCGCCAGGTTTCCCTGAAGGTTTGAGGTGGACGGCTGGGGGTGGGGGAGTGGGGGCGGGGACAGTGACGGAGGTGAAGAGAGGAGACTGCTGAGGTATTTCTCTGCACCCCTCTGCCTGGAGGGGGCCTCCAGCCAGGCAGGATGCTCTGGGCGGTCCTCCCCCTCCAGCCCTGGCCACCCCTCCTCCCATCACTTCTAAAGAATTCTCAGCACTGCCAGCAAGGGGCATTTCCAACATTTGGAAAGATTTTTATAACATTCCCAGACTTGCCTGCTTTGTTAACTAGTATCATCTAGTCATTTAATAAAAGACACCCATGACAGGGCAGATAAATAGTTTCGGCAAAAGAGAGGAATCCTTAATACCATTTATTTCTTGGAAACAATTGGAAATGAACCTAAATGATCAAATGTTCCACACCAATGCAAGCTGTTGGTGGTGGGGCAATGTATGGGAATCCTGTGTTTTACGTATGACTACAACTTCTCTAATAATAAAAAAAAAAACTAAGACACGAATGAACTGTTCCCCCATAAATGTTCTGAGAAGGAAAGAAAGTGAAGTTTTGCCTACAAATCCAGGAGACTTCTGAGAAGTATAGAAAACATCACATTCCATTCCTACTCCTTGAGAAACTTCTTGAAATGTCCTTGGCTAAGAGAACTTGGGTCCTTACACAGAAGGCATTTCCCAGCAGGTTTACTCAATGCCAACACAGGCTGACTTATAAAACTACTATCTTATTTGGAAGGTATATGCTCCCCAAATCAGCAAAACCGAATGTGTTTTCTGGGATTATGTAACTTCTTTCTGGATACAGAATACCAAGAGTTTTCTTCCTCTTGATGTATTTTTTTTAAGTTTTTAAAAATTTTTTGTTAACTTTTATAAACAGCTTTATGTAGATATGTCACAATATAAATATAATTCACATGTTTAATGTGTACAATTTGTTGGTTTTTAGTATATTCACAGAGTTGTGTAATTGCCACCATAATAATTTTAACCATCTCAGTAAAAGAAAACCCTGAGCCAAGTAAAAATGCCTTCCTGTCCTCCTTTGCCACTTACACCCCAGCCCTAGGCACAAAATCCTGTTTTCTTGGATTTGCCTACTGCAGACATTGCATATAATGGAAGCATAGAAGATGTGGCTTTCCATCACTGGCTTCTTTCACTTTTCTATAGGAAAGCACTAATGTTGGTGAAATGCTGGGATTTTCAAGTGTAACCCTTCAATAAAAAAAATAAAGAGAAAAGCCTTCCCTCACCTATTTTGGCATCATGCTCCACTGAAAGAATGTTTCCATGGAAGTATGTTGGAGCTCAATACTTAAAGTATAAAATGAAGATTTTATACCAGTGAAGAATTCCTTTAGATAACAAGCTGCTGATAAATGCACATTGCTTGCTGATGTGCGGTTGCAGTCAAGGTTATGCTAAATTTATTTGGATTGAAAAATAGCTTAATAGGCTAATTTAATTTTGCATATTTAAAATATTGTTTCAGTAAAAAATTCCAAGATTGTAAGGAGAAGAATTCCAGTTCAAAATAGTGAACACATTTGCCTCAATGTCTTTCAAAACCCCACAAAATATTAGCCGAATGAGTACTACAAATAAATAAACCCAACAGTCAAGAGGACAGAATGTGCAAGGTCACAAACAGAAAAGAGGTTTCAACATGTTGAAAACACATTAGATGCATGGGAAAGGGATGGTACAGGGGCAAAATGCCACATCCCAGGGAGGCAGGAACAGGGCAGGAAAATTTGACTCTTCAAACTCAGAGTCACCAAACAGTTAGGGAAGGCAGAGAGGAGTGAGAAGTGGGTTGAAACAGAAACAGTCACTAAAGGTTTAGATGGAGAAATGCAATTAATCAGTAGCTGCCATTGCCTGTATAGGCCATCAACTGCTAAGAGGAAAAAGATAAACACACACGAACACAAACACACACACACACATACACACACACGTTCTCTAAACAAAATTGGACAAACCAACAGATGAAATGTAATGGATTTTGTGCAGAGCTGGAACTCAAAATAAAACCTTCATCAACCTAGCATTTTGGGAGAAGAAATCTGCCATTCTCCACCCAGTTTTCCAAAATAAAATTCCCATTAATGAGGAAATTTGCAGGATAACCAACTTACTTACCAAGAAGAAAGGAAGCTCACACTATCTACCCAATATTTTCAAATATAAATAGACAACCAAGGATCACGCATTATAGATCATTAATCAGGATGTGAACAAAGACAGACCAATATAAAGGGAAAGAAAAATAACTCCAGAAGAAACAAAAAAATTGAAGCACTAATAAAAACACAGAAAATTATTATGGTTAATACATTCAGAACTCAGAATATATATATTATATCCAAAGAAAGCAACTTGAATATTAAGCACAATGGTAAAATGATAGATATTATAAAAGATAATAGATACTAAGATCCAGGTAGTATAATATTCACTCAAGGCATCCCTAAGAGAAACTGAATAAAAAAGAACAATCTACAAAATAAAGAATTTTTCAGACCTGGTGATGGAGTCTTCAGATTGAGAGAACACATGAAGTCCCAGCCGATTTACTGAACAACCCTTTCGCTTAACAAAAATTTATAAAATTTCAGAAGAAAAAGTTAAAAATGTAAATGTCACTGTCAAAATAAAATTAATTGCTTATAAAATAAGCATTATTATCAATAGGCTAGAAGAAATAGAACAATGTCTTCAAAGGTCAGGGGAAAGTTTTTAAATTTAGTTCACCAGATGACCTATCAATTCAGTGTGAGGAAAAAGTAAATATATTTCCAGGCATTCCAAGATTTCCAGGTATCTCCTTTAAATCTTTTTGTAGTAAGTCACTTAAGTATGCACTCCAACAAAACAAAGGAGTAAGCCAAGAAAAAGGGAGAATGAATACTGGAAACAGTGGGCTGAACACAAACAATTAGTGAAGGGAAACCCTCAGGATGATGGCAGTGATACCAAGTCTAGAGAGAAACAAGTGCAAACTAGAAGACAAGGCTCTCTAGTCAAAAAAAGGAAAGATTGCATGGGTTATATAGTTTGCTAGTCTGGAAAATATGAAGATATTGCAAAGGCATAATATATAGTTTAAAAGACGTGCAATGAAAATGTCTAGATAAGGCAAAAAATAGCAGTTCAAATATGAGGCAAATAAATATGACAGGATTTTTAGAAATTAAAACGATATAAAAAAAGAAAAGCAATCTGCTCTTTTGTGAGGATGATTATTCTAGAAGTAGTCGGATTCATATTTATGTTAAAAGAAATGAAGTTAGCACATTTCCTGAAAACTATGATCATTTGTTTGCCCAGTTCCCTATCCATCATCGCATGCCCTCAGAGAGAAACAAATAAAACCAAAAACTGCGTTCAGTTTCATGCATTACAATTCCTATACGCTCATGTGCCAATGGTGTTGTCTCATCTGATGAAAGGCAAACCAGAGGAAGGTTGTTCAAGGTGTCCTTGATTTATTGCTCTTATTGAATGAAGTTTGATTGAAATGCAACATTCTTCTAGCAAAGTGCCCACATCATGATACAAGCACAATGACCTTCCCCAAGGGAACACGGCCGTGTAATTATCATGAAGAAAAAAAACACAAAACAAAGACGGAACATTTCAAGGACTGCGCAAGCTCCCCTCCTGCCTTTCCAGTCACCACGTCCTTGACAAAGGAATCCCTGCCATCCTGGCTTCTGAAAACCACATGCATTCCTATTACCTGGTGCTTTTTATTTTTTTAAAAAATAAAACCAAACATGCTGCACTTTCCATTGTTTGGGGCTGCTTCTGAGATTCATCTATGTTGTTGTATAGTATTCTATTGTGTGGATTTATGACAACTTATTTCTCTATTTGATCACTGTTGGATGTTTGAGTCATTTCCAGTGTGGTGCTATGAGGAATGATGCTTCTGTCAACACTCAAGGACACACCCCTGTTGCACGTGTGTGTGCATTTCCATTATCCAATTACCAGAAGTTCAAACGCTGGGCCATCGGATGTGCATGGTCAATGGATGCGGGTGCTGTCAAAAGTCTTCAAAGTGGTTTTACTTCATTTCGTGAACTACCTGTTCATCTCTTTTGCCCTGTTTTCAATTGGTTATTTAGCTTTTTCCCATTGATTTAAAACTATAAATTGCCTTTTAACTCTATTTTATAGCACAACAGTATAGTCTCTGCTTCTTAAGCCTATAGCAAAATAAAATATCCTGATCTCACATTCAGTGAGCTGTGCTGCAGAAACAGAATATGTAAAGCAGAAGAAAAGAACACCCAGAAGGTCAAAACTTACAGTTGCTCTAATCTCAGAAGGTCTCCGAATGTCTCTGGCTGCAGCATTTCTATTTGGTTGGAATGGATATACCTGTAAGGCAAAAATCAAACTGGTTATTTCTTACGCTGGTAAGTAAATAAATTGTTTGTGGAATTAGCACCAGCTTCAGCTGAAACTGTGAATTTAGCTGAGCTGAACCACTCCCTAAAAGATATAAAAATCAGAAACACTAAGGTAAGTCTTCTATCCTGCTTTCATAGCCCTGGGCCTAAAACCTGCTGCTTCTAGAAGGGAATCTGAAACCTATAAGTGGAAGTTTGATGTCATCCTTTAACTTGGACAACTTTTTTAAATAGAAAGATGCCAAGTGGTGGGTTCATCAAAACTTTCCAGGTACATGAGGCAAGAATAAAAACTTAGACTGTAACCATAATAAAGTACATTAAAAATGGCCACATACTTATTTGCATTTCAAAATAGGTAGAATTTTTCTCTCTGGAGAAAACAAAGAATGACATATTTGATGTACAATAATAAACATTTGAAATGCATTCATTAGAATGTCAGGGGATGGAGAAGAGGAACGTGGCTTGTTCTAATGCCTTTGGAATTACATCTTGTCAGCCCCCAGTATCCCTTCTGTGCAGTTTAGCCTGCATTTCAAAAGCTGCCATTTCAGGAAGGCTTCTCTTGAAGTAACAAGCTGCAGGACTGAGGGCAAAAAGGTTTGTGTGTCCCTCAGAAATCCGGCAATGAAATGGAGAACATGCTTTATACTCAAAGAGCTGAACAGATCTTCACCAAGCGAATTTCACTAATAAACAGCAGGATCCACTCATAGGGTTCATGCTTGTGGTGATTATAAGCTATAAGTACCACAGTGTGGGCCTCAATCCTCTTACTGGAGTCCTTTATAAACGGGATGAATACATAGAGAGAGAGAGAGAGAAACAGAGAGAGAGGGCCGTGGATTTAAGAAACTGAAAGCAATGAAACCTGGAAGAGTGGGAGAGACCACTAGATGCCACCATGTGCCTTGCCATGTGACACAGGAGCCAAGGATCCCTGGCAGCCAGTCTTCGGGAAGAAAGCATCACTTTGATGATTCTCACAGGCTCAAATTGAAAGTTTGTAAATTCCCGTTGTTTAAAGCCAACACATTTCATGGCATCTACTTTGCACAGCCTAGAAAACTAAACAATGCCTCTCTCAGAAGGTTTAGATATCCACCCTGCAACTCACTTCAGAGTACAGCTTCTTCGAATAATCTAAATGAAACCGGTAGTAATATGCAGCACCCATGATGAATTGCTGCAAAAAGTACCCCAAACACAAAAGTCACCATCTTAAAGAACAGACCAAGTCTCCAGCCCAAACCCTGGCATTGCTGCATGCGGGAAGATATAGGAAAACTGCACTTGGCTTGTGAAAGGAAGTTATTTGATTTGAGGTAAGGGTACACAAATTAAGTTAAAGACTTTATGCCATATACGTTGATGTACAGTGCTTTTTTATCATCACAATTAGAAAATATATGAAAGAAGAAAACAAAAACTATGAAAAAAAGGAACACTGTGTGATGCACAAGGCTTTTCTCTTATAAAATGATCATTTTAGGAAGCGCACCTCAGGCACACAGTGAAAAACCAGAGTAATTACAATAGCCTGAAATACATTTGGTTGGAAAAGAATAACAATCTCACACTGCCTTCCCTTGGGCCTTGAGTTTGGTGTTTCTTGGCCCCACCCTCTGAAATTTGGCAGGTGGCCACATGCATTCCCTCTTAGAGTCTAGTTCATCATTAGAGCTACAATACTGACCCTGTATAAAATACTGCAGCAATTGTTTCTGCATTTGCATAAAATAACTTTGTCTTTGTTATTTTAGTAATCATATCCACGCACATGAGTGCACACAAAGATGTACACACAGCCCTCTACAACTCATCCCCTTAAATAATTGGCCCTTCGTATACTTGAGGTGGTAGAGCCTGAGAGAGTTAAGGAAAGAAGAGAAGGGAAAGATCTTGAGGGAAAAGCTGTTTGCTGGAAGAAGAAGAGAAGAGAAGGGGAGAGAGGAGCTTCAAGGACTGCAGTGGAAAAGAAAGATTTGGAAAAAGGGCTGTCGCATTTGTCTTCACAAGTGGAATTCGCTGTTGGATTCCAGCCCCACCTCCTCTACCCTCTCTTAGCCATAATCAGAGTATTAAAATGCCCATTAATATTAGAGTCCAGTTAGACACTTGTTGATGAATATAAATCCATTCTCAATAGAACTTCAAATGTAGCATGAAAGAAATAGCAATAGTAATAAAAACAGCTATTTATTGCCTTATGTGCATTCTACACATTTAGTCATTTTTAATCCTCACAACTGCAGTGTGAAGTTGGTTCTATGAATACCCCAATTATTTAAATGGGAAAAATGAGGCACAGAAAGGTTAAGTAATTTCCTCAAGATCACACAGCTTGGATAGGGAGGGCAGGATTCAGGCTTGACAGATTCCTTTTGGCTCTCTAGGGCAAAGAAATCAGGATCAGAGGATTTGTGGGCCCACAGAGATCATCTATTAAAACCTGGTCTAAGAATCCTGGGAGCAGAGACTTCTCAAGTATGGAAATGAGTATTCCAAGAGGACAGTGAAACATCCCCAGCCATGGAGGTAACCTGTATTAAATCCAAGTCCCAAATCCAGATCTGACTTCAAAACCCATGCTCTAAGCACCGCTGGAAGCTCCTTCTTAGTTTGCCTGGCAGCCTCACGTCTATTAGTCTTTCTCTGTTGAAGGATAACATTGCACACCAAGTCATAGAACTGCCTAAGAGCCCACAAGATAACAGGTTACAAGCTAGGGCCTGTGGTTTAGTCAACTTCATGTCAACTTTCAAATTCTAACTGTGCATATATTCTACTTTGTGAATGAGCATCTTTTGTTTTTCTTCCCACTTTCTATCCTTCTTTGAATAATGTCTTTATTACTAGGATTTTCACCATATAGCAACCTGGAGTTTAAAATAAACATTTTTATTTGGCACCAGGGTACCTGCCAATCAAAGTTGCATCCTGCATCTTTGGACAGGTGTCTGGGGTTCTAGAACTGGAAGGAAGCAACCCTTCTGTCAGAAAAGCTTCTGAGATACCGAGTCGACTAAAAGTCAGGGCAAGAGAGAACCATCTAAGGGTTAAAATTACATACAAAAATTTATTTTGTGTCATAGCTAGTGTGATATTAAGGACCAATCACAGAGTTATATTTTTAGTCAATAAAATTTGTGATTTCAAATCCACCTTAATTAAAGTAGTTGACAAATACTGATTTTCACATTTAAATATTTTTCTACTTAGCAATTTTAGTCACTTATAAGCAATTCATTATCTCTTTTCCAGAATGCAACTGAGAACCTTCTAATCATAGAGTCTCATCTATTCCTCCTTAGCATAAATCTCCCCAATCCTAGACTCACCCAGGGATGCCCTGCAGGCCAAATGCTTTGCTAGACTTCAATCTACTACGCAGTGGGAAAAGCAACTGGTATTTGAATTCTCTACTAATGAATGTGAAAATGCACAAAAGTAGATTTCATCTCTAGCAGGGAAAGATGTCCCAGTGAGTTTTATTTGGTTATAGTGCAGATTTTTTTTCAAACTTTTTGTCTAATAGGATTTGGCAAATTTCCTAACAACTCTTTAAATAAAAAAAATTTTAAACTGTGAACACATTCAAAGCAGTAGGAATTCAAAGCAAAGTTAGGTTTGTTTGATCCATGTGATATTTTTAAGCCCAGTCAGACAAAAGGGGATTTAGTCTTGACTTCCATTCCCTTCTTAGTCTTGAAAATATAGCCAATCTGTCTTCTTCTATAAGCTTAGTTTTACTCGACTGTTGGTAATCCTGAAATTTGTAGACAGCTGTTGTGAGCAAATAAATGTAAATGACCATTGAAAGGAATTGAAATCTGTTTGAATCATTTCAAGGAATATAAACATAAGTGGATCAGTAGCTATCGCTTTCCATATAGAAGGCAGAGCACGGTAAGTGCTGTCATTTCAGGTTTATTCACAGGCTGTCCTCAAGATGCTCTCCTTACACCCTTGGCTTCAAATCCAATCTCTTAGGAGAAGGCTGCCAAACCATACCTCCAACCCAAACTTTATATCCAAGATCCAGATTTATACAGCCAACAAGTTAGATGCTTCAAACTCAACCAGTCTGAAACCAAAATCATGACCTTCCTCCACCAAGCCTGCTCTCCTCTATAGATACTTATCTCAACTAATGAGGCAAGCATCACCAAATATCTAATTATGCCAGTCAGAGAACTAGAGTTACCCCTTTGTTGTGGATGAAATCACATGCCCAATCCACCCCCCACCCCAAAGACATGCTCAAGCCCCAACCCCTGGTCCTTTGGTTGAAGGTGTGATTAGTTAAGGGGAGGCAATACTGAACCAGGGTTAGCCTTAATCCAATATGACTGAAGTCTATGCAGTTCTTATAAGCAAAGGAAATAGATGGAAGAGGAGACAGACAGAGGAGGAGATAGACAGAAAGGAGACGGCCATGTGACAAAGGCAAAGACTGAGTTATGGATTGCCTGCTATAGCCTTCAAAAAAAGCCTGATACATTGGGTGGGCCATGGTGGCTCAGCAGGCAAGAATGCTTGCCTGCCATGCCAGAGGACCCGAGTTCAATTCCCGGTGCCTGCCCATGTGGAAAAAAAAAAAAGCCTGATCCTGCTAACATGTTGATTTTGGACTTCTACCCTTCAATACTGTAATTGAATAGAATAGAATAAATTCCTATTATTTATGCCAAGTAGTTTGTGCTATTAGTGATAACAACCTTGGCAAATTAAGACAACCTCCTTTACTCTCACTCTCCATGCCCTCACCAATCCCAAGTTCTTTTGGCTTCATCTCTTGAGTATTTCCTGAGCATGTTCAATTCTCCTTTTAACCACTGCTCCCACACTGTGATCTCAGGTTCTGTACTTAAACAACTGTTCAACTGGTCTCCCCACACTCATCTGTTCTGCTCCCTGCAGAAACACTTCTAAAAAACATTAAATCACTTTCAACTTCTATGGGAATAAAGATAAAGTTCTTTAACAGAGCCCGAGTCCCTGCCTGGCCTTGCCAGAGCATCCTCTTGGGACCTCACTTTTTCTCTACCCTCCCTCAGTCTTTCAACCCCAGGCCCTTTTGCCTTCTCCCACCCTCAGTACCTGCATACTCCTGCCCACAGGCGTCTTTGCAGGACTGTCTTCTCAGCCTAGTAAGCTTTCCCTCCTCATTCCCCTGCTTTATTCCTACTCAGTTGTCTTTGTTCAACTGTGCTATTTGCTCCATGATACATCCCCTGAGTTACTTGCCCATCTCAAATCCCCAGTTACAGACTCTCATAGCACTTGAGCAGTTGTAATTTTGGATTTGTTTGAGTGATGATTGGCTCCACGTCTGTCTTCCTCAACAACTCTAAGCTCTACACAGACACAGACCATATTGGATCTAAGCACATTACTGTAGTCTTAGATCCTACAAGAGTGCTCAATATGAGTTATTCTCTGAAACAATGGAAGGCTTGACAATGTTTGTACATAACCAGGTTTATTCACAGGCAGACTAAAACCTTCAGGCCTTCTACATTCTATGGTATGAAACAAAAGAGTTATGAACTTTAAGAAAGGCTTTCTGAACTAACCCTGGCTCTGCCTCCCATTAAGTCCTCATGCTTCATGGGGACAAACCATGCCAAAGTTTGACATAGACCTAACTTTCACGAGATCTATAATTATGTAAAATTAATTGTATCTCCTAAACCTTTTAGAATCCTTAGGCACTATATGAATCTAAAGAATGGCTAGCTTCCTGAGTCCTTCTGAAAGAGAATCAGTCTGATTCCAAAGGGATGTTAAGAACACAAGTTTTAAGGAAAAGAATAGGGCAGATTGATAGAGAAAAATAGAAGGGGCCTGAGATAAGAAGTCAGGGAAGTTTTCTCTAAGGACATAATGTTCAGGCTGAAACTTGAAAGGATGCAAAGAGGAGAGTAATGGAAGTGGGAAGAGCATGTGTGGAGACCCTGATATGGGCCAGAGCTTGGTTAAAAAAAAAAAGAAGAAGAACACAAGATTTTTGAGATGAATTTCAACATTGTGATTGACAGCTCTTACTTAGTAAATATTTACCCAACCATGCTTGGGTGTTAGGCCAACACAATGAGGACAAAACTCTTCCCAAGCTCTCTAAAACACTCAGAACAAGAACATGTGGCCAGAGAATGACAACAAAAATAATAAAAAGAAAATGATTCTCAGGGTGAGACACTGCTGGTATTGATTTAGTTTTCAGCATGAACTCACTATGCCATATAATCACCTTGACAACCCCATTCTAACGTAAAAGCAGAGATGGGAAGAAGACTACTGTATTTATCTATATCTAACTGTGCAAGCAAAAAAGAATGGAGGTTCAAAGTACCAAACTTTTTGCAAAGAGGAGCTACTTTTTATTTCTTCCAAAGCCTTGGGACCACAAAGAAGCAAGGGGGTTATTTCAATACCAGACACAAAAGGACAAATATTGTATGATTTCGCTGATATGAAATAGTCAGAATAAACAAATTCACAAAGTCAGAAATGAGAATTTAGGTTACCAGAGGCTGGTATGGGGGTAGGGATGAGGAGTTAATGTTTAAATTGTACAGAGCACCTACTTTCATAAAGTATTAGTAATGGATGGTGGTGATGGTAGCACAACATTTTAAACAGCACTGGATTTTTCTGAATGTGGATAAAAGGAAAAAAAGTTTAACCCTTTTAAAATAATAACCTTTAGCATATATGTTACTAGAATAAAATAAATAAATAAGACTGTACAGCACAGTGAAGCATAATGTAAACAATGGACTGTAGTTAATAGTACAATTGTAATATATTCTTTCATCAGTTATAACACAGGTACCACACTAATGCAAGATGTCAATAATGGGGAGGAGATATATGATGTTTTAGTCTGTGAAAGCTGTCCGAATACAACATGCCAGAAACAGAACACTCTTAGGGAATTTATTGTGTTACAGATTTACAGGTCTAAGGCCATGTGAATGTCTAAATTAAGACACCAACAGAGGTTCCCTTCATTCAAGAAAGGCTGATACCATCTGGAACACCTCTGTCACTTGGGAAGACACATGGCTGGTATCTGCTGGGCTCTTTGGCTTCAAGACACTCTGTAGCTGGGAAGTCACATGGCGATGTCTGCTAGCTTTCTCCCCAGGCTTTTTGCTTTATGAGGCTTCCCCAGGGGCATTTTCTTTCAGCATCTCCAAAGGTCTCTGACTGTATGGGCTCTGCAGCATTTTCCAAAATGGCTCCCTCTTAAAGGACTCCAGTAATGGAGTCTTTGAATGGGTAGAGACAGATCTCCATGGAAACCACCTAATCAAAAGGTCCCACCCACAATTGGGTGGGTCAACATGTCGATGGAAACAAGTTAATCAAAAAGAGCCCACTCAGCAATACTGAATGAGGATTAAAGAACACAACAATTTCAGACCTGCGCATATGAGAACCCTGCATTGTCTGCATGATTTTTCCAGAAAATTACAACTTCTCTAATCAAAAGACAACAAATCAAGAAAAGAAAAAAATAATAAAAGGTTGTTTTGGTAAAGGGAAGTTGTGCCCGTGTGTGTGTGTAATTGTGTATGCATCTATGTAAAAGATAAACTGAGGGAATCTGAATCTGAAGCATGTCCTTGAGGGAATGCTGAAAACTGGATTTCAATGATTCTAGCACACAGGATGAAACTCAAAGAAGGAGCACTGAGGCAGTGGTTGCCTTGGAGATCTACTGTGTATTGTGCCCATTTCCATCAAAGAGCTTTTCACATCCTGGGTCCATTATTGTGACTCAAATTTTTCATATAAATCAAACAAGACTGAAATATGCATTTTCCAGCTTTATTGCACAATAGAAATTAAGAATGATCTGTTAGGCCAACAAATTATTACTTTAAGAGTTAAGTAAGCATCTGAATGGGAGATCCTTACTTCAGAGCACAGTATATTAGTTTATCTCATCTTAAGAGAAAATGGACTGAATTACCATAATCCATTAGGTTCCCAATAAAAGCTTTCTAGTATCACACTTGCCTGCTGTGCTGAAGTCAATAAGAGTGAATTCTAACAAAATCTATTATATAAAGGCCTGTATTTATTCTTTAAAGAGGAAATGTAAAATTTTTCTTTGTATAGTCAAAAAGTATTTTGATAATTAACACTCCATTTTCAGCCACACCACCAGTTATCACTTAATATAAGCATAAGCAACATATTTTTATATATAATAGTTAAAAATCATATTGCAGTAAGTATAATTCCTCAAAAAGTTGTTTCAACCCTAAATTAGATGAATTGTGGATAAAGGCATATTTTTAAAGCAAGTTCAGGTACAGTCCAATTGAGAATTATGAAGTTTTCTGCTCTGTTAATTCAAGTCTCCATTTCTTTTGGCTTCAAATATTATAACAGTAATAATTGGCCTCTTCTCTCTTCTCTACCCTTTATTCTATTGGATTACCAGTTAACTCTTCCTGAGATAAGTTCTGCATACACCAACCTTAATAGATCACGAATGTTTCCCATTGGTTTCAGCTGGAGTTCAAGGTTTTCCAAGATCGAACATGAGCCTGCGATTCTCTTCCTTTCTTCCATGAGTCCAATCACCCTCAGTCATCTCACCAAATCTCTGCTTGCTATCTCTGAACCTCCCCTATTTTTCATAGTTTTTAATGTTCAAAATGATTTTTCATCCTTTGGAATTAATTCAAGTAGTAGTTTCCTCACTAAGTATTAAATGACTGCTCATGTCAGAAGTTACTTCACTTCTCTTTGATCCTTTAGCATATTAATAAGTATTTATAGAGGGTCTATGTAGTGTAAGATAAGACCCTTGACCCTCACAGAAATTAAAGTTGGATATGGTATAATAGAAAAGAAATCAATGACCACAGTCTAGTAGGATACACATTATGATAATGGTATACGAGGAATGTTAGAAGTGTACAAGGACATGAAACCAATTTAACGATAAAGAAAGGCTGTTCAGAGGGTGGAATTCTTTAGCTAATTTTCATGCACAAAAGCAAAACGCAGTTTACAAAGTGGGGAGACAAGTATATGTGAATTGCAGAGGCATGAAAACCCATGACAAACCTTTTATAAAACAGTCAGTACCTGAGTAAGATGGAAGCATGGGTATTTATGGAGCTTAGGAAAGACAAGACTTCAGCAGGGACCAATTTACACGTTTTCTCTATGCTCAACAGGGGAATTTGAATTATGTGTTGTAAGAATCAGGGCATATTAGAAGACTTAAAGAAATGGAATTTGTTAATAAAATTTGTATTTTAGAATCATGACTCTGGCCACAAGGTGAATGAAGGATTACAGGTTAGCCAAACTAGAGAGAAAGAGCAAAAGAGAGAATGAGCTAGAGCAGTGGTTTCAACTGCAGATGATTTTGGCAATATGTAGAGACACATTTGGTTGTCACAACTTGGGGAGGATGGTGCATCTGAGATCTGGATGGAGGCCAGGTTGCTGCTAAATGTCCTACAGTACAAAGGATAGCTTCCACCCCCAACCCCCATTATCCAGCCCCAAATTTCAACAGTGCTGGGGTTGAAAAGCCCTGAGCTAGAGACTGGTTTGGACTGGGAAGCATGGTGGAGACTCAGCTGCTATGTGGAGTGTAGATGGAAGTGCTGCAGAGTGGAGGAGGTATTGCCAAGCCTAAAAGGGGAGAAATGATGGAGATGGAGGAAAAGGGAGCATAAAACATCAGTCAACACAATTGAAAACAATTAAAAGGGTGTCTAAGAAGAAAGGGGGGACTTAATAGAAGTAAATGGAGCAAGACCCTGAGGAGGTGAGAAGGAATGGAATGATGTTCAAAACAAAAATGAAGGCTGTGCTTTAAATAGGAGGTTAGAAACTATCCTGATAAAACAGACTGGAATGAGAGGGGAAAAAAATGACCACAAATTCACAATGATATTTTGGTGTCAAGGAAAGCTAATGAGATTTCTGTTACCTTTTGACCTCAATTTTCTCCTTAAAACCAAACTACCAAATGTAAGTGAAATGTATGAAATCAGAACACAACAGCACATTCTGAATAGTTGCTATAGCAAATAAGATAAGGAATTCATCTCATTTTTATCGCCACTGCTAAAGCTGGTGGTCAGCTTTTTAGTCCTGTTCCTACTTGATCTTCCAACTGCATTTGACCAGATGGTGACTGTGTCCCCTTCCATACACCTCCTTCTCTGGTTTCAGGGACCCATGCTCTCCTAATTTCTCTCCTACCTCAACATTTGCTCCTACTCACGGTCCTTTCACTGCCATCTTCTCTCTTATATAACCCCAGAGCTCATTCCTTGGGTTTAGTCTCTTTTCTATGTTCAATCAATGCCATGAAGTCTTGCAGCTGTAAATACTTTCTACATGCCAATGACTCCCAAAGTAGGCAGCCAGACTGATCTCCAGATGCACATCCCCAGTTGCCTGCCCAACAAACCAACATCTAGTGGGCATCTAAAACCTATCCTGCCCAAATCTACGATCCCATTTTTCTTCCATAACTCCTTCTGCCCACAGCCTCCCATTTCTCAGCTGATGACATCACTTATTTCTAGTTCCTCAAGCCAAGAAGCTTGACATCATCACTGACTTCTTTCTTTTTCCAAAACCTTATGTCTAAGTGGTGAGTTTCAAAATCTTTTCAGAATCTACACACATTCAAACCTACACTGTCCCTTTCCTGATTCTGGCTACCAAAATCTCTGGCTTAGTGGATATCAGCAGCCTCCTAAGGACCCTGCTATTTCTTGCCTTGCCTGTCCCCAGCCTATTCCTAGCAGAGTGGAGAGCAATGCAGAAAATGCAGATGTCAGAGGAAGCACTTTTAAACCTGTCCTATTGGTCTCGGCCTCTCTTTCTGCAAAACTCTCCAGTGTTCACTTGGAATAAACATACACACAGCATATGAAGCTGTTCTGTTTATCTGAGCTGCAAGGCCCCATGCTTTTCCTAAGATTGTCTCCCATCCTCTGACCCCCCACATCAGAGCCCAGGTTTCTCCTCAGATGCCAAGTACACTCTTAACATAAGAGTCCTGTAAGGTGCTTGCAATGTGCTTCCCAAGGTGTGCGCAGGGCTACTTCTCTCCTTTCATAAGCCATGCAGTTGGCTGCTACTTGCCCTTCCCAGGAGTGCACACGGCAGCTTCTCTGTCTTCCAGCATGTGTACACAGCTGCTCTGTTTCTCTCCCTTCCCAACGTGTGCACTTGGCCTCTTCTCTCCTTTCACAAGTCATGCAGTTGGCTGCTACTCTCCCTTCCCAGGGAGTGCACACGGCAGCTTCTCTGTCTTCCCAGGATGTGCACACAGCTGCTCTGTTTCTCTCTCTTCCCAAGGTGTGCACTTGGCCTCTTCTCTCTCTTTCCAGGACGTACACAAGGCTGCTTCTCAACCTTCCCAAGGTGTGCACAGGGCTGCCTCTCTCCTGGTTTCATGACTTGGTTCAGATGTCCCCTTCTCAATAAGGCATCCATTGACCCTCCCTATTTAAAGTTACTACCACATTCCCACTTCTGGCCTCACCCAACACCTCTTACCTCTGTTTCTGCTCATTTTCAGTTTATTTTTCATTCTTTTCCATAGACTTGCATAGCTCTATGCAGTACACTTATTTATCATGTTTATTGTATGCGTTTCCTGCTAGCAGACAAGGAGTCTTATATGTTTTGTTCCATGATACAACCCAGCTCCTAAAGAGTAGTGGCGTGGAGAAGCCAGCCTGTAAAACTTGTTAAATGAATTCGAAAAATAACAATAATCATATTTATATTGCCAAGTTGTTGCAAAGAGTACAAATAATACACATGAAAATCCTTAGTACACAGTATCAGAAAAGTAGAAGGCAAGGGGCATATGAGATATAAGGAAAAGGGGACCCATTTGGAACAATCATTATCATGGTGAAGTTCACGTGTCAACTTAGCCAGGTGATGGTGTCCAGTTGTTTGGCCACATGAGCTCTGGCCTGATTATTCCTGCATGGACATTTTGTGGACGTAAATCATTAGTCATCTGATTGCATCTATAGCTGATTATATCTACAGTTTACCAAAGGAGATGACTTTCAGCAATGAGAGACTCTAATCCAACTAGCAGAAGAAGTTAAAGGAAGATCTGATGACTTCAGCAGTCAGAAAGAATTTCCATCTGTGCTTCAGCCAATCAGCTTTGCCTGGGAAATTCATCGAAACCTTCAATGGAGTTCTTAGCTTCCTGGCTGCCCTATAGATTTCATACTTAACCATCCCCACAGTTGCATGAGCCAACGCCTATAATAGATATCATAATATATCTATCCTGCCAATTCTGCTTCCCCGGAGTACCCTGGCTAATGGGGTCTTTAAAGGAAGGAAGAAAAAGAATTGAGCTTCATTCTTTTGTCAATGCTAGAGCCATGGTCATCTCTTAGTTTTCATCTAAGTGACCCATTGCCTAAAATAGGCCCCATTGGTGACCTTCCCCCTTGCTCCAGGACATCACACTCCTCCAGTTTTCCTCCTATGTGACACTGTATTCAGAACACTGAGAACTGTCTGATCTTTAAAGGGCATTTGTGGTAATTCAGTAGAGGACAGCTCTGTGATCTGATTTTGTCCAGCACTTGTGGAGTAGAAGGCAAAGATGAGAAAGTTTAGGCTCATTAAAAGCAACAGTACCATGAGGACTACAAGCAGAAGGAATTGGATCTAGAAAGAAATGGGTAGATCTGGGATAAAGTGAAACGCTCAATGGGGTAGGTCTGAGCAGAATTGGGAAGCTCAGGAGATCAGGAAGATAACCGGGTGATACCTGTGAATTTGCGACGTAAGTGTTGGAGCAACTAGATCATAACTAGGTCCATGTGTGAAGTGGAGTTAGGTTGCCAAAGGTGAAAGAGGTCTTGGCTTTGCAGAGATCACAGACTAAGACACTCCACGTTTTCCTGTGACACATTTTCCTTATGCCATAGGAAGGCCACAAAGCTTTATTGAGTGATGACTCTATAGAAGGTGCTATATTGGACATATAGACAGAGGTAATTAGCTTAAGGAACACATATAGACATTGGAAAATACGATAAGATAAATGCCATATGAGAAGGGCCAAATTTTTTTGGAGAGGATTCAGGGAAGCAGGAGAACACATAATGGCATTTGTGAAGAAACTAGGGTTAAGGTGGGCTTGGAAGGGGAGAGAGTGGGATATGAGCAACCAGGATTGAAGAAACATAGAAACAAATGCATAAAGGAAGGAAAGTACAGGGAAGAGATACATCTGAATGATAGATTTAGATAAGGCTGCAATTGACCATTAATACTGGGAGGTAAGGTATAAGGGTTGGTTTGCATTTCTTTAGGGAGTAACAATAGGGTTTGAAAGTCAGGGAATTCAAGCTTGAATCTGAAATTTACAGGAATAATCTGGCCAAAAGTGGTCTGAAGGAGGAGAATAGGGAATGAGCCAGCTGTGAACTGTCACAGAGGTTTAGGAAAAAGAGAAATAAGAATCTGAGAGGAAGGGATGTCAGCCAGGGACAATTCCAAGAGGAAACACAGAAACTAATCTCTTTTTTGGAGACAGAATGGTGTAGTGGGAAGAGTGCAAGCTCTGGACTCTGATCATAGGGGTAGGGATTCCTTTTCTGATCTGACCCCCACCACCTTGTGATTTTGGGTAAGTCACTTGCCTTGTGATTTTGAGTAAGTGAGGTAGTTGATGCCCTTATTTCAGGCATGTCGTGGTTACTGATTCTGCATAGATATCACCTAGCATCTTTCCGGTATGTGGCAAATGTCCACAGCATTTGATGGATAGCATTTGGTGGGCAGAGGAGGCCAAGAGAAACAGTATTGTTTAAAATTATAGTTAGAGATTCTGGTAAGGCTTGTGCCCAAAACTGCTGCCCCCACTGCTTACCCTCTCTATTAGTCAGGGTTCTCAGAGAAGGAGACCCAACATGATATATATTAAGAACTTCATTATAGGAATCAGCTCACATAACCATGGGGATTGGCCAGTATAATTCCAAGGGGCAGGCCACAAACTGGAAGCTGCAATAAAAGTGAAATTGAATTCTGCTGAAGAAGCTATTGACTGAAATAGAGATAGAAATTATTCTTTCTGACTTCTGACATTCTAAGTTCTGGCTTTAAAATCTCCAGCTAATTAGATGAAAGGACTCCTTTTATTGCTGAGGGCAATGCTTTTGTTAATTGTAGATGCAATCAGACACAGATTCAATCAAATGGCTATAGATGCAAATCCATCTATGAAATACTCTCACAATAAGAGTAAGGCCAGTGCTTGTGTAACCTAACAACATAATCTAGACAATATGATACATGTAATTAACCACCACAACTTACAGTGAAATGGAGAGTATAGCACACATGAGGATAAATGGCCAAGAGAAAGTAGTTATTCATCTACACCAGCCTTCTAGGAACTCCATGAGGGCTTTCTGGGAAAAACAGGTTATTAAAACTGATTTATTGAAGAAGCCAAATAAAGCTTCCCTGACATCTGCTTCTAAATTTAAATCATAGGATTCCCCCTCTCAAATTCTTTTTCAGAGCTATAGCCAGGACTGTAGAGCAATTCCAAAGCCCTGCAACTACAGGTTCCATGGGTGGGACCACTAGCCAGCCATAGGCAGGGAAGAAAGAGAATGCCTGGCCACCAAGTCACACAGAGTGACTATATTCCAGGAGGATTTGTCCCCAACCAATAATACTATCTTTTCCTCTTCCTGTAGGGAAGCACCAGGAAAGCATGAGAGAACACCTAGAATGGAGCAGGCAACACTTCCTACTTAGGGATACAGTAAGAGTGAGAAGAAAGAATATAGAAACATGAGAAAGGGAAAAGTAATATGCATCTTCTCCCAGTACTCTGTATCTGCTATATGTCTTCTATGCTCTAAATTCTGGTACCCACCTTATCACCAAGTACAGTAGATTGGACATATTCATTGTAAATAGGCTCTCTTGAAGATGTTACTTCAGTTAAGGTGTGGCCGAACTGAGCTAGGGTGAGCCTTAATCCAGACCATTGGAGTTCTTTTTAAGCAGAAGAAATTCAGACAGAGAGGAAGCCATGGGAAAAAGCCAGAAATCAAGGAAACCCAAAAGAGAGAGGAAAAGCTACCTCCATGAGCAGCACCATGTGACAGAAGCACCAAGGACCAGGGATAACCAGCAGCCAGACCCAGAATGCCAGTCTCCAGGAAGAAAGCATTGCCTTGATGACACTTCAATATTAGACTCCTTCTAGCTTCAAAATCATGAGCCAATAAATCCCTATTGTTTCAGCCAACCCATTGTGTTGTATTTGTTTTAGCATCCAGGAAATAAATAGGAAAATATCTGTTACAATACTTTAGCTGAATTTGAAAACTAAGGAAATGAACAAAAGGACCTTCAAATTACCTTCATGCCCCATAATTTCATGACACTGTGAAAACGGAAAAGATTCAGCAGGTAAGATGGCCTGTCCTGAGATTATTTCCATAAAACTCTCCAAATAGGAAGTTTCACACAATTTATATATCTACTCAAACTTTGAAAATGAAAACAGCACAGAGGATTTCAGATAAAGGTAGCATGATGTGGAAATTGTAGAACTCATGCTGTGAAGAAAAGAAATCCATGAAGTCAGAGCCAATAAAGGGAAAAAATGTACTAAAGAGGAGCTAAGAATGAAATACCTGAGTGTGTGAAGCCAAAGGTAAATGCTAACATCCTATGAGGAGTATGATAGGGCTTTTAGAAGTGTGAATGGATACACAAAAGTCAGACACAATTAGGAAATGACCCTTTAGTCTGTGCATGAGCCATGAATGTAGGTCTGTCTGTTGGGTTAGTGGCATATGCAAAGGGGGCATAGGATTGATCTGGAGAGAGACAGTGTCCTGTCCCCAGCCATGCCATACCTACTGTGTATGAAGAACCAACTTTCCCTGATTTAATACAAATCAATCAAATATTCATAAGCATCTCAAACTGAGTGTTCACACACTTCAGGGTTCTGGCTCACCTGGACCCAGGAGGAGATGAATATGGGACAGAGCTTTGCATGCTGCTCAGTGTTCCGAGTGGTCCTGTTCCATGAGGAAGACCGAGCCCAAGTATTGGGGAGGGAAGGAGCTCAGGAAACCAAAGATGTGAGCTTCCCAGCCAGTCCCTGGCACAAAGAAATCTGGGACAGAATATGAAATGATGCAGTTGCTTTGGAAGACAATTTGACAGTTCCTCAGAAGGCTAAGTATAGAATAATCATATGATCCAACAATCCCACTACTAGGTTTATACCCAAAAGAATTGAATGCAGGGACTCAGAAAGATATTTTCACACCAATGTCCATAATGACATTATTCACAGTTGCCCGAAGATGGAAGCAACCCAAGTGTCCATCAACCAGTGAATGGATAAATAGTGTGGTATATACATACATTGGAATGTTATTCAACTGTAAAAAGGAATCAAGTTCTGATATGTGTTACAAAATGAATGGACCTCAAAGACTTCAAGTTGAGTGAAATAAACTAGACACAAAAGGACAAATATTGTCGGATCTCATTTACATAAAATAATTAGAATAAGCAAGTACATTGAGTCAGAAACTAGAATACATGTTTCTGAGAGGTGGGGTGGAGTAAGAATGGGGAGTATTTTATTTTACTAAAAGAGAATTTATTTAGTTGCAAATTTATAGTTAATACAATTATAACAATACAATTTTATAGCCATACAATTTTATGGCTATAAAAATGTTCAAAGTAAAAAATCCATGAAAAAATGAGAAAGGTCCATGAGTCCAGAACACGTCTGTCAGCTGGGAAGGCACTCAGCAACATCTGTAGCTTTCTCTCTTGGTTTCTCATTCCATAAGTCTTCCCTGGTGGGTATTTTCCTTTTGAATCTCCAAAGTTCTCTTGTCTGTGTCAACTCTGAAGCTTTTTCCAAAATGAATTCCTTTTAAAGGACTTCAGTAAGCAACCCCACCTTGAATGGGTGGAGGACCACCTCCATGAAAAATCACATAATTAACAGTTCCCACCCACATTGGGTGGGTTGCATCTCCAGGAAAACAAATTAATCTAAAAGAGTCCACCCAGCAATATTGATTAAAGAACATGGGTTTTCTGGGGTACACGACAATTTCAAACTCACACATTCACCATCTGGATCCAAAAAGACATGTTCTTTTATTCCATTACAATATTACAAAGCCCTAAATGATTTCACTAGCAATACAAATACAATACAAAGTCAAAACCAGTTCAAAATCTCATCAAGGTCGGTTATGGTCATGGTCTGTCCTAAGGCAAAAGTCTCTGGCTGTGGACCTATAAAACTTAGAACAAGTTATCTGCTATCAACCTACAAAGGCGGGACAGTGATAAGATAAATGTTCCCATTTCCATAGTGAAAAATTGGAAGGAACACAGGTCACTGAACTCATACAGTTCTGAAAACCTTCATGGAAAACTCCATTAGATTTCAAAGTCTGAGAATCACTCACTCTCAGGGCTATAGAAAGAGGCATTCTCACCCTTTCCAAGGGCCTACATAGAGGCCCTCCTCTCTGTAAATATTGGAGTGTTGGTTGCAACTTTGGGGAACACTGGGGAGACCACCTTTTTCTTGGCTCCATCAAACATTGGGGCAGTACCCAGGCTCTCTACCATCTCTACAGCACATGCTCAAGCCCCTCAGAAAAATGGGGCAGCAGCAAGGCTCTCTCCAATCCCCAAAGAATGTGTTCTACCATCTCTAAGTCTTGAGGCACCAAAACTCTCTCCCTAAACACTGAAGCAGATGGCCCACCCTCAGCCTTTGGGGCAAACTCACCCTTTCCAAGTGCATGGGTAGGTCCACTCTCTTAGCCCAAGATTTCTTGGCTTCAGATCTAGGCTTCCATGTACTGCCATTGAAGTTATTTTTCCTTCAACTTGTCTCTTTTCTGTCGCTTTCAATCCAGACTGGCAATATACAGTGATCATGCCCAACAGAAAATACGACTCTTTACAAATCCTTTCTGGATAATTCCATCTCAAATCCTTGCTTTGTTCTGTATTGGCTGACTGGTTCCATGTTTAGTTAAATCCTCACATGGGGAATATTCTCTGGGGTCTCCTTATATAGAGGCCCCAAATTTTCCAGAACATCAATTTCAGGTTTCTTTGTACTCAAGAGTTCAGAATATGTACTCATATTTCACTACGAGCTGCAAGAAGAAACCAGGCCACACTTTCCACATTTAATTTGGAAAACTCTTCAGTTAGTATCCCAGCTCGTGGCCTTTAAAATCTGGCTTCCATCTAAAACCAGTAGTTAATTTTACAGATTTATTGCCACTTTAAAACAAGGATCACCTTCATTCCAGTTTACAATAATTCATGCATCATTTCTGTCTAAGTTCTTATCAGAAGTATCTACAGCATTCATATTTCTGCCAGCAGTTTTTTTAAAGCATTCTAGGCCTTCTCTATCAAGCTCTTCACAACTTTTTAAGGTCTCCCTCTTATTCACATTTTTTTTTTGCATGCAGACACCGCCTTATCCATTTAAAAAGCCATTCCAATATGTTTGTTATTTGCAAACCATAGCAGCACCCTACTTCTCAGGTACAAAATCTGTATTAGTTTGCCAAAATGCAATATACCAGAAATGAAATGGATTTTAAAAAGGGAATTTATTTAGTTGCAAGTTTATAGCTTTAAGGGTATAAAAATGTCCAAACTGAGGCATCCATGGAAAGAGTACCTTGACTCAAGAAAGGCCAATGGATCCAGAACACTTCTGTTAGCTGGGAAGGTACATGGTGACATCTGATGGTATTCTCTCCTGGCTTGTCATTTCATAAAGCTTCTCCTGGTGTGCTGTCTGCCTGACTCTGCAAGCAACAGGATCACCTCTCCAAAGTGACAGTCCTTCAGGACCCCAAATGAGCTCACCTGAGGATACAGGTTGCAGGCAAGCCTAGATATAAGTAGCTGGAAATGTAGGCAGAGGGATGAGGAGAAATTAGTTTCCATGCCAATAAGATCTGATGTTCTTCTTTTTATTGCTTCAGAAAAGCATGGCATTTTGGTTACTGTACCAAATGTACTAAAACTTTAAAATTGAGATTAGAGTGAAGTGTAGTGAAAGGAACACAAATACCAGTCCACTCTATAAACACTGACCAAAAACATATTTGTTGCAGCATGGACTGGGTTATCTGTATACATCTATGCCTGCCTCGTTTTTTTTTAACACTGGTCTTGGAAACTCAAATTCACTCTCTAAATGTATATGCTGCAAAAGTTAAATTTAGATTTGCTTCATAAAATTTTTATCAGCTCCAAAGTTCCAAATTCTTTAAATTTTCTTGGCTGAAACACACTCCCACACAGCCAATAAATCCAATTTTCTGACATCTTTGATTGCCACCTGGGGAGTTACACTTCAGAGGAACCTGAAAAAAAGCTTTGATCCAAGCTTCCAGGAAGCTAATATTCTTTCTCTGGGCCCAAAACTATAGTTTTGTTTTATATTTCATTTCTAGGTTTAAACCATACACAGATTAAAAGAGGACTGTCAACCATAAAACTACTAGCTTACAATAATTGAAGAACATGGGGTTGTATTTCTTATTGAGGAAGTGTGCTGATGTTTGAAATCCTGGGCAAATTAGAATTACATTGAGAACAAAATTACTTCTATCCCCCTTGAAAACCCAAGAAATAAACTAACTGTAGAGAGGCTTTTAACAGTTAAAGCTCATAGGACAGAAAATGATATGAAAAGAAGAGCACGATAGTTATGTGAAATAGACAATGAATAAAAAAGGCATGAAAGACTTACTTGCTTCAATCAGCAAACATGACATATGTCCAAACTATAATCCTTTTCCATGTCCTTTTGAGTGATTGATTTTGTATTTAGTAGACAGTATCGGGTCACTATATATATATATGGAAAGCTATTGGATGAAGCTTTTCAAATGCAAAAAGTCTTAAGACTTTGTTAGGCAGATTCAACATTATATTCTGAAAGGTCATATGGCTTGGTAGTTGAAAGTTTGATGATGCAATTATTTGTAATACACCAATCCTCCAGGTATCAATGTCCTCAAGGTCAATTTAGATTTCTTCCACTGCATAGCACCAACGAATGAAGGTAAAGTGTAAATCCGTTTGGGTTGCTGAACTTTCAAAGATTCAATACTCAAAACAAATGGCCTCAAGTTATCTATGTTCAATGCTGACATACGCTGTCTTCCCAAGTTGAATTCAAGCAACTGCATAAGAAACCCAGGGGCTCTGTACAAATGCAGTCCTGGGAAAACGGAAAAAATCATGTCCCCACAGTGAACTCTTTACACTGATGGTGGTAAGAGAAGATGGATTTGATAATAAGCCAACGGGTACATTTTTTTTGGATTGTCGGTGCTGCTTTTTGCAAAATTCCTCTCTTAGCACACAATTTGAAGTGCAATCTACACTTTAAGAAATGTTGATCTGAGGTGCCATGGCATTATTCAAGCAGAGAAGTACACATTATAAAAAAGGAAACTTTTGACATAAAGTCACAGTGGATGCTGGAGCAGCAGCTGACTGCACGGCACCTCCCTCCATCCCCCAACCCACCCCACCTCCCCCACCTCAGCTCAATGCTTTTGAAGTAGAGCTTGGTTCTGTTAGCAGACCCTGACTTGTTTCTCATACTCTCCAAACCCTGCTGCTTTTCAAAGCAGTTTCCTCAATGACTAAGTTGAAAAACTTTCCATTTCTCTTTTCACTGGACCCAGATGCTTTGTTTTACTGATGCTGTGCTTTGAAAATGTACCCTGTAGCCAATCAACTCCTGACTGAGCTCACTGGTTTCCCCTTACCTTGCTATGCAACCCCAAGGTCCAGTATCCTTGCTTGCAGTCCCTGAAATCAGGCGCCCTCACACGTAGCCCCTGAAGTCGGGTGTCCTTGCACATAATCCCTAATTAATATAAATCAAGTCAGAACTGAACACCCTAAATTCCTAAACTATCTTACTGAATCTAAGCAGTTCTCATCAAAGTTAGCTTGCTTGACACACAAGTACTTGAAGTACATAATTACTCTACGCCTATTCAACAATTAGACTCCAAACGTGTCATCTAAAAACAGCTTTGCTTATTATCCTAACCTGCCTGCCTATGTCTGAATGCTATAAAACACTGAACATTTCTCCATTTTTGCGAGATGGGTTTGAGAAATCTGTCATCCTGTCCTTGGGAGGCCAGTCTTTGCTACATAAACCTTTTCTCAAAATCCCGGTATCTGCTCACTGATTCTGTGTGCATCTGGCAAGGACCCACTTTTGAGCCACAACTGCCCCAGCTGAGAAAGGAAGGTGGTAAGAGTGTTTAAGGGAAAGCCTGAAATTTTGTATATTGAGCACATATAGAAGGTCAACAGAGGAAGCTCATTCAAAGAGGGATCGACATCTCCCTGGTAGGATTAAATACTGGGGAAAGTGTAACAAGCAGGCTTTAAGCAGGCAGGCTGCTGCCCCCCTCCCCATTTCTTCTTCTGATTCAGCTGCCCACACTGTGGAAAATCCCCAAACCCCCTCTCCTGACCTTCAGGAACTGCAGGCGAGAGAGATGAGACACATTCCTGGGATAGAAACCCCCTCTCCTAGCCTTCAGGACCTGGTGAAGCTGCAGGCAAGTGAGATAAGACACCTGGGATGGGGACCCTTCCCTAACAGCTCATCTGCTTCTGTAACCCATTTTGCGCCTTAAACTGACCAATTGTTTTTCCTTTAATATTGCCGGTGGCCATATTAAGTTTACCTCATCTCTAGCATGTAATACAGTCTATAAAAGCGAAGGCTGCCTTTTGTTCGGGGCTCAGACTTTCAGAGGCTGCATGGCTGAGCCCTATGGCCATAGAAAATAAAACCTACTTCCTGAAACTTCGGTGCTCTTGGTTTATTTTATTTCTATATAACATTCCAGGCCGCTTAAAGCCTTGTCCCTTTCTTTGTGCAACAAAAGAACAGCTTCTTCAGGGTGCTGAACTGTGAGATTCAGGGGAGAGGGGCAGAGCCAGAATGAAAGGGAAGAGAGTGAAAGGGGAGAAGCTGAGGGAGAACCCAGCTTGCCCATCTCTGTCACATTGTTTTTGGTGGACTCTCCTCTTCTCGGTCCCTCCATGGAACACTTCTTTGGTTCTCTTTTATTCTGCATCTACACTCACTCCCTGAATGTTCTCATCCAGTGTCATGGCTTTATTGTTGTTTTTTGTTTGTTTGTTTGTTTTGTACAGGCAGGCACTGGGAATCAAACCCAGGTCTCCACCATGGCAGGTGAGAACTCTGCCACTGAGCCACCATGGCCCACCCCGGTGCTATGGCTTTAAATGTTATTTGCACTCAGGGCAGGGGTGGGGGAAGGGAATGAATGGAGAGTTCATTAGCACAGTTTCTGCTTAGGGTGATGGTAAAACTCTAGTCCTTGATGTGCTGATGTTAGCACAGCGTTGTGACCAGCACCACTGAACCACACACCTATGGGTGGTTTAAATGGGAAATTTCAGTTTGTGTATTTGTCATCACAACAATAATCTTTTATATCCCATAGAACAGTACAACGCAAAGAGTGTGCCCTAATGTAATCTGAGGACTCTAATTAATAGTATAACTATAGTAATATTGGCTTATTAACTGAAACAAAGGTACTGCACTAATGCAAAATGTTAATAATAGAGTGAACTGCAAGAGAGAGGTATGTGGGAAGTCTACATTTTCTACATGACTTTTCTGTAAATGTACAACTGCTCTAAAGATGTTAATAGAAATTTAAAAATCTTTCAATGACTTCCCATTTCATTTCTAATAAAACACTAACCCCTCAATCCTTTCTCTGTGCTGGCATCAGCACACTAGTCAGTTTTCTCTCTAGAACACCTGAATGGTGGCATGTTTTAGTTTATTAAAGTTGCTGGCATGTAATATCCCAGAAATGGAATGGCTTTTAAAAAGGGAATTTATTAAGTTGCAAGTTTTAAAGTCCTAAGGCCATGAAAATGTCCAAATTAAAGCACCATCAAGAAGTTAACTTCATTTAAGAAAGGATGCCATCTGGCACATTAAGTCCAGAGTGGTGATTATTATTTCTGGATGTTGAGAGGCTGTTTTATATATATAACCTGATATTTAGAGATAAGAATGAACTCGAACAGGTTGGGGTTAAAGTAATTCAGAACAGAGGGGTAAGGAAGACAGTGTCTCTATTTTAGAACAACACATACTCTTTGAGACAAAAGGAAGAAAGGTTTATTTGGTCTGGAACTGAAATTTTCTGTAACACATAATCTAATTCAACCTATCTGTATAGCTCATTTGAACAAATGAAACACAGGAAACACAGAATTAAAAAAAAGGTCCTTTAATCCTGTATAGATTATTGTAATGCCTGAATACATTCTAGAGTATATTAAGCAGATAATCAAAATGTATTGGCAAAGTCCCTTGAGGAAGGGGAGAAAGAATATGAAACTATTAAACCTTACCATCGGGGAATCCCCGGATACTGTGTTAAACTTCAGAGAAACCCAAATCAATAGGCCATGCCCTCGATCATGAGGCTTGCTCTTATGAAGCTTATGTAGGTATTGGAGAAGCTTAGACTACCTATAGGCACACCTAAGAGTTACTTCTGGAGGGCATCTTTTGTTGCTCAAATGTGGTCTCAGTCTCTCTAAGCCCAACTCTGCAAGTGAAATCACTGCCCTCCCCGCTATGTTGGATATGACATCCAGGGGTGAAAGTCTCCTTGGCAACGTGGGAGAGAACTCCCAAGGATGAATTCAGACCTGGTACCATGGAATCAACAATTACATCCTGACCAAAAGGGGGAAAAGAAATGTAATTAATATAGTATCAGTGGCACAGAGAGTTCAAACAGAGTTGAGAGACTATTCTGGAGGTTGCTCTTACACAAGCTTCAGGTAGACCTTGCTACCTATCATAACCTGCCAACCCCCAACCAGGGCCATTTCAGCCAATCCTAAAGAACACCTAGGGCAACATATGGGATTCCACAAGAGTTCCAGGCACTAGAGTAACTTTCCAGAAACCTACAGCCTCCAGATGGGTCCCTGGTCCAGATGAGTCCTGAAACCTAACCTAGCCTCTCCAGAACATCAGATGATGCCATCTCCCTACCCCATATTAGTGACAGACCCTTTCAATATGAGACATTTAGAATTGTCATAGCTCAAACACCCCTAAAGACAGGGATGGAAAGATCAAAGGTAACAGTGGAGTTATACGGAGAAGATAGGATTTAAGAAATGAATACGAATGCTGAATCATTAAATTGATATCTCTTTTAGTCTCCAGTATTTTAGAGCAGCTAGAAGTAAAAACCTAAAATTGTGAAATTGTAACCCATGTCAAAGTCTGAAATATGTTTTACAGCTAATTGTGGTGCTGTGCTTTGCAATTTATTGCTTTTTTGTTTACATGTTATTTTTCACAAAAAAAAAGAAGGAAAAAAAGTCGATTGTAATGATTAAAAAATATGTTTAAGCCCTCTAGCCTCCTATATTCTGGAGCAGCTCGAGGGAAAATCTGAGAAGATCATATGGTAGCCCATGACATACTCTGGGATCTTCCTGTAACCACTTTTTTGAAGAGTGCTTTGAAAAACTGTTGCATTTTATTTCTTTGCTTTGTATAAATGTTATACTATAGAATAAAAAAAGTTAAAAAAGAAGAAAGAAAGAATGCCATCTGAAACATCTCTGGCAACTGGAAAGGCAACTGGCGAGATCTGCTATCTTTCTCTCCTGGCTTCTCGTTTCATAAAAATTCCCCAGAGGTGTTTTCCTTCTGCACCTCCAAAGGTCTCTGGCTACGTGGGCTCTAAAGCTTTTTCCAAAATGGTCCCCACTTAAATGACTCCAGTAAACAACCCCACCTTGAATGGGTAGAGACAAATTTCCATGGAAGCAATCTAATCAAAAGTTCCCACCCACAACTGGGTGGATGACTTCTCCACGGAAACAATTTAACTGAAAAGATCCCACCGAACAATACTGACAACGATTAAAGAACATGACTTTTCCAGGGTACATGACAGTTTCAAACTGGCACAGAGCATGAGCACATTCACCCTAAAAACCACAAGAAATGCTGACCAATCCCTGGAAAGTGGTCTCTTCATTTAAAGGTAGAGGATTCAGCTTCTATCCCACACAGTGAGAGGAAGAGAACATGACACAACTCCCAAATCTTTTATGACAGGAAGTAGGTAAGTGTTCTAATCCCCTGCTCTGAAGTGCTTGCATTTTTTTGCCAGAGCTTCACTTGGGGGGCAATCCTCAGCAGTGGCCTCCATTGTACAACCCATATCTCTTCTTATTTGTCTCTCCTAAGCAAGATCTCAGAGTCAGGAGACCAGGTGTTTTAGTTTGCTAGCTGCAGGAATGCAACACTCCAGAGACAGATTGGCTTTTAACAAAAGGGGATTTATTTTGTTAGTTCTTCAGAGGAAAGGCAACTAACTTTCAACTGAGGTTCTTTCTTACATGGGAAGGCACAGGATGATCTCTGTTGGCCTTCTCTCCAGGCCTCTGGGTTCCAACAACTTTCCCCGAGGTGACTTCTTTCTGCATCTCCAAAGGCCTGGGCTGAGCTCTAGTGCTGAGATGAGTAATGCTGAGCTGCTTGGGCTGTGCTACATTGCGCTCTCTCATTTAAGTACCAGCCAGTTAAGTCAAATGTCATTCATTGCAGCAGGCACGCCCCCTAGCTGACTGCAGATGTAATCAGCTACAGATGAGGTTCACGTACCATTGGCTCATGTCCACAGCAACAGAAATAGGTGCCTTCACTTGGCCAAGTCGACAACTGAATCTAACTACCACACCAAGATACTGTTCAAAGTCAATGCTGGGATCCCAAAAGCACTGCAGTGTTGCGTAGCTCATTGCAGGGCCTGACATGCAGAGACTTCAGTGCTGCTTGAATGCATGAATAATTGGGTGTTCTTCCAGTTTCTTGGCAACTCTCTCAGGACCTGTTGGACTGGCTGAATGATTCACTGGGCAGTGTGGGTAATGGCCCCTGAAAATCACCCAACCTCTGCTGCACACACTGCCTTCCTCTATGTCCCATCTGGCCTCAAAACCATCCTATGTAGCATCCCACCCTGTCTACCACCTCTAGTCTGCTTCTGTTCTGATTCTTCCTTCACAATGGAATAACAATTCTCTTTATGAATGAAAATGCCACCTCCCTGTGAACATCTTTAATGGCCTAAGGTACAGTTCACATACAATAGTCTCCATCATATGGCCCAGAGTTTCTTAAACTTGGTCAACATGCAAATTCTTAAGAATCTGCAAGTTAATGAGCTTGATTATATGGCGTTTAGCTCCGTTTCAAAATCCTATGGTTCCCTCATCATAAGAATCAATCACCTCTCTCATGATTTTTCTCTTGCCACTGCCTCTGTGTAGGGTACCTTGCCCAGGTCTCAGCCTAGAAAATTCCTGCACAGCTTTCAAGACCCAGATAGAATTTCTTGTAATTTCTGTGGATTTCTTGCCATCTCCGAAAAATTTGTGTAATAAAATGTAGATAAGGGCTCACCATCCAGGAGCATATAGTCTAATGGTGACAGAAGAATGTAAATAAATAATTATAATACAATAAGGGAGATTCACTAGAGATGAGGCACACAGAGTAAATAATTGCTGAAGGGTGGGGAATTTTAGACAAGAAGAAATTTACCTTTTGGTAAATAGGTAGACATGAAAAAAATAACATTCCACACCACTGTTCATAAAAGCATAAGTCACAATTGCCAAAGGGTGGAAGTTACTCAAGTAATAGATGAATCCATAAACAAAATATAGTCTATCCCTACAATGGCATACTATTCAGCCATAAAAGGGAATGAAAATCTGATACATGCAACAAGATGGGTGAATCTTGAAGACAATATGTTGAGTGAAATAAGCAAGACACAAAAGGATATTTACAAAAAGATAAATATTGTACGACTTTTGTTATTATGAAATACCTGGAATATGAAAATCACAGGTTACCAGGGGGTGAAGGTGGTAAAGGAAAGGGTATGCTACTACTTAATGGATGAGAATTTCTGTTTGAGGTGATGGAAAATTAAGACAATAGATGTTGGTGATGGTAGCACCATTGTGAATGCAATTAATAACATCAAATTCTACACTTGAAAGTGGTTAAAACAGAAATTTTTGAGTTTTATATGTGTGTGTGTGTGTGTGTGTGTGTGTGTGTGTGTGTGTGTGTGTGCTATTACAATTAATAGTTTAATTTTTTTAAAAAAAAAAAGCATTTCAGAGGAGGGAATCCATCTGTTTACCAATTCATACTGTGTTCAAAGAATTGCAAGAGGGGAGGCCAGAATGCTGGGAAGAAAGAGCCAGTGAATAAGTGAGCTTATCGCTACCCCATGTCTCTGGAAATTAAATGACCCTCATCCATCTTCTCATGGCACTTATATATACATCCATTAAACACGTATTCGGTTACATCACAGATGCTCCTTTAGATGTTTGTCTTCCCAGCCATGACTAAAATCCTTGGGAGGAGTAAGGAAGATGTTTTCTTCACCTTTATGTTCTCCTCCTTGCTTCCCTTTCCTGTAAACTTAGCACAGAGATGGTACATATGAGAGTTCACTTCCCCAGTGAAAAGATGATGCTCTTTGGAGGCAAGTGGCTCAGAGTCTAAACCCTCTTTCCGCCACTCATGCTCTGTGTGATCTTTTGGTAAGTGACCAGAACTGAGTTTTAGTAGCTTCACTTTTCATAAATGAAAATAATAATGTTTTGGGAGACTTTTGAGGGTGAATATATAAAACACATTGTACAGCCTAGCACTTAATTTTGGTCATTTTGATATTTTATTTCTATTAATTTTTCCTTCTCTCTTTATTTCAATTTTTTTACAAGGATATTGTGGCAGCTCTATTGACAATTGCCAAAACCTGAAAACAATTAAATGCCCATCAAAAACAGAGTGGATAAACAAGCTATGGTATGTTCACAAATGGGATACTTCCAGCAATGAGATTGAATGAACTGTTACCACATATATCATGGATAGATCTCATAGACACAAATGGAATTATTCCATTTATATGAAGTTCAAGAAAAGGAAAAAATTAATCTATGTTAATATAACTCAGAATAGTGGTTACCTCTGAGAGGGAAGAAGTAATTGGGAAAGGGGCACATGGCAGGGGGAGTTGAAGTGCCAATCCTATCCTTTAACTGTGTGCTGGTACTCATATGTTCACTTTTCTGAATGTATAATATAATGAACAAGAAAAAGAATTTTAATGAAAGACAAAAAGAAATCATCTTTCCTATTAATGGAAGAGCTGGAACTAATAAAACCAAGGCCTGTATCTCCCAACCAGAAGACTTTCCTCCAAACAAAGTGCTCAGCACACCTTCAAGATTCCCTTTAACCAGCCCCAACCAAAGTTAGTTGCTTCTGTGTTTTAGTCCATTGGAAGGTCGAGTCCCATTGTCTCTCTCATCATCACCAGCACGTAAAGGCAGCGTCTCCAGCCTGGCCTGGATCATTCCCAGGACAGCCCTTTCTGCCCTCCTTTCTCTGGGTAAAATGTGTCTGCAAGGATTTCAGCTTCCTTTTTTTTTTTTTTAACATTCTTTTACTGCAAAATGTAACATTCAAAAAGGCAATAAATTTCAAAGTACATTGTAACAATAATTACATAAAGTGTATAAAATTCTATAACACTAGTTTTAGAGCTGATTTCAAAGTTTGGTATGGGTTACAGTTCCACAGTTTCAGGTTTTTCCTTCTAGCTGCTCCAAGACACTGGAGACTAAAAAGAAATATCAATGCAATGATTCAATAGGCATCTCATTTGTTAAATCCAATATTCTCTGTTACAATTCCTCCTGCTCCTTTGATCCTTCTCCCAGTCTTTAGGGATATTTGGGCTATGCTCATTCTAACTTTTTCATGTTGAAAAGGCATGTTGACATTATGGGGTAGGGGATGCAACTGGCTGATGCTCTTGGAGAGACTTGCAACTTTGGGTTTCAGTGCTTATCTGGCCTAGGAACCAACTGGAAGTTATAGGTTTCTGAAAAATAAACTTAGTAAGTGAAACTTTATAGCATCTCAGATACAGCCCTTGGGTGTTCTTTAGGGTTAACAGGAGTGATGTCAGTTGGGATTTGGCAAGCATTGGCAATTAGCAATAGCTAGCTGAAGCTTGCATAAGAACAATTACCAGAATAGCCTCTCAAATCTCTTAGCCACTGACACTTTATTTTGTTAAATTTCTTTTCTCCCTTTTGGTCACTTAGGCATTGTCAATTCCACAGCACCATGGCCAGGCTCATCCCTGGGAGTCATGTCCCATGTTGCTTAGGAAGTTTTCACACCTAGACGTCATAACCCATGTAGCGATGGAGGGTAAGGATTTTACCTGCAGAGTTGGGTTTAGTGAGAGAGAGTCCAAATCTGAGCAACAAAAGAGCTTCACTGGAAATGACTCTTAGGCAATATTATAAGTAGGCTTAGCTTCTTGGTTACAGATAAAAGTTTCATAAGAACAAGCCTCAAGATCAAGGGCTTGACCTACTAACTTTGGAAGCCCCTAAGGTTTGAGAGAGTATCAGAGATTTCCCAAGTGGGAAAGTTTAATGGTTCCATATTTTTTCTGCAGTACCTCAAGGGTCTTTGCCAATATCTTTTAATTATCTGCCCTACATGCTCTGGGATGTATCCAGATATATAGAATTACAAGACCTCATTCCCAATTCTAGGCTCCATGTGCTTAGGTTGTTTAACTGAACTGGTCAGACAGGTTAAGTTAGATTGTATGCTACAGAAAATTTAGGTTTTGAGCAAAATAAATCTCTCTTCCTTTGGTCTCATATAGTAGGTTAACTTCTAAAATACAGATAATATAATCTTTTACCCTGCATTCTGATTTACCTTAGTTTCAACCAGATTGGCTTCCTTCTTATCCCTACTTGAAGTCTGATCTCCTTTTCAGCTTCTTTAACAATTATTGTATATAGAATATTGACTTTCAGAGCTGCAAAACTCCAGCTCTGAGTCTTACATGCTCACCAGTACCCAAATTTTGAGGAAAATACCAGGTTATATACTTACAGCATAGCATCTCAGAATATAGAAACTTAAAGCTTAGGAATAAATGTGACTGTTGTAAGAGCTTACAATTGAGGCCTCAATTTTCTTGTAAGCATTTTCTAAGAGACCATACAATATTTTTCCTTTTGTTGCTATCTTATTTTGTTCAACATAATATCCTCAAGGTTCATTCACCTAGTTACATGCCCCATAACTTTATTTCTTTCTGTAACCACACAACATTCCATCATTTGTATACCTGACTGTTCACCTTTCTCCTTCTCAGTCAATGTACCTTTTGGCCACCTCCACCCACTGGATATCATGAGTAATGTTGCCATAAATATCAGGGTGCAAATGTCTATTCGAGTCCCTGCTTTCAATTCTTTCAAGCATATTCCTAGTAATAAGATTGCCTAATCTTATGGAAACCCTGTGCTACCCTACCAAGACTGAATAGGTATACCTCTCTCTCCACAGTTTCTCTAGTGCTTGAATCATTCTGTTTATTTTGAATCTGCAGATTCCATTTATATATATATTCACATAGCATACATTCTATCCAAAATAAACAATCAATATTTCACAGTATCCTTACTTACTTGTACAATTATCATTACTCTCAGTTAGACAATTTTCTTTGCTCCAAAGAGAAAAATAACAGACAAACACACCCACACCAAAGAGAAAACCCAAACTCCCCTTAACCCTTGTCCCCCCACCCCAAATAATTATTTATCCCTGGTATTGATGTGGTACTAGGGAGTTAGTCCTGTTAAATACAGATCATAGCATGCAATAAGTAGTTTTCCACTTTGTGCTGGTTTGAAAGGATTATGTGCCCTAGAAAAAAACATGTTTTAATCCTGATCCAATCTTGTAGGAACAACCTTTTCTTTTTCCTCCCTATTCAATAAGATAGGCTGGAAAGTTGATTAGATTGTCGCCACGGAGATGTGATATGCCCAATTGTGGGGATTAATTTTTGAGTAGAGGGAGATGTGACTTTACCCATTCCAGGTGGAATGATTGGTTTACTGGAATCCTTTAGAAGAAACAAGCATTTTTTTTTTAATTTTTATTTATAAAACCAAATAACATACAAGCACAAACATTCTTAACATATGAACATTCCATACTCGGTGTGCAATCAGTGGCTCACAATATCATCACGTACTCACATATTCATCACCATGATCATTTCTTAGAACATTTGCATCACTCCAGAAAAAGAAATAAAAAGAAAAAAGAAATAACTCACACATACCATATCCCTTACCCCTTCCTCTTATTGACCATTACTATTTCCCCTTACCCAATTTATTTTAACATTTGTTCCCCCTATTATTTATGTATTTTTTAATCCATAGTTTTTTACTCATCTGTCCATACCGTAGATAAAAGGAGCATTGGACACAAGGAAACAAGCACCTTTGAAAGAGCCACGAAGCACAGAGCCACACCACCAGAGCCCTTTGGAGATGAAGAAGAAAAACATCCCCAGGGAGCTTCATGAAACACGAAGCCTGGAGAGAAAGCTAGCAGACTTCATCATGTTCGCCATGTGCCTTTCCAGTTGAAAGAGAACCCTGAATTTCATCAGCCTTTCATGAGTAAAGGCAATCTCTTGCTGCTGTATTAATTTGGACATTTTTATAGACTTGCTTTAATTGGGACATTTCCATAGCCTTAAAACTATCAACTAGCAACTTATTAAATTCCCCTTTTTAAAAGCCATTCCTTTTCTGGTATATCACATTCTGGCAGCTAGCAAACTAAACACCCTTCTATTATTAATTAACTCTTTGTACAAGTGGCATATTCTTGCGTAGTTCATATAAGAACTTATTTAGTTTGTAGTGCTAATATGTGAGATACATGACTCTAAACAACCCCTTTCAATCATGTTCACCTTCAATATGGAGCTATTACTGATAAACCCACTAATGAACTACCATCACTTCAATCCATTTCCCTACTTTTAAGTTCAATCCTGTGAACTAGTCTGTATGTATTAGGTAACCTTTCCTCCTTTTTTAGCTCCTGTCTATCTCTAGGACCCCTCTATTCTACATTTTAAGACTCTGAGTTTACATCATTATTTCACATTTTATGAAACTGTAAATACTCAACTCAAAGCTTCATATTAATCAAAAGATAAATGATAGCTTTAGAATCTTGCTAACTAACTTTTTAGGCCACTCAGATGTAAAGCTTCAGTTTAGAATTCAAACAGAGTTGTAATAAGACATACTCTTTTTTCAATGATAAAGCAATTGAAAGCATGGAGTTTCAGCTTCGGACGGATTCTCTTTCTCTGTGTGTTTGCCTATGAAAGGCCATTATTAATGTATTCTTTGAAACAAAATTATGTAATTTTTAAAAGCAAATTCTATGTTTATAAAAACTCTTCCAAAACTAATACTAATGCAAAGTGTAAAGCAGGGTTGTGACTGTGAAAATGAAGCACTGCTACTTTTGATTAGAAAGGTAAGTTCAAGCCAAGTCTAGAAAGAAGTTAATTTTCACTTGGCAATTGAGCAGATGAACTGGAACAAAAGCTTGAACCTTTGTGAGAATCTTGGCTTTAAAAGACACAAATTTTATTTTCTCCAAGAGTATACTTTCATTTATATGTCTGCTTTGAAGTAAAAGGATTGATATTCAGAAAATCCACCATGATAAATAATTATATTTTTTCATTGCTCTTCATTTTACATTAAAATGACAACATATTCCATCCTGGTGTATTTCTAGATAAAGTTACTTATAAATATTTAAAAGTTACTTTTTAAAATATCATCTAATGGGTGCAAGCGTAGTTCAATGGTAGAATTCTTGTTTGCCATGTGGGAAACCCGGGTTTGATTCCTGGTCCATGTACTTCCCCAAAACAAACAAACAAGCAAAGCGAACAAAGAAAGGAAAAACAAAGAAACAAACAAAATTCAACAAATGGTGTTTCAATAATGGGATATCCACATGGAAAAAGAATGAAATGTGACCCCCAGCATACAAAATAACAATATTAATAAATAAATAAATATATATCATCTTGACTACAGTATTATCCTCATTTTCCAGAGTGAGATGGTTTGGTTCTGGTGTCAACTTGACCAGGTGATGGTACCCAGTTGTCTGGTCAGGCAAGCACTGGCCTGACTGTTGTTGCAAGGATATTTCATGGCTGGTTGATAAATTGGAAGGCTACTTTATTAAATCATCAGTTAGTTGATTGCAGCCATAGCTGATTACATCTGCGATCGAGTATGGTCATGTCTCCTGCAAATGAGATAATCCAATCAGTTGAAGGCTTTTTAAGGGAGAAGAGAGACTTTTTCACTGCTGCTGCAGCCAGCAAACCTCTCCTGTGGAGTTCATCCAGACCCTTCATCAGAGCCATCAGCTTCATAGCCTGCCCTACTGATTTTGGACCCTTCCATTCCCATGGTTGCATGAGACACCTTTATAAATCTCGCATTTACAAATCTCTCCTGTTGGTTCTGATTCTCTAGAGAACCATGACTAACACATAGAGAGAGACACAAAATACAAAGAAACACTACAACTTACCTTAAGTCATATCATAGTTCCTGCTCTTGCCATTGGCTGTATAGTAAGTTTCCCCCTCGGCATTGAAACACTACCAGAGTTGCAATAACTGTTCCAAGACACAACTGTATAATGTGTGCATTAAATAGTTTTTCAATATCCTAAAAGAATTCAAATGTCTCTAAGAGCCTACTTCAATACCAAAGTCTGACAGAGAAAAGAATCAGAAGCTGTCAAATGGAGCTCGGTTCTGGTAACCCCCTGTATTGCTAATTCCAATTATCAGAAAGTTCTGATCATCTAGTTTTTATTTTGTTTTGGCATATTTTGTCCTCCACTTTCTTTGAAGAAAAAAATATAAACCAAATACACAGAATGATATCAGTGTCTTGTATCAATTTAATGTTACCTTTCATTGCTGATTCTGAATCTTGGCTAAACATTAAAACTGCCTGGAGACCTCTTTTAAAATCTGCACATCAGGCACCCATTCTGAGGGATTCTGATTTAAATGGGCTGAGTGGGCTCAGTCATTGTTACTTTTTAGAAACCTTCCAGGTGATTATCGTGGAAAGCTCTAGAGGCCCACCCCTGGTGTTTAGCAGTAACAAAGGGTCATGTACCATAAACACAATGCACTGGGACACCTTAAAGTACTTTCTGAAAATAACAATTATATAATATGCAAAGTGCTTTTATTATACACAAATAAATTTAAACCCAAAAACCCAGGTATTTGCTAAATAGCAATGCTCAAGAGGTGAAGTAGTTAATGAAAACCCTTTCCCATCCATTTTATACCAATTTAACTCTGTCTTTCTTGTGGTTTCTAAGATTTGGTCTAGTTTTCTTCCCAGAACAGTAGATTTGTTATTTTTAAAATGCTAACGCAAAATAAAATTCACCGTTATTAGCATTGTATTATACGGGAGAGACGAGTAATCAATTATATGTGCAATTGCTTCTTGTATGTTTTATCAAGGGATGGTTTTATATGAACTTGTTCTTTTTCCTAACTGATGACAAGCTTTCATCAGCTTCAGAGGAAATGCTGAGATTAATTGCAGTCTGGCACATCATAGCTGTTATTTCCCATTTGTGAAAATCAGCATTTAATCAATGATATATTAATGGCTGTACTTTTTGAGCCCTTCTAAATTAGTAGCTAAAGGCAAAGAGTTGTTTTTGTTCTCCACTCTACCCATTTTAGTTGGGTGCAAAATCAAAAGAAATGTAATTTAGGTTTGATTAATGCTGACTTTAACAGATTGCTTCTGTTTAGTGTAGTTATTCTTCCATTTATCTTCATTAGAGTAAGGCTATATCCCCAATAAACTTCTTTGTGATGAGGAAATGGTTCTTAACAGGGCTATTCCTTAACTTCACAATCATTGTATCTTGTTTTGTTTTGTTTTCATCGTAAGCTTCTTTAAGATGTTAATCACCTTAGAGTATAAATTAGAAATAAGTGACCGGCTCTCATACTGAACGAATAGATGTTTCCATGAGAAAGCTATAAACCAATAGATGGACTCCAGACTTGAAACTTCAATTGGCCTCAGTGAACATTCAACTAGTGAACTGGTACTCAATTATTCAATTGATGAAATCTTCTGGAGTTCATTCTTTGCACATATCACTTATGCTCCAGTCAAAAACTATCAGAGGAGGGCACAAGGGTAGTTCATTGGTTGAATTCTCACCTGCCATGTGGTAGACTTGGGTTTGATTCCTGGACCATGCACTTTCCCAAAACAAACAAAAAAATTCAACAAATGATGTAGCAATAATGGGATGCTCACATGGAAAAAGAATCAAATGTGACCCCCACAATACAGCATACAAAAAAAACTACCAGGTCCATATTCTCAAGGAACATACAATACTTATGAGGATGCAAGACTATGTACATGAACAAACCACAGTACAAGACAGCATGCACAGTTAATTCTTGTTATTTGTGGTAATTATATTCTATAAAGTCACCCTGAATACTGAATTAGTGAGTCCTGAATCACTGCCCCTAGGGGAAATACAGGATTAGACTCCTGTGAGCTTCAGGTCACATTTCCATGAACTGAGCAATACAGGCATAACTCATTGGGCTTCACTTTATTATGTTTTACAGATACAGTGTTTTAAAGAAAGTTTGTAGAAACCCTGTGTGGAGCAAGTCTATTGGCACCACTTTTACAACAGCAGGTGTTCACTTCTTGTCTCTCTGTCACATTTAATTAGGGTATACACATTACTTTTTAGACATAATGCTATTGATACTTAATAGACCACTGTATAGTATAAACATATATTTTATATGCACTGTGAAACCAAAATTTCATGCAACTCACTTTATTGCAATATTCACTTTTTGATGGCCTATAACCAAACGCACAATATCTCCAAGATATGCCTGTATATAACCTTACTTTATGTGTGCTTTTGTTTAAAGACATTTTATTTTATATATATAGTAGGTTCATTGACACTGAACTCATGGCCAATAACATACTAATTCTTGCTTAAACAAAGCTCATCGAACACACCTATTTTTTCTGTAAGCACCCCACAGCCTACTTATCCTTTGGAACACAAGACAACACTTCAACACTGTTTTGGTTCACTAAAGCTACCAGAATGCAATACATCAGAAATGGATTGGCTTTTACAATGGGGATTTACAAATTTATCAAAATAAGGCATCAACAGCAAGACACTGTCTCTGAAGACAGGCTGCTGGCATCCCCAGCTCCTCTGTCACCTCGGAAGGCACATGACGACATCTGCTGGTCCCTCCCTCCTGCTCCTGGGTCTTGCTGCTTTCAGTTACTGGTTACTGGGGGCTCCTCTCTGAGCTTCTGTGAGCCCTCTCCTAGCATCTCTGAGGCATTTTTCTCTCAACTCTCTCTGTTTCTGTTTTTTATACTCTCACAGATGACTCCAGCAAAGGATTAAGACCCCTCCTGAATTGGGTAGGCCACATCTCCATAAAAACAGCCTGATCAAAAATTCCCACCCACAAAATGTTTGCACCCACAAGAATGCATCAAAAGAGCATGGCCTGGGTTCATGGGTGGCTCAGTGGTAGGATGTTTGCCTTCCATGCAGGAGACCCGGGTTCGATTATTTCCAGACTATGCACCTAAAAAAAAAAAGAACATGGCCTTTTCTGGGATAAATAGCAACTCCAAACTATCACAAGCATCATGTCATTTTAAACATCAAAATTGAAACACACAGGGCAGGCCACAGTGGCTCAGCAGATAGAGTTCTTGCCTGCTGGGCTAGAGAGCCGGGTACAATTCCCGGTGCCTGCCCATGTTAAAAAAAAAAAAAAAATTGAAACACACAAACAAATGTGAAAATGTGTACTAAAAATACCATGAAAAGTACACATTTATAGTAAAAGAGCTAAAACATGAAAGCAGAGCTTCTTCTTTTTTGACCTCTGTACATGTCTGTAACTGACAGCAAAAGCACCATTAAGTATTGACTTTGGGTTACAAACAAATTTTAGTAAATAGGAAAATTTGCAATTACACAATTGCAAAAGAAATGAGCATCAACTATAACATGTCCTAAACCATAGGATGCAGCTGAGTGTTTTGTTTGTTCCAAACAAAACAAGTGACAGAAATCACATGCACTGAAGTTATCAGGGAAGATGTTTGCATAATCTTGATTTCTGGCTTAGGTAACCTAAGGAGCTCTTATAGAGGGGAACATGGAAAGAGGTCATGAGATGGAAAAGTGGTATAAATCATAGCAGAAAATAAGAATATAAGTTTCCTAGAGGAGTATATGCACTAATAGAAGTAGGAAATGGCTGAGGAGTTTAGATTACACAACACCTTGCCTGTGAAAGGAGATAATCTGGTTTCATTCTTGAGGGTAATGTGAAGCATTTGCATGTAAATGAGAAGGAAACTCACATGCTGAAAGTGACTGAAGCAAAGTCTGGCAGAGATACAAGGCTGGGCTAGATGGGAGAAATAACGGTGGTTAGAAAACCTGTTAGGTGGTAAAGGCAGGTGTGACATGATGAAGAAATATATATATCACGGGGAAAGGAATGGGGAGGAAGAAAAGAATTAAAAGCTAATGTGAAAGATGAAGCAAGTGGAAAATAAAAGATGACCTCAAGATTTTAGTCTAAGAAGTTACTAAAAACAGAAGTGGGAACTTTGGAATAGAAACCCAGTTTGACTTCCTTAGGAATATGGAAGTATTAGAATAAGATTTGATTCATTATATACATATATATAATGGAAAAAAAAAAATATATATATATATATTTTGCATGAGCAGGCACTGGGAATCAACCCTGGGTCTCTAGCATGGCAGGCGAGAATTCTGCCACTGAGCCGCCGTCACACTCCCCTTGACTCATTTTATTTTGAGTGGATGAGAAGAAATGCAAGCAAAAGTGTCATTGGCAATTTTAATTCTGATATCATAGGATAAGTCAATTAGAGTAAAATACAAAAGATCCTATTTAAACATTCTTCTGAATCCTCCTTAGAAGGCTTCCAGTGATTAGATTGAGCATCATCATTGCAGAAGACACTCCCCTTGGCTGATTACAAGTGAAATTAGCTGTGGATGCAGCTGATGTGATCATGATTTAATTCTATGAAATGTCCTCATCGAAACAGACAGCCAGCACTTGCCCAACCAGACAAACAGATATTGACACATGAGCCTGACCACAACAAACATATAGAATGAAGACAAATATAAAAGTGTTATCTAAATCTACAAGCAATTAAGAATTCCCTGAAGAAATAAGGGGAAGGATGAAAGGAAATGAAGGAGGAGGAAGAGAGGTTAATAATGAAGGAGCATAATTTAGAATGACAAAATGTGACAGGGAGAATAAGTAAATTTGGAAAGAAATGCAGATCAAGAGATCAACAGTAACCAAAAAATATGGCAGTTAAGGAAATGCTGAATGGGTGAATTTTCTGGAGGAATCAATAATAATGAGACACTTCAGGTTTCAACTCTGAAAGGTAAATAACTTGGAAGTCAGGATTCCCGTTCTTATAAAAAAAGCCAGGAAAACTGAAAATCAACATTTCTTGGGTCCACCAGACATCCTAGGTCTCAAGGCAAACTGACATCCCCTAATTTAAAAATAAAGGCACTTTCAGGGAGATACAGGATCTGATATTTGCTTACTTGAGCAGAAACATCAAGCAAGGAATTTCGACAAATGCTGGAGCCAGGTGGGGGCTAGCTAGCATGAGATGAAAAGCACTTGGAGGGCCTCCAGTAATTGGGGGCTTTCCCTCCAGGATCTCAGGAAGACAATTTAGGAGAATCCCAGAAAGCTCGCCCATGGGCCTAATAGCAGGAGAATAAAGAAGCATTTTGTTGTCATCTGGTCCTTCTCCCTTAAGGAACAAAAGTCTTAATCTTGGGAAGGAAAGCACCAGAGGGCAACATTGAAATTCTCCTAGCTACAGGAAGGAAACTCTGTCCTTCCTCAACCCCACTCTAGCTTCTGCCTCACCTAAGAAAAATTACTGAGGGAAAGCCTCCTTCTAGAGGAGAGGGGGCTTCAGGGGGAAGACGGCATTAGGGTTTAGGTGCAAAAAATCTCTACCTCAAGCAGAGGGGCAGAAACACTTAGGAAAACCACACAGGCCCATTGAGAACTCCAAGGACGAAGATTTAATCAATAGATGAGAGAACAGCCCTACCCCTCCAACTGTTACCAGACAAAGGACGTGGATTCTTTTGCCCTACATGCTCAGTAACCAATTCCTGAAACACCGGGTTTCAAAGAGAGGAAGAGTTTGTACTAGGCACATAGTAGGAGAACATATGGCCTAGCAGCCCAAAATCTGTCTCCCCAAACTGCAGTAATTCTGATAGTTTTATTAGAGAAAAGATGGGCAGGGTTTACAATAATGAGCAGAGTGTCCCTAGATGATGTTATTAGAGGTGATCTAATTATTGAGCATGCACAGAGGGATTGCATGATTAGTCACAGAATGTAATTAAGAAAATGGTGGAATGAGGTATAGGTGACTTGTAGGTTAAAGTCTAAGCTACTGTGCATGTCAGGAGGGACCACTTTGGTTAGATCCAGTCTCGGTTATCAAGATTACTTTGGACTTGAGTTAGGTTTGTTCTGGGCTGACTCAAGACCCTTCATTAATAAATGTTAGGGGCCATCTTTAGTGATTACAAGACTCTAAAGTTGAAAAACTGGATACCTGGGTACAGATGAAGGTTAGCCCCAAGGCTTTTGCCATCACGGGCAGAGGATAAAGGCTATACAATCATTATCAGAGATCAAGGCAGCTGGATTACAGTTTAGAGATCTCAGGAATTTCCTGTCTACTCCGAATACCAGAAAGCATAAAGGAATATCTATATAATGATTCAGTCATCAAAATCATCCTTTAAATCTTGATTTCTCAGTTACACAACTTTCTGCAACCTGCTAATAAACTCCGAGCAAAAACAGTAGTGGATTAGAGCCAGAGGATCTGTGTGAAGCAGACTAAGGACCAACACAAAGGGGAAGAGACAAAATCCAAAGGGTTAACAACACACAAAGTTCATGCCAGGCAGCTGAAGGCTCTCATGTGAGAGTAAAGAAACAGCAAATGTGACCCAACTCCCGGCCATAGTAACATAAATCCTTAGACTAAGAGTCCAGTTTACTCAAGATCTACTGCCTTAAACAATATTTCTGGGTTTCAACAACAATAACAAAACAGGCATATCAAAAGTCAAGAGAAAATATAGTTTAAGGAGGTGAAGTCATCATCAGAGCCAGACTCACTTATGACCCTGATGTTGGACAGGCAGTCTAAAATAGCCATGACTAATACCCAAAAGTCTCTAATGGATAAAGTAGGCAACAGGCAAAGCTAGATGGATAATCTCAGAGATATGGAAACTATCAAGGAAAAATCAAAAGGATATGCTAGAAACAAAAAATGCAATGATAGGAATAAAGAATGTCCCTGAGAAGCTCATCAGGAGACTCCGAACTGCTAAGGAAGAATCTGCAAACTTGAAGGCGGTTGGTAGAAATCACCCAAACTGAAACTCAAGGAGGAAAAAGAATGAAAATAAAATAACGAAGTATCCATAAACTGTGGGACAATATCAAAAGCTGTAGCATGTGCATGATTGGGATACTAGAAGGAGAAGAAGAGAACTGGATAGGAAAAATAAATGCAGAAAGAATGGCTGAAAACTTTCCAAAATTAGTGGCAAGTATCAAACTACAGATCCAAGGAGCAGAGGAAAACATCAAGTAGGACAAAGACCAAGAAAAAAACCAAACCAAACCAAAACAAAACAAAAAACCCACCACCTGGGTAATATCATATCCAAACTGCAGAAAACCTAAGACAAAGAAAAAAATCTTCAGGGAAGTCAGAGAAAGACAAACCAAAACAAATAGTGACTTATCTGGAGAGGAAAACAGATAAAAATTAGAGCAGACTTCATGAAAGCAAGATGACAGTAGGGTGAAGTATTTAAAGTGTAGAAAGAAATAAAAGGGTCAGCTTAGAACCCCATAACCAGTGAAATTACCCTTCAAACATGAAGGAGAGATACAGACTCTCAGACAGACACGCTAAGGCAACTGGTGGCCAGCAGACCTGCCTGCACAAAATGTTTGTGCTGGGTTGAAAGGAAGTATGTCCCCTAGAAAAGTCATGTTTTGGTCAAAATCCCATTTCATGAGGGTAAAATGGTCTCTGTTCTATATGTATGCTTGAAACTGTGATCGGATTATCTCCCTGGATGATGTGATTTAGTTAAGAGTGGTTGTTAAACTGGATTAAGGGACGATAAGTCTCCACCCATTTGGGTGGGTTTTGATTGGTTTATTGGAGTCCTATAAAAGAGGAAATATTTTGGAGAATGAGAGATTCAGAGAGAGAAGAACGATGCAGCCATGAGATGCAGAGAGTCCACGAGCCAGCAACCTTTGGAGATGAAGAAGGAAAACGCCTCCCAGGGAGCTTCATGAAACCAAAAGCCAGGAGAGAAAACTAGCAGATGACGATGCCATGTTCACCATGTGCCCTTCCAGCTGAGAGAGAGGCCCTGACCGTGTTCGCCATGTGCCTTCTCACTTGAGAGAGAAACTCTGAACTTCATCGGCCTTCTAGTATCCTAATTATGCACATGCTACAGCTTTTGATATTGTCCCACAGTTTATGGATACTTTGTTATTTTATTTTCATTCTTTTTCCCCTTTGAGTTTCAGTTTGGGTGATTTCTACCTGTGACTGGACATTTCTATAGACTTGTTGTAATTGGGACATTTTCTCGGCCTTAGAACTGTAAACTTGCAACTCATTAAATTCTCCCTTTTAAAAGCCATTCTGTTTCTGGTATATTGCATTCCAGCAGCTAGCAAACTAGAACAATGTTAAAGGATGTTCTCAGGCAGAGAAGAATTATATGCATCTGAAATTTAGACCTACATAAAGAAAGGTTGAGTTTCAGAAAAAGAATAAATGAAGGTGCAATATATTAAAATCTGTGATTTTTATTACTATAGTAATAATGAGAAAAGAAAATATGGAACAAGCTGCAGAACTAACAGATCAGGTCACCGGCAGTGTCAGTCATTAGCAAGGAAACTTCCGCGCTCCTATTTCAAGGTGAGTAAATGGACCTTGTACTCCCCAAAGAGGGGTCCTTCGGTCCCAGCAGGGATCCTGAGCAGGGCTAGGGGAAGAATTTTAAATCCACACAGAATGTGAACTAGACTGGGCTAGATATTTTTTTTTAATCCCTGAAAGAAATTGAAAAAAAAAATCTGATTTTCCTCAAAAAGGCACATCTCCAAGAACATTAAAAGTGAACAGAGGGAGAAAAGAGCTGGTTTCAGATCTGAGACCCACCAAGCTTTCAAAAACACATTAAGCCTTTAAGTGAAGCCTGAAGCCCGGGAACTTTCTGCAGGACGAAGGCCTGTCACATGCTTATGTGGTCCCATCCAAAGTGATCAATGAATTCACAAGCATTTGTTGCTGAGATTTCTCCTGACTCCCAAGTTATTCTAATTGAAATTATACCAGTTGGTTTACGACCTTGTTTTAAATGTTAACATATTATGTTCCTAAATACTTTCCCTTCCATGATACATAATTGTTCTAATCCTCTGAAAAGCTATGTTTTCTTTTAATCAAAAAGGATCATACCTACAAAATGTTAAGCGCAAAGCACAGGATAGGTATATAGTAAATATTAACTAATATTAAAGTTCTTCTTGCCGAGAAGCTTGTCATAGAACTTGGAAATAATTTTCTTAAAATGGTTGGCATGTTACAGGTAATTATATCAGCAGCTTGGTTTTTCTCTAAAAGGGCAATGCATTTAAACTGTTACAGTATAAGTTTTTTAAAACACTCCCTAAATCCCTTTCTCTAGGCTTTATGAAAGGTCACCACGACTCTGAAGACTTAGCAAATGTTCCCACTTACTGTGGAATCAAGTACCATGTAAAGCGAGAACAGCGGATTTTCATTTTGTGATGTGAAATTTTGATCATGGTTCCAAGATTAATTGAAAAAAATAAAACCATTAATATAAAATAGGATTTTTCTAAATTAATTATTTATGTGTCTTTCAAAAACTATCATTTGAAAAGTTCAGATGTTTAAGTAAAATGCTTTTTTGACTTCTGGTCTGTGCCTGTTCACAGAGTGGGAAATCATCAAATTCTATTATGTGGTCACTGTTTCTCTCCTGAAATAGAAACAGCACAATTTCACAGGAAATTGCTCTTGGGAATTTTCCAACTCAAGAATGCAATCTTGAGACTTCGGAAATCTTTGAACAAGTTGAAGGTTAGAAATGCAAACGTTCCAATCCAATTCAGAAATCACAAAAACTGTTGAGTTGCATACCTTGCCTTACTGAAACAAAGAAGCATTGAACTGTTCCCGGTAAGACACAATCCCTGAAGACCTGCAGTGAAAATGAAGGAAGAAGAACAATTTTAAAGTAAACATTGCTTTGGGGTTTTTAAAAATTGCTAGTGGAGTGTCTATGTCATCTTTATCCAAAAAGTCTTTTAAAAGTCTCCACACTTAACATTTTCTCCCACAACAGGAAAAGTACAGGAGAAGTAGGCTGTGTAAAGCCCATTTTCTTTTTGATTGACCCTCCAAAGATTTGTAATGGTATTATGGTTTTTGTAAAAAATGATATATTGCTTTAAATGGGTGAATTTTGTGGTACATGAACTATACCGCAATAAAGCTGTTAGAAGTTGCATATTGACTGCAGCTTCAGACAACACAGAGGATGCATTGTTAAAAAAAACTCCCAGAATTACCACTTGTAGCATTCTGTTTACCATCCTTTTGCTTCTCTTTATATTTATAATTGCACAAACTCAGAGACATGTATCCATGTTAATGCAACATCCCTTTTCATGCAACCATTTCAATAAACAAAGTTCTAAAGATGAAGCCCTTTTTACAAAGGAAAGTTGAGACCCAGCTCTGAGGATCCACCAGACCCAAAATGATAGCCAATTAAAGGCACAACCATAAACCCAGTGATGCTTGGCTCAGAGAAACTTCTGGCAGTCTATAGGTCTTCTTCGCAGAGCAGTAACTGATTGCTAAAGTCACCAGAAGATGCCCTCATTTAGCTATCATTTAATGATGATGGTCAAATAACAAAGTCAGCAGACAGTCACAGTACACTGGAAAATATACAGACTAACACCTGCTTTTGAGTCTTCTGACAGACTTGCCCCAAAAACACCAAAGTTGGTTATTTAAAGTTATTGCAAAGAAGGAACAGGAAGACCCAACCCAGGATGCTTTGCTGTATGGAAAATGGCCTACTAGTTCCTACAATTATGGGGCACCTGGGCAATTGTCACCAAAAATCCAGATATCTCTCAATCTGGGTTTATTTTATATCTAGGTTTTTCCCCTCCCAGATAAAAGTGTCACCAAAATATAAATCGCCACCCTCATTTTACTAGTCTGTCCTCAGAAGAAATTCTCTCATCCATGTCCTTTCAACCCAGGAGATCTAGAAGAATTGATTTGAGTGAATTCTTATCACTGGCCAGGTGTGCAGACTGCCAGAAAGTGTGAGTCAACAGTGCCACTTGCAGGCAATGACGGGTATAGCAGACTGTAGCAGAAATAACCCTCTGGTTTGAGTAGAGTCCTTGACTATTAAGACCCAGGAGCTGAATCTTAGGGTTGTCTTCTCTATTGTTTTGTTTTATACATTTCATTTTTTGAGACAGCCTACGGGCTCATTCTCCATGTTGACATTTAACTTGTTGGGCAATAAACTCTGATAGCCAGTAGGTGAGGTTATAGAGACATCTGGAAGGAATGTAAGGAAAATGTCCAAATAGCATTCCCAAGAGCAATTTCCTGCTTATCAGCTTCCCAGATAAACACCAAGGATAATCATTCGAATGTCCCTCTATCCAACCTCCTCCTGTCTCTGTTATTTGTCTCACTAATATTTATTTTGTCACTAGGCTTTACATTTCCAGACACGCATTCTATCCCAATACGTGACTGAATGTCAACAGCAGTTGTCTTTGTTTTGAGATGCAGCTGCCAATAGCGATGGTTACAGGACTCCCTTGAGTCCAGCCCCCTCCCTGTGCTGATGATGCTCAGTGCATTCTCGTGGGCCAGCCCTGTATTTCCAACAGCCCCCAGACATGTGTGGGCACCGTGGGCACCTCAACCTTGACATGGCACAGACGTCCTGCCAACCTGCCCCTTGGGGGTGCCTCACCCTGAACCACACCTCCTTCTCCTCCCACCAAAGTCCCCCCTGTTCACCTGTCAGACACCAGTGCTGGAGCTCCCCTTTCTTTACAGAAACTCCTCTCCTTTCCCAGCAAGGACCTTCATTCCAAGTCTTCCTTTTCCTTTTCTTCTTTCTTTCCTTTCTTCTTTCTTTCCTCCTTCCCTCCCTCCCTCTCTTTCTTTCTTTCTCTTTCTTTTTTTTTCTCTCTCTCTTTCTTTCTCTCTTGTTTTGGACTGCCTGGGACTCCTTTCTTAGCAGCAGCCAGAACCTCTTTCTAAAATACAAATCCAATTTAACCACTCCTCAGTCCTCCTCATCAATACGACACTTCAGAATGCCAAACAAAACCCATCCGGACCTGGAACCTTCCTGCATTATTTCTCACCTTCAGGCTTCCTGCCGGCCGGCCATTAGGGAGTTGTTCACTTTTTCTTAACTTGGCAAATTGTCATGCTTTAGTATCTTTGTTTCCAGCTCCCTCGTCTTTTCATCGCCTCAGTATGCTCTCCTTACCTCCCTTCCACCTTCGAATCCCAGTCCTTAGCTGGTGGCTATTCACTCCCCCTTCAACACGTCAGCAGAGCAATCAATACTAGTAATGGAAAATAGTTATACAGCACTTGCTGCCTGCTCACATGAATGCCCCATTTACTCAGCTCAGCCCTGTGAGGCTGTATGATTACTATCATCTCCCAGGACAATAATAGGACCTAGAGCTCAGGATGGTTGTCTAAGCAGCTCAGTGTGAAGCTGAAAGTGAATCCTGAGAAGCAGCTCCTGAAGGCAATCATGGAGGTAGCAGCAGTCAAACCCAGGTGCTTCCAACCCAGAAGGAAGAGATAAGACATCCAGAGGAGTGTGGGGAAAGCCAGGGACGCATGATGAGATGGTGCACGGTGGAGCACAGAGAGGCCCGGAGGGAAGGGAGAGGCTACCTCTACTTGCTTTTGAGGACAGAGGCAGTTGGGACAAGAAAGCAGGAAAGGAAGCATGTACAGAAATCAGGAAGGGGTTCTGGGGCTGGGCACTGGAGTATGAACTTTAATCTTATTTATTTATCTATTCAATGATGACTCCCAAATATCCATCCCCAGACTTGACCTCCACCCTGAACTCCACGTGCACATACCCAGCCACCTACCTGACAGCTCTCCTTGAACACCTAATAGGAGTCTCCAGTTCAATGTTTGAAACTCCCCATCTCCTCCTCCAAACAACACCTCTTGCATTCCTTTACTTCTCAGTAGAGAAAATGATTCTTCAAGGCCAGGTTTCCCGGAGTGCGGAGTCTCCCCTGAACTGGCTTCTCTATTGCAGTGCAGGAAAAACCCCAGAGCAGTAAGGGGGGTGTGAAGCTCATCTTGCCACCCCCAACCCTCCCACACACATACCTGGAGGGGACGTCATTTCTCTGCATGTTTCGAGCCCATAGGAGGGAAACAGCACTGCTGAACCCGGGGCCAAGCCATGTAGCCTTCACATATTGATGAATGGAAACAGCTCTCTTAAGGGAAGTTGTTAACCACAGTCAGAACAGAAGCACTGACTTCATAAATATTCTATTTATTATTCCATATTCCCCATGATAATTAGTCAGAATTTGAAAAGAAGAGATTGGTAAAACAACAAAGCCTGCTATTTTTTTTCAGTCTTCTATGGTGATAATGCATATAGACCCAAAACTAGGAATCAAAAGACCCTGCTTACCAACTGCACAACAATGGGCAAGCTATTTAGACTGAGCCTGTCTCTCCTACTTTATACTTTACGATAGCAACATTTGCCTCACAGTTATTAAAAAATGAAATGCCACAATGTATGCGAAAGCACTGCGTGCATTCTGAAGCCTGTGTGAGTGTATGGCTTATCACCACTTTTCCTGTCTCAGTCGGAGTTGGGGGAGCATTTTGTGGTTACTGTTGTTCTTGTTATAACTTCTCCTATTGTAAGTCAGGTTGCAGATGCAGAAGGCCAGATTCAACTGAAGAAAATCAGAATGAGAAAGTTTAGGCAACTTGCTATTTCCTAATAGGGCAGCATGCGCGTCTCTAGGCACTGGTCTTAAAGCCCCACCCTCCACCTTCTAAATCAGAATCTACATTTTAAAAGCATCACCAAGAGATTGCGCTCATGAAATCTGAGAAGCATTGATTTAGATGACTCTTCCCCAGGAGAGTCTCTCCTTTTCTTCTTTTCTCTGTTCCCTTCCTTTAAAACAAGATGAAAACAAACTTATACTTTCAAGAAGCTCACACAGAAGACAGAATAGACATTGGATCTTTTGTCCACCTGCATCTATTCTCCCATCTTGTGGCATTTTCATCTCCTGTGATTTAGCAAAGCTGGCAACAGTCTTAGGCTTCGGAGATGCAACAAGTGACTAAATCCAAGGCCACCCAGGACCTTTGAAAACCTCTGGCCCCCTCGATAGGTGAGGGATGGGTGCCTGACTCAGGAAACTGAGTTTCCTTAATTATTAGGGTACCAGGTTTCTTCTTAATGCACGCCAATGGGGAAAACATGAAGAGGCTGGAGATGAAGCAGCTTTTTTTGTGCCTTATGGAGCCTGAGAATGAAACTAAAATCAAATATACAGAACCTGGAAATGGAAAGAAAGAAACTTTGTCCAGGGACTTCTGACTCATGTATATCTAAATGAGTTCTCTTTTTTTGCTTAACCCAGCTTGGAGTTGAGTCATCAATCACACAATAATTCACAATTAATAATATACAGAAAAAGATGAGAGAGATAAAACAGTGGCTACATGAGCATGTAGGCTCAAGAATGGGCTGTTTGTGTGTGTATGTGTGTGAGTGTGAGAGAGAGAGAAAAGCTTAAGCATATTTTCTTAGTGAAAAAAAACTTGAGCATATTTGTCTCCCAGAAGGAAAGAGACGCAAAGGAAGGTAATGCAGTGGTAGGAAGAGTCTAGAGAATGGGTATATAATGTAATCCAGGGCACAAAAGGAATGACCTAACATTGGCTAATAAATGCATAGATTTTTTTGTTCAATATTCTAGGTCTCCTTTTTAAAATAAGAATACATTTATTTTTTCAATTTTCAGGTTCTTCTTTCTTGATAAGATATCACAAAGTTTGCAATATCTGATTTCCAAAGGTTTGAAAATACTCTGAATACTTGCTACAACACTGAGCAGAACCCAAGCTGCCTGGCCCTCCTACAGTTTTCATGCAATTATATCAGGAGTTGAATACATGCACAGTAGAAAGTGATTTCAACAACACGGGTGGTCTGGGGATAGAAAAATAAATTAAGGAAATGACATTTTCATTATTTCTATTTTTTAGATACCTCGATACCAATGCTTATAATAATCCTTTCAAACACCGAAACTAATATGCTTATTTTGCTAAAACCCAGCAGAGATTCTATTCCAGGAAAAGGTGAACTGTCGATGATATGGCTTATGAACTGTTGGTTATGGTTTCTGGGAAATGACTGCAGATAAGAAAAGGAAAACTAAAATCCCAGGTAGGACTTGGATGCTTTCTCTAGGATGTGTAATACTTGTAAGGTCAAGATAAGGTTCTTAACCTTGACTGCACAGTAGAAACATACAGGAAACTGTAAACAAACTGCCAGTGCCAACACTCCTCCTCTATAAATCCAGTTTATTACAAAGGGAGGCAGGCATCGGTATTTTTATAACCCCCTGGGGTGACTCTGACACACCACCAGGTCTGTTATCCACCGGCATGGGGAACTACCAAGGACCATGACAAGGCAGATGGAAGTAGTAACCTCTGAGCACTAATCCTCAACCTATCCTCTTAAAGCACGTTAGGAAAGGAAATGCAATAAAATCCCAGGCACATTAATTGGCGACAAGTGTTGTTTACAAAACTACCTCCAAGCTCATTCTGACTCACCCATTTTATGGTCCTCTGCAGACATTTTAACTAGAAGTGGGTCTTGAAGCCTGACAGGAGCCTCCCAATTACATCTGATCACAGCTCATCCGAAGCACTTTGTGCAGGTAAAGCTCACCAGGGGGAGAGACTCTCCACCCCACTCCTGCTGACCTAGTTCTCAGCCTGAGTGGGCCCCTGCCTTAGGCATCCCTGGAGAGCCTCAGAGGGTATCAGAGAGAGTCTTTTATGTTCTAATCTCCACTTTCTGTTGAAGAATGATTCTGAGGATTTTCAAAGTCAGGATTAGTTTTTATTTCATACAGATTTTCTCTATAATTTCACAGAAGAGAGGAAAAGTTCGCAAAGCCTACTCTTTTCACACAGTGCCCAAAAAAGAGCATCTAAATTTAGATGTAAAAATTAATTCTAAATTTAGATGTAAAAATTAATTCTCATTATAAAAGGAGGGTGTGGTGGCTTGAAGTTATGTACCCCAGAAAGAGCATATCTTTATTCGTAATCCATTCCTGTGGGTCACACCCATTGTAAATAGGACCTTTTAATGGCATTTTGTCAACTAAGGTGTGGCCCATCTGAATCAGGATGGGTCTTAATCTTATCATTATAGGAATGCTCACAGAGAAAGAAGCCAGGATGCTGCCAGAAGCTGGAAGTCAATGGAACCAAGGAGCGAGAGGAGAAGACGCTGCCATGTGATTGAAGAGCCAAGTCCCAAGGATACACTGCCAGTAACCAGTCCCAGAACACGACAGTATTGGGGAGAAAGTATTGTGGCTGATTCTCAATTATGGACATACCCTAGCATCAAAAGCATGAGCAAAGGGATTGAGAAAACCTTCTTGATGAATAGGGGAAAGAGAGAAATGAGACTAAATAAAGATTCAATGGCTGAGAGATTTCAGAGTCGAGAGATTATCCTGGATGTTATGCTTATGCATTATACAGATATCCATTTTTAGTTTATGGTGTATTGGAGAGGCTAGAGGGAAGTACCTGTAACTATTGAGCTGTGTTCCAATAGCCTTGCTTCTTGAAGATGGCTGTATAAAGATAGAGCTTTTACTATGTGACTGTGTGATTGTGAAAACCTTGTGTCTGATGCTCCTTTTATCCAGGGTATGGACAGATAAGTAAAAAGTTGTGGACAAAAAATGTGGGGAATGAGGGATAAAATAAATGGGGAAGATGGAAAAAAATCATAAGCCAATAAATTCCTATTGTTTAAGCCACCATATATCACATTATATGGTATTTGTTTTAGCAGTGAAGAAACTAAAACACATTTGGTACAGGAAAGTGGATGCTATTACAATGACTTTTGAATTGGGTAATGGATAGAAGCTGGAAGAACTGTGAAATGAAGAGACTATTAGTAGAAATATGGACATTAAAGAAACTTCCAATGAGGCCTAGAAAGAAAAGATGAATGCTTGTTCTAGTTTGCTAGCTGCCGGAATGCAATATACCAGAAATGGAATGGCTTTTAGAAAGGGGAATTTAATAAGTTGTTAGTTTACAGTTCTAAGGCCAAGAAAATTATAAGTCTATAGAAATGTCCAATCCAAGGCATCCAGGGAAGGATACCTTGGTTCAAGAAGGCCAATGAAGTTCAGGGTTTCTCTCTCAAGTGAGAAGGCACATGGCAAACACAGTCACAGTTTCTGTCTCATCTAGAAAGGCACATGGTGAACATGGTCAGGGTTTCTCTCTCATCTGGAAGGGCATATGGCAAACACAGCATCATCTGCTAGTTTCTTCTCCTGTCTTCCTTCTTCATCCCCAAAGGTTGCTGGCTGGTGAACTCTGTTTCTCCTGGCTATGTTGTTCTGCTCTGGTCTCTCTAAATCTCTCATTCTCCAAAATGTTTCCTCTTTTATAGGATTCCAGTAAACCAATCAAGACCCAACCAAATGGGTCGAGACATGCCACCTAATCCAGCCTAACAACCATTCTTGACTAAATCACATCTCCAGGGAGATGATCTGATTACAGTTTCAAACATACAGTATTGAATAGGGATTATTCTACCTTCATGAAATGAGATTTTGATTAAAACATGGCTTTTCTAGGGTACATACATGCTTTCAAACTAGCACGATGTTTTTGGAAATTGGAAGAAAGATGATCCTTGTTATAAAGTGGCAGAGAACTTGGCTAAATTGTGCTTTTATGTTGGATGGAAGGCAGAACTTGAAAGCAGAGAACTTGGATATCTAGGTCAGATTTCCAAGCTGAGTGAGGAACATGCAGGTGGGCTTTTCCTTCCAGCTAACAATAAAATGCCAGGAAGAGACGGATAAGCTGAGAACTGAATTCTTAAGCACAGAGAAACTAGAAATTGATGGTTTATAAAAAATCTGAGTCTATCCAAATAGCGCACTCTGAGACCAGGGCTAGAAATGGCTTTAACAGTAACTCTCTGAGCTCTAGAAAGTGAGTCTCCAGAGAACCAGGTTCCAGGTAAGGGTTTTCCAGAACAGCCTTTTGCTAAAAAGAGTGTGTTTGAATGTAGATACAGTCAGCTATTTCAGTGGAAGTCAGCATTTTGGGTGCCATTGATCAGGAAGAATCTGTAGAAAGATATAGTTTCTGTTGGTTTGGACTCCCTAGAACTGCATGCAAAGCCAACACGGTGTTTGCAAAATTTGTATGAACAGGAAAAATACTTGGGAAGATCATAGAAGGGAAAAGTGAAGGAAGAATGACTTCAAGTGCAAATCATGGAAGCCAAGGTCTGGATTGAAGAGATTTCAGGCCAAAACCATGGGCCACCCCAGGTATGTGGAAAGGGCAGGTCCACCTCTATGTATGGAGGAGTCAGTCCACCCGCCTCAGAGCTTGAAGGGAGTGGTCTTTGGGCCTGAATGTTCAGGGATAGTGCTGCCACCCAAGTGTTGTAGTGGGACCATACCCCATCATTCATGGGGAGCCTACCTGCCATCTCAATACTTAGAAAGTGTGGTGCCTTCACTCCAGAGTTCAGCGAGAACTTGGGTGTTACGCAAGCACTCAGAAAGGGTGGAAAGGGTGATGCTGTCACTCCAGCAGGCCCAGAGAACAACCACTGATCAATAGATAACTATCAGACTTTGAATTCTGATGGCGTTTCTTCTGCTGGATTTCAGGATTGCTTGAGACCCATGACTTTTGTTTTCCTTCTAAATTTTCCTTTCTGGGATGAGAATGTTTATCCTATGCCTGCCATCCATTGCACAGTGGAAGTAGATAACTAGTTTTCTAGGTTTCCCAGCCCATCAGAATTTTGCCCCGTAATCATAATTGATTTTGATGAGACTTTGGATTAAGCATTGTTCTAAAATGGTTTAAGGCTTTTGGGTTGTTGTGATGGAATAAATGTATTTTGCATATGGGAAGAACATGTCTCTTCAGGGGCCAGAGGGCAGATGGTGGTGGCTTGGAGTTATGGACCCCAGATATAGGCTCTTAATCTTAATCTATTCCTGTGAGTATGAACCCATTATAAATGAGATCTTTCGATGGCAAAAATGTGATTTAAGAGCATGGTCCTTCAGAAAAGGCAATAAATGATCCAACTAGTGCTTCTAATGATGAAATTTCTAAGCTTCAGCATACTCTAGGAGAAGAAAAGATGAATACCTTAGAAGAAGAAAATACTCAGGAAGCAGCAGTCCTGAATGGTGTTTCATAAACTAAAGCTCCTAGTTTACAAATCGTTTACATTACATTTTACAGTGGCCTGTATAAGCTTCCCAAATGTAGACTACGGATCACCAGTCTTTACCAAGCACTTTCAGTTCCCCCATTTGGAATTCAGAAAAGAGAGAGATCCTGAACAAATCTAATGTTAAACATACTTTGACACCTACTGTGTTATAAAATATTATCATCAGATGTGCCTTGAGAATAGTATATGTAACGTTTTTTAAAGCTGTTGGCTATAGGAAATGGTATTTTGTTTTCAAAATATGACAGAGATGGTATGACAGTTTGAAAGTATTATGTACCCCAGAAAAAAACATGTTTTAATCTTGATTCAATCTTGTGGGAGCAGCCATTTCTTTTAATACGGATTCAATACTGTAGGTTGAACTGTTTTGATTAGATTATCTCCATGAAAACGTGACAAGCACAATTGTGGGTGTGATATTTTGATTTTATGGAGCTGTGACTCCACCCATTCCAGGTGGATCTTGATTAGATTACTAGAGTCTTTAATAAGGAGAAATGCCAGAAACAACAAAAGCCTCAGAGTCAACAGAAGCTTCACGGCAGAGCTGACACAGAAGCGGACATGTAGAAAACAGAGACATGGATGTTTGGAGATGTTTAGAGCCCAGCAGATGTCACCATGAGTTGTTAAGCAAGCCAGAACCTGGAGGGGCAGACGCCGGCTATGTGACTACCCAGCTGACAAAGGTGTTCCTAACCCATGGATCTTCCTTGAATTAAGGTAACTTCTTATTGGCCTTAATCTGGGCATTTTTACTGCTTAGAACTGCAAACTTGTAACTTATTAAATTCCCCTTTTTAAAAGCCATTTCAGTTTTGGTATATCACATTCTGCAGCTTGCAAATTAACACAGATGGGGTTAGATGGGTGGAGTGGGATCCCTAGTCTAATATTCTTTAAGAAAGAATCAGCTGTGTTTTTTTTTTTACATTTTGAATAATATGTAACCACTTCTTCACCTGAGGAAAACATGAATGAAATGCAGTCTAAAATATTTTGCACTGAATTTTAATTTCTTCATTAGTTTAATCTGAAAGCTGGTGTGTTTTAATGTGTTTTTTAAATGCTATATATAAAGGAAAATCTTCAGACCACTGGAATATATTCATTAAACTCATCTGCAGGGACACTGCATGATGATATTGGCAGTAACTGTTCCACATTGAGACTTTGTTTGGCTTATTTATTAAAGTGTATATTATTTAACAACCCAACATAGCTTCACTTGAAACACTAAGCTGAATTAGTCATGTCCATTCAGACATAGCTGGAGCTATTGAAAAGTACAATTTCCGGAATGTTTATTCTGTATAAGCTACATGTTAGTCCTCGATAGAATTCTTTTTCTTTAATTTTGTTCTTCTGATGTGCAATATATTTTTGTATGAGGGTAGTAAATAAACTTTGATCATCAAAAACAAAAATAACCTCAGTTAAGATGTGGCCCAACAAATCAAGATTGGTCTAAATCCTCTTACTGGAGGCCTTATAAGGGAAGGCCGTAGAGATAGAAGCCATGGGAGAAGCAAGAAGCTGGAAGTCCATGAGCGTCAATGGAATTCAGAGGGGAAAGGAGAAGATGCTGCCATGTGCATGGCACATGAATGAAAAACCAAGGACCAAGGATCACTGGCAGCCAGCTCCAAAACCCCATAGCCTTTGGGGATAAAACATTGCCTTCCTGAGTCTGTGATTTTGGATTTCTCCCGGCTTTAGAAGGGTGAACCAATAGATTCCCATAGTTTAAGCCAAATCATGATGGTATTTGGTTTAGCACCTGGGAAACGACTACAGAGGAATAATTTACATGCAAATAAATCTAGACTCAATGCTAGGGAGCAGCAATGGGAATAAAGATGCCACTGCTGAACTGCATAGGAAAAATCATTCCACTTCCGGTCTAATGAGCAGCTAAATCCGCTCCCAGAATGGGGTACTCCTATGAGTTAACAATGGAATATTGTATCACTATTTTTGCATCAGAGTATCTCAAAACCTGTCACCAAAACCATTGCAAATGCAAAATTAAATGATGCAGGCACAGAGTAATTTCTAAAAACATTCTTAAAAAATTGAGTGTCAACGATGCATAGAAAGGAGAATTAAATCATAGAGCCTTATGACTGCACACAGACTATAACGCAAGAGCCAGAAAAAGTTTGCCATTTGCCTTACCAAGGTGCACAAGATGCTATTACTAGCACAAAGACATGCTTCCATTTTACACAAAACATTTAGGAAATTAAAATGTTTGCTTTGAGATAATTCTATCAAGAGATAATCCATTTCATTCTGGCTGGTCTAAATACATTTACGGCATGTGTGGTAATACAAGTTCTAACAGACTGATTACTATTAGTAAGTCATAGATTTAGCAAGTAAAATAGGAATAAGGATAAATTCATAGCAAATATTTGATGAATTATGAGATATTTCCCTTATTTTAAATTAGCTTTGTTAAGGTATAATTTACATGCAATAAAATTAACTAATTTTCAGCCTACAAATAAATAATGATAAATATATCCATCATTTAAGCGGTACCACAATGCAACACAGAACATCTCTAACAACCCAAAAATGATCTTATGACCCTTTGCAGCCAATCTCACCCCTCCCCCACCCTGGCCCCAGGAAACCGCTCACATGATTTCTGTCATTGTAAATTTGCCTTTTGCAACCATATAGTATAGAATTATACACATCTGGCTCTTTTCACTTAACATGATGCATTTGCAACTCACCCATTTAGTTACATGTATTGGCAGTTTGTTCCTGTTTATTGCTGGCTAGTATTCTATTATTTAGATACAATACAATTCATTACTTGATGGATATTTGGTTACTTCTAGATTAAGGTGGCTATGAATAAAGTTGTTATGATCATTTGAATATTAATCTTTACATGTAAATATGTTTTCATTTCATTGGCATAAATGCCTGAGAGGAAATTCTATATATCACTCTTTTTTTTAAATTTCTGTTAGAGGAACATGTATATAACTAAAATTTCCCCTTTAACCATAATCACATATATAGTTCTGTGTTGTTAATTATATTCCTAATGTTGTGCTGCCATCACCACCATCCATTACCAAAACTTTGCAATCAACCCCAATAGAAATTCTGTACAATTTAAGCATTAAAGCCCATTTCCTACCCCCATACCCAGCCCCTGGTAAAAAAGAATTCTAGATTCTGACTTAATGAGTTTGCTTATTCTAATTAATTCTTATGAGTGAAATGGTACATTTGCCCTTTTGTGTCTGGTTTATTTCACTCAACCTGAGTTCTTCAGGTTTCATCCATGTTTTCACATGTATCAGAACTTCATTCCTTTTCATGACTGATTAATACTCCATTATGTATATAGACCACATTTTGTTTATCCATTCATCAGTTTCATCAGTTAATGGGCACTTGGGTTGCTTTCATCTTCTGGAAATTGTGAATAATGCCCTTATGAACATCAGTGTGCAAATGCCTGTTCATATCCTTGCTTTCAGGTCTTCTGGGTGTATAGTTAGTAGCAGAATTGCCAGATCCTATGGTAATTCTATACTTAGCTATCATTCTTAATGCTTAACTTTAAAAGGAACTGGCAAACCACTTTGCAAAGAGACTGTATTATTTTGCATTCTCACCACCATTTTGCATTCTCACCAGTTGCTCCGCATTTTCTTAGCTCTTGGTGTTTTCAGTCTTTAATTTTAGCCATTCTAAAAATGTGTAGTGGCATTTCATTGGGGTTTAATTTGCATTTCTCTAATGGCCAATAATGGTAAGCATCTTTTCATGTGCTTACTGTCATTCATATTTCTTCTTTGGTGGAGTGTCTAGTCAAATAGTTCGCCCATTTTTAAATTGGATTATTTATTTTCTAATTGTTGAATTGTAAGAGTCCTTTTTATATTCTGGATTTAAGTATTTCATCAAATATATGTTATACAAATATATACTTCACCCAATAGGTATGTTGCTTTGTTTTCAATACTAGTGTCTTTCAAATAAGTTTTTCACTTTGATGAAGTGCAATTAATCCTTTTTTTTCTTTTACAGTTTCTTGCTTTGTGACCTTCAAAAAACTGTGCCTAATACAAGGCCATAAACATAGTTTCCTACATTTTCTTATAGATTTAACTTTTACATTTAAGTCTATGATCAAATTTAAGTTAAATTGTGTGAAGAAAGATCAAGGTTACTATTATTTTTTTTCTTTTTTGCATATTGTATTAGTTTACAAACTGCCAGAATGTGATATACCAGTATTGCAATGGCTTTTAGAAAGGAGAATTTAATAAGTTATAAGTTTACAATTCTAAGGAAGCAAAAGTGTCCAAATTAAGGCATCAATAAGAGGTTACCTTCACTCATGAAAGACCACTTGTCAGGAACACCTCTGTCAGCTGGGAAAGCACATGGCTGGCATCTGCTGTCCCTTGCTCCTGGGCTCCATTGCTTTCAGCCTCTGTTCCTGTGGGGATTCCCATTTTATTTCTCCAGGGCAGGCTTTGATTTCTTGACTTCCCTCAGCTCTCTCCAGGTTCTGGCTTGCTTTACTTCTCATGGCAATGTTTGCAAGGCTCCAAGCATCTCCAAACATCCATGTCTCTGTTTTCCATGTGTCCACATCTGTGTCACCTCTGTTGCGAAGTTTTTGTCAGCTCTGAGGCTTCTGTCATTCCTGACTCTCTCCTAAATGCTTCCTCTTTTAAAGGTTTCCAGTAAACAAGACCCACCCTGAACGGGCAGGGTTATGTCTCCATAACGGGCAGGGTTATGTCTCCATCTCATCAATAGGTCACACCCACAATTGAGAGAATTTAATCAAAGTGTCTGGCCTACATTATTTAATTATGATTAAAGGAACACGTTGCTCCCACAAGATTGGATCTTGGTTTTCTAGAGTAAGTAATGCTTTCAAACTGGCACACACATGGATTCCAAATATTAGAGCACCATTAGTTGAGAAGATTGTCTATTCCCCATTGAATTATTTTAGTGCCTTTGTCAAAACCTAAATATGTGTTTAGGTCTCTTTCTGGATACTTTATTCTCTTCCATTGAATTGTATATTTACTCTTATACCACACTCACAATGTCTTAATTTTCCTAAGTTTATAGTAAGTCCTGAAATCAGATATTATAATGCCACAAACTTTGTTTTGCTTTTTTAAAACTGCTCACATTCCCATATATATTTTTAAATTAGTTTGTTAATTCCTTCCCTCCCCCTAAAAAAACTCCCCCTGAGATTTTGATTAGATTTGTATCAAATGTATAAATCGATTTAGGAAAATTGGCTACATAACAATATTGTGGCTTTTATTATATGAACATGGGATTTCTTTCTTCATATTTAGGATTTCTACAGTTTCTCTCAGCATTGTTTTAGAGTTTTCAGTTTGCAAGTATTACACATATTTTGTTAAGATTTATATTTGATGCTATTACAAATGATATTGTTTTCATGGCAGTTTACAGTTTTCCATTTTTATATTGGGAAGTATGATATAGTTTTCTATGCTTGCCCTTTTACCTTATGACTTTTTGCAAAACTCTACATCATTCCTAGTTCATTTTTGTAGATACCCCAGGATTTCTGCATGGATGTTCTACTTCTCCTTTTCAAATACGGATGCCTTTAATTTATTTTTCCTTTCTTATTCCACTAGCTAGACTCTGCAGTACAACGTTGGGTAGAAATCACATGAGTGAACATTCCTACTTTATTCCCCAAACCCAGAGTAAAGCACTTGGTCTTTATGAAATTAGCTTAGGTCTTTCTTAGATGCTTTTATCATGTTGAAGAAGTTTGTGTCATGAATGGATATAAAGCTTTGCCAAATGCTTTTTCTGCACATATTGAGATGATATTTGGACTTTCTCCTTAATCTATTAATATGGTAAATTACAATTTTGATTTTCAAATGTTAAAACAACGTGCATTCCTAAAATGGAAGCTGTTTTTGAATTGATGTATATATAACCTTTATCATATATTACTGGAATCAATTTTCTAAAATGTGATTAAGGATTTTGCATCTGTGTTAATGAGTAAGATAGCTCTGTTGTTTTCTTTTCTTGCAAAACTTTTGAGTGATATGGGTACCAAAATAATGCTCAGCATCATAAAATAAGTTTGAAAGTGTTCCCTCTTTTATTTTCCAGGAAAATTTGTATAGATTTGGCTCCATTTCCTCCTTAAATATATGTTAGAATTCACCAATAAAATCAGCTGGGCCTGCAGTTTTTTGCTGGTTTGGGGTTTTTTGAAAGGTTTGAACTATAAATACAAATTCTTTAATAAATTAGATTTAATGGATTTAATAATTGTGCCCTTTGTGATTTTTTTCATTCCTTCTACATTGTCAAGTTTACTGGTAAAAAGCTTTTCATCATATTCCCTTATTATCTCTGTAACTATCTGTGGCAATATGCCCCCATTCTTGATTCTGGTAATTTCTCTCTCTTTTCCTGATAGTCTGGCTAGAGGTCTATCAATACTATTGATCTTTTAGTTTTGATTTCTCTCTAATGTTGTTCTCTTTCTATATATTTGGTCTCAAATAAATATTTATTATATATTTCTTTTTTATGCTTATTTTGGATATAATTTTCTTATTCCTAACATTTTTAAGTAAAAGCTGATATTATTGATTCGAGATATTATTTTCTAATATAAAAATTTAATTCTATAAATTTCTATGTACCATTACTGTGGCCATGTCCCAAAAATTTCAATATATGGCATTTTCATTTTTTTCTGCTCATAATATTTTCTAATTTTCCTTATGATTTATTCTTTGATCATTGTATCACTTACAAGATCCAAATATTTGGGGATTTTTGTGATGGTTTTCTTTTGTTGTTTTCTATTTTTATTTGATTGTGATCAGAAAACATATTCTGCATGGTTTCAATTATTATAAATTCATTAAAATTCATTTCATGGCCCAAACTATGATCTCTTGATGAATGTTCCTTGTTCATTTGGAAAGATTTTGCTTTCTTCTGGCTTTGGGTGGAGTGTTCTATTAATGTCAGTTACATCAAGTTGATACTGACACAGTTATGAACTTTTATGAACTTACTGATTTTTTGTCTATTTGCACTTTCAGTTTTTGAGAAAGGATTGTTAAGGTTTTTTTTTCAGCTTTCAGTTTTATCTTAATTTGGATATCCATATCCAAATATGCATAGAAACTGAATTTCATAACTCTGTTATGAGATATTTTCCTGATAAGTTTTGACTGGATGATGGGAATTGTGAATTTGAGGTTGCTAAGTGGTGAATTTTGCTAAAATATTGGACTTTGTTTTGACTCATAATTACATCTCTGGGGATCAGTTTGAACCTTTCAGGCTTGATTTTAAGCTTTGCTAGTGCAAGTCTAGAACAGTCTTTATGATATGACTAAGTAAGCATCACTATTAAGGTGGCATCCAATGCCATATAGTACAAGGCCATCCCATGCTGGCTGGTAGTAACACGGAGAATTCCAAGTCCTGTGTGATCTCTGAGAATTTTTTAGCATAGTGCTCTCTCAAGTTTATTCTCTGGTTTTGGATAATTTCCTCTTATATATACTGTGCCGGTTTGAATCTGTTATGTACCCCAGGAAAGCCATGTCCTCTTTCCTGATCCAGTCTTGTGGGGGGCATCTATGTTTCTTTTAATCCTGATTCAATATTGTGGGGTAGAAATTTGGGTTGTTTCCATGAAAATGTGACACACCCAGTTGTAGGTAGGACCTTTTGATTAGATGGAGAGGTGACTCCAAGCATTCAAGGTGAGTTGAATTAATTTATTGGAGTTTTTTAAAAAGGGAAACATTTTGGAGGATATTTAGTCATTTGGAGAACAGTTGCTTTGTAGCTGAAAAAAATGCAGACATTTGGAGATGCTTGGATTGCCAACAGAGGGAGCAAACACCTAGACACAGATGTTTGGAGATGCAGAGCCAAGCAGACAGCACCATATGCCTTCCCATGAGATGCTAGGCAAGCCAGGACCCAGAGATGTGAGCCCAGGGGAGCCAATTGAAGGCCCACAGACACTTAGAGAGGAAATCTCTGGTGTCAACAGCTAGAATCAACAGAACCCAAAACTGAGAACAAGGACCAGTGGACATTAGCCACGTGCCTTCCCATGATGTCAAGAAAGAAATCGGCCTTCAGAATAAATCATATTCCTTTATGGAGATAGAAATTCCTCATCAAAGATTTTATTTCAACTTAAATAGTAGCTTATTCTAAGTATAAAAGTATCTTCAATGGGCGGGCCGCGGTGGCTCAGCGGGCAAGAGTGCTTGCCTGCTATGCCGGAGGACCCCGGTTCGATTCCCGGCCCCAGCCCATGTAAGAAACAAACAAACAAACAAAATATAATAAAACAAGAAAATGTTTAAAGATGTTTCCCTTTCTTCCTCCCTTCCTTCCTTCTCTCTGTCTTTCCTTCCCTTCCTCCCTCTCTCTAAAAAAAAAAAAAAAAAAAAAAAAAAAAAAAAAAAAAAAAAGTATCTTCAATGTATGACATCTGGGAGTTTTCAATGAATTATAAAACTGAGACAAATTTTGAGTTTGACCATCACGGAGTAAGAGATCAGATTTTCCTCTTGCTTTAGAAACTAAAACTCATACAGAAGGATGAAAATTCAGTTTTTAGGCATTGGGAAACAGATTGTGAAGGACTGTGGTCCTTGAGAGAAAGGAAACAAGGAGACTAAGTCTACAGTTTCAGCTGAAGTGCAGGGACAGGAGATGCACCCAATGCCCAACAGTCTTGCCAAATTGAGGAGGCAGGGGTCAGCATGCCGACAGGGTGAGAATAGGTGGTATGAGGTCTCAGAAAGCAGAAAGTTTCATTGAGAGAGAGCCTTGCTGATTTGCAGAGGTTCCTTTAAAGCCTTTAGTTGAATATTTATCACAGCATATGTATTAGTTTGTTAAATGCTGCTGGAATGCAACATGCCAGAAATGGACAGCTTTTAAAACGGAAATTTATTTAAGTTGCAAGTTTACAATTATAAAGTCATAAAAATGTCCAAATTAAGGTACTAACAAAAAGTTACCTTCACTGAAGAAAGGCTGATAAATAGCAGGGTTTCTCTCTCAACTGGAAAGGCACAAGTTTAACATAACATTTGCTAGCTTCCTCTCCAGGCCTCTTGTTTCATGAAGCTCCCTCTGGGGCATTTTCCTTCTTCATCTCCAAAGGTCTCTGGTTGTGTGAGCGCTCATGGTTTTCATTGCTCTCTCATCATTCTAAAAAGGGACTCCCACCAAAATGTTTCCTGTTTTAAAGGATTCCGGTAAACTAATCAAGGCCCACCTGGAATGGGTGGAGTCACATCTCCCTCTAATCCAAGGTTAATATCCACATCTCTGTGGAGATAATTTAATCAAGCTTCCGGCCTATAGTACTGAATAGCATGGCTTCTCTAGGGTGCATAAATGCTTTCAAACCAGCACACTCACAAAATACCAAACATCCTATCTTGGTCAAACAGAGTGATTGCCATTTCTTTACCAATTGCAGCTTTATCTTCATTCCTCAAATCCTCCCTCCCTAAAGAGATTAAGACTTTTAAGATATATGATCATAGAATTTTCCATGTATTCTGGCAGCATCCAATCTGAAGAAACCCCTTCTTTGGCCCCCCTACTCTACAAATTACCCTCTCAAAGCTTTAATTCTATAATACATTCTCTTTAATAACCTCTGATTGAAACACCCCAAGAGTGTCCATGGTGTGTGCTCTACTTTGTATCAATGAATAATAAACCCAACTTGTTTAACTCCAAGTGTGTACCTCATGTTTGTAAGTGGTGGTTGTTTCAGTTTGTTAAATACTGCCAGAATGCAATATACCAGGGATGGAATGGCTTTCAAAATGGGAATTTATTAAGTTACAAGTTTATAGTTGTAAGATCATAAAAATACCCAAACTAAGGCATCCAGAGAAAGATACCTTGGCTCAAGAGAGGCCAATGTCTGTGACATGGGAGGGTACATGGCTGGCATCCACTGGTTCTTGTTCCTGGTTCTGTTGCTTCCAGCTTCTGATGCTAGTTGTTTCCTCGGTAAGCATTTGTGGCCTTCACTTAACTCCTTCGGGACACGACTTGGCTTCTGGCTTGCTTAAAAGCTCATGGGAAGTCACATGGCAGTGTCTTCTGGGCTCTGCATCTCCAAATGGTCAAGTTTAGGCATCTGCTCTCTCTGACAGCACTCCAAGCACCTCCAAATGTCTGCATCTCTGTCAGCTTGGAAGCAACTGTCTTTTCTTCAAAATGGTTCTCCTTTTAATGGACTCTAGTAAATTAATCAAAACCCACTTTGAATGGGCAATATCATATCTTCCCCTAATCAAAAGGTCATCCCACAATTGAGTGTGTCACACCTCCAGGGAAGTAACCTTAAAAGACTACACTCACAATTGAATGGGTCAATTTCCATGGAAGTAATCTAATCATAGTCTTACCCTGAACAATAAGTCTGGCCCTGCAAGATTGGATCAGGAAAAGGAATGACTTTTCTGGGGTACACAAGAGTTTCAAACTAGCCCAGCAGTCTTTGGATCAGTGGAATCGACATTATCTGGATGAAGGAAAAATGGACCCAATTCAGGATTTTCTAGGCAAAGAATGAACAAAGGGAGTTTTGTGTATATTTGCTTTCATTCCACTCCGAATTTATGGATTTTAAACATATCTATAAATCCAAAAGTATTACATTAATTATTCCATTCCCTGTAACTTTAAAGATTTAAAAGTAGGATTTTGGAAAAAAATGGGGCTTGTAATAAAACCTTTAAAATATTACTTCATAATTCTGAATATTTATGTTTTGAAATATTTTTAACATTTACAGCAAGGTATGGTTTATATTAAGAGAAAAGTTTAAATGGGTCTCAAAATGAACTAGGCAGATCAAAAAAAGCTCAAAGAACTTAATGATGCTTTTATCACTGGAGAAATTGAATTCTGTATTTTAAAAATACAACATTTAAAATTAACTATGCCTTTAAAGAAGTTTCACAGAAAATATTTATTAAAATAATAATAAACTTTGTAACACTCATAATAGAAATTATTTCAGGATCTACTCTTGCCAAATGTTTAACCAATATTATCCCTTGATCGCACAGTGAGCCAAGAAAATTGATATTATTATTTTCATTTTAAAAGCAATAGCAATAATGAACAATGCTAGTCATAGAATTTTAAAGTGAAATGCTTAATGTCAACCTTTTTCAGCCTGATTAAATTCTGTTCGCACTGGTTTCTAAGACCTCCTGCTCTCCACTACACCATGACTAGACTATAGAATAAGAAATTTATAGCTAAAAGTGCTTTGTATTGAAATGATATCAGTGATCTTGAATCCCAAAAACGTTATGAGCATGTTGACCACAATCAGAATGTAAAAGAACGGAGGGAAACCTGCTTTTGTAACAGGTGACAACCAGGCATAAACGATATGGGTTCATTTGATGCTGCCAGGGGGACACTCCTTGATAAAAATATTGAACAGCAGACCTCTCAGGGGTAAAAACCTCTCCAGTGGACCCAGGAGAGGCAGGCTGACCTGGGTACCCTGTCTCCTCCCTGTGCTGTCTCCTTGTCTGCTGCTGTCCTCACCTGGCACCAGGCTTCGGACCCCTCACTGACACCGTGGCACACTGGGTCCGAAGTTTCTCCTTAAAGCTGCCCACCTGCCTTGTTTCAGCCCTTGGGCCGCTGGGCTTTAGATCTGGCATCCTCCACTTTTAAATGTGTTATGTGTCCTTGACCCAGCCGTTGTGTACTGGTCGTGCTGGCAGCTTGCAATTAAGCAGGCAGGTAAATTGCATTAATCATCCCAACATGACAAATCCACTTTCCATGATCATTTCTCAGGTGATTTTAAAACAATTTATGACACACACAACAAAGAGATGCAGCAGTATGTAACAGTATAATGAAATATGGTAACTTGTCTTACATAATAAAGATATTATAGATGAAATGCAACATTTAGAAAAAAGTAAACACATTTAAAGACAATAAAGATTAAGAAATAAAAGGTCATACATTGAAGAAGGTCAAAAAACAAGAGACTTAAAATGCATAATATCACTTCTGGTTCAAGGGTCATAGAAAGGATATGATTAGAAGATACAATTCTCCAAAACAGATATTTGGTGCCTGTTTTAGTTTGCTAAAGCTGTTGGAATGCTATATAACAGAATAGATTGGCTTTTATGAAGGGGATTTATTAAGTTATCAGTATACAGTTTTAGTGCCATAAAAATGTCCAAACTAAGGCATCCAGAGAAGGATACCTCAACTCCAAAAAAGGGCAATGTCTGTCACATGGGAAGGCACATGGCTGGTGTCTACTAGTCCATACTCCCTGTTCTATTGCTTTCAGCTTCAGATCCCAGTAGCTTCCTCTCTAAGGGTCTGGGGTCCTCACATAGTTTACCCGGGCAGAACTCTAGGTTTCATCTCTTAGCTTAGCAACTTGCTGGACCAGAGATTTCTTCACTTCAGGTTCTAGCTATTTTGTGTGTATCCTTGCTTAGCACCCAGGCTATTTTGTCTTAATCTCCAAGCATCTCTGCTGGCACTCCAAGCATCTCCAAATGTCTTTGTGTATGTTGGCTCTGAGCTCTTTCCCTCCTTGTGACCTCTCTTAAAGACTCCAGTAAACTAAGACCCACCTTAAATGGGTGGAGACACATCTCCATCTAATCGAAATATCCAACCCACAACTGGGTGTGTGACATATCCATGGAACCAATACAATCAAAATGTCACACCTACAGCTAGATGTGGCACATGTCCTGGAAACAGTCCAATCAAAGTTTCCACCCTAAAATATAGATCTGCCCCTACAAGATTGGATCAGGAAACAGTGTGGCTTTCTGGGGATACATAACATCTTCAAACCAGCACAGTGCCTAATAAGGAGGCAAGGAAGAAGATTATTTCATTGGCAAAGTAAAACATAATCAATGAAAATATGTCACTTGCATCAGTGGAATAAGATGGAAAAATTTTAGAGGAAAAGAAATACTAGAAAGCAAGATGATTGACTAATATAAGAAATGTAAACTATGCTTCCCACAAAACACCCATTACTCTTTTACTGAAAGTTGAAAGTTTTAAAAAATCCTAGCTATCATTTTAAGTAGAAAACTTGCTTTAGAAATACTGTCATCCTCCCAGGTTATGTATGTATAAAAGACAAAATTATACCTTAAAAAGAGGTCTTTAATTCAGTAAAATTCACTCATAGTTTGTTCATTTTAATACACAGCTTCCTAATATATAATCATTCTATTTAATTACGAAATTTCTATCTATGTAGCTCATCAATAGAAAATAATCCTGTGGAACATCAAGAGAACATTTATATTTGAAATAGATGGTAGTTCGTCAAATTTTCAATTGAAAATATTAGTTTTTTATTATTATTATTAGTCCAACAAATCCTTCTTCAGTATCCCTCACTAACTCTCCTATTTCCCCTTTTTAAGGTCAGAAGTTGTGTTGTGGAAACTGCAGGAAAATCGAAACGTATTTTTTCCTGATTATTCAATATTACTAAGCTTTGCGATTTGTGAGGCTTGGCCAACAATGATGATATATTCCTGTCTGTTTAAAAAGGAATTTTAGTGGATTACTTACAGTAAAAGTCATTAAAATAAAGACAATTTAAATAGATCTTAAAGAAAAAATATCTCAGGTACCTCACATTCTACTGTAGTTTTGTATAATGGATTGAAATAGAATTTAACTTTAGAGCTATGATTAAAATTATGAAATAGCCCAAAAATTGCAGATTACATTTTTGGAAGCCAACAATGCTCTTTTAAAGGTGGAACCCAAAAGCATGAAATTGTGCTTTAAAAATAGAAAACAAAAATGGGCTTTTCCATGGATTCAACTATATTAGCATCACTCAGTATTTGTAAACAATAATTACTGTGAGAATATAAAATATTTACTAATGGGAATTAGGCCATGTGAATAGGGAATTATAATTTTTCACATTGTAAGACACCATAAAACATCTTAAACTATATTTGATGAAAAACACATCACAGAGATAAAAGTTATGTATGTCATTGCTACTAAAGGATAATCACTAAATTGTTTTATATCACAGTTCTGAAAAAAAAAAGTACATAAACATTTGGGAATTTTGAATTAAAAAGGCAAAGATTAAGAACATACTTTTTCAGAGTGATGGCTGTTGTAGAAGAGAAAATTAATAGGAAGTACAAAGGGGAGGAGTAATGAACACGTTAAAAAGTATATTTAATAAGATGATCACAATATAATAGTATAATCTAACAAGCAAATATCGGGGAAAAAGAAATTCTCAATTCACCAAGCATGTTTATTGCAGAAACTATGGAAAAACTCGTTTTTAAAAAGAAGGGGGAATAGTAAAGGTAGAAGCAGATAATACTGGAGGGAGAATTTCAGGAAAACGGCAGCACGGCTTGGGTTGAGATCACGCATGCCCCAATAACATATAGAGAAGGGACAGGTAGGCGCTGAGAGGATGAGTCCAGGATGTAAGGGATCCGGGAGGGACTTTGACACCCCGTATGGAAGCCGTGGTGGCAAAAGCTGAACAACTGAGACTCAGAGAACCATGGAGCTAGTGCCCACAGCCTAACTTACCTCTTTCCAATCCGACAGCCAGAGCCGTCAGCAGTGGCTGCCCAGGGAGATAGCGCCTAGGAAGTAAGCCATGTTGCTTTTCCTTGGATGCCCTACCCTTGCTCCTTGGGTTCCAGACCTGTGACTGCCCCCACACACTAGGCACACGTGCCCCATCACCCGCCACCCACACCGCGCTTCTCGGCCCATCCCCGACACCCCACCCCACCTTGTCTCCACCCCACGTGCACCCATTTGCCAGTCCCAGCCTGATCCACTACAACGAGGCATGTGCACAGTCTCACCGGTCCCTCAGAATCCCCTTGGTCCTGCTCCCAGCCCTTTGACATAGCAATCCCACTCTCTACTTCCTGTAGGTGTTTTCCTGTGCATCCAGGATGAGGGCCGTCAACTTCGTTCCCGGGTCACACCTGACACTGCCCATGGAAGTGCCACGGCAGCCGAATGCCCCAGAGCTCAGCACAGGCACACACCAGGGCTCGACTTCCTACACCCTCCTCAACAGGACCCCACCCCTCAGACCCATGCATGGGCACAGCCACATCATCCCCGCCTGGCACCAAGTATCCATCCACAACCGCTTGAACCATCTGCCCCAAGGACAGCTGCGTACCTGTGCCCAGGCCCAGAAACAAGCACCCTCCCTGCTTCCACACCAGGCACCAGGCAGGTGCTCACATGTGTATCTCTGCTACTAAGCCACCCCTATATGTACCCCTGTCACAAACCTCACACCCACACCAGAGCCACACTCTTGTGATATCATCCACCATGGAAGTCCATGTCACAATCCTGAGACCTGTGCCACAGGCATACACGCTCACTCACTTGATCCCGTATACCCCCCACCTGGGAAAGTCACAAGTATACCCTGCCCTCACTGGGCCTGGACATCTCAGCCACCGACCCCTACGCTCATACCATAACCCCCCACATCCTGCCTATGCAACAGCCCCCTATATCCCCCCAGATCCCAACAACGGCCACCCAATCCTCCCAATCAGGGATTCCGTCAGCCAAGGATCCATTATGGATCAACAGTGTCTTTCTCTATTTGCATGGTACAACTTTCCATCTTTTTACGTTGACTTCTAAAATTAGAGAAATCATTCACATTCCTCTTTGCTGCTGGAACTCAAGGAGAAACCTCTATTATGAAGTTCTCAGTGTGCTTTAAGGGCACCATCAGGTGCAACAAAGGAGTGGGTTGATGAGCTTTCCTTGATGTGATTTACATGGCATGTACCCTGGGGCTGAGATTATGCATTCCTTGGGGGTGGAGTCTGCTTCCCAGACCTTTAAAAATGCCACCACATCAGATCCAGATCATTGCTGAGAAGAGCAGAGACCCTGAGAGGTACAGGTCCAGACTTCTGACCTTCAGGAACTCAACTGTAAGTTTCCAGCTGAACGAGGGAATTCTTTGATCCCTGAGCGATGGAAAACCTACAGAGGAAAGAGTGGGACTGTGCTCTGAGATCCTAGAATGACCCACATCAGATCACCTTGCACAAAGAGAATCTGGGCTCTCCGCAGTTGTGACCAGGCCTGCTCGTGTCCAGACTAGCCCACTTCGCTTAGTGAAGAGCCAAAGACTTCTGACTGCTTCCAGAAGCTAAGAAAGGACAGTTCCAGCTCAGTTCTGTCTGCTGCTCGAGAGCAACCTCCACGAACAATGGCCACAAGTCTACAACAGGAGGCCACGTGTCCTGTTTGTCTGGATTTTTTCTCCCATCCCATTTCTCTCTCCTGTGCCCACACCTTCTGTTTCCCTTGCATTGAAAAGTGGATGAAAGAAAGGGAGGGTTCTGCCTTGGTCTGCCCCCTGTGTCGAGAAGTCAATGAGAGACCTCCCTTGGAAGAGTGGCAAATTCGAGCCTTGACTCTCCTCATCCTGCAACACGGCCCCCTCCTGGAGCAAAGTCTGCACGTAAGTGACGCCATCCTGAAGTTCAAAGAGCCCATGACCCTGGACGCCGCCATGGCCAACTCCGCCCTCGTCCTCTCCGATGACCTAAGGAGCGTCCAGTGTGGGAAGGTCTGCCACCCCCCGATGGAAGGTCCTGACAGATTCACCCACGTGGCCTGTGTCCTGGGCACACCCCGCTTCTCCTCTGGCCGCCATTACTGGGAGGTCGAAGTGGGGAAGGGCAAGGAGTGGGCTCTAGGTGTCTGCAAGGAGTCCGTCAGCAGGAAGGAGAAGAGCAGTTTATCCTGCGAGCTTGGCTTCTGGGTCATCAGCCTGAAGGGAAATGCGATCTACCCTAGCTTCTTCTCACACTCCAGAATTGCTGCAAGTTCGGACCTTGATCGCGTGGGAATTTTCCTCGATGTGGAGATGGAAGAAATCAAGTTTTTTGATGTTCCAAATGATGCCCTCATCTGTACACATAGTCAGCTCTCCTCTGGGGTGCCTTTGCGACCTTTCTTCTGTCCTGAGCAGCCTGGAGAATGTGACCGCGGTGCCCCCTTGAGCCTCTGCCCGTGAGAATCTCAGACCCCGGAGACACAGACAGAGAATGTCAAGGTTCCGTCTTGGCAACAGGCACTAAAGATTCTGAAGTTCCTTGCATCAAGAGGGTAGTGACTCTTCTCCGGACTGGGTCCCTCGCCTGCCCCCTAGACGCAACATTTGGTATAAAGTCCCCTACACATTGTAACTGGGATGCCCAAGGGCCTCAACCTGAAGCTTCAGCCAATCAGTTGTGGAGTTTTGATTTCTATGACATTATGGACCAAATGATCTGTTGAGTATGCAAACAGCGACAATGTTTCTCGAGGTTGCTTGTGAATTTCTTGCTGTTGATAGATGGAATGTTACTTTCATTGCAATGGAATCAATAAAACTTTGTTTATATTATGAAATGACTGGCTGGACTGTTGAATTAAATGAACGAACGTCTAACTCTCAGGTCTTCAGTATATCCAGCTCTAAAATTCAGCTCACTCTAAACGAACCACACTTCCGAAGGACATGTTCCAGGAATTGTGGTATTCCTTATGACTGTGAAAGCAAATTTGCACTAAGACATTTCAGTGTGATTTTGCTGGGGGACATGTGGTGCCATGTTCCCAAACAATAATTTCAAGAGTGTCCGAGGTTACCACTTCTGCTATCACAAATATCGCACATTACTAAGCTCAAAGGCAATTTATCATCTCATTGCTTCTGAGCCAAAATGCCTAACAACCAGGTCTCCAGAGACAAGGTTTGCTCCCATCACCCATAGCACACTCTTTCAGTCAGCTGCAACCCCAGAGGTTGCTTGCATGTTCTCACTTCCCACGGCCATCTCTCACTTCTAGTGTCTGCTCTCCCACTTTCCATGGACTTCCTATTTCCACATCTTCCCTGTGACTTTCTCTGACATCTTTTTGTTAAATCTCCAGGAATCGGGATTGAAGCTCATCCTGATTCAGTTGACACGCCCAAACTAAAAGAACATCTTCCAAATCTCCTATTTTTGATGAATTCACACCCACAGGAATGTGGATTAAGAGGAAGATTAGTGTAGGAGATAGGATTAACATAAGACCTGCGGAACTACTTGGGAGTAGATGGCATTAGGGTGGTGGAGGCAGTAAGCTGCTTTATGTTATCTGATTTATGTAAGACAGTCTAGGAGGAAGAGAATGTTTGTTTAGGCCAAATGGTTATTTTAAGTATGAAGGAAGAACACTGAAAGATATGAACTTTCTTCCCTCAGGAAATGCATGCATGCCCATTGTCATCCTGTGGTGTATAACCAGGATCTGGTTAAGAATAAAATTGTCTGAAGTCTGTCTGAAGTAAACTCAAGCTTCAGACCCTCTGAGCCCATCTGTGTCTTTCTTTCTTTCTTCCTTTCTTTTTGTTCCTCATCATTCATTAATATCCTTCGAGCTCCGTTTCAATAGAAAGCAACATCTGGTGCCCAACGTGGGGCTCGAAGAAGAAGATTCCAAATCAATATTAAGGAACCAAGGAAAAGTCTCATTAGAGGCACGTGTGTCCAGCCGATAGAAGAGGACTCGAGTCATATTGGTAAAGTAAGCATTTTCCTTGGATCATCAGGGTAACGGGTAATCATAATAAGTGGCTGGAGAAGTATGGAGTATGTATGTATGTATGTTTGTATGTTTATGTGTTGAAAACATCATCAGGGTGTCATTACTAAAATAAGGTTCTAATAAAGTTTGAGTTATTTTGTATTTTAAAGGAAAAAGACTTTGTGGATAAAGCAGAGAAGAGTCTAAAGCAGACTCCCCATAGTGAGATGGAAGACATTGAGGGAAAAGGAGTGAATAAAATTCTGAATTGAAAACAGTTTTCCATGACAACACAGTGAGGCCACATCGGGCAATAACAGAAGAGAGTTTAGGAAAAATAAAGAAACTGTGTTCTTGTTGTTAGGAAGAAAATAGTAAAGGGAAATAGTTAATAGCATAAAGATGACACAGCCAGGAAATAATAGCCAGGGACAAGGTAACTCTAGTTGGGAAAAAGAGGTTAAAAAAGCTTCTTCAAAAAAGAAGCTAGTTCTTAAAAAAAAAAAAAAAACTTCAAAATAGAAACACAAAAGTGTAAACCTGAGGCAAGGGAAAAGGAAAGCAAATAAATAACTTAAGTTGGGATGCATAATTATAAAAATTTTACATCAATATGAGCTACTTTTATATAAAAATTCATATACACCTGAGTCAGAAAATATTCAATAGGAACAATGCCATGTCAAACAAAAGTCAGTACTAATTAATGGTTCCTGTAGAATTATAATAGATCGGTCCCCTAAGGGGTATGCAATTCAGGATTGTAGTTCTGACTCAAAGTGTTCTGTTAAGTTACCTTGGTTTAATCTAAATAATTATTCTACTGAATTTATACCTATGCTACAGATAAAACCTTGTGGCCAAGAACGGGAATAGTAACCCCATCTCCTTTTACAAACAGCAACTTGGAAACTGGCCATGAGTTTAGCTCCTACTCATATTTTAAAAAGAAATATATTTTAAGAACTTTAAAATGAAAAATTCTTGTTAAAAACTATATATTGATATTTAATGCATATTTGAAACATTAATTAAAGTATTTTAAGTATTCAACATTATTCTAACAAATTTAATTTTGATGGTAATTATATGTAGTAAAATATTTGTTCAAAGTAATGATTTAAGTATGAAAAATATGAAAGATGTATTTTTATTAATAGGAAAACAGAATAGTTGTATCCTAAAATGAATAACTGTTACTAAATGACAAGCCTAAACTAATATAATAAGTGCTGAGGGTTTGTAAAAATCGAAATTATGGTTAAAATCAAGAAAGATTTAATGAGTCTAAAATGACAATGTTTTCTTGGACTCTTAGCCTGTTCTAATGAAAAGATATAAAAAAAAATTCTAAGTAATTAGTTAAAAAGCAAAGAGTCTGTGTTTTATCAAAATAACTTATGTTAACTTTTATCCTGTTGTTATCTGTATAAAAAATACTGATTTTCTCCTGGGTATCATTATACTGGCAAAAACTGCTTCTTTTCTTGCCCTAAACCAGGTGGCTTAATCTATTAATCTAAATACTATTACTATAAATGAATCTATTACTGGATAAACCATATTCAAATCATATAAATACTATATTCCTTTAAGCCAAAATATCTTAAGGCTTTGTCCAGTCTTTATATAAACTACATATGTATAAACTAAATTTATCCTAAAATAACCATGGCTTATTTTGGGAGCTGATCAGATTTGAGGGCTGAATGCAAGGAAAAAATATACTTGTGGAGTCTTTTTTTCACCTGATGTTGCCATTACATGCAACTGATGTTGCTATCGCATGACCTTGGTAAGGAATAATTAAAATGTACATTCTAGCTGGGAGGACTGGCTATCCCCCCAGAAGGAGGTGTACTTTAATAAAGATATCTAGGTCTCAGGAAGCTCCTCTTGGTCCCTAGCCAGTTCCCAGAGGACCCAACTGTGCCCGGTCATGTAAGCAAATCGAAATTTGGCCACTATTGTGAGAAAATACCATAAAAACTGCATGTAATAAATTTAAAATTAGCAAAAACGCACAACCAATTATAAAGAATCCACATTCCTGCATTCCTTTTAAATCAATCCAATGAATTCAATTTTAAAAATCTGGTCATTTACTATGGGTACACGTCACTATTGACACTCTGCTTTCATTTTTGCTACCTGCCACCTTAGGGATTCCTAATTATATGTTACAAAACTTGTTTGATATTTTACAAGGAGTTCCAATTTATTAAGCAAAAGGCAGTTAACAGCTGCAGCTGAATGAGAGTTACAATTAATTGAACAATGCATTCAAAAAGGACAGCTTGTTCAAGTAGATCTAAAAAAGCCTGTTGATTTTATTATTTTCTTTACCTTGCAATCTCCCACAGGCCTATTTTAGCAAGACGGTGTTTTAAAATGGATTTTTTTTACCAAACAATTGACAAAAATGTTTAAACACATATTTGCAAAAGATTATTTCTTTAATAGCCAAGTCACCAAAATATTATCAATTAAGAAGTCATAATCCTAATCGCATAGTGTGTGATCTCACAATGGAAGAGTCTATATATTTTCAATACCTCTTGGCAAATAGCATTAAATAATTTAAAAGAACAAATGAATAATCATTTGCTATATCAAAACTTTTACAATTTTTAAAAATGAATGCAATGGATTTTGCCTAAAATAGTTCTAGCTTCCCTGCTAGCTATTACTGTCTTTACTGATAATAATATTAATGGGAATATGTCACCCCAGTGGAAAAAAAGTTGGAAAACGCCTTATACCTCAGCCCAGCGTACTGAATTAGCAGCTGTAATTCAAGTTTTATAAAATTTTCCACAATCTCTTAATATTGTTTCTGATTCTGAATATGTTTGCCAGTTACTCACATTGAGACAGCTTCTTTGTTTGAAAGAGATGAACTCTCCTGAATATTTTTATATTTACAAACATTAGTCAGAAGTGAAATTAATCCTCTTTTTATCATGCATATAAGAGCTCATACCAATCTTCAGGGTCCTTTGTCATTACAAAATCAGCAAGCAGATAGTCTTGTGAGTTTAATTCAAGATCCCACAACACTTCACAAATTGACATCAATAGCAAAGGGCAGGGAAAGAAATTTCCATCTTTATCTAAACAGCAAGCTCAGGACATTGTTAGGACTTGTCCAACCTGTGGACCCTTAAATGCACTCCCATTTGCATCAGGGGTTAATCCTCGAGGTCAAAAAGCAAATGAATTATGGCAAATGGATGTTACTCACATTTCACATTTTGGTAAAATGCAATATGTACATGTTATCATAGACACTTGTTCTCATTTCATCTGGGCTACCACACAATCTAGAGAGCATTTCTGCCATGTTAAATCACATTTACTTAATGCTTTTCCTGTTATAGAGTGCCCCCAATCTATTAAATGGACAATGGTCCTGCTTATACAGGAAAACAATTTCATAAATTTTGTACTACTTTTAATATTACTCATATCACAGGAATTCCACATAATCCCTCAAGGAAAGGAATTATTACGTGAGCAAACCAGACACTAAAGTCTATGCTCTTGAAACAAAAAGGGGGAGATGATGATCAGGATGATGTTATGAAAATATGTACACCAAAAGATCAATTAACAAAACCACTGTTTACTTTAAATTTTTTAAACATTTATGATAATTCATCACAGACTCCTGCAGAACACTATTTTAGTAATTTGGGAAAGAAAAATGATACAACCCAAACAGAACTGCAGCTGTAGCCAATCTATTGGAAAGTTGTTAAAGATGATTTATGGAAACCAGGAATGGTAAAAGTGTGGGGTAGGGGATTTGCTCTTGTCATTGCAGATGATGGAAACTTGGTTTGGATTCCCTCAAAGAGAATAAAACCCAGACATGTCAACCCGGACAAAAATAACTAAATGGGTAATGTATATCATAGGACATATAATTTTAATTGATGAAGGACAGGGACATATTTATACTTATCAGGTTTATCTGTGAACCCTAACATGGGCCAATCCAACTTTACCAAAATAATCTGAATACAAGTTTAGGATTCCCAGGTCCAGTAAGAAGAAAACTGGTGTCAAATTTAATTCTTCCATTTTTAGAAAGACCTGTATGCATAACTCTACGGATACAAAGGATACTAGCCTGATAGATGGGAAAGAAAGTTGGAATGGATGGCAGTCATGTCATATGGATCGAGCAGTTATCATAATTAATGATTCCTATGGAATTATAAGATTCCCCTGTGGGGTTGAAGATAACTGAGACTATATGGATAGGCAAGTTAAACCAGAGTTATTACATACAGGATGATTTGTGCCAAAATTTGGGATGATAAATACATTAGTCAGAGAAATTTATGGGAAATTTTTCTTAGGACTGGGACCAATCTTTACAGCATATTCTAGTAACTATAACTTCTCTCTAAATAGCCACCATAACCACTATACACATACAGGAAATCAAACTTTTAATTATAAGAATTATTCTCTATTCACTTGTCTCCAAGCATTTATATTGCAGAAAAATGAGATGATATTAGCAGCAAGGAGAAGAAGAGGTATTTGGCTGCTGGTACAGATGTCAAGATCCTGGCAATCCTCTCCAGAAACACAAGTCCTGATCCATTTGGCAAAAGAACATCTAAAAAGGACTAAGAGACTAATTGGACTCATTATTGCAGCTGCCATTGGAATTATTGGAAGCATCACAGTGGCTGCAGTCGCTGGAACTGCATTGCAACAAACTATACAGATGCAGCATTGTTAGAAAAACACCAGTGAACTGTGGCATAGACAATCTCATCGATGAGCAAATTAATAATAGACTAAATGATATAGAAATGATATTGGTTCATATTGGAGATCAAATGTATAATTTAAATTTTTTACAAAGTTTAAAGTGTAAAAGGAATGAGAGCAGTTTTTGTATTACCCTCTTTTAACATATGGCCTGTCTGAAATTGAATGGGAAAAGGGAAAAGGCATCTTTTAAGCTTTCAGATCTAAGTCCTGATATCTTAGAATTACAAAAAAGGGGTATTAGAATTATCTCAGAATAATTTACATGTAGCCTAGGGAGGTGATATTACACAATCACTTACCCAAGAGCTAAATAATCTTAGGTTTGGGGCTGTTTATACTTCATTTCCTCCTCAGCTGTATTTAACAACAGATAATCAAAGTCAGAGAGCTTGACTGGCAGCCAATGATGGCTAAGACCCTTCAGAGCCTAAGGGCAACCTAAGACAGGCACGGTCACCTCTGCTTATAACCACCCTAACAATGTGATTCTTGTGAAAACTCTTGGCTCCCTCCTGAATCAAAGTCAGAGAGCTTGACTGGCAGCCAATGATGGGTAAGACCCTTCAGAGCCTAAGGGCAACCTAAGACAGGCGTGGTCACCTCGACTTATAAAATAAAAAGGGGGAAATTTAGGAGATAGGATTAACATAAGACCTGTGGAACTACTTGGGAGTAGATGGCATTAGGGTGGTGGAGGCAGTAAGCTGCTTTATGTTATCTGATTTATGTAAGACAGTCTAGGAGGAAGAGAATGTTTGTTTAGGCCAAATGGTTATTTTAAGTACGAAGGAAGAACACTGAAAGATAAGAACTTTGTTCCCTCAGGAAATGCATGCATGCCCATTGTCATCCTGTGGTATATAACCACGATCTGGTTAAGAATAAAATTGTCTAAAGTCTGTCTGAAGTAAACTGAAGCTTCAGACCCCCTGAGCCCGTCTGTGTCTTTCTTTCTCTCCTTCTTCCTTTCTTTCTTTCTCATCATTCCTTAATATCCTTCGAGCTCCGTTCAAACAGGAAGCAACAGATTAGGGTTTTGTTGGGGCCTGTGATCCAATCAACCGCAATCAGAATGAGTGGTAAACAAAGGACACCTGTGGTTCCTCAGACATGGCAGAAAATGGACGGTCCTGAATGTGCTTAAAAATATGAGGGCCTTTGCCAGCGAACGCTCCCATGGATTGGTAAGGCTAGAGATGGATTTGGACTGAGCAGAAGTAAATAAGATGAAAAGAAAAGGAGACAGAGCTTGGCATAGGGGCTGCCCTCTGCCCATGTGGTCATCCTCTATCTCCACAACCTTACCACACAGAATGCTGCATTTGGGCCCAAAAACCCTGTTATTAAACACCACATGTCATTCCTCAAACTTCCCAAGCCCTTTCTTGACTTTTTCTCACACATGCCTCATGGTAACAGTCAGGCCAGGGCTCCCTTGAGAAGAACGTTTGCACCATAAACTAGCCAAGTTGACACAAGACATTAAGATGTTCCTCTGTGCTCCAACTATAACCACGGGAAGAGTCCATCATGATGGATTTCCCAGGAGATGACTGACTGTGGTTGCAACCTGGAACTCAATTCTTGGACTACCTAAACTCTTACGTGCACTGGTAGATTGCAAATATGCCCATAAATTTCTCCTGTGCCTGGAAACATTCCATTTCACATCGTGACTTTGCTGCCATGCTCATCGAGATGAGGGGACTGCCTCTCCAATGACAGATTCTGATCTGAACACGTGGCTCTTACCATGTGGCCATGTTCACAAACAGAACACAAGCAAGGTTTGCAAAGCACTCACCTTTGGCTGCTGCTAGGACCCTATGATCACTGTGTGAAACTGTTTAATCTTGCTGGCTAAACACAATGGTCCACATAGCTAGATAAAACCCTCCGAAACTGACGTGACTCCAGATGTCTGGGTGAGGCCATCCCAGACCTTCCAGCTCTAGCTGAGCAAGACCCATTGAGGACAGGCCTGTCAACACATGATGTCATGAGAGATAATAGCGGTTTGTCATTTGAATCACTCAGCTCTGAAATGCTATCGCACAGTTGACATTCCTCGGCTGCTGACGAAGACTGCACGTTGCGATGGTTGGGATGTATTAGCTCATGGTTTTGAGATGAAAGAAATCCACGTCAAGCCCTCATCAAGGCCACAGTTTTGTCCTGAAGACTGGCATCCTGGTGCTGGTGGCAAGCGATCCTTTCTCACATGGCAAGGCTCTTGGTGACAATGATTGTGCTCTCCCTTCTCTGATGGCTTCTGTCGATTTCAAATTCTGGCCCTCCATCTGTGACATGCTCTGTAGATCTCGCTGAATTTCATACTGCTTCTAAATGACCCTAGCAATAGGATTAAGATGCAACCTGGCTGAGGTGATCACAAGTTCCCTGAAGTCCCTGAAGTGCCCTCATCGAAACATCCTTCTTACAATGGGTTCCCGCTCCCGTGAAGTGATGAGGTTTCAGAACAGGTTCTTCTGGCTTCACGCACTGCACACTGCCTCAGCTACACAGCAACGTGACTACATAGAGGGAGCAGGAAACTTCATTCGTGTCATCAGGGCATCACGAAATCACTGACAGATTAGTCCCAAAAGGTAAGCTGTGTGCCCCTCAGAATCATACCATCAAAGCGCAGATCCTCCAACTGTACTCACTTGCTTTTAACGGAATGGACAGTTCCCAAAGAAGTTCAGAAACTAGAGAAACACTGAGAAGAACAATGCTAAGAGAGCAACTGCAAGTAACAGTTTCTGCCAAGATTCTAAAAGCAGAGGCAGTCACCAAAATGAGTTCTTGACGATGCAGACCCCAAGAGCGCAGCTGGAGGGGCAGGTGAAGTTCGGGAATATGGCCTGAAAGAGAATCACGGATTTAAACGTGGGATAAATCTTCACTTGACTACCAGATGATGCCCAATTGATGCAAAGCATGTATGCAATTTTTAAAAGTTGTTTTCCGTGCAGCGCCCTCAAGCAACAAGATCCATAGCGTTTCATAGGTGCCAAAACATTTTGAGACAAATATCTACGCATTTTAAGCTGATCATTAGACTGAATCAATTCAAATTTGGTTAAAAATAATACCGATGAGAGAGTTCCTGGAAGATCGCAGAATAGGATTGGTTGAGGTCACCCATGCCCTGAAGAACAGCTAGAGAAGGGACAGGAAGGCCACTGAGAGGATGAGTCCAGGATGTAAGGGACCTGGGAGGGACGTTGACACCCCATATGGAAGCTGTGGTGGCAAAAGCTGAACCACTGAGACTCAGAGAACCATGGAGCTAGTGCCCACAGCCTAACTTACCTCTTTCCAATCTGACAGCCAGAGCCGTCTGCAGTGTCTGCCCAGGGAGATAGCGCCTAGGAAGTAAGCCACGTTGCTTTTCCTTGGATGCCCTACCCTTGCTCCTTGGGTTCCAGACCTTTGACTGCCCCCACACACTAGGTACATGTGCCCCATCACCCGCCACCCAAACCGCGCTCCTCGACCCATCCCCGACACCCCACCCCACCTTGGCTCCACTCCACGTGCACCCATTTGCCAGTCCCAGCCCGATCCACTACAACGAGGCATGTGCACAGTCTCACCAGTCCCTCAGAATCCCCTTGGTCCTGTTCCCAGCCCTCTGACATAGCAATCCCACTCTCTAGTTCCTGTAGGTGCTTTCCTATGCATCCAGGATGAGGGCCATCAACTTTGTTCCCGGGTCACACCTCACCCTGCCCATGCAAGTGCCAAGGCAGCCGAATGCCCCAGAGCTCAGCACAGGCACACGCCAGGGCTTGACTTCCTACATCCTCCTCAACAGGACCCCACCCCTCAGACCCATGCATGGGCACAGCCACATCATCCCCGCCTGGCACCAGGCATCCATCCATCATCCGCTTGAACCATCACCCCAAGCCCAGCTGCATACCTGTGCCCAGGCCCAGAAACAAGCGCCCTCCCTGCTTCCACACCAGGCACCAGGCAGGCGCTCACATGTGTATCTCTGCTACTAAGCCACCCCTATATGTACCCCTGTCACAAACCTCACACCCACACCACAGCCACACTCATGTGATATCATCCACCATGGAAGTCCATGTCACAATCCTGAGACCTGTGCCCCAGGCATACACGTTCACTCACTTGACCCCATATAACCCCCCCACCTGGGAAAGTCACAAGTATACCCTGCCCTCACTGGGCCTGGACATCTCAGCCACCGACCCCTATGCTCATACCATAAACCCCACATCCTGCCTATGCAACAGCCCCCTATATCCCCCCAGATCCCAACAACGGCCACCCAACCCTCCCAATCAGTGATTTCGTCAGCCAAGGATCCATTATGGATCAACAGCGTCTTTCTCTATTTGCATGGTAAAACTTTCCATCTTTTTACGTTGACTTCTAAAATTAGAGAAATCATTCACATTCCACTTTGCTGCTGGAACTCAAGGAGAAACCTCTATTATGAAGTTCTCAGTGTGCTTTAAGGGCACCATCAGGTGCAACAAAGGAGTGGGTTGATGAGCTTTCCTTGATGTGATTTACATGGCATGTACCCTGGGGCTGAGATTATGCATTCCTTGGGGGTGGAGTCTGCTTCCCAGGCCTTTAAAAATGCCACCACATCAGATCCAGCTCATTGCTGAGAAGAGCAGAGACACTGAGAGGTACAGGTCCAGACTTCTGACCTTCAGGAACTCAACTGTAAGTTTCCAGCTGGACGAGGGAATTCTTTGATCCCTGAGCGGTGGAAAACCTACAGAGGAAAGAGCGGGACTGTGCTCTGCGATCCTAGATTGACCCACATCAGCTCACCTTGCACAGAGAGAATCTGGGCTCTCCGCAGTTGTGACCAGGCCTGCTCGTGTCCAGACTAGCCCACTTCGCTTAGTGAAGAGCCAAAGACTTCTGACTGCTTCCAGAAGCTAAGAAAGGACAGTTCCAGCTCAGTTCTGTCTGCTGCTCAAGAGCAACCTCCACGAACAATGGCCACAAGTCTACAACAGGAGGCCACGTGTCCTGTTTGTCTGGATTTTTTCTCCCATCCCATTTCTCTCTCCTGTGCCCACACCTTCTGTTTCCCTTGCATTGAAAAGTGGATGAAAGAAAGGGAGGGTTCTGCCTTGGTCTGCCCCCTGTGTCGAGAAGTCAATGAGAGACCTCCCTTGGAAGAGTGGCAAATTCGAGCCTTGACTCTCCTCATCCTGCAACACGGCCCCCTCCTGGAGCAAAGTCTGCACGTAAGTGATACCATCCTGAAGTTCAAAGAGCCCATGACCCTGGACGCCGCCACGGCCAACTCCGCCCTCGTCCTCTCCGATGACCTAAGGAGCGTCCAGTGTGGGAAGGTCTGCCACCCCCCGATGGAAGATCCTGACAGATTCACCCACGTGGCCTGTGTCCTGGGCACACCCCGCTTCTCCTCTGGCCGCCATTACTGGGAGGTCGAAGTGGGGAAGGGCAAGGAGTGGGCTCTAGGTGTCTGCAAGGAGTCCGTCAGCAGGAAGGAGAAGAGCAGTTTATCCTGCGAGCTTGGCTTCTGGGTCATCAGCCTGAAGGGAAATGCGATCTACCCTAGCTTCTTCCCACACTCCAGAATTGCTGCAAGCTCGGACCTTGATCGCGTGGGAATTTTCCTCGATGTGGAGATGGAAGAAATCAAGTTTTTTGATGTTCCAAATGATGCCCTCATCTGTACACATAGTCAGCTCTCCTCTGGGGTGCCTTTGCGACCTTTCTTCTGTCCTGAGCAGCCTGGAGAATGTGACCGCGGTGCCCCCTTGAGCCTCTGCCCGTGAGAATCTCAGACCCCGGAGACACAGACAGAGAATGTCAAGGTTCCGTCTTGGCAACAGGCACTAAAGATTCTGAAGTTCCTTGCATCAAGAGGGTAGTGACTCTTCTCCGGACTGGGCCCCTGGCCTGCCCCCTAGACGCAACATTTGGTATAAAGTCCCCTACACATTGTAACTGGGATACCCAAGGGCCTCAACCTGAAGCTTCAGCCAATCAGTTGTGGAGTTTTGATTTCTATGACATTATGGACCAAATGATCTGTTGAGTATGCAAACAGCGACAATGTTTCTCGAGGTTGCTTGTGAATTTCTTGCTGTTGATAGATGGAATGTTACTTTTATTGCAATGGAATCAATAAAACTTTGTTTATATTATGAAATGACTGGCTGGACTGTTGAACTAAATGAACGAACGTCTAACTCTCAGGTCTTCAGTGTATCACAGCTCTAAAATTCAGCTCACCCTAAACGAACCACACTTCCGAAGGACATGTTCCAGGAGTTGTGGTATTCCTTATGACTGTGAAAGCAAATTTGCACTAAGACATTCCAGTGTGATTTTGTCTGGGGGACATGTGGTGCCATGTTCCCAAACAATAATTTCAAGAGTGTCCGAGGTTACCACTTCTGCTATCACAAATATCGCACACTACTAAGCTCAAAGGCAATTTATCATCTCATTGCTTCTGAGCCAAAATGCCTAACAACCAGGTCTCCAGAGACAAGGCTTTCTCCCATCACCCATAGCACACTGTTTCGGCCAGCTGCAACCCCAGAGGTTGCTTGCATGTTCTCACATCCCACGGCCATCTCTCACTTCTAGTGTCTGCTCTCCCACTTTCCATGGACTTCCTATTTCCACATCTTCCCTGTGACTTTCTCTGACATCTTTTTGTTAAATCTCCAGGAATCGGGATTGAAGCTCATCCTGATTCAGTTGACACGCCCAAACTAAAAGAACATCTTCCAAATCTCCTATTTTTGATGAATTCACACCCACAGGAATGTGGATTAAGAAGAAGATTAGGGTTTTGTTGGGGCCTGTGATCCAATCAACCGCAATCAGAATGAGTGGTCAACAAAGGACACCTGTGGCTCCTCAGACATGGCAGAAAATGGACGGTCCTGAATGTGCTTAAAAATACGAGGGCCTTTGCCAGCGAACGCTCACATGGATTGGTAAGGCTGGAGATGGATTTGGAGTGAGCAGAAGTAAATATGATGAAAAGAAAAGGAGACAGAGCTTGGCATAGGGGCTGCCCTCTGTCCACGTGGTCATCCTCTATCTCCGCAACCTTACCACACAGAATGCTGCATTCGGGCCCAAAAACCCTGTTATTAAATGCCACATGTCATTCCTCAAACTTCCCAAGCCCTTTCTTGACTTTTTCTCACACATGCCTCATGGTAACAGTCAGGCCAGGGCTGCCTTGAGAAGAAGGTTTGCACCATAAACTAGCCAAGTTGACACAAGACATTAAGATGTTCCTCTGTGCTCCAACTATAACCATGGGAAGAGTCCATCATGATGGATTTCCCAGGAGATGACTGACTGTGGTTGCGACCTGGAACTCAACTCTTGACTACCTAAACTCTTACGTGCACTGGTAGATTGCAAATATGCCCATAAATTTCTCCTGTGCCTAGAAACATTCCATTTCACATTGTGAATTTGCTGCCATGCTCGTCGAGACGAGGGGACTGCCTCCCCAATGACAGATTCTGATCTGAACACGTGGCTCTCACCACGTGGCCATGTTTACAAACAGAACTCAAGGAAGGCTTGCAAAGCACTCACCTCTGGCTGCTGCTGGGACCCTATGATCACTGTGTGAAACCATTTAATCTTACTGGCTAAACAAAATGGGCCACAAAGCTAGATAAAACCCTCTGAAACTGATGTGACTCCAGACGTCTGGGTGAGGCCATCCCAGACCTTCAAGATCTAGCTGATCAGGGCCCATTGAGGACAGGCCTGTCAACACATGATGTCATGAGAGATAACAGCAGTATGTCATTTGAACCACTCAGCTCTGAAATGCCCTTTCTTAACTTTTTCTCACACATGCCTCATGGTATCATTCCGGCCAGCGCTTCCTTGTGAAAATAGGTTTGTACCATAAACTAGCCAAGTTGACACAAGACATTAAGATGTTCCTCTGTCCTCCAAGTATAACCACAGGAAGGGACCATCATGATGGCTTGTGCCCAATCCTGAGACCTGTTTCCCAGCCATACACACTTGTTCACCTGATCCCCTATACCCCTCCACCTGGGAAAGTCACAAATGCACCTTGCCCTGACTGGGCCTATTAGGTTTTCACCATAAACTAGCCAAGTTGACACAAAAATTTAAGATATTCCATGCACAGCACACACCAGGGCTTGATTTCCTAGACCCTCCTCACAGGACCCCTCCCCTAGGACCCATGCACGAGTACACCTATATCATCCCCACCTGTCACACAGACATCCATGCATCAAGTTCTTGACATATCCACCCAATCCCTACTGCATATATTTGCTCTCCCTTGCCCCTACCCCAGATGCAAGCGCCCTGCTTCCACACCTGTCATGTGTCACCTGTGTATCTCTGCTACACAGCCACCCTTATATGTAACCCTACACCCATCTGCCTCCACCCCTTCCACACCGGTTAGCTATCACCCACCCTTATCTGGGCCACACCCGTTAGCTATCACCCACCTTTGATCTCCATGTCACAGTCCTGAGAACTGTGCCCTGGCCATACACATTTGTTCATCTGCACCCCTGGCCCTCTGGGCCTCTCCCCCTGGGCAAGGTCACACCTGTGCCCTGCCCTCCCTGTGCCTGGACCTCTCTCCCACTTATTCCACACCCTCATACCAAGACCCCAATGTGCCATGTGCCTAACCACAACCTGCCTACATATCAGTCCCCTGTATCCGCCTAGATTCTACCATCCACCACCCAACCCTCCCAAACGATGGTTCTATCAGCTCTGGTTCCATTAGGGATGAACAGTGTCTTTCTGTATCTGCATGGTAAAACTTTACATCTTTTAATGTTGGCTTCTACAATTAGAGAATTCATTCACATTCAAGTTTGCTACTATAACTCAAAGACAAAGCTACATTATTAAGTTTTGAGTGTGATTTAATGGCACCATCAGGTGCTACAACAAATTGGTTTGAAGAGGTTTACTTGATTAGGTTTATGCGGCACATTCCTTCGGACTGAGATTATGCATTCATTGGGGGCAGAGTCTCCTTCCCAGGCCTTTAAAGTCACCACATCTGATCAAGCTCATTACTGAGAAGAGCAGAGACCCTGAGAGGTAGAGTTCAAGACTTCTGACCCTCAGGAACTCAACTGAAAATGTCCAGAACATGACCAGGGAATTGTTTGATTCCTGAGCTCTGGATAACCTACAGAGAAAAGAGCAAGACTGTGCCCCTAGATCCTCTAAAGACCCACCTCAGCTCACTTTCAGTTTCCATTGCATTGTGACGTAATGGCAAAATGCGCCAAAGTTTCTAAAGTTCCTTACGTCAAAAGGGAAGTAACTGTTCTGAGGACCGGGTCCCTGCCTGCCCCCTAGATGCACTTTTTAGTATAAAAACTTCTACACATTTTCACTGGGATGCATAAGGACCTCAACCTCATGCTTCAGAGTTTTGATTTGTATTTCATATCGACCAAACTATCTGTTCAATGTGGAAATAGCAACAATGTTTCTCGAGGTTACTTTTGAATTTCTTGCTTTTATTACATGGAATGTTACATTTACTTACAATTAAATCATTAAAAACTTTTTATTTTATGGAATGACTGGCTGTACTGTCGCACTTAAGGAAAGAACATCCCACTCTCAGGTCTTCTATGTATCACAGCTCTGATATTCAGCTAACCTTAAATGAACCACAATTCCCAAGTATATGCTCCAGTAATTATTCTATTTCTTTTGCGTGGGATAACAAATTTGTCCTAAGACATTTCAATTTGTTTTTGCTCTGCGGAATCAATGATAAGTTTTAGATCAGTACTCATTAGGATTTCACATGAGTTCAATACTTTTGTTTTAGAAACAGTTTGGGTTTACCAGTGTAAAACTGTACTTAGAATCTTTTTATTCTAATGAAAACATGCCCTAAGAATATGCACATAGTATCACAATTTATAGGAGATAACCACCTGAAAACCTTGGGAAGAGACAGAGTATAAATTATTGACTGATAAACGTATCACTTAAAAAGCAGAGACATGTAATAGTGTTCTCATCTGTCTCTCTTTAGAAATACTTAATTCAATATAACTAAGAGGAGTAATCCATTAAATACCAAGAATATTGCTCACTCATGTTTAGTCATGTATTTACTCAACACACGTTGAATGAGCACTTACTATGTTGTAAATCCTGGGTCTAGAAGCTGTGATATCTGGTGAATAAAAACACCTGACATCTTGTTTTCAAGTAACCAGTGGGGAGTCGTAAGTCAAACAAATAAAACAATTAATTAAAAAATTATGCATATGCATTAGATAAAATGAACAGGGCACCAAGATAGAGGAGGAAAAAAAGAGGAGCTAACTGACCTGATGCGATTTCTAGAGAAGATTACATTAAGGCTGAGACAGGATGAATGGAAATAAATTAGCTAAGGAAAATCCAACAAGCAGCATGAATCTTGAAGGCCCAGAGAGCAGAGAGAGTGTGCTTATCATTTAAGGAAATAAAAAACCATGGATCAAGTGTAAAAAGCAAATGAAAGATAAATGCAAGATAAAGTCGCATGTATACTGGGATAAAAAACCATACAGGGATGTACAAGCCAAAACAGAGAGTGCAACTTCTAGTAAAAATGAAATACAGTATAGGGAAGTAACATAATCCCACTTATGTTTTTAAAAAATCAGCCCATGATCGACAAGCGGCAAGTGGATTGGAGAGATGTTTGTTGGCTGCAAGCAGAAGAAGCAACAGAACAGAAACGGTAGTCCAGATAATAAATACTGGTGGCTTGGACCAGGGTTGTTTTAGAGGTGGGATAAACAAAGTGTGCTGAAATAGGAAACAGGAAACGAAGACCAAGACACACCGCCAAACAACTCAGGGGAAATGGTGCTATATAATGAGAAAGTGAGAAAGAAATGGGAATATGTTAGAGAAGATGGCTTGTTTGGGGAGAGTGAAGAATTGTGCCCTAAACTTTGTCAGTACTAGATAGAAATACAAACAAGGTTCTGACTGCCATGCAGCTGCAGAGACCTAAGCACACACACAGGAAATGGGAATATAAACTAGGCATAAATAAAAGGCAAGTTATACAACAAATCTTATAAAAATAAAGCCTGAAGCTTTGTGGAGTGGGAAGTGTTTAAAGACAGTGTCACTCTGGAAGTGGATGAGGCCAGTGGGATTGGAGCATGAAGTGGGCAGAATGAGACCAGCACGAAAATCTGGTATGAGAAGAGCAGACCTTTTTCCCCATTCATTATTTTCTGCCACTGTATGTGACCACATCAGAGGTCCTGTCCAGACCCACTGCCATGACCTTAGTTCAAGCCGCCAGAGCACCCTCCTGCAAGCATCTTAACAGGAGTCTCTGCCTCGTGCAAACTTTGCTTCCTCATCTACCAGCCCCCATGCCCCAAACACAAATCTGTCCACACCCTTCCCCTGTGTCTCACCACCAACAAAACACCATCTACAATTCCTCGGCAAAGGACTTCTTGGTCTGATTCTTCCCCTGCCTCTCATTTAAACTCCATCCTTTCTCCTGCATCTCCAAAGCACTAAGTTGCCTGTGTGAACGCTTTTTGCATTTTATCTTCCTCATTGTTTATATTACTTGTTGTTGTCATTTTTCTGGCCATAAGGGACACAAGACTATAAACTACAGCGTTCATTAGACCTGACATCAAAATAGAGTTAATGCCAATTTTAATAGATAATTCTTAGCTTCGGTCAGTGATTCATTAATACTCAGCACCCTCTGACTTTAAGTCTAATGTATCCATCACACCTGGAGTAGGCTGAATGGTGCCTGTGGTAGTTAGATGCAGTTGTCAACTTGGCCAGGTGAAGGCACCTAGTTCTGTTGCTGTGGGCATGAGCCAATGGCATGGGAACCTCATCTGTTGCTAATTACATCTGCAGTTGGCTAGGAGGCGTGCCTGCAGCAATAAATGATGATTGATTTAATTGGCTGGTGCTTAAATGAGAGACCGCAAGGTAACATAGCCCAAGCAGCTTGGCATTCCTCATCTCAGCACTTGCAGCTCAGCCCAGGCCTTTGGAGATGTAGAAAGAAATCACCCTGGGGAAAGATTTTGGAACCCAGAGGCCTGGAGAAAAGGCCAGCAGAGACCATCCTGTGCCTTCCCACGTAAGAAAGAACCTCAGTGGAAAGTTAGCTGCCTTTCCTCTGAAGAGCTTACAAAAAAAATTCCCTTTTATTAAAAGCCAATCTGTGTCTGGTGCATTGCATTCTGGCAGCTAGCAAACTAGAACAGTGCCCTTCCCACAGATGCATCTGTGTCCTAACTACAGAACCTGTGAATGTGACCTGCTTTGGAAAATAGGTCTTTGCAGATAAAATAAAGGATTGTGGAGTGAGGAGAGAATCCTGGATTGTATGGGTGATTCCTAAGTCCAATAATAAGTGTCCCTGTAAGAAGCTGCTGCTAGAGTGATGCAACCACCAGTCAAGGAGAGGGCAGACATCAGGAGCCAACAGAGATCAGGAAGTTTCCTTCCGTAGAGCCCCAGGAGAGCACAGCCCTGCTGCCTACTTGATTTAAGACTTCTGGCCTCTGGACCTGTGATAAAATGGATTTCTGTTGTTTTAAGCCACCTAGTTAATATTATCTATTTATTTAATGATTCCGTAAGATGTTGAGATACCCAAACAGTGTATATGAAAAGAACACTAAAACCTGGCCCTGTGCCACAAAAAAAGTCAAAACAAGGGTACATTTGAAATTGCCTTCTGCTGACCAACCCAGAAACATATACAAAAAATATGCATCTTGTCTGGCCTGTGAAATGCTCATTCTATAATATATTCAGGAGCATAGTTGCTGAATCAGGGGATCATAAACTGAGTGATCACAGTAATGTGCAGTGTTACAAGGAAAGAAACAGAGGTGAGCATGCCCAAATTCAGTCCTATGGGTAGACTTCAGTACACACTGAGTTATATGGGGTGGATATTAGACCATGCAGCAGGAAAGAGATGAGGGCTTGAGGCAACTAGAGAAGTTGCTTCCGCAAGTATTTTCTTGGAGCAGAATGCGTTGGGATTGCACCTTCCCTTGAAAAAATTAACTTTGGCTTCTTAAATATATTGCTTAATGAACTGACAAATGGAGATGCTTGTGTAAAAACCACTTGTGCCCTCTCCTAATCTTTTTAAAAATACTTGCAGCACTCATGCCTGGCATACATAAATGTCCTCCCAGTTTCTTTCTTCAGCCTTCCACATGAACTATTTCAAGGTAGCATTTCCTCCCAACACTCAATTACAAATATACATTGGTTTTAGAGTCAAAACAGATAGCTCCTTTTTTCTCCACTTGCCTCCAATACACAAAAGAAAGAGCATCACGATTTTCAATGATCATATTGTGAGCTAACGTTTCCAAAATTTGGTTCTTATCCAAGCTCATTAAGTTTCTTAATTTTAATGAGCTCACACAGATGCAACCAAGTTGTTGATACAAAGCTTCGTTTTTATCTATTTTTTAACAATTGCTGATTAATTAGATTTGAATGTGAAATGTTGACAAATGCTATTTTGCTTTTACTCTCTCCAATATAGAATTTTTGTGGCAGGGCTGAAAGTATAGCAATGTGTATAATTATTCAAAGTGTATTCAAATGAATGATCTCTTGAAAGCAACAATTTATCATACTTAATAATTCTTTAGAAATGTTTATTAGCGTAAAGTTGTTCATAGTATCCTGTTATTACCTCCTTTATTTCTGTGAGGTCAGTAGTTATGTCTCCTCTTCCATTTCTGATCTTATTTATTTGCATCCTCTCTCTTCTTCTTTTTGTCAATCTTGCTAAGGGCCCATCAATCTTATTGATTTTCTCATAGAACCAACTTCTGGCCTTATTGATTTTCTCTATTGTTTTCATGTTTTCAATTTCATTTATTTGTGCTCTAATCTTTGTTATTTCTTTCCTTTTGCTTGCTTTGGGGTTAGCTTGCTGTTCTTTCTCCAGTTCTTCCAAATGGGTAGTTAATTCCTGAATTTTTGCCTTTTCTTCTTTTCTGATATAGGCATTTAGAGCAATAAATTTCCCTCTTAGCACTGCCTTTGCTGCGTCCCATAAGTTTTGATATGTTGTGTTTTCATTTTCATTCGCCTCGAGGTATTTGCTAATTTCTCTTGCAATTTCTTCTTTGACCCAGTCGTTGTTTAGGAGTGTGTTGTTGAGCCTCCACGTATTTGTGAATTTTCTGGCACTCTGCCTATTATTGATTTCTAACATCATTCCTTTATGGTCCGAGAAAGTGTTGTGTAAGATTTCAATCTTTTTAAATTTGTTGAGACTTGCTTTGTGACCCAGCATATGGTCTATCTTTGAGAATGATCCATGAGCACTTGAGAAAAAGGTGTATCCTGCTGTTGTGGGATGTAATGTCCTATAAATGTCTATTAAGTCTAGTTCATTTATAGTAATATTCAGATTCTCTATTTCTTTGTTGATCCTCTGTCTAGATGTTCTGTCCCTTGATGAGAGTGGTGAGTTGAAGTCTCCAACTATTATGGTATATGAGTCTATTTCCCTTTTCAGTGTTTGCAGTATATTCCTCACGTATTTTGGGGCATTCTGATTCGGTGCGTAAATATTTATGATTGTTATGTCTTCTTGTTTAATTGTTCCTTTTATTAGTATATAGTGTCCTTCTTTGTCTCTTTTAACTGTTTTACATTTGAAGTCTAATTTGTTGGATATTAGTATAGCCACTCCTGCTCTTTTCTGGTTGTTATTTGCATGAAATATCTTTTCCCAACCTTTCACTTTCAACCTATGTTTATCTTTGGGTCTAAGATGTGTTTCCTGTAGACAGCATATCGAAGGATCCTGTTTTTTAATCCATTCTGCCAATCTATGTCTTTTGATTGGGGAATTCAGTCCATTGACATTTAGTGTTATTACTGTTTGGATAATATTTTCCTCTAACATTTTGCCTTTTGTATTATAGATATCATATCTGATTTTCCTTCTTTCTACACTCTTTTCCATATCTCTCTCTTCTGTCTTTTTATATCTGACTCTAGTCTCTAAATACTAAAGGGAGCACTCTAGTGCTCCCTTTAGTATTTCTTGCAGAGCTGGTCTCTTGGTCACAAATTCTTTCAGTGACTTTTTGTCTGAGAATGTTTTAATTTCTCCCTCATTTTTGAAGGATAATTTTGCTGGATATAGGAGTCTTGGTTGGCAGTTTTTCTCTTTTAGTATTTTAAATATATCATCCCACTGTCTTCTAGCTTCCATGGTTTCTGCTGAGAAATCTACACAAAGTCTTATTGGGTTTCCCTTGTATGTAATGGATTGTTTTTCTCTTGCTGCTTTCAAGATCTTCTCTTTCTCTTTGACCTCTGACATTCTAACTAGTAAGTGTCTTGGAGAACGCCTATTTGGGTCTAATCTCTTTGGGGTGCGCTGCACTTCTTGGATCTGTAATTTTAGGTCTTTCATAAGAGTTGGGAAATTTTCAGTGATAATTTCTTCCATTAGTTTTTCTCCTCCTTTTCCCTTCTCTTCTCCTTCTGGGACACCCACAACACGTATATTTGTGCGGTTCATATTGTCCTTGAGTTCCCTGATACCCTGTTCAAATTTTTCCATTCTTTTCCCTATAGTTTCTGTTTCTTTTTGGAATTCAGATGTTCCATCCTCCAAATCACTAATTCTATCTTCTGTCTCTTTAAATCTATCATTGTAGCTATCCATTATTTTTTCTATGTTTGCTACTTTATCCTTCACTTCCATAAGTTCTGCGATTTGTTTTTTCAGTTTTTCTATTTCTTCTTTATGTTCAGCCCATGTCCTCTTCATGTCCTCCCTCAATTTATCGATTTCATTTTTGAAGAGGTTTTCCATTTCTGTTCGTATATTCAGCATTAGTTGTCTCAGCTCTTGTGTCTCATTTGAGCTATTGGTTTGTTCCTTTGACTGAGCCATATTCTCAATCTTTTGAGCGTGGACAGTTATCTTCTGCTGCTGGCGTCTGGGCATTTATTCAGATTTCTCTTGGTGTTGGACCCAGCAAGGTTGTAATATTTTTCTGTGAAATCTCTGGGTTCTGTTTTTCTTATCCTGCCCAGTAGGTGGCGCTCGTGGCACACGTTTGTCTGCGGGTCCCACCAGTAAAAGGTGCTGTGGGACCTTAAACTTTGGAAAACTCTCGCCGTCCTGGGGGTTCGCTAGCCGAAGCGGCTTGAGCCGGCCCGCGGTCCGAACGCAGGGAGGGTGTCCGAACGCAGGGAGGGTTGCTGGTCGCTGCAGCCAGGGAAAGAGCCCGTCCGAATTTCCTAGTCGGCCCTGGGCAACAAGCGTGGTGGGAGGGCGCCAGCGGCAGCGGCCCGCCCGAGAGAGTGCACGTTCCCCGGGAGTCACGGGGTCACCGTTCTCCGCGGCCTGGGGGTTTCCGATCCAATTCTCTCAGTTGGTCCGGGGGCTGCGCGTGGTGTGGGCGCCAGTCACCTTGGTTTCAGGGGACCACCTCTCCAATTCTCCCAGCCGGCCCGGGAAGGGGGAAGGGAGTAACTCCGGCCGCTTGCCACCCCGCCCGGTAAGGCCCGCGCGCCTCCGCGATCTCACCCGAGCTGCTTCTCTCAGCCAGCCAGCCGTTCCAGGATGGGGTACGCCGTCTTTTTTATCTCTGTTGTGGCTTTGGGCGCTTTCTGTATCGTTTCTACTCCCCTAGTAGGTGTCCTGGAGAAGAAACTAAGATCCGCGCGTCTTACTAAGCCACCATCTTCCAGGAAGTCTCTAGAAATGTTTATATATGAGTTTTCTGTAAAGGTTGACAGTGCATTTCAAAAAGATGAACTATTTTAGTCACACAAAAAATAGACAAAAAATGATTGATCAGCATCATAAGCCATTTTTTTCTTGCCACTTAACAGATACAGCAAAGTTTCAAGCCCCTCAAAAGCATTTCTGGAAATCTTCCTGATTCGGTGGTTGTTCAGGAGAATGAAAACATAACAAAACAAAAAAAATCCAGAATGTGTAAAGCGCCTGCAACCATTATAAAAGTTTTACTAAACGGTGATTTACACAGTAGAGAAATATTTACCAACCTGGGACACTAAATTTAGAAATTTCAAATTTTCTATTTGAGAAAGTCTATATTAAAACATTCATTTCTCACAAAATACTTTTAAAAAACAGTTCATATTTTTAAATAACCCTAAAATATGCCTAAAAGAGTAGTATGAACCGAAGGGTAAAAGTCTTACTTTCCTGAAGTCCATCATCCAAAAGATAAAGCACCAACTACTCACGTTTGCAACAGAATTATTCTTGAATGAGCAGACACAAAGTTAACGATATCCTTTTGGTCAGTGTTTCACACATAATGGACTGAAAACCAATTACACCATGGGACTTCAGGCTTTTATTATTGTACTTTGGAATATTCCAAAAATGACTTTTTAAAAATCCAGGGAAAAGAAAAAAGTTGGCAGAAATGAATTCAATTTGAATAGTAAAACAAGCTACAGAAATCACCTTTCAGAATCTTTGAAGGCTCTGGAAGGAATCTTCTGGCAAATGAAAAGTATGGTCATTTTCTGATACTTTTAAAAGTACCCTCAAAGTTAAATTATTATGGCCAGCCTAAATGTATAGAGAAAGGCTGCTAATTGTTTTGAAACATGTTTCTGAATATCCTATAACATCTAGAAACCCCAAATCTTCTACAAATCTACCACCATAGTAAAATGCTAGAGGCTTCATTTATACAAAATAATTCATTACAAAACAATTCATTTTGTGCTTTTTTCCCCTGTGTGTCTGATTAGGAAAATAGGTATTACTGGCCTATAGAGCAGGTGATTATTGTAGGCATCGTGTGAACTTACACAGGCAGTCTAGAGACCCCCAGCTTGTCTGCTTCTGACCCTCCCAGCACATGCCTGCCCCATAAAGACTCAGCTGTACAACTGCACAGACAGCACCAGAACTTGCTGATACCCTATGCTGTACCTCCAAAGCCCCTCCGAACCCCTAATCATTGCTTAGTGCCATAGCCTTCCAGGGGGAAGGACCATCCATCAATCCATCACAGTGTGCGTCAAAGTGGATGCCAGACAGAGACCATGTCATTTTTCACAGATAATTCTTAGCTTTCATCAATGGGCCAAAAGTTTTCGTAGGTCCACCATGCATTCAAGGAATTTTAAGCTGGCCAAAAGCAACATGGCTAATTAAAACCTAGTTCTTACCAGACACAAGCCTTATCCCAAGATAATTTACCATTCAGCTAGCACATACATGAACGCTTTAAGGGGCATCTCTCTTATGCATGCATATGTGTGTGATATGTGCACTAACTGGCACTGATCCCAAGCCCTCATGGAGTGTGGTGTTTGTGGCTAGACATCAAGTTTTACTAGAAGATGTGGAACAATGAAAGGCAAAAGCCATGCCGTGTGTATACAGACCAACAAACAATCAAACACATGCTGAGACCTACACCCAGCACACACACATACACACATGGAGACCTATACCCAGCACACACTCATACACACATGGAGACCTATACCCAGCACACACTCATACACACATGGAGACATACACCCAGCACACACTCATACACACATGGAGACCTACACCCAGCACACACTCATACACACATGGAGACATACACCCAGCACACACTCATACACACATGGAGACCTACACCCAGCACACACTCATACACACATGGAGACCTATACCCAGCACACACTCATACACACACACCCAGCACACACTCATACACACATGGAGACATACACTCAGCACACACTCATACACACATGGAGACCTACACCTAGCACACACTCATACACACATGGAAACATACACCCAGCACACACTCATACACACATGGAGACATACACCCAGCACACACTCATACACACATGGAGACCTACACCCAGCACACACTCATACACACATGGAGACATACACCCAGCACACACTCATACACACATGGAGACCTACACCCAGCACACACTCATACACACATGGAGACATACACCCAGCACACACTCATACACACATGGAGACCTACACCCAGCACACACTCATACACACATGGAGACCTATACCCAGCACACACTCATACACACACACCCAGCACACACTCATACACACATGGAGACATACACTCAGCACACACTCATACACACATGGAGACCTACACCTAGCACACACTCATACACACATGGAAACATACACCCAGCACACACTCATACACACATGGAGACATACACCCAGCACACACTCATACACACATGGAGACCTACACCCAGCACACACTCATACACACATGGAGACATACACCCAGCACACACTCATACACACATGGAGACCTACACCCAGCACACACTCATACACACATGGAGACCTATACCCAGCACACACTCATACACACATGGAGACATACACCCAGCACACACTCATACACACATGGAGACATACACCCAGCACACACACATACACACAAACATGCTGAGGTAACACATATCACACATAGACACAAACACACTGGCACACACCCATCATACACCCACACACACAAGCTCACTGAGACACACACCCATCACACACAGAGACACACACTGAGACACACCCATCAAAACTTCACACACAGACACACAAACACATGCTGTGACCCACCCCCATCATGCACACACACACACACACACACACACTGAGGCATACAACTAGCACACACTTTCACACACACAAAGACACAAACATCTGAGATACACACATATCACACATGGAGAAACACACTGAGACACCCATCAAATCCTCACCACACACCACACAAACACACTGAGACACACCCATAACATAGTCATGCACACACACAAACACACAGTGAGACACACATCCATCACACACACTGACACACATATAAAACACACAAACACACAGATACACCCATTACACACTCACACACACAGACACACCCACATAACAGACACACAGACACACAAACATCACACACATAGATAGACACACAAGCACACATTGAGACCCACAACCATAACACACACATACAAGCACACACTGAGACACACACATCATACACACATACACACAGAGACATACACAGACACATACACTCAATATCACATGCAAAGACACACACATCACACACAGACACACACAGACTAACATACCTACAAACACACACAGAGACATCCATCACAGAGTTTTGGTTTGTTAAAGCTGATGAAATGCAATGTACCAGAAATGAACCGGATTTATTAGTTTACAAATTTACACTTCTAAGACCATGAAAATGTCCCAATTAAGACATTAACAGGATAATACCATCTTTAAAGACTGTTTACCCCAAATTTGGGCTCCTCTGTCAGCAAGCAAGGCACATGGAAACACCTGCTGGTTCTTCTCTCCCGGGTTTCTTTGCTTCAGTTTCAGGCTTCTCCATCTGTGGCTTTTTCTCTAAACTCCGGGAGTTTCTATTTCATCTCTTAGCTTCTGTCTTTTATCCTCTCATAAAGGACCCTAGTAAGAGGATTAAGACCCACCTTGAATGAGGTAGGTCACATCTCAATCGAAATAACCTAATCAAAAGGCCCCAACCACAATAGGTCTACACCCACAAAATGGATTAAAAGAATGTGGCCTTTTCTGGGATATGTAACAGCTTCAAACTACCACACACACACACACACACACTCAGACACATGCTCACAAATACAGACACACACATAATACACAGACCCACAGAGACCCAAACATACACCCAAACACACACAAGCACACACACGTGGTGTTTATCACAATTGGGTGCTCCAAATGAATCAACCAATATTTAGTAATGTATTGAATACGTATGCATTTCATTATTCAACATGGAACTTACTTATCAGAAGGTGTCTTAATTCTCCTAAGCTAAATATCCTACAACTATGAAACTTCAACAACTTAATATGCTAAGGATCTCTCACATATCATCATTGCTCTGAAATGCAATTGACAAAATGTGCAGAAGTCTAACAGCTTTATTGGGAGATCACCCTACATCTGACAGTCAAATAAAAGCACAAGAATGGAAGAATAAAAGTCAGCATTTGAAGATCTATAGGGAGATTTTTATAATTTATGATTTCGTTTCCTGCAGATAGCTGCCATTTATAAACTATCTGCTGCCTAAGCATTCTGCAAACATTCTCATTTAGTCATCACAAAATGCATGTGAGGTAGGCAGTATCACCTAATGAAGAATTGAGGCTCATAGAAGCAGTAATTGGCAGAGAGATTTTGTGGTTCGCTTTCAAAACCTGTGCTTTTAATTACAAATATGTAAAACCACTTTCAGCCCCACTCATTACCTATCCTAAGCCGTGTAAAGAGACTTCTTGAATTACTCTCTCTTACACTCTTACTTCTACTGTTCAAGATCAATTTTAAAAAGTAGTGCTTGCTTTAGGTCTCCAAACTACTACTATAAAAACACTTTTTTTTACTTGAAGAATAACTATTCTGTCCCCATATTCTACTAAATGCAATCATTACTACAAGATACTAATACAATCATGGTAAATAAAGTGTATGTATATATATATATATGAAAATTATTTGAGTGACTATTTTCTTAATTCTCCAAAGAGTGACACATCGACAAGAAATTAATCCATTTTATACAAAGGATGCCTTCAGACATTAGTGCTTAATTCTCTTTGTAACTCCAATTGAGAAAGGAAACGATACGTCAATAAATCTTGTTTCCATATAGAAATTGTGGTTGGAGCCTATGTTTTGCATTTTCTTATACATAGTTATCTTAATTTTAGTACAAAGAAATAAGACATTTCTAAAAACTGCATTGACTTTTAAAATTTTTAACATTTTAATTCAATATAAATGTAAATAACCTAAAGTAGGAGGTAAAACAACTCATAGGATTTCTTTCATTGATGAGATGAAACAAATCCATTAATGAAGTTCACAGTTGAATGTATTTTTCTATCACAAAATCTTGTCAAGTTTCTTTCAAAGTATTATGTTTTCCATCAAAATGTCTTTGTTATAATTTTAGTGGGTGGAATATTTTCTCGGCAATGTTTTGGTTAAGTGATTACAGAAATTGTCACATTGCTTTTTGCTTTGCATTTCATAAAGTAGATACATTCAAAATTTATGTGTTTCTACTACACTAATGACATAAAACAATACCTTTTATCAAAAATCAGCATGAGTTTGGAGAAATGCATGTTTACATTCTATGTTCTAATATTTGACATCAAGACGAAAAAACAAAGCAAGCAAAGCTCCCAAGGTGGAAACATTTTTTGAGGAAATAAAATAGAATGATTTGGAATGGCAAGAGATCTGCTTAGCTTGATGATCAAAACTTTGGCAAAAGAGGAACCAGCAATAGATCAATGGGCACATTTTATTGACAGTGTCTTTTCATTTTCCCCAATTTTTTTTGAAGAACATGGCAAAAGGAATGAGGAAATGCTACAATGGGCCAATGTGGAAAAACGGAGTTGGTATATAATAATACCTAAGTCTGTACCCAATATGATTAACACAGTTTGAGGACAGAGATGGGATGGAGAGGGGGGTGGTACATGGACTGGGAAGAATAGCTAAGACCAGCAGGCCTTCTAAAAGTAGCATCAATGAAGGAATTTTCGGGGAACTGTGAGCATGTCACAAGATTGGTGTGTCTGTGAAATTTATTTTAACAATTAGAACTTTTAAAGTAATATAAGCACATTTTCACCATAAATTATCTCCCCCAGCCACCTTCTACTGCATATCAGAGCCCACACTTGGATCAGTAATAGGTTGGCACCAATTGGCAAGGGACAATGAGAAATAACAGAGAAGGACTTCCTTTGATAAATCCGTATCAAGTGAGGATAAAACGAGCCACAGTCCAGTGGCTGCTTTTGGAGTTGCCACCACCTAACAAGGGATTATTCTCTGGGCCACTTGATCGGGAAAAGTCTCCATGAGCACCAGCTCTTCACCAAATTATAAAACAAGAGTTTTAGACTTGGAGATGCTCAGAGTCTGATTCCTCTTTTACAGCAGCCTTAGAACCTACCTCTTCTTGAATACACATGATGAGAAACACTTCCACCCCAGGCAGCTGACTCCATTATTGGGCATTTTAACATTTTAAGTGTTAGAAATGATTCAATGTAGAAGATAAAACTACCTCCCTGTAATTGGAGGTAAACAGACTGTGATTAATCAAATACTAGAATAGATCTATATTCTTCCTTTCTTACCTCTAAGTCTTTCCTTCTCCAGAGTGAAACATTCCCCAGTCCTTAAGCCATTCGTCACGGCCTGGGTTTTATGATCATGATGTGTTTGCCATCTTCCCTAACACAGAAAGGATATGGTACTGACCTTCGGATAAATCCTGCTATGGGACCTCCTGTTACACACTCCAAGCATCTCCAGCCACATGAGATACTCATCAGGGCAAGTTGTTCTCACTTTGGTATTTCTATAACTAAAGAAGACTATTCATTGTCAAAGTTATTAATTACATGGGCTGATGTAGATTATGTCTGATTGTAGGTGCTCTCATTTCTGCTTATTATGGCATGGAACTAAGAAATGATCATTGACACAGGGGCACACGAATAAGGAACAAAGCTCAATCTCCATAAACTTGCCCCAAAAGTTACTTGTAAATTTTTACAAAATCTGGAAAATGCAGAAGTATGCATGGACTGTGATGATGGAAGTGAGAGTATCAGTTCATACACTACTCCATTTCAAGTTAATTTGTAGCCACAGGATATCAAAATTTACATAAAAGTACATTTGACAGTAGTTTTAAGAGCCAAATCATATTGGGGGAATGACAAGGATGGACTCTGATGAAAATAAAATTAAAAGCAACTAATCAATCATAAAGGACAAAGCATATAATAAAAAGGCATATTCAACAAATGTACATATGCACATACAAATGTATATACAAATATACATACATATACATATACAACAAAGCATATAACATAATAACAAAGCATAAAATATAAGCAACAAAGCATGTTACATACTATGTGGAAAGGTAGCTGAAGTTAGAGAAACTGGAGGTGCAATAGCCAGCCCTTGGTCAACACACAATAAGTAAGAGACGTTCCTTTCCTTCATTTCTATGCATTCTGTTTCTAGACAAGACTGTCATCCTCAACCTGAATTTATCTTTTCTCAAGACAGTGGTGTCACAAATCTCCTGGAACCTAACTACTGCTCTTGCCCATGAAGGACTATTCTTTGCATCCTGAGACCCTTCCTCCCCTGGTGGCCTGTGTTGCCTCTGGCTGACTCCAGGCAAAATCCCTGTGCTAAGCTGAATCATGCACACCAACAAAGATATTTTATTTTATTTTTTTAATTTTTTTAATTTTATTTTTTAACTCCCCCAAAACACCAAACGCAAACATTCTTATTTTGATCATTCCGTTCTACATGTATAATCAGTAATTCACAATATCATCACATAGTTTCATATTCATCATCATAATCATTTCTTGGAACATTTGCATCTATTCAGAAAAAGAAATAAAAAGAAAACAGAAAAAAATTTATACATACCATACCCCTTACCCTTCCCTTTCATTGATCATTAGCATTTCAAACTAAATTTATTTTAACATTTGTTCCCCCTATTATTTATTTTTATTCTATATGTTCTACTCATCTGTTGACAAGGTAGATAAAAGGAGCATCACGCACAAGGTTTTCACAATCACACAGTCACATTGTGAAAGCTATATCATTACATAATCATCTTCAAGAAACATGGCTACTGGAACACAGCTCTACATTTTCAGGCAGTTCCCTCCAGCCTCTCCATTACATCTTGAATAACAAGGTGATTTCCACTTAATGTGTAAGAATAACCTCCAGGATAACCTCTCGACTCTGTTTGGAATCTCTCAGCCATTGACACTTTGTCTCATTTCACTCTTCCCCCTTTTGGTAGAGAAGGTTTTCTCAATCCCTTGATGCTGAGTCTCAGCTCATTCTAGGATTTCTGTCCCACGCTGCCAGGAAGGTCCACACCCCTGGGAGTCATGTCACACGTAAGCGGGGGGTGGGTGGTAAATTTGCTTGTTGTGTTGGCTGGAGAGAGAGGCCACATCTGAGCAATAAAAGAGCTTCTCTTGGGGGTGATTCTTAGGCCTAATTTTAAGTAGGCTTGACCTACCCTTTGTAGGGTTAAGTTTCATATGAACAAACCCCAAGACTTAGGGCTCAGCTTATAGCTTTGATTGTCCCCATTGCTTGTGAGAATATCAAGAATTCAACCTGGGGAAGTTGAATTTTCCCCCGTTCTCACCATTCCCCAAAGGGGACTTTGCAAATACTTTTTTATTCACTGTTCAAATCACACTGGGATTTATCAGGGCATCACTCTGGTCAAACCAACAAAATCTCATGTCCTACTCAAGGTTCCATGTACTTATTGTGTTCAATTAAGCTGTCTACATAAGTTATATTAGGAAATGCACTAGTCAAAATATAAATCCAACTAAGACTTTTTTTTTTTTTTTAACATGGGCAGGCACCGGGAATTGAACCCGGGTCCTTGGACATGGCAGGCAAGCACTCTTACCTGCTGAGCCACCATGACCCGCCCTAAGACATATTCTTAATCTTCATCTATGTTCTTGTGGGTGTGAACCCGTTCATAAATAGGAGCTTTCGAAGACGTTATTTTCAGTTAAGGTATGACCTAAATGTATCCAGGTGGGTCATAATCCGTATTTTTGGAGTTGCTATTAAGCAGAAGAAATTTGGGCACAGTCAGAGAAAGCCACACAGGAAAAAAAGCTGGAAAATGGAAGAGCAGACATAGCAGAGAGATGGCCCTATGTTAGGAGGCAAGGATGCAAGCAAAGGAACCCCAAGCACTGCTGCAATTCAGGACCCCAACAATACAAACTCCAGGAGAAAGCACAGCCTTCAGAAAACTTGATTTTGGACTTCCAGCCTCCAAAACCTGTAAGACAATAAATTTCTGTTCTTTCAACCAACCCATTTTGTGGTATTTGCCATAACAGCCTGACAAACTAGGAGAACCCTCACTGGGTCCTTCTTTCCAGGATCTTATCCAACCCTGGTTTCCACAGCCACAGAGCACTCCTCCTTCACCCAGGAGGCAGCAAATCAGACATCAACAAAGAAGTGAAGGCTTCATTCCTTTGGTATCGTGGATGCAAACTAGTGAGTCATATTTCACATAGTGGAACTTCTGCAACATAAGAAATAATGACTAAATTACAGAGTTCTCTACATACAGTGCATTCTCATATACATGTTTACTAGATATTGTACGAGTGTGTACTATGTGGTTGGAAATGTTTTGTTAAAAATAGACAAGTAAAAAACAACAGCAAAAAAACCCTATAGCTCAGATGCAGCTTCATTCAGTGTTTTAACATGATTACTTTACAATTAGGTATTATTGTGCTGTCCATTTTTGAGTTTTTGTATCTAGTCCTGTTGCACAGTCTGTATCCCTTCCCATTATCTTACCCTGTTTCTAACTCCTGCTGGACTCTGTTACCAATGACATATTTCAAGTTTATTCTTGAATGTCCGTTCACATCAGTGGGACCATACAGTATTTGTCCTTTAGTTTTTGGCTGGACTCACTCAGCATAATATTCTCTAGGTCCGTCCTTTTATTTCTTTTCTCTATATTAACATTTTATATCTTTTTCTGTTGTGTTGCTAGTTCCTCTAAACCGATGCAAATGTACTAAGAAATGATGATCATGCATCTATGTGATGATGTTAAGAATTACTGAGTGCATATGTAGAACGGTATGATTTCTAAATGTTGTGTTAACTTCTTTCTTTTTTTTTTCTTTCTTTTTTTGTTTCTTTCCGTTAATAAAAAAAAATAAAAAAATAAAATATTTAGAAACTTAAAAAAAAAATAGACAAGTGGTTACTAGTAGAGATAAAAGCTTTTTGCATAATTATGTTTTTATCAAAGTAGGAGGAAGCCAAATAGAGCTTTCTCAATTCCAGTGGAGTTAATGGAATCATGCCAAGATTTGCTCTGAAAATGAATCATTGAATCTACATTTAAATGAAACAAATTAGATAGTTATTCTCTCTTTGGTCTGTTTCTGCTTGTTCTGATTATGTTTACTTTTCACTAGGACATTCTCCAGAAATATGGCTTTTATTACCCTAAATGTGAAAGGTCTGTGTACATCCATTTCCATGCTTACTGAAGTAAACAAAGCATAAAGCTTTCAATAAATATAAACCATAACTCCTGAGTTATTTACATAGTTACTGACTAATGGATTCATAGCCAATGCCTGTGATGACAACCTCTGTATAATTTGCCATCACCAATACAACAAAAAATATTTATATCATTGTAAGAAACAGTTTGTAGTTCAAAATAGTTTAAACAATAAAAGGAGAGGGGCGGTCTACAGTGACTCAATAGGCAGAGTTCTCGCCTATCATGCCGGAGACTTGGGTTTGATTTCCGGTGCCTGCTCATGAAAAAATAAAAAAGTAAAAAAATAAAAGGAGGAAAAGACATCAGTCTGATTTAAAATTATACACATTCATTATCAAGAGGATATATCAACTTCTGTATTCATGAATATGTCTTAAAGGAAAAGGAGGATTTATATATGAAATCTCTCCTTCATCAGTGAAGAACTGTGACAAATTCTTTCTAGAAATCCAACAGACTAACTGTCCCCTATACCTTTTGAAATTCTAAGACTTTAAAATTTTAAATGCTCCAAGGTAGTTCAAAATTTTTTAATGGCCATTTGTGTATCTTTTTCTGTAAGTTAAATGAATAGACCCTATGCCACTTGGCTGTTTGGCTTTACTGATTTGTTTAGAACTCAGGGTGCATTAAAAACTAAACATTCAGTTATAATGTGTTAGAAATACTATTTCAAAGTATATAGCTGATACTTTGGGCTTTCTTTATTATGTTTACCATTCAGATACTTTACGTTTTCATGTCATGGAATTTATTCTTTTTCTTTAAAGCTTTTGGATTTTGGGTCATGCTTAGGCTCTCTCCTCAGCCTAAAGTGGCATTAAAAGCACTATTTCTCCTTAAGCGGTTGTAGCTCCAACTTAATGCTTCAATCTTTGAATCATCTAGAGTTTGTCTTATTTTTCCAAGTTAATTAAATAATATGACATATTTTATAGATCTGTTTCTGCTATTGTTTGAGTTTTGCATAGGCATCCATGTTAGTTATGAAAGAAAAAGTAACACATATATGCCCAAGAAAATAAAAAACACCACTACTCAGAAATAACAACATAATTTTAGTAAATATCTCCCAAGCTTTAGGTAGAATGGCTCAATGTCTGAAAATTGTCCTAAGTCAAATAGTGTTTTTGCATTTTCTTATATTTTTGCATTGCCATATTAAATGCAAACATTCTACTTGGAATATAATTATAGTACATACAATGAGAGAGACTCAGCAGAGAGAACAACCTTCTCCCATCTTTTGTTCACATGTAGGTAACAAAACAAAACCTTTTTTAGATGGATCAGGCTGTGTGATTTGAGATTGTTATATTAATAGAATGATTTTTAGATTTGCTGAAATATAAAATAGGCCAGATCAGGTACTGTTTTCCAGCTTTGACTGCATGACTATTCCTTAACAATGGGTTAGGAGCATAGTGCTTTATGTAGTACAAAAGATGAAAGGGAAAAAAAGGATATAGTTCAAAAATGTGAAATTAATATATATAAATGTGCATTCATTATTGAAACTACTTAGGGAATTATTCATTTATTATAAAGAAAATGCATTACCATGTGAATAGGATAATATCAATTTGCTAAGACATTCTAAATCAAAATAAAAAAGGAAGCTCTTAAATTAATGAGGTCAATAATAAAACATATTAAGCTGTTGAATAAAAGAAAAATTAAGGTTGGATAGTCTTCCTAAAAAAAAAACCTACAGATGCCAAATGCCATCTGTTTTAGTTTGCTAAGGTTGCCAGAATGCAATACACCAGAAATGGAACAGCTTTTAAAAAGGAAATTTATTAAGTTGCAAGCTAACTGTTCTAAGGTTATAAAAATATCCAAACTAAGGCATCCAGATAAAGATACCTTGGTTCAAGAAAGGTTGAAGGGTCTGGAGAACCTCTATCACCTGGGAAGATGCACAGTGATGTTTGCTAGCTCTCTCTCCAGGCCTCTCATTTCATAAGGCTTCCCCGGGAACATTTTCCTTCTGCATCTCCAATGGTCTCTGGCTATGTGGGCTCTGTCTGCTGTTTCCAAAATGGCTCACTCTTAGAGGGAAGAAACCCCACTTGAATGGGTGGGGTCACATCTCCATGAAAACCATCTAATCAAAAGATCCCATCCATAATTGGGTGGGTCACATCACTATGGAAACAACTTAATCAGAAGATCCCACCCAGCAACACTGAATCATGTTAAAGAACATGGCTTTTCTGGGGTAAACAAGAGTCTCAATCCAGCAAACCATCTGACAGTGAATTGTAACACATTCAGCAAACAGGGAAAATCTCCTCTAGTTAAGTTACTTAACAGCTTGCAGAGGATATGAGTGGTCTTGCAGCAAAGTACTTCACAGTGTTTTAAACTTAAAGAGACCCTAATAGTCATCTACATTTTAATGTGCTTATTTGTTTTGACTTTCACAATAGTGACATTCACAAAATGCAAGTTTGTTTCTTATCACAGTCTATTTTCAAAGAAATGAGTTAGTGCCCATCACACAGAGCCTTTAGTTCTGCAACCACCTGTATTCCCTTAGGATTGATAAATAAACAAAACTTCTCATCCGGGTTCTGGCACAGCTCAGTGGTAAAAACAAAATTTACCTTTGTAGTGTAATTAGAAATAACACTCTAAATATCAACTTCTTAAAGCAAACTTTTGAAAAGAGAGTTTTTTAGGGAGACAAAACTAGCTTCCAACATTTGGAGGCGGTGCTGCCCAGTGGAAATACTATGGTAAGCCGTGAATGCCCTTTCTAATTTTCTAATAGCCTCATTAGAGAAAGTTAAAAGAATCGAGTGAAATTAAACTTAATTACATATAGTTATCTAACCCAATATATCTAAAATCTTATCATTTCAATGTGTAATCAATATAAAAATTGTTGATGAGATAACCTAAGTTTTTATTTTCAGACATCTTCTTGGAAGTCCAGAGTGTCATTTACACTGGCAGCACATCTCAACTTGGACAGTCATACATCTTGCGTGCAAGAAGCACAGCTGTTGTACGTGGCTCCTGACTTGGACAGTAAGCAGGTATAGCATTCAGGGTGCTCACGAGCCACCCCCAGCCTACAAAACCCTTCCTCCCTAAAACATGCCCTGAGCATGGGAAGAAATTGCTTCACCTTCCCCTGTCATGTACTAAAACATATATGTACTGGGATATTTTCTTTCCAATAAACTAAAGAACTCAGCTGTGTTGCAGAGTATGATTTATCTGACCCATATATTTAACTGGGTGCTCTAGTGATAAATATTTTATTGAATACCTAGTACCATAACTCCATAACCCATTCTGTTTTGTGGTATAGTGGTAGGTTGGGAATGGGGCAGGGCAGAGCCAGAAGACCTTTCCAGAGCCCCTCAGATCACAGGACACTGGCAACTGAATTGCCAATATGCATCTTACGGCACTCCAAGTACCAAAACTACAAGGCTATAATTGAGAATTAATTTGCACTAATAGGAGTAATTAATATATTTTCATTTTCTTAGACAACCTTAGGAATCTGAAGTCCCCAATGACCACAACAAAGGTGGCCTTAGGTCCAGTTATTTTTGGCTCGTGGGAAGGATGTTATCATGACTTTCAACCAATTTTCCACACCGACTGCCAGGAACTCCTGTGGCTGGAAGAACTGCTGTGAAACTGTTACCCTAGTGGAAGCAGAGTCTCTTCTCCCCATCTGCACTGCCCAGCACAATCAAAAGCTGGAACAAGTCACTAGAGTTCAAGGTTGCTGGATTATGTGGTTTGTCTTCTCAGGACACCTTCTTCATTTCAAAATCTGGCTTTCTTTCTTTAAAAATGCCACAAGGCATTAATAGAACAAAAAAAAAGAGTAGGTATATGGTGAAAACGGGAAGATGTCAAGGTCAGGTTCATGTGTCAACTTGGCCAAGTGGTAGTACCTGTTTGTCTGGTTGGGCAAGTGCTGGCTTGTCTGTTGCGATGAGGACATTTCATAGAATTAAATCATGATCACATCAGCTGCATCCACAGCTGATTCTACTTGTAATCAGCCAAGGGGACTGTCTTCTGCAACGAGCGATGCTTAATGCAGTCACTGGAAGACTTTTAGAGGATTCAGAAGAGACAGGCTTTTCTTCCTGCTTCAACCAGTGAGCCTCTCCTGTGGAGTTTGTCCAGACCCTCCATTGGAATTGTCAACTTCACAGCCTGCCCTGCAGATTTTGGACTCTGTGTTTCCAAGGTTAAGTGAGACACTTTTATGAATTTTATATTTGCGAGTGTTTCCTGTTGATTCTGTTTCTCTAGAGAACCCTAACTAATACAACTTGGTGCCAGGAGCGGTTCTTAAGAAACAGAATTTTAAAAGTATTTTTTTATGAAAGGTTTTCTACTGTGACTGGACTCAGAGGTGCTGAGGACTCTGATTCCCATAATCAGAATAACACTCCCAATCCATGGAGTGAGTTGGCAAAAGAGATAGTTGAAATATCACCATTCGATTCTCCTAATGCTTCGCTTGTATGAAGCCAAGCTCTGGGGGATAATATTTTTGAAAGCTTAATGGAGTTTTGTGGAAACAAGAGGTATAGAGATGTTGGCTTGTTGTTGTTAGATACACTGGATACATTAAGGAGTGAAGGGGATGGACTTTAGGCTTCTAACGAGAAGCTTAAGCACCGTTTGACAGATGTAGAAGTTTCTATGAGTATCCCAAAGGAACACCATACACTTGAGATCTCTGAAAATCAGACTTAGAATCTTATTGTTAGAGGAGAAACTCTACAACATAAACTGAAATCTCAATGTTGCATGGTGTCTGCCATTAAAGTGAGGGCATTGATTGGAGAGGAGTGGGACCCTGAAAAATGGGATGGTGCATATGGATTGATAGTGATGTTGGGGATGAGGTTGAAACCCTAGACCATGTTGAGTCTTCTCTAGATAACCCCGTAATAGTCTTCCCTGAGGACATAGCTGCCCCACCTCCAGCCTGCCTTGAGGAGTTGGCCATCCAACCTCCTCCTGAAAGGATTAGCCTTAATCCTTTCAGTGATTAATCTGGTTTCACCAGATGAAACTGCAAATGAATGCCCTAAAACAAATGGCTTGGAAGATATTTCTAATTCTTTTCATGATCCACCCCCACCACCCCTCATTTCTTCCAGACCTATAACTAGACTAAAGTCCCAACAGGCCCCTAAAGGTGAGGTATAAAGTATCACACATGAGGAGGTAAATTATACTCCAAAAGAACTGTGTGAGTTTTCCAATTTATATAGACAGAAATCAAGGTAATATGTGTGGCAAAGGATTTTAAGGGTGTGGGATAATGGTGGGAGGAATATAAGGCTATATCAGGCTGAATTTATTGATATGGGCCCACTAAGCAAAGATTCTGCATTCAATGTTATAGCCTGAGGGGTTAGAAAAGGTATTAACAGTTTGTTTCGATGGTTGGTTGAAACATGGATCAAAAGATGGTCGACATTACCTGAGGTTGAAATGCCAGAACTGCCCTGGTATAATGTACATGAGGGGAACCAGAGGCTTAGAGAGATTGGCATGTTAGAGTGGATTTATCATGCAAAAACTGCTCTTACACCCCAGGAATGTCCAGAGGATGCATCTTTTACCAGAACAGTGAGAAATAAATTTGTGAGACTAGCACCATCATCCCTGAAGAGCTCTGTAGTTGTATTTCTCTGGAGGTCAGATATTACAATAGTAACGGCTGTCACTGAGCTGGAATCCTTAAACACAATGGGGATGACCAGATCCTGAGTTGGCAGAAGCCAGGTGGCAGCACTTAATCACCAAAGACAGGGTAGACATGGCTATTATAATAGACAGCAAACTCAAAGCAGGAGTCAAAATAATCTGACTCACAGAGATTTGTGGCATTGGCTAGTAAATCATGGGGTACCTAGAAATACAATAGTTGGGCAGTCTACTAAATCCTTGTTCAAGCTGTATAAACAAAAGAGTTCTAAGTCAAGTGAACAGAAGTCTAACCTGAATTACAAAAAACACACAGTCATGGCCCCTTAATCAATTTCCAGACTTGAGAGAGTTTACAGACCCAGAGCCCCTTGAATGAAGGGGCTGCCACAAATTTATATGTTAATCTTACTCCAAGCCTTCCCCAAGGAGACTGACAGCCTTTTACCAGGGTACCTGTGCACTGGGGAAAAGGAAATGATCAGATATTTCAGGGATTATTAGACACTGGTTCAGAAGTAACATTAATTCCAGGGGACCCAAAATGTCACTCCGGTCCACCAGTCAGAGTGGGGGCTTATGGAGGCCAAGTGATCAATGGGGTTTTAGCTCAGGTCCATCTCACAGTGGGTCCAGTGGGTCCTTGGACCCATTCTGTAGTTATTTCCCCAGTTCTAGAATGTATAACTGGAATAGACATATTGAGCAACTGGCAGAATCCCCACATTGGCTCTCTAACTCATGAAGTGAGGGCTATTATGGTGGGAAAGACCAAGTAGAAGCCATTGAAATTGCCTCTACCTAGCAAAATAGTAAATCAGAAGCAATACCAGATTCCTAGAGGGATTGCAGAGATTACTGCTAATTTTAAGAACTTGACAGATGCAGGGGTGGTGATTTCTACCACATCCCCACTCAAGTCTTCTATTTGGCTTGTGCAGAAGACAGATGGGTCTCGGAGGATGACAGTGGATTATCCTTAGTTCAACCAGGTGGTAAGTCCAATTGCAGCTGCTGTTCTAGATGTGGTATCATTGCTTGAGCAAATCAATACAGCCCCTGGTACCTGGCATGCAGCTATTGATCTGGCAAATGCTTTTTTCTCAATAGCTGTTAGTAAGGACCACCAGAAACAGTTTGCTTTCAGCGAGCAATGTCAGCAATATACTTTTACTGTCCTACTTCAGGGGTATATCAACTTTCCAGCCTTATGTCATAATCTTGTCCACAGAGATCTTGATTGTTTCTCCCTCCCACAAGACATCACACTGGTCCATTATATTGATAATATCATGTTGATTGGACCTAGTGAACAAGAAGTAACAACTACTCTAGGTTTATTGGTAAGGCATTTGCGTGTCAGAGGATGGGAGATAAATCAACAAAAATACAGGGACTTTCCACATCAGTGAAATTTCTAGGTGTCCAATGGTGGGGGGCATGTCAAGATATCCCTTCAAGGTGAAGGATAAGTTGCTGCATCTGGCCCCTCCTACAACCAAAAAAGAGGCACAATGCCTAGTTGGTCTCTTTGGATTTTGGCAACAACATATTACTCATTTGGGTGTGCTACTCCGGTCCATTTATCAAGTGACCAGTAAAGCTGCTAATTTTGAGTGGGGACCTGAACAAGAGGAGGCTCTGTGACAGGTCCAGGCTGCTGAACAAGGTGCTCTGCCACTTGGGTCATATGATCCAGCAGATCCAATGGTGCTGGAAGTGTCAGTGGCAAATAGAGATGCTGTCTGGAGCCTTTGGCAGACCCCTATAGGAGAATCACAATGCAGACCTTAGGATTTTGGAGCAAAGCCTTGGCATCTGCTACAGATACCTACTCTCCTTTTGAGAAACAGCTTTTGGCCTGCTACTGGGCCTTAGTAGAGACTGAATGCTTAACCATGGGCCACCAATTTACCATGAGACCTGAGTTGCCTAACATAAGCTGGGTGTTATCTGACCCACCAAGCCATAAAGTTGGGCATGTGCAGCAGCATTCTATTGTAATATGGAAATGGTATATATGAGATAGGGCCATAGCAGGTCCTGAAGGCACAAGTAAGTTGCATGAGGAAGTGGCCCAAATGCCCATGGTCTCCGCTCCTGCCACATTACCTTCTCTTTCCCAGACCAGACCTATGGACTCTTGGGGAATTCCTTACAGTGAATTGATTGAACAAGAGAAAACTCAGACCTGATTTACAGATGGTTCAGCACAATATGCAGGTACCACTTGAAAGTGGGCAGCTGCAGCACTACAACCCTTTTCTGGGGTGTCCTTGAAGGACAGTGGTGAGGGGAAATCCTCCCAGTGGGCAGAACTTTGAGCAGTGCACCTGGTTGTTCATTTTGCTTGGAAGGAAAACTGGCCAAGGTGTGTTTGTATACTGACTATGGACTGTTGCTAATGGTTTGGTTGGATGGTCAGGGACTTGGAAAGACCATAATTGGAAAATTGGTGACAAAGAGGTCTAGGGAAGAAGTATGTGGATAGACCTTTATGTGTAGGCTAAAAACATGAACATATTTGTGTCCCATGTGAATGCACACCAGAGGGGGACTTTAGCAGAAGAAGGTTTTAATAATCAAGTGAGTAAGATAACCCATTCTATGGATACCAGTCAGGCTCTTTCCCCAGCAACTCCTGTCATTGCCCAATGGGTTCATGAATAAAGTAGTCATGGTGGTAAGGATGGAGGTTATGCTTGGGCTCAGCAACATGGACTTCACTCACCACAGCTGACTTGGCTACAGTCACTGCTGAGTGCCCAATCCTCTAGCAGCAAAGACCCATATTCAGCCCCTAATATGGCACCGTTCCCCAAGGTGACCAGCTGGCTACATAGTGGCAAGTTGATTACATTGGACTGCTCCCTTCACAGAAGTTGCAGCGATTTGTTCTAATTGGAATAGACACACTCTGGGTATGGGTTTGCTTTCCCTGTACACAATGCTTCTGCCAAAACTACCATCCATAGGCTTACAGAATTCCTTATCCATCATCGTGGTATTCCACACAGCATTGCTTCTGATCAAGGAACACACTTCACAGCAAATGAAGTGTGGGAATGGGCACGTGCTTATGGAATTCTCTGGTCTTACCATGTTCCCCATCATCCAGAAGCAGCTGGATTGATAGAACGATGAATGACCTTTTGAAAACTCAATTACAGTGCCAACTAGGTGGCAATACCTTGAAAGGCTGGAGTAATGTTCTCCAGGAAGCTGTATATGCTCTGAATCAGCATCCACTGTATGGTGCTGTTTCTCCCATAGCCAGGATCCATGGATACAAGAACCAAGGGGTGGAAATGGGTGTGGTACCCCTCACTATTACCCATAGTGATCCACTAGGAAAATTTTTGCTTCCTGTTCCTGTGACCTTAGCTCTGCTGGTTTATAGATTTTAGTTCCAAAAGGGGGAGTGCTTCCATCAGGAAAAACAATAATGATTCCATTGAACTGGAATCTAAGACTGCCACCTGGCCACTTTGGACTACTCATGCCCCTGGATTAACAAGCCAAGAAGAGGATTACATTATTGGCTGGGATGATTGACCCTGACTATCAGGGGGAATTAGGACTGCAACCACACAATGGAGGTAAACAAGAGTTTTCATGGAATATAGGAGATCCCCTAGGGTGTCTTTTAGTACTACCATGCCCTTTGATTAAAATCAATGGAAAACAGCAACAACCCAATCCAGGCAGGACTAACAATGGCTCTGAAACTTCAGGAATGAAGGTTTGGGTCACCCCACCAGGCAAAGAACCACGGCCAGCTGAAGTGCTTGCTGAGGGGAAAGGGAACATGGAATGGGTAGTGGAAGAAGGTAGTGATAAATATGAACTTCAACCACATGATCAGTTACAGAAACGAGGACTGTAATGCTGTTTTGTTCATGTTATACTATTTAAGTTGTAAGATTTAAAGTTTAAGAATGAATATTACTCAAGAACTTACACCCTATTCTGGAGAGATTTAATGTGTTTCCAGTTATATACAGGACAGCTGAACATTGTTAAGTGTAAGAAAAATGCATTTTTTATTGTATTTTATTTAGAAATTAGGTATGGTTTAAGGTGATATGTATAGCTGCCAAGTTGACAAGGCGTGAACTGTCATGGTCAGGTTTGTGTGTCAACTTGGCCAAGTGGTGGTACCTGTTTGTCTGGTTGGGCAAGTGCTGGCCTGTCTGTTACGATGAGGACATTTCATAGAATTAAATCATGATCACATCAGCTGCATCCACAGCTGATTCCATTTGTAATCAGCCAAGGGAAATGTCTTCTGCAAGAGTGATGCTTAATCTAATCACTGGAAGCCTTTTAAGGAGTATTCAGAAGAGACAGGCTCTCTTCCTGCTTCGGCCAGTGAGCCTCTCCTGTGGAGTTCATCCAGACCCTCCATAGGAATCATTGACTTCACAGCCTGCCCTGAGGATTTTGCGTTCTGCGTTCCCACAGTTATTTGAGACACTTTATAAATTTTATATTTGTGAGTGTTCTCTGTTGATTCTGCTTCTCTAGAGAACCCTAACAGAAGGCTTCCCTAACTCTGCTTTCATCCTCATTTTCTCTGGGAAATTGAATAGCTCAAATGGACAATGAGCTCTTTCAACTCACTTAAGCCAGATCCACAGGCATCTCCCAGTTCTACCAATCTAAAATCCCAGACATTTCATTGTTAGCCATTCCCCATCTTATGAAGACATTTTTGAGACTTCTATCGTTCTTTAAGTATGAATGACAAACTTGAGAAAGAAACTCAGTGGGTGCACTGCAAGAATCACTGTTTGATAAATCCAGATAATTTGCTTTAATCTAGAATAAATCTTCTTGACTACTTAATATTTTTACTTTAATTTTTAAGGTAGAAATAATAACTATCTGGATACCCCACAGTTGATTTGGTATTAAAATAAAATCATATGTAGAAAGGTTATCAAAATGGTTATTTCTAGAGTATGAGGGTTACCTATGCTAAGTAACAACCTAGAATTGTGGGATTCCCTGGGAGGACACACCAGGAAGTCAGAAAATAAAAGTACCCCTCAACCAGGGTCCACAGCCTTGACACTACTGACATTTTTTAGCTGGGTAATTGTTTGTGGTGGTGGCTTTCCTGTGAACTGTAGAATATTGAGCAGCATCTCTGGCCTATACCCATTAGATGCCCTAATGTACCACCTTCTCCACTTGTGAAAAATGGCCCTTGGGAAGGTTTGCAAAATCACTCCCAGTTGAGAATCCCTGTCTTAGGGTCTGGGGCCTGGAGAACAATCCCAGCTGTTCAGTTCAAAAAGTCTCCAGTTTCCCAACCTCAGTTTTCGCATGCAAGGGAGGGAATTCTAAGTAATTTCCTAATAAGAGTGATGCATACAAACCACAGATTTCATTTGAGTGTTATGATGGTCTGACATCCCATCTCTTACTAATCAGCTAGAGATTTTGGAAGAAGGAGAAGAGGAAAGCAGAGAACATCTAGAGGTGGAAATCAGGTATCTCATATGAATCAAGTCAGAACAGTGAAAATGGTGTCAGAGGTGAAGAGGGGTAGGAAATGGAAAACGAAGGTGACACAAACCAAAAATAGTTCACACAGGTATCAGGATGAATTCAAGAGCCAGAATCAAGTAGGCAGAAATGGGCAAAACTAAGAATTGTCAAAGAGAAAGGAGGAACAAGAAGTTCTTTGGACTGCTGGTCACAGCTCTGAATGTCTTTCATTTCAGCTTGTTCCACATGAGTTTGGGAGCGCTCTCAACATTTTCAATGTACAGAGAGGAACTTTTGACATCACCTTCCTTTGCTCTTCAGTGTGGCAGCTGGCCCCTGGGGAGTCTCTGGGAGTTCTCTGTTTCACTCCACAGAGAAGCACACACACACACACACACACACATGTACACCACATTCTCTGAGTCCTAGTTTTTGCCCTTTGTCATCAATTGCCTAAGAAGACAAAGCAACAAGTTCGCATGTTTTGGCCTTCTTCAATAACCTCTCGATTTTTTCAACACTCGGTTTTAGCCACCAGGAATGGATGTAATAATTTAAATTTAATTAAAGTAAAAGAAGACTGAAGTCAAGGTTTGTCCACTGGTTGATGTTGGTGAGATGCTTGCTCTAAATACACACTGTGCTTTTGTTCCATGTGAGAAGAGACGCCTCCTTTAAGGAATCCTACTCTGCTCCAGCAGGTTTTGGCTCCCCATACTCAAAGCAGGACACTTGCTCAATTTAGGACTCACTGGGCTTGTGTTCTACATTGGGATGAATTGCTTCTACATTTCTTCCAATCATTGGCATAGGACACAGCCCTGGATGTATATGGAATATGGTTTTATTAAATGAGTACAGTAATATCAGTCTTAGTTTGACTGAGCTGCTCTGACAAACACCACAGACTGGTTGGCTTGAACAACAGGAATTTCTTGTCTCACAACGTTTGAGTCTAGAAGTCCAAAATCAGGGTGGTAGGGCCATGTGTTCTCTGAAGTGCAAAGCATTCTGGTGGTGGCTGGCTGGCAATCCATAACTCAATCTCTACCTCTCGCATGGCCATCTGTTTCCCTTTGGCTGCTTCTACCATGTCCGTATCTTCTCAGTCCACAAGGGCTCCGGTCATATGGATTAAGGCTCACTCTGATTCAATCTGGCCTATCCAAATTAAATCATCAAAGATCCTCTTTACAAATGAGCTCACACCCACAGGCCCAGGGTTTAATACTTGCATGTGTTTGTGGGGGACATGAGTCAATCTACCACAAAGGTTTTAATTACAATGCTATGAATAATATATTAGTAAAGCATATTAAAAATAAATGCTAGCCATTATAATTCTAATATTATTCAGACTTCAGGGCTATCAATTTTTAAAAGAAATAACTCCCCTTCTCTTTAGGTCAAAATATCCCTAGAAGGCTTTTAGTATCAGCCTAAAACTTAATTTAGGTATTCCTAAAGTAACTAAAAAAGTAAGTGTATATATCCAATTTTATGATGCTAAATAACTGATCAACTCAAATTTCATGGCTTAAGACACTGCCCACTTATTTGCTCAAACCTTGTGGGTCAAGAGTTTGGGCACAGCTTAGCTGGACCATCTGCTCAGGGTCTCACCAGGAATAGGCTGAGCTCCTGTCTGGAGTTCAGGGTCCTCTTATAAGCTTACTCTGGTTGTTGGCAGAATTCAGCACCTTGTACTTGTAGGATGGAGTCCCTCAGTGCCTGGCAGCTGTCACCCTCCACAGGGAGTTCACAACATGGATGTTTGCTCCTCCCAGGCCAACTGCTGTTTTTGTCACCTTTAAAGGTCTTGTTGGGTTAGGTCAGGCCTACCCAAGACGATCACCTTTTTGACTAGCTCAGAGTCAACTGGTTAGTAATCTTAATTAAACGTGAAAAATCTCTTCACCTTTGCCCTACTAAATAAATACCACTGGAGTGACAGCCCATCTCAGCCACCCTCAAGGGCAGGAGATTACGCAAGGGCATGGGTCACTGAGGATCATCGCAGAATTCTTCCTGGTCTAGTCATTGAGGCAGGCTTTTTGCATTTATTCATACATACAATCAAAGTATCATCCATTATTAAATACAGTGTGATAACATTTCATAAAATTTTGAAACATGAAAACAAGGTTATATATTATTTGGGTATATATGTCATCCTTATTAGAAATTTAAATAAATATATGGAACTGAAAAATATCAATTTCATTATAGTTACCGTGATGGCAGAAAGTGTGCACAACCAGGAGGACTCATGGAGGGCTTCTGTTTATTTCTTTACTGGAGTAGTGGGTACATAAGTGTTCATTATAATATTTTAGATCTTTTAAGAGGCCTTAAATTTTGTAATAAAGTATAAATATGGTTATTAAATACTTACTCATGTTCCTGACCTTGGACACGGAAATTTAAGACATAGCTTCTGCCCTCAACAATTTCAAAACTCTAACAAAGGAACCAGATAAAAAAGAAATTGCAATTTTGTGTGAAAAGAGCTAAGGGAAAGATTGGGCGCCAAAACCTGCTTTGAGGACCAGGGAGAGTTTCCCAGAGAAGAGATGACTGGGGGGTTGATAAAGAAACAAGAAGAGAGGCATGCCAGAAGAGGCACTTGGAGATGCAATGGGAATGAAATAGTTTAATGTACACAGAGGCCATTAGAGATTTGCAGACAAGAGGGCTCAAGATGGGTTGGGATAAAGGACCCCTCTGGTGGACTGAATTGTATACCCAGGTTTGGACATGTTCTTGATCTTGGTCTGCATCCTGGTGGGTGCTGACTCATTGTAAACTAGATCTCTTCGAGACGTTACTTCAGTTAAGGTGTGGCCCAACTGAGTCATGCTGGTCTTTAATCTGGAATACTAGAGTCCTAGTCAGATAGAGAAAGAGAAAGCCAGGGGAGAGCAAAAAGCTTGAAGTCAATGGACCCACAGAAGTGAAGAAAATAACTTAGCTGCACACACTGGAACCCAGAGGAGAAAGCGGAAGACACTGCATTACCATGTGATGAAAAAGCTAAGAACCAAGGATCTCCCAGCAGCCAGCCACACAATGCCACAGTTTGCAGAGAGAAAGAATCGCTTCACTGATGCCTCCATTTGGACATTTTCCCAGCCTCAAAACCATGAGTGAATAGATTCCCATCATTTAACTCAACCCATTCCATGACATTTACTTTGAGCAGCCTAGGAAATTAAAACACAGTCCCTTTACTAAACAGTCATCAGAATGCCCAGTTTGCATGTGGTTTCTATTTCCTATCAGAATATGGCCTGAGACAAGAGGTTATTGTGGAAATCTAGAAGACTTGACAAGGACTTGATCTAAATTATAGTGAGGGTAAAGACTTGAAAGATCAGAGGTGAAATCAAACATAATCAATAGGCAATTTAATATGGGGGCATAAAGGACTGTCGAAAATCATTCCCAGGTTTCAGATCTGGGTTGCAAGGAAGTTGGGACCACCATTACACCACAAAAGAAAAGATGGGAAGATGTACATAGAGATGCTGATTCAGGGTTGGTGATAAGCTCAGTTTGGGAGAGAATCTTTGAAATGCTTATGAGCATTAAAGTGTGAATACACTGGCTTGGGTCTCAGGACTGATATTAGGTCTAAAGACATGCATATGATAGCCATCAGTGTGCAGCTTATATATGAGCTGTGAAAGCATGTAACATTTTAGCAAGAGAGAAAAAGAGGGATGGGGCACACAGGAGTTTAAGGAACAAGAAGAGAACGGCAAGCTTGTAAAGGAGACTGAGAGAAAGCTACAAGAAGGTGATATTAGGGAAACCAAAGGGATTGTTCAAGGATGGAGTGGGCATTAGTATCTGTTACTAAAAAGAAGTAAAGTAAGAAAATAACTTAACTGTACACAATGATTTAGCAACTCCTCATGGACGGCTGACTTTCAGTACATAAAATGTCACCTTGTCAGACTGCCCCTGATTTTCTATATTTTTATTAATAGAATAAATAGTACTCTAGGTTTATTATGTATATTGTGATGGCTAATTTCACACGTCTACTTGGCTGGATTATGGTATCCGACTGTTTAGTCAAGCAAGTACTGGCCTGTTTGTTACTGTGAAGATATTTCATGGATTTAAATAATTAGTCAGTTGATTGCATCTACTGCTTGATTACAATCAACCAAGGAGATTGCCTTCAGCGATGAGAAAAGGCTCATACAATCAGTTGAAGGCCTTAAAAAGAGAATGGATGATTTCTGCAATCAGAAGGAAGAATTTCCAACTCACTTTCATCCAGCCAGCTTCTTCTGGGGAATTCAACTTCACCGTCAAATTCCCAGCTTGCACTCTGCCTCATGGAATTTGGACCAGATAATCCTCATGGTATATATATAATCTGTCTGTTTGTCAGTTCTTTCTCTCTGAAGAACCCTGACTAATACATATATAGTACGTATTTGCCTTCTATTCATCTGTCTCCTCTACTAGATTGCAAACTCCATGAGGCCAGATCTTGTTTGCCTTGGTTATCATCCAATAAAAGTGCTGGCACATGACCAGAACAGGCAAATATTCATTGATTACATGAACAAATAATTGAACTAAGAGGTCATGATTGTCCTTTGACATCGTATCAACCTACCGTCATCCAAATTATCCCGTTTTCATTGTGTCAAGTGCTCCAATATTTCTGTTCTAGGTTTCTGGGCATGATGGAAACATGAGAAGTATGGAATGGAATTAGCATCTCCCCTTCGTTTTGTATAGCACTTATAGACAGGGTGAAGAGCTATTTTTGGAGCAGCCTGTAAAGTAAAGAGGACACCAGAAATGACCTCTTCTTTCAGAGTCATAAAATCTAAAAGTAACAGAGCAGACAACACAAACCAACCATTCTTTTATCGTTTTTCTTCTTTTGCATCACAATTTATGGTATCAAATTTCTATATTATAGAGCTCAGACTGTGCATTCATTCAAATGATAAAAAGAATCCATTTTAGAATATTTCACTCTTATTATTCTGAACAAATTTTATGAAAATGGATACAATCTGCATGTATCTTAAGAGATATGATATAGCACAAGAATTTAAGAAAAATTTAATGGATCCACAAAAGCAACTAGAGATCAGGTGCTCCAGAGAGCAAAACAATGAGGAAATCATTTAATTTTGGTAAGAGAAATTATCTGGGGATAGAAACCAGAAAAATACAAGATGACAGAAGTAAATATGTGAATAGGTGAAGCAATAATTTGTATTATTTTCAGCCATCTTTGAATACAAACAGAAATGTAGATAATTATTGATATTTCATCTTATACCTGAACTTCAAAACTCAGCAACATTCTATCACATCTGTAGAAAATCAGTTTTTCATGCCTTTTCTTTTGGCATTATTTGGCCATGTTCAGTGGTTTACCATTTAGAATGCCCAAGTCAACCTCTATATCGTCAACGATACCAGATACCAACTTTCTTCTATGTAAACAACATGAATTGTGCATACAAACTTCTTCCCTCTTCCCAGTATTTTTTAAAAAGCATGAGAATTACCTATTTTTATAAAAATATGGTTTTTCTATTCTTCAGGCAACATAATAAGCTGTTTGTTCTTTTCACAAGTTTCTTTATATAAATCATAGGAAATAAGAAATAAAAATAATGATTGAGTAGCTGTTTTGCAACAACTATAAGTATTATAAATATAAATTCATTTATTTCTATGATGACAAATTGGACCACAGTTTTTCCTGAAGTATATTTCCCTGAAGTAATAGGAGCAAAATTAATTCATTTAGGACTATGAAAATGGAGAATCAAATCTTAAAATGTTTGAGAAAAGAAGGGAAGAAAGGTTCAAATTGGAGTTATAAGGTCCATTTTTATATTTTTAAGCTATAATAAAAAGATAAAATTTGATAAATAGACAACAACTTCCAGGCCAGTCATAAGAACACATTTCTAGATTCCCAATGGTTTAACCAAAAAGTAACACATGATGGTCAATTATAATGGCATCTGCACATCCACTAAAGCATGATGCATTTTTAGAGAAGTGCCAATCTTAGTTTCCAACCCCTAGAATAAATACCATAGAATGGATTGGCTTAAACAAGGGGAATTTATTGGTTCACGGTTTTGAGACCAAGAGACATCTGAACTGAGATGATAGCAAGGAGATGCTTTTTTCCCCAAAACTGTGGATTTAGGGCTAGTTGCTGGCAATCTTTGGGGATCCTTGACTTTTCTGTCACATGGCAATGCACAGAGCAGTAAATTCTCCATTCTCTTCTGGATTCCACTGACTTCTGCTTATAAGGGATTCCAGTAATCCAGGTTAAAGTACATCTTGATTTAGTAGGACCACACCTTTACTGAAGTAACATCTTCAAGTGATCCTATCTGCAATGGGTCCATACCCACCAGAATGCACACCGCAACCAAGAACATGTCCAAACAGGGCTGATAATTCAATCAACACAGGGGCCCATTTTGATACCTGCTCTACAGCTCTCCTTTCTTTGCCAATCTTTGTCCAGCAACTGCCCTTCCCTGTCAAACCAACAGCCACTACAGACCAAACAACAGCATCATCTCACTGGGTGCTTAGTCTAACCTGAACCAGATTACTCTGGAGCAATTCAGGAAAATCATTAGGTTGTGCCTTTGAAAGTGTGTGCACATGCAGGCATCAACAGGAGCTCATTTTTAGTTCCATATTTTCAAAACCTAAGGGAATCATGCGCTGACCAGATTGCACAGCTGGTTTCATTACTTTGCTAAGTTTTCCATATCAGAGCAGCTATACAGAGAAAGGAGTAGGCGGTTGTCCATGTGGGCTGATTTGGCGATGTCACTAGCATGCTTTCTGGGTTGGTCCTGAGTATCCCCACTCTTTAGCTTCAAACAGCACTCCTTTGGACTAAGAACCAGAATTAATAAATTCTTTCTAGAGACACACAAACACACCCACATGCATACATATTTATCTATATTTGTATCTATATTTCTATCTACACCTATGCATTTATGTGTGTGTATATGTGTGTATGTACATATGTAAAAAGATACAAAGTGTGTCTGAGAAAGATCGGAGATTGGATTTTCAGCAGACAGGAAGGCTGGGGAAGCTTGAGAGGAATGAATCAAAAACATAATTCACCAATTGGACAGTTTAGCCAAAAGCCATCCTAATCTTTTCCAGCCTCTTGAAATGAAATAAATGCGCATGAAATTTAAAATCAGATGACATTAAAAGATAGCACTTTGGTACTGCATATTGGGGCATTTTAATTTGCAAAGGATTAATGGGGAGAACCTTAATAGAAGTATGAATAAAACAAATAGTTTGTCAATCCTTTCAATTAACTTCAAAACCAAAGATACATTCTACGAAGTGGTACAAATTCTGTGCTTCTCTTGATGCCACTGGAAGAGCAATACCCAAAAGAACAGTGAGTTTCCATCTGGTTTTCATATGTGCCCTCTAGTGGAGGTACACTTGAAGAAATATAACCTAAGAAAGATAATGACCTCCAGATCAGCAAATATGGAATGGAAATTGAACCAAATATTAGCATGACCATTCTCTGAGTGCTGGGACTTTGTCTACTAATTGTTTGTTTATGTCCTTATTTTCTGTATTTTACAAAATGTCTGTGACAAGTGTGCACTAATTTCATAGTGAATGAAGCACCCTTATTTTAAACAAGAAAATAAATGGATTTAAGCAAGGCTACTACATCTACTTCTTCTATTTACATTGTAAAAGAGAAGAAAGCCACGAGATTTTGAAAACTGACCTCTTGACTTTCATTCCGACTCAAGTGTAAAGCACACACCTGCACACCCACGCAGAGTAAGGAGCCATGGCAGTCCCTATTCAGATACAGAGATCTCACAAAGGTGCCCAAGGATCTTTTGAAGAAAATTCCACTATATTGAAATCCACAGCTTCTTTTTTGGTTGCCAACTGCAGCTCCCCACTGGGCCATTGTACAATGAAAACGCTGCCTCTCTATGGAAGCTGCCAGTCACCGGGACTTTCCATGCTGCAGCTGTGCGACTGAAGCCAAGGGGCAAATACACTAGCCAAGACCAAAGCAGAGAAAGGGTCAGAAATAGGAAATGCAAACAAAGCAAAGTCAGAGAAGCAAGGGCTTACAGCCTGAAAGTCAGCAGGCACTGGCATTTAGTGGAAAGTCAGTTTCCATGGAGTTCAATAAGCCAAAGAGTAAATGCAGAATTGAATAAAAACCTCCCTGAGGGATTTAGTAGGGGCAGATGCCAGTGAGAACTGCAATCTGAAAAGCCAAAATTAAAATACCTTGGGTATTCTATAATTGCTAACATATTTCTCTGGAAATTTTAGCTGCTTTTAAGGAGAAAGATACAGTAGTCCCCACCGAGGGGCCAATAGTTCATATTTAATTTTCCTTTTTGCCTCACTATGGAAGGAGTCTTCAGCTTACAGTCCCTGGAATATACACTCCTGGAAGGGACTGATCCTATTCAAGACTGATGCCTGGGGCCACTCCGCAGGTCTCTATAGAAGGAAAATTTGACATCAAGATATTGCTGCTCATGGTCAGAATGGATGACTGATATAGGCAGACTGATTTAACATTGGTTAAAAACTCAGGCTGCATGCTCGTGCAGATTCAAGTTTGAATCCCAGATCCAGGTCTAATCTACTGTGGTGGATTAAATTATGCCCCCCAGAAAAAACAAGTTCTAGGTCTTCCCCTGCTTTCCCCTGGATGAGAACCCCTTGCAAGTAGGGCCTATTGTGGTCCAACTGAATCAGGTTGGGTCTTAATCTAGATGACTGGATATCTTATAAAAGGGGACCAGAAGTCAGAGAGAAAAGAGAGGGAATCACCAAGCGACAGAAGCAAAGATACAAGCCAAGGAATCTCCAGGTTTCTCGCAAGGCAACATCAGAAGACCACTGATCCCCAGAATAAGCAAGTCTTCTAGCTTCAAAACCATGAGCCACGGATTCCTCTTGTTTAAGCCAATCCAATGTGTGGTACTTGTGATGGCAGCTCCAGAAAACTGACAGCTACCACCTTAGCCTGTAAAGTAGGGAAGAAAATACTAATGTCCCTATGCAATTGCAAAGAGTGTTAAAGTGGCAAAATGTAGGCAAATTCCTTAGCATGGTGGCTGGTCTTTAATGAATGCTCAAGAAATGTTGGTGGCAAGTACTGAGAGTGGTAAATCTCTTGGGTTCCCAGCATTCTTTTACACAGGTGATGCTCTACTCATTGCTTGCTTATATCAGGAAATATCTCTCCATTCCAGAATGAAGCATGTGTCTCATTATATAAAGCAGGTAAATTTTAAGATTTAAAACATGTGGGTAAGAAAACATACTTGTATTTTGAAGGGAATTCCTGAAGGTAAAGTTTTTGAACACAATGAAGATGTTGCAAAAAAGAAAAGTTTGGAGGAAATTTGTCACAAACTGAAGGTAATAGCTGAAATAGAATGGCCAAGAGCCATGTTGTCAAGAAATGTTGTGATGGAATTTGTACAATCTGAAGGTTTCATAAACATCTCTCATCTTGAAGGGTTAAAAAGTCTCAATACAGGAGATGGAAAATTAAAAATTTCCCCAATTGGCTACACATAGCAGTATAGTTTATTTCTGGAGCAATTCTAGGCAGCATATTGCAAACATTCTACCCTACTTTCTTGCCTGATACTAACTTTTTTTCTTGCAATTCAAGATATTACAAAAGGCTAATTCATTGGGTAACCAAGGCAGTTGTATAATTCCAGCTGAAGCTTTCTTAAAAACTCAACCATTTATACTTATTAAAATAGTTTTTACTGACAACTGAATAAACTACATTTGTGTTCCCACTGAAGTCAATATATTATGTACATAACTAAAGAAATGAAAATTGAATTGCTAAATATCAGTGCAGTTCATTCTTTAAATATTTAGTAATACATTGGCTTATGAATGATACTTTCTATGCTATTCCTAATATATTGTGAGCTGAAGAAAAAATATTATATATCTTGCTAATGCCTTTAAAATTTAGTAAAGTGTATATCAGTATATCTGAATTCGAAAGGATTTGATAAATATTACTCTCAAATTTTCTCTACTCATTTGTGTGAGGTATAATATATATATATATACATGATAAAACTGCAATTAATCAGTAGGTGTGAAAGCAGTATTTGATTGTTTAAAGCAGTACACAAAAATATGCATTATGTAGAATTTAATTTAAAACTATTGAGAAACCTAAAAGGATTTCATAAATTGCATGTTAGGGTGCTGGTATATCTGAAATTCTGTTGAGAAAAAGCTGATATCTTCCAATAAAAAATAACAAATATTTCAAGAGAATATAGACATATACATGCTAGTTGATGAATTGAGTCAGTGAAGCAGAAATACAGAAGTTGGAGAGTGTAATAAGCAGAATTTAGTGGCAATTTCCTACCCAAAGATGCCCTGGTCTGTTTCTTAGGGAAACAGCTATTATGGCCATGATTGTGTTACCTTCCACAGAAAAGGGAATTTTGCAGAAGTAGTTAAGGTAGTTAGAAATTAGTTGACTTTGAGTTAATCATAAACCAGACTATTGGAGTGAGTCTAATCTAATTTAATTTAATTCCATGAGCCATTTACAAGCAGAGTATCCTCTACTTTCCAGCAGAAGTCAGAGAGGCCCAAAGCATGAGCATGTTCTGCCATGTAATAACCTAGCCTTGGGTGCCTCATTTTTCTCATGGGGATGGCAACAGAACTCTAAGAATTATTATAGAGATTAAATGAGTTGTGTACAAAAAGTCTTTAGAAGAGTTGTAGGCAGTGTTCAGTAAAGTTTGAATTCTCGTTATTACTCCAGGCTGCTTTGCTCTCCAATTTTAAGCATACATGTGTGCATGTGTGGGTGTGCATGCATATATATGCACGTGTGTGCAAGTGTGCGCATATGCGGGTGTGCATGCTGAATGTGTGTGCCCACACCTGTGTAGCACATAATCCACATTAGCATCAAATCGTGTCTTCTCTACCTCATTTTCTAACCATTGCAGCTGCAAATGTCTTATCTCCTCTCTTTGAGGGTGAGATGCCTCATGGGGTTTTCTTTCTCACTCACATCTCCCCCAGCTCCTCCGAGGCACAGAGCCTCACACACCCACCAGCTCACAAATGCTCTGAGAGAACGCATGGCTCACAGCTCAGTCCTTTATCATGTTCTCTTTCCCTCTCCTGAATTGTCATTTTCGCTTATTGCCACTTTGCGGAAAAGGATGCCTACGATATTTGAAACCAAGGGAAAATCCAGCAGTAAGATTAATTCACACAGGTGAACATTCTCTTTTCCTTACCAGCATCACATTAGCCTCAAGAGCATAAGGCAGCCAAAGGGACTCAGCACATGGGCCCTGCTCCAAACCTCCACGTCAAAGACGAGCAGACCACACAGAGGCATCCGGGTCCCACAGTCCTGGCGGGATGCCCAGGTACAGGATCCGCCTCCTGAAGCAAATGCCTGGAACCTGGGGCAGGGAAGAGGTAATGAACCCATCCCAAAGGTCTGGGGACTGAATCGTGCCCCGCCCCTCCACATACACACAGGTGTTTTTAATCTTCATCACCATCCTGGCGGGTGTGAACCCACTTGTAAACAGGAGCTCTGAAGATGAGATTGTTAGGTGCACACTCATTAGTGAATGTCTTCGAAGATCCTATCTTTGAAGGATTTCCAGGAAGCTAAATTTGATCCGTGTGAGCAGAGTCCCTAGAAGGCACCGGAAATTCTGATACCGATAGTCAAAAGAAGCTGGAAGTCAGCTGAAGCTAGAGGAGCAGTCCAAGGAGAAAGAGATGGACGAGTTCCCGAGGCCGTGGACTCCAGGGGAAACCAAGCCCGGCCCGTCCTCAGCGTTGAGTTTCCAGCCTCCATAACTGGAGACAGTACATTCCTGTTGCTTAAATAAACCGGTTCACGGTGTATCACGGCAGCCCTGACAAACTAAGGCACAAAAGGAGTGAGAATATATACCTTAGGTTCCATTTTTTCCCTACTTTGAACAACAGAGAAGTATATACTATCAAGTTCTCGTTGCCCATAGGCCTTTCAATGTGGCGTTTTCACATTACAGATGTTAATATGTCCCTGCTCTGATCATTTCACCATGGGAAATATTTACTTTTGTTTTTTTAGTCTGTTGCAGCTCTGCTGAAAAGAAATAAGATTTTTTAAAACAAAAAGTGATCCATAAACTATTGCAAAGGTGATTCCCAGCATTGAACCAAGGAAATCAAATGAAAATATGGTGATAAGAATCCTATCACCCTTATCATATCCTTCTAATACACACACCCTCCTTTTCTCACACCAGACTCAACATTATTAAAATCAAATTCTATCCAAGGAATGTGACATAGCCAAGAACTTGGGGGTTCCCAGTCTGAAAGTCAGAGCCTGGTATCACTTCAAACATGAATCTCTAATCAATTAGTCATTTGTCATTTTCATTTGACAATGATCATTACCCATCCATTAATTTATTAAGTAAGAAATTACTCCACATATGATTTTTAAATAAAACTTACTTTTTAAATAACCATAATTTTAAATGTGCATTAATAATTCAATGATGAAGTACAAATAATTTAAAATTTTAAATAATTATTATGTAAAGTTAGCTACTGTGTTTAAGATATGTTCCTTGACTTGGGTTTATAAATATGATAAAATATGGTCCATAGTATTCTGAGAAAATAAGGAACCTGAGAAGGCAGATACACAGTAGAAAGAGCAATTAACTTGGAGTCAAATGGCAGAATATTGATTAAAATGCTTGCCTGAGTTATCCAACATTTCTATGTTCCCACGACAATGCCTTCTTTGCCAGGAAATTCTGAAATAATCCTTAGAATGCTAAAACAAAAACAAAGCAGGTCTCTTTAATCGACGGGGGGGGAAGTGGTTATTATTTTAAAATATTTATCTTACAAATTATATAGTACTCATGTGAATCCTAAATGCCACTGCCGTCAAATATTTATAATGAAATAATATGATTATTAATAACAGTAGATTAATCCTCAAGCTAATTTCAGGCAGGTCAGATCACACTGATTCTGGCATTGTACAAACACCTGAATACACTTCTTATAATTCATTTAAATCGAAAGTAAGTACCAAATATAAAAATATAAATAATTTATCTCTAATAGCAGAAAAGTATATTCCTGTGGGCTGTGCAAAATGTTAGGTTCCCAAATTCGCGCAGTGGTCTGGAGGTCTGGCAGGAAGGAGAGTAACAAGGTTAATAAAAGCGTGGTAGCCCACAGCTGGGATGGTTTAGAGGTGAAATCTAGTTAAGAAGTTGGAAGAAGCAAAGTAGCAAATTGCAGTTATGCAATAGAAAAAGAGGAATAAATAAAAAGGAAAAACAGCATCAGAATGACTGTCACGCTTAAGGCCATTAGTTCCTCTCTTTAAAATATTTTTTCAAGATATATATATATATTATATTATAAGGGAATAAACTATGATCTGGAATTCAATCATTCTCTTATTCTTTTATTACCAGACTTAATAGCAAATCAAAGGTACGAAGGATGTTTTTGGAATATCCTGTCATCTTTGAACTTTCCCAAAATTTAGAGCGAATCAGAATTTCGTTACATCATCCCAGAGATATGGCCAAATGTCTGTCTTGAAGCAATATCTTTGAGTATCCAAGAAAAAATACCATTTTAACATCCATTTTTATGCTAAAAATGTGCTAATTATCATCCTCAAATGACTTGAATTAATGAGGAGAAAATGACAAAAAGTATTTTATTGAGAATAATAACCAAAACTAGCACTTATATAATACTATGTACAAGTTACTGATCAGATAATTCTCTATCTACCTACCTACTCACCTATCTATCTATTGAACTCTCTGCCTATCTAGGTAGATCTACCTATCTACCTCTCACTATATATACTTCTCAAAAGTAAACTTCAGCAAATTTTATTCTCTCTGATGTATGGATATAGCTATAGTTCTGTTACCATAAATAAACCATCCCCTCCCTCCATCCGGTTTTCTGAAATCTCATTTAATTACGAGGGTTTTTTAGTATCACACCTAAACACTCAGGGTGTTGAGATTCTCAGCTCACCTGACCTGCAGTGACCTCTTCTTCCTTCACGTTTTTACTTGAGTCCTTCACAAACCTACTGTCTCTGTAAAGGAGGAAAGCTTTCCTTGGTAGATATTTGCTCTGTTTAGAACCTCCAGACAAGCTTTCAAACTTACTCTCCTCAGTCGTGCTTAACAGCAAGTTTCCAAAGGAGATTTCAGTTATGTGTACAAACATTCAAGACAGCAGATTCAGGAAAATGTAAATAGAACCTCTTTCATAAGCCAGTCAGTGTCTCTGAGAAGCAAAGAGGCAACAATTACTCAATCTAACAATACATCAGTAACCCTAGTAAAATGTAAATGTAACTGCATGTAAAAGCATCCGTTTCATGTTATGACCCTAAGAAGCAATTTGTGCTATCAAAAATATAATGGAAAAAAAGATGGTGAGCAATAGTATAAACAATTGAGCTTGCCATCACCCAAGCAGTGCCCTCAGACATCCCAAGCCTTTCTTCCCCTATCAGGTCGGCTGTCATGAAGCTGTCCTGCCACTTACACTGAATTTAAATTTTCTCGGAATAGAGAGTTAAAATTTTACATTATGTAAATTTATGTAAATTTGCATTATGTAAATATATATTTGAATAGTCTACAAACTAATTTAACTCAGCATAGAATGGTTTTAAATATTGAGGACCTTCTGTTACCTCTCAAAACACTCATTCTACTGTTTTTCTTCATAGTACTTGCCATGTATTTGTATTACATAGTTATTAAAGTTGGGTTTTTGTTTATTGATTGTCCCATAGCGTTGGACTATCTGCTCCATCTGAGCAGGGTCACGTGTGTTTGAGTCTGGACTCAGTGCCAGCCATTTCTAGGTAAGCATCAGAGAATAAATATCTGTGAGTGAATAAAATGAATGTTTTCAAAGTCGATAACTGGTGCTTACTTCAGCAGCACACACACTAAAATCAGAACACACAAAAAGATTGGCGTGGCCCCTGCATAAGGATGGCACACAAATTCTTAATTTTTCAAATTCACAACTTCTCTAATTAAAAAAAAAAAAAGGAAAATTGCAACCAGTGCTTAGTCATAAAGTTGTAATTTTCCCCCTAAATGACTCTAAGGGTTTTTCAGGGTATCACAACTAAAGAGATTCAGCAGCATATTGAGAAGAGCTTGGACTTAGAAGTCAGAAAGTTAAAATTTTTAATTCTATTCTTACTGCTTTTTTGCGATGGGACACATAGGTACTTTATTTAACCACTCTCTGCTCAGTTTATTCATTTCATGAAGTCCTTCTAAGCAAATAGACTATAAATCACAACAAGATAAATAGAAACATCCTCCAAATTCAGAGGACAGTGAAAAATATGGATTGCGGAAAGAAGCACCAGAATTTTGCTGATTTTAAGACCTCTAGCAAGGTCTTTCTTATGCTGCCTGCTCTATATGCACAAAGTTATTTTTCATGTTCAAATGCAACCCAACTAACTCAGAATTCCAGAAACTGTGGATAAGCCATAGATTCTCATTGAGTATTCAAATTCTTGAGTTTCTTGAAGGTACTCCTTGGATTTCTCTTTGTCTGTTAAACCTCAAGTCCCTGGAAACATATAAAGGGAAAAAGATTAGTACATGTTGATGTTAATGTGTTGATGCTAATTCTGTCCTTATTTCCAGAAGCTTTTATAACCAAACATACAGCACTAAAGGAACAGAGCAAATATAATTAAGCCAGAACCACCAGTGCACTACTGCATGTAATACACTAATCATTAGGTAGGTTCCTTATTTACAGCAGATTACATATATCCAGTGCCATATGCTAGTCCAAAGATCTAAACAAGTGCAACTAGCATTAAAGACACTCTGTTCCAAATGTTAAAGATGACACCACCTGCTTTAAATTGTATTTGGGTAGCACCAAAATAAATTCTAGAAAGGGAAAAGTGTCTATTGAGTATATTTAGCTTGAAAAATTGTATCAGCACATAGCACCATTGCTTGAATTTAACCCCAGGTTCTTAATTAGCTAGTTTTCCTTCCATAGCTGGGAATATTATAAATTTACAAGGAGGAATTAAAGCAAGTCAACAAAACAATTAGCTTGAGGGATATGCTTCCCCACACACAACATACCCTTTCATCAATTACTCTATTGCCTTATTCAGCATATAAATTATTGAGTGCCACTGGCATGCACCATAATGTAATAAGTCATGGAGATACAAAGATGAGCATAATCTGGTGTCTGCTTCTAAGTGAAGTGCACATAACTCAGGTTTACTTGGCACACACCAAGCAAACAAATTATTGTAGCATGGGTTTATATAGTATTGGCGCTACAACAGAAGAGTCAGCAATGTGCTATGGGCTTGTGGAAGATGTAGCTATTGGCCTGCCAAATATCCTCTAATATTGGGACAACCGAACCCCGTCCTCAACACATGTATGATGGAGACATCAGTCATCAGCCTCTCCCTCTACCCAAAAAGATGACTAATGCCTGATGGAGGGCTTGGTCTCTCTTAACACACTGTTTCTTCCAGGGGGAACAAATGACCCAAGCAAGGCCAACTGGGGACCTTTGTATTACTATGGCTGCTAAATAAGAATGAGTTATGTTCATTTTCCAGGGGCTGAGCTCTAAAGAAAATGGGCATCTAGGGCTACTGTTGTGCACCTTACCCAAATTAAAAGAGGCATCCTGAAAATAAAGCCAAATAGAGACAAACAGGACCAAAATAGAAGGAAAAGAGGCAGAGACCTGGACTCAACTGTGCTTGAGACCAAATTTGCCCTTGTCTTTTTCAAGACATTAGAGCAATAAGCTGTCACTTTCACTAAGCTAATTTGAGCTGAATTTCAATCAGTAGTGCAGGGAGTATAGAAGAAAGATGAAATAATTTGTTCAGAAATGTAAGACTCAGGGCGGGCCGCGGTGGCTCAGCGGGCAAAGTGCTTGCCTGCTATGCCGGAGGACCTCGGTTCGATTCCCGGCCCCAGCCCATGTAACAAAAACGGAGAAACAGAATACAATAAAACAAGAAAATGTTTAAAAATGTTTCCCTTCCTTCCTTCTATCCTTCCTTCCTTCTCTCTGTCTTTCCTTTAAAAAAAAAAAAAAAAAAAGAAATGTAAGACTCAAAGAGAATCACATTAGAACAATTTTATAAGTTATTAGATCGTCAGTCAAAAATAAAATAACATCTCTACTTTCTTTCAATTGATTTCATCTCAAAATAGAATTCCTCATGACCATATTGAACACTTGATTCACGAATCTTTACAATGTTGCCTTAAAATCCTACATAATATTTTATGTTTCTCTTGAGTTCACTTTGGCAGAATATATACTATTTAATAGAGCTATTATTTTCAATTAAAATCACTAAAAACTCATTGTGACTATATCTAATTGTTGGATAGGACACATGGCACATTGCTTAAACATCAGACATTGTTATTTGGTGTAGCTAGACTCTATAAAGGAAAATTTTTAAGTTATATCAGATTACCTATAAACATAAACACGTATAGTTGTATATGCCCTAATACCATGGAACCATTCGTTTTCCTCAAAACCTGAAACTTTTAAATTGATACAGAAAGAACTTTCCTCTTGAATTAAACCATTGAAATCTTAATAATCACCCCGAATAAGAGTCAAACACAACAGGAGAAGGAAAGCATCCAGAAAAAGATACCTTGGTTCAAGAAGGCTGATGCTGTTCAGGGTTTCTTTCTCAACTGGAGAGGTGCATGGCGGCATCTACTAGCTTTCTCTCCAGGAATCCTCAACAGTTTCCCCTGAGCTCTTTCTGTTTTGGTGGCTCTGTCAGTTCTGGTGGCTCTGAAGCTTTTTCCAAAGTGGTTCTCTCTTAAGGGGCTCCAATAAGTAACTCCACCTTGAATGGGTTGAGATGGAGACACATCTCCATAGAAATCATCAAATCAAAAGTCACCACCCACAACTGGGTGGGTCACATCTCCATGGAAACAATCAAAAAGTTCCCACCCAGCAATATTGAATGAGGATTAACGAACTTGGCTTTTCTGAGGTCCACAACAGAGTCATCCCAGCACAAAGGCCAAGGAAGCCACTGCAGGGTCAAAACACACCATCACAGAAGGTTGAAACCTAGGCATTTTTTCGTCTGCCCTGGCTTCTGCAAAGGCAAGCACAGGGTGATTGGCAAGTTGGGACATCTTTTTATTTAAGGAGCTCCCATGCCTGTGTGCTCCATCACTCAGCCAACCTGAGAATCAGATTCCACATGGCTCCTGCAGCTCAGGGACCCTCCCACATTGATTTAGCTTCCCAGGCTGCTCAAGAAAATACCATGGAATGGATTGGCCAACTGATAGGAATTTATTTACATATGATTTTGAAGGCAAAAGAGAGTCCAAATCAAGGTGCCATCAGGGTGATGCTTTCTCCCAGAAGTCTGGGATGTTTTGGGGCTGGCAGCCAAGGATATTGGGTCCTTAGCTTGTCACATGGCAAGGCACATGGTGGCATCTTCTGGCATCAATGTTCTCTTCTGTGTTTTGTGGACTTAAGCTTTTTACTTCCTGTGGCTCTGTCTGTCTGTCTGAATTTCACTCTGCTTCTAAAGGACTCCAGTAATAGGATGAAGTCCCATCCTACTGAGTGGGGCCACACTTTCCTAACTCAACCAAAGTAGCTTCAGCCAAAGGCCTTGCTGGGCGGTGTGATGGCGGCTCAGTGGCAGAGTTCTTGCCTGCCGTGCTGGAGACCAGTGTTCGATTCACAGTGCCTGCCCATGCAAAAAAAAAAAAAAGGCCCTGCTTACAATTGGCACACACACAGGGACAGAGTAAATTTAAGAACAGCTTTTCCTAGGGCACCTACAGCTTCAAATCACCACAGTTGCTCTCACTGCAAGGCCCCCAGCTGTGGGGATTCCAACCCCGGTCCTTCTAGACCCCACTTCACCCCCCAGATCCACTCCCGGCACCCCACCTCCAGAAGCCCCCACCCCATACCCTTCTGGACCTAGTCCTTGGGACTCTCTCTGAGACCCCACTTGCCCCCCTGGCCTGTGCTTCTGGCCTCAGTCTTTGAGCCCTCCAACCTCTCCTGCCACCCTTTCCCTGGCCCGTTCTGCTGTGTAGCCTCCTTCCCATGCTGTGTCCATGCCCCACCATCCAGCTGCACAGACCTTGTCTTCCAGAAAGAATCTAAGAGACGTCTCCACAATGACTCCCATGCCCCTAAAATACAAGTATTTTCCATCTTGCAGTTTTGGGGCCCTTTCAGGACAGGAATTGGAACTACCTTTGCCAAGACCAGAGATGGGTTATTTGGAGGGCACCTCTTGGAGGCACCTGAGTCCACCTTGGTTGATTCCCAATCCCGTCCTCCCAACTGGGTGCTTTTCCAGACTCCCGGAGGCTGTGCAGCCACAGCTTGAGGCCAACTTCTGTTGCTATTTGTCCAGCTGGATGTGAAACCCATGGGGCCTTCACTATTAATGGGAAAAAGATGTTCCTTCATTCATTCACCCTCACTGAGCCCCATCCCTCCCCGGGGCCTCATCCTGCTCTGCTGAGGCCTGTCCGGCTCTTCAGCAGTCCCTGGGGAAGGGGCCCCAGGGACTCCACAGGAATGGATCTGCTCAGTAGGGAAAGACCTATGGAAGGGCCGAGCTAGGAGGGAAGTCCAGTCCCCTGAGAATGCTGGGGCTGTGCTGAGAATGCAGGAGACGCCCAGGGCAGAGAACAGCGCAGGCAGGGACCGGCCTTCACTGCCCAGATGGCAATGGGCTTTTTCCTTCCCTTTTATTTTGTTTTGTGTGGTGATTCTTATGTGCACATCTCCAACAACAGTTAAAATGTTTCCACATAAGTAAAGTTCTTCAGGAAGATGTGGGATAACTTAATAACTGTTCTGTCAAGCTTGTGCATGTGGCACCTTGGAGCAGCTGCCGGCCAGGTTCACAGATCTTCGGGAAATGGATTGCATCCCCTCTCATGCTCATGGATTACATCACTCAGGACAGAGGCTCTCTCCTCTGAAGGGCTTGTTTACATCAATCCTCAGGATCAGAAATCAGTTGTTTTATGGATTTTAATGCCTTGAGCGCTTGGAGGTGTTCATAGAAAGTTAATATTGGAAGTAGGGAGAGATGCACATGCACACACACAGCAGACACACGTGTACACACACACAGCAGACATACATGCACACACAGCAGACACACATACACACACAGCAGACACACATGTACACACACAGCAGACACACATGCACACATAGCAGACATACAGGTACACACAGCACACATGCACACACAGCAGACACACATGTACACACCGCAGACACACATGTGCACACCACACACACACATGTGCACACACAGCAGACACATGTGTACACACAGCAGACACACATGCACACACAGAGGACGCGTGTACACACATCAGACACACATGTGCACACACAGCAGACACACATGCACACACAGGGAAGACACACATGCACACACACAGCAGACACGTGTACACACACACAGCAGAAATCCATGCACACACAGGCAGACACACACAGCAGACGTCCATGCACACACAGGCAGACATAAGGATAAAAGCTAAAAATGTGCACTTCTCTATAATACGCCCCCTCTTTTTTTTTTTTTTTTTTACAAAGAGCAAGTACTACTTTTATAATCTAGAAAAACTAACTTTTTAAATAGAAGTTATCTTGCAGGTCAGTTAGTCTTTATAGAGAAAGAAAAGGGAAAAGGCACAGGAGAGAAGAGAACTGAAAATTATTCAAGTCTTCATCCCAGCTAAACCTCAACACCCGCACACCCACCCTCGCAGGTATACATGCGCTGGTTTTAGGGCCTTGGGAGGTTAATTCCCCTCAGTCTATGTGGTGGGCAAGCGGTTATGGGGAAAATTCTCTTCCCCCAACCCCTTCACTCCCGGCAAGTCTGCCCCAAAGCAGACCCTGCTGCACCCTCGGCCTCACTTTAAAGACACCAAGAGGAAACTGAGGCGCGGATGAAGGAGGGGAGAGCCATATGGAGCTGAGGATGCCTCAGAAACCAGGTCTTTCAATTTCCTTTTGAGTATCATTCCCTCCCCACTTCCCCAAACAATAGCCCCACTCTTCTCAGGCAGGAAAGTGAATACTTAGTTTCAAATTTCCTCTCTTTCACGGGGTGGAATGAAAAAGTCTCCCAAATGTCCACAAATGACTGGCCCAAGGCTAGACCCACCTCGACCCTGTGTCTAGCTGTCCAAGCAATGCCAAGCACCTCAGTGGAGGGGCAAGCGCTGGAGTCCAGGCAGGGCACCTATTCTGGTGTTGGTCCTTTATTTACTAAATCCGCCAGCAGATGCCATTCAGGGAAGGCCTCTTGAGCAGGTCAAAAACAAGACTTCAGGGAACCTGAGGTTCTTAATTGGTCCTAAATGTCTGGGCGCCTGAAAAGGGCTGTGCTGTGGGCAGAATCTCGCCCCTTGAGTCCCCTCCATGAACCAATCCACAGCGGTGCCTGTTGGCTAAGTCCATTTTCACTGAAACCCAAGTGCAACCCATGGTATATTACAACATGGCTGTCTTGGCGAATATGTTTCAAAACAGTAAGATTTAATTTTTCAAAGTAATCATCCCATACTATTATGATCACAATTGAATGCTGCAATCACATTTTCTCCTTTCCTGTCTCCTCTCTCTAGGGTAAGTGTACCCCCTGCCTCCCATGCTGCAGCACCTGTGAAGATCTGCTCAGTGGGGGCTCAGTTCCCACTAGACAGGTAGAAGCACATTTGTAGGTGAGCTAATAAACACAGCAGGAGGTAGGCAGAGCGTTACAGAACCACTGAGACCAGACTTGATGATATTCCGGTCTTGTACTGCATTTTATCTTCTTTATCCTTCCTGCTTTTTCCTCCCAGGTGCTCCCTTTTTCTATGGGAGGCCGAAACATGACCCCAGACTGGTGCTTTGCCATTTCTTTGGTGACGCTGACTTGCACAGATCCAGCCCCACAGCTCGCAGCCTGCCCTCTGCACGCTGTGGGGCTAAGGAACTCACCCTGGAACCAGCCTTGCTCATGACCTTTTATCACTCCAAACGTGAGCATTCTGTTCCTTTTGTCTGGAGCACCCTTCTCATTCGTCTCTAGCTGTGACATTCTTAGATACCCTTGGACATCACATGATGGGAGGGCCCCCAGACACGGCCTCCCCCTCTGGAGCAGCCGCACAGGAAGTAGGAAGGAGGCGGGAGCCAGCAGCCGTTCCTCTGCCACCCTCATCTTTTGTGGCTGGCAGATGGGAGTGCTGACAGCTAGCCTCCAAAACTGCCCTTCAAGATGCCCAAATGCCACTATCTAGAGCCCTGGGTGAGCCCCAGAGCCTTTGCAATGGGGAAGCTTTACACAGTGGTGAAGAGGGCAAGCTTCAGAGACAGGGACGCAGACCTGGACTTGGCCTCACCCAGACACCTGTCCAGACCTTGGACAGGTCCCCGCCCCCTCAGAGCCTCAGCCAGTCCTCATTAAAGGGAGGGTGGTTCCCTGAGTATTGCATTAAATGCCATAATCCCAGTAAAGCTTAGAAAAGAAGGGTGCATGCTAGCAATGTTCACATTGACATCATTCACATAAATTCTGCCTTTATAGCCATTTTACATATTACGTTATTACACAATTGCCATGTCTCTGCTTCCAACAGCACAGCTAACACGGGAGTGCCTTCAGAGCGGGAGTATATCTAAGTCAACTTGGTATTTGCTACACAAGGCTGATATCTCTAGCATAAATATTGAACCAAATAATAATAATAGTAATAGCAAAAGGAATCATACAAGGCAAAATAAAAAGAAAATAAAACTAAAAATATATAACAAAGGTAAAGTTATGTTTCAATTCAGCATCAATAAACAAAAAACCACTAGTGAAAACATATTCTTTTATGAAAATCCAGAATATTCTTTTATTCTAATTCAAAATCTTTTTTTTTTTACAAAGAGAAGAAAACCCCAGTGAACAAACTTGGCCTTCCTCTGTACAACCAGAACAGCTGGTCTCCAGCATGTGCAGTTTGTGTCCCAGTGCCACACACCAGGTCTGCTGAGTGTTGGGAAATGTGCTCTCCCCACATCACAACCAACTAGTGAGAATTAAATCTCCACATACCAGCTACTCTATTACTGTAATTATGAGGGAAAGCTCACAGGGACATTAGAATTTATAATTGCCTCTACTTCTCAAGTGTGTGGTGTTCTGGAAAGTGTATTTCTCTCTGTCTATAATTGTGTTAAATTTAACATATTGCTTTTACTTCTCCTATGATTAGATTTTGATTCTAATGATAGCATCTGAAAAATAAGAATCTAATTGCATTTTCAAAAGGAAAGCAGCCTCTACATGTAGCACTTTCGTTCGCATCCATTCTTCAGACCCCTGCAGCCAAACTTCCTCTTGTCCCACTTCATTGAATATTCCTGGCACCAGTTGTCTGTGAACTCTTGCATGGCAGATTCAGTGAACTTGCTTGCGTCAGCATTTTACTTGATATTGTGGTGGTGTCTGATAATGCTAACCCCCTTTTTAAAGATCTTACTCTTGTCTCTCTGTCTGAACACTCTGCATCAGACTTCTTTTCTACATGATTTTCTTTTGTTTATCTCTTAAATTCGGATGTCCCCCAAGGTCCTATCTTTAGCCCAGTTCTCTCTTCCCTTGATCTCCTTGAGCAATCTCATTCACTCTTTTGGTTCCCATGAAAGGATATGGGTTAAGAAGCAGAAAGTATATCTAAGAGTAAGGAAGCATAAGTGCAAATCACACACATATGGAACCAAAAAATTGACAAATGTGTTTTAGCCCACTGAATTGTATTTTAGGCACTTAAACTTCTGATAGATTGCAATATAGTCCAAAATAAAAAGCAATAACTATTACAGTTCACTGAACTATAGCCTTAGTGTAGTGAACCTTTTAAAGTAGCCAGAAGCCTTTATCTGTAACTATTGTAACTCACTGAAATGTAAACCAGATGCCTTGTTTCTTTGATGCCGAGGCTATATTTTGTAACTGCATAATCTTTACCTTGTAACTGGACAATAACAAGCAAACTCCTGACTAGGCCTGCTTGTAGCCTCTTCTCTTGTTTTGCTACCCTGAAGTCAGTTACTCTTGCAGGAGCCCCTGAAGTCTGGTACTCCTTCATGTAGCTTCATAATGTTATAAGTAACACGAGCCAGCCCAACACTTACTACCACACTTTCTTAGCTCTCTTGCTACACCAAGCCAGTTCTGACCAGAGTTGGCCTGCCTGACGTGTACAGTAAACTGAACCTTAGACTTCAGGTACAATCTGCATATGCTCAGCAGTTAGACTATGTCTAACTTTGTCATCTCAATCCACCTTGCTCATTACCCTGAGCTTGCCAGCCTTTGTTGGAATACTATAAAACACTAAAGGTCTTTCCAGTTTGGGAAGACAGATTTAAGGCCCATAGGCTTTCTGATCTCCTTGTTTTGCACTTGGCAATGAAGTCTTTTTCTCTTTGAAACTCTGGTGTCTCACACACACACAAAACATGAAATCTCTACCTTTCACTTAGACATCTATCATGTTTCCTGTAGTGGTTTAGAACTGTATGTACTCCAGAAAAACCATTCTTAAGGCTAATCCATTCATGTGGATGCAAACCTGTTGCAAGTAGGGCTTTTTGCTGAGGTTAGTGCAGTTAAGGCATGGCCCAAGGGTGAGTCTTAATCCTCTTACTAGCGTCCTTTATAAATGGGATGAATACAGAGAGAGACAGAAGCAAGAAGTTTCAATGGAACCCAGAAGAGAAGGGAGAGACCAGCAGATCCCATCATATGCCTTGCCATGTGGCAAAGGAGCCAGGGATCACCAACTGCCAGTCTTTAGAAAGAAAGCATCACCTTGGTGATGCCTTGATTTGGACATTTTCATGACCTCAACACTGTAAGCTTGTCAGCTCATAAATTCCCATTGTTAAAAGCTCATGCATTTCATGCTAACTGCTTTGAGCAGACTAAGAAACTAAAACATCCCCCATGCCTGATATTCATCTAATTCATGTACCAAAGATACCTCAAATTTTCCCCAAACTCCAAAACATCCTTGTTATGATTAAATCGTGTCCTGCCCAAAGATTTGTAAACAATATCTTCGAAGAGCCTATTAAGATGAGCCTACTCTGAATAAGAGTGGGCCTTAGTCCAGTATGACTGAAGTTCTTAGAAGCAGAGGAAATCTGGATACAGGAGGAAGATTGAGGCAGTGATACAAGGAAATAAACAGCCATGGACAGATGAGGAGATCAAGATGGATTGCCAACAAACCCCTACCAGAGCCCTACAGATTTCAGAGGAAGCATGGCCCTGCTGATACTTTGATTTTTGGCTTCTAGCCACCCAAACTGTGAGATAGTAAGTTCCCACTCCCTCCATCCACCTCCTTGTATGCCAACCATTCTATGGAATTTGTTACAGCAGCCCTGGCAAACTAAGAGAATTCTTCTCTTCTTCCTGCTTCCCTGTTATCCACCCAGACACAAAAGTAAGAAACTTAAGAGCCCCTCCTTTCCCTCACATCCATATGACTCTACACCCTTTTTTGTGCATCTCTGCTTCCATTCATCTCACATCATCTCTGATCTAATGGTCAGTCTCTTGCATGCCTTCACCCCCTACCCCGCCTCCACCCCACCCCACCTCAGGCACTGCTCTCAGGATCTTAGAGAAAAGCAAGTCCGTTTTGTTTTGATTTTGATTTATTTTCTCTCTCCTGGTTAAAGTCCTTCTTGGCTCTCCACTACCAGCAGAATCCAATGGGAGCAGCTCATGTGGCATGGGAGACTATTATGGGTTGAATTTTGTCCCCCGAAAAGACATGTTCAAGTCCCCATCCCCATCTTGTGCATGGAAACTCATTTCAAAATAGAATCTTTGAAGATGTTATTAGATAAAATGATATCAAGCTGGATTAGGTTGGCCCCTAATCCAGTATGCTTAGTGTCCTCATGAGAGGAGGAAATTGGGACGGAAAGGTAGCAAACTGTTGGAACGACAGAGAAAGAGAGGTGGCAGTGCCTTGTCGGCAGAATCATGCAGCAGCCAAGGAGCATCACGGGTTGTTGGCAAGTCTTTACCAGAACCCTACAGGCTTCAGAGAAAGCACGGTCTGTCCATGCCATGGTTTTGGCTTTTTAACCTCCAGAACTGTGAGATAATACGTTCTTGTTATTTAAGGCATGCAGTCTGTGGAACTTTGTCATGCAGCCCTGGTAAACTAGGACAGGGGCCCGCCTCAACCTACCCTCTTCTCTGTTATCCCCACCACCCGCTCCCTTTGGCTCCCTACAATCTAGCCACATCAGAGGACTTGCAACTTTCTTCTAATCATCCTACCCTAAGAAATACATGCTCATCTTCAAAAACTACCCAACAGTAGCCTCTTATATAGAATCCCGAACCCCTCCAGAAAAATTGGTCATGTCTATTGTACCCATGGGCTCTCTTCCCCGAACCCCACAGATCTGGTCAGCACAGCTACCCGCTCCTACACCGGAAGACCCATGCACAGCCCGGGGGGCCTCTGACTTGTACCAGGCGCCTCTCATATGGCTAGGACATAGCCCTCACATCTCAAATGTTGGTCAAATGAATGAAAGTATTCACTCTTTAATCTCCAATGAAATGTGCCTTTCCCAAAAATAACCCTCATATTACAAGTGTTGGTTGAATGAATGAAGATACTATGTTCTTTGAAGTTCCGATAAAAAAAAAGCAACTTTCTCAAAAATAAGGTTGTTGTTTTTGTCCTGTGTTAGCCCCACCAAATGTACACACAGTTAAAACTGCACAGAGTGTATTTGTTTATAACTCACACGCAAAAAAATGCTGTTTTTCTGTTTTCTGGTTCTTCTCTTTTCCTAGCTGGTTTTCTGCAACAGTATTTTGTGCTCTAATTTACCCCTCAGTGAAATAAGAAATAACTCCTCACAAAGAGCTCAGGATATGAAATAAATGTCAATGAGCTCATTACATTTTAGAATTAGCAAGCATGACGGAGAAGTCAAAGCATCAAAAAGTCACCACAGTAGCTGAAGGCTATTCACAGTGAAAATGTTTGGAAGCCCAATTTTAATTCCTCTTGATTAAAATACACAAAGGGGAGGGGATTCCTTTTTCAAAATCCATTTGCACATAGAGAAATGCTGGGAAGTAAACTATAACATGTGGTTACATTTTATGTATGCCACAACCTTTTGTTTTAAAGGTCAGAAACAAGATTTCACAAATCCTCTTCTGTTTGCATCCCAAGCCTGAAAATCATTCTGCATGAAGTATCAGATACACATCAGATTTGCCTATAGGATAGCTGAGCCTCAAGGTGGGGGGATTCTCAGACATTTTGTCTCGGAAGTCACAGCTGAGGAAACTTAGTGCTGTGTGGCAATTTAAAAGATGAATCTGCTGAGTATCATGGTGAAAATTACCCTCTACTTCCTTTATTTTTACCATAATGTGAGGCTTATTTATTATGTCTGATTATGGTAGCTGTCGATAGGTTGAAGGAAGAAAAAGTTCTTATAGAAAGGGTTTTGCTCAGCCATTTCTTATAGAAATGGTATAGATACCATTTCTTTCTATGGTATCTATAATTTATTTGTACACATTTACGTGACTGTTGATTCTATGTTTCAGTTTAGGGTACAGAATTATAACTGATATCACATTGAAATTCTCCATATCCCATTAGTTAGGCAACTATGACAACATTATAATTACCCATTTAATTAAAATTCAAATGATTTAAATAATATTATATTATATTTGAAACTTTATTCTTCCTCTAAGTGGTATGTGAGATACTTAAACCTATTTTTACCAAACAGTTCAGATACTTCTAGAAATACTACCTGACCAGAAAATCCATAAACTTCTAAATGTGCTTGCACAATTGATTAACAAACATTCATTGACAAACGACAGATGGATAGGTGGATAGAAGGATGGAAGGGTGAATGGAGACTCTCCCAAGAGGAAAAAAATACTTTGTTCAGATTCTAATATAGCAGCTTGCACACTGAATTCATTCAAAAATAGTACGATCAATAAACAAATCAATGAATGAATAATGGATGAATATATAAAAACACCAACTTATGTTTTCCCTTAGGTTCACCAAAAAAAACCCCACAATCCTTTCAACATTATGCTGGAAGAAATATTGTCAATCATGTATTTCAATTCAGATTTTAAAAATAACAATACGTGGGCTAGAAAAGTAATTCACTTTCCCAAAGGCCACAGAATTAACTAGAACAGAGCAGAGACTAGATTGCAGAACTTCTGATTTTGATTAAAGTGATTTTCCATCTAGCACATTAGTAACCACAAGGGAAGGAAAATGCTCAATTTATGACCTATTTTCAGAAAACGAACGCTTTTTTTTTGCATGGGCAGGCACCGGGAAACGAATCCGGGTCTCCGGCATGGCAGGCAAGAACTCTGCCCCTGCTGAGCCACCGCGGCCTGCCCAAGAATGCTTCTCAAGAAGCAAAAGAATACTGTCCAGTTCATTGTAGTTTGCAGTTGGCAGTTTTATTATTTTGGGGGGGACAGAATGGTTATAATTTTCCTGCTTCAGTTTGGGAAACATTTTCAAGCTTCCTAGCCAATTTATAATTTATAGTGCCAGTTAGTCTATGAATTAGAAGATGATTGGGAGACTTATCAGGGGCCACTCCAGGGTTTCAGATGGGCTACAGGTTGGAGAAATCTACTGCATGCTTACATGCACGCTTACACACTACACACCCTCATAAGGTTAGATTAAATTTCCAATGTAATTAACTCAGGATTAAATAAATCTATCAAGAGCAAGCTGGGAATACTGGCCAGGAGTGATTGAGCAAGTTAGCACAACTTCCCTGGCTCTCAAAATCCAAACCAGAGGTACACTAACCTAATGGGATGCCCAAACCATTTACAAAGGGGTTCTTTAAAAAAAAAGAGTCTAACAGCTCCATGAGAACCCTAAGAACATAGAATATATTAAATTCTTCTATATCTTCTCTAGTTAAACAAAGAAGAAATACTGTTATGACGATTTCTTGTCAGAAGATTACATGGATTGAACTGTGTCCCCCAAAAAGACACGTTCCAGTCCTAAACCCTGGTCCTGTGAAGTTGACGTTATTTGCAAACAAGGTCTTTAAAGATGTTATTTGTTAAGATCAGGATGATCTAGGTTAGGGTGGGCCCTGTTCCAATATGACTGGTGTCTTTTATAGAAGGGGAGAGCAGATCCAGAAGACAGACACAAGGGACCTGGCCATAAGATGACTGAGAATTAAAGTTCAATGGTTGCAGGCAAAGCATCAGCACATGGAAGAAGCAAGGAAGACTTTGGCCGTCTGGACTCCAGAGTTGTGAGACAATGAATTCCTTTGTTTTATATCACTCAGCATGGGGAGCTTTGTTACTGCAGCCTTAGTAAACTGAGACAGTTTACATGAAAAGCAAAATCTCCAATTTATTATTTATCATTTTAAATTGCTCACTGCTGATAAAGTAGGATGAAAAAGTAATGGATTGACTTCCGGAGAAGATGGCGGCTTAGTAAGACACGCGGATCTTAGTTTCTTCTCCAGGACAGCTACTAGGGGAGTGGAAACGACACAGAACAGCTCCCAAAGCCACAACAGAGATAAAAAAGACAGCGTACCCCATCCTGGAACGGCTGGCTGGCTGAGAGAAGCCGCTCGGGTGAGATCGCTGAGGCGCGCGGGCTTCACCAGGCGGGGCAGCAAGCGGCCGGAGTCACTCCCTTCCCCCTTCCCGGGCCGGCTGGGAGAAATGGAGAGGCGGTCCCCTGAAACCGCGGTGGCTGGCGCCCACACCACACGCAGCCCCCCGGACCAACTGAGAGAATTGGATCGGAAATCCCCAGGCCACGAAGAACGGTGACGGGTGGGGGAGGCCCCTTCCAAACCCATGACTCCCCAGGAATGTGCACTCTCCCGGGCGGGCCGTTGCCGCTGCCACCCTCCCGCCACGCTTGTCGCCCCGGGCCGACTAGGAATTTCGGACGGGCGCTTTCCCGGGCTGCGACGGCCAGCAACCCTCCCCGCGTTCGGACCCCGGGCCGGCTCAAGCCGCTTTGGCTAGCGAACCTCCTGGACGGCGAGAGTTTTCCAAAGTTAAAGGTCCCACAGCACCTTTTACTGGTGGGACCCGCAGACAAACATGTGCCACGAGCGCCACCTACTGGGCAGGATAAAAAAAACAGAACCCAGAGATTTGACAGAAAAATCTTCCAAACTTTTGGATCCAATACCCAGGGAAATCTGTCTAAATGCACAGACGCCAACAGAAGATAACGGATCACGCTCAAATAATTGAAAATATGGCCCAGTCAAAGGAACAAACCAATAGTTCAAATGAGATACAGGAGCTGAGACAACTAACGCTGAATATACAAACAGAAATGGAAAACCTCTTCAAAAACGAAATCGATAAATTGAGGGAGGACATGAAGAAGACATGGGCTGAACATAAAGAAGAAATAGAAAAACTGAAAAAACAAATCACAGAATTTATGGAAGTGAAGGACAAAGTAGAAAAGATAGAAAAAACAATGGATACCTACAATGATAGATTCAAAGAGACAGAAGATAGAATTAGTGATTTGGAGGATGGAACATCTGAATTCCAAAAACAAACAGAAACTATCGGGAAAAGAATGGAAAAATTTGAATAGGGTATCAGGGAATTCAAGGACAATATGAAGCACACAAATAGACGTGTTGTGGGTGTCCCAGAAGGAGAAGAGAAGGGAAAAGGAGGAGAAAAACTAATGGAAGAAATTTTCACTGAAAATTTCCCAACTCTTATGAAAGACCTAAAATTACAGATCCAAGAAGTGCAGCGCACCCCAAAGAGATTGGACCCAAATAGGCATTCTCCAAGACACTTACTAGTTAGAATGTCAGAGGTCAAAGAGAAATAGAGGATCTTGAAAGCAGCAAGAGAAAAACAATCCATCACATACAAGGGAAACCCAATAAGACTATGTGTAGATTTCTCAGCAGAAACCATGGAAGCTAGAAGACAGTGGGATGATATATTTAAATTACTAAAAGAGAAAAACTGCCAACCAAGACTCCTATATCCAGCAAAATTGTCCTTCAAAAATGAGGGAGAAATTAAAACATTCTCAGACAAAAAGTCACTGAGAGAATTTGTGACCAAGAGACCAGCTCTGCAAGAAATACTAAAGGGAACACTAGAGTCAGAACCAAAAAGACAGAAGAGAGAGGTATGGAGAAGAGTGTAGAAAGAAGGAAAGTCAGATATGATATATATAATACAAAAGGCAAAATGGTAGAGGAAAATATTATCCAAACAGTAATAACACTAAATGTTAATGGACTGAATTCCCCAATCAAAAGACATAGACTGGCAGAATGGATTAAAAAACAGGATCCTTCTATATGCTGTCTACAGGAAACACATCTTAGACCCAAAGATAAACATAGGTTGAAAGTGAAAGGTTGGGAAAAGATATTTCATGCAAATAACAACCAGAAAATAGCAGGAGTGGCTATACTAATATCCAACAAGTTAGACTTCAAATGTAAAACAGTTAAAAGAGACAAAGAAGGACACTATATACTAATAAAAGGAACAATTAAACAAGAAGACATAACAATCATAAATATTTACGCACCGAACCAGAATGCCCCAAAATACGTGAGGAATACACTGCAAACACTGAAAAGGGAAATAGACACAAATACCATAATAGTTGGAGACTTTAATTCCCCACTCTCATCAATGGACAGAACATCTAGACAGAGGATCAATAAAGAAATAGAGAATCTGAATATTACTATAAAGGAGCTAGACTTAACAGACATTTATAGGACATTACATCCCACAACAGCAGGATACACCTTTTTTTCAAGTGCTCATGGATCATTCTCAAAGATAGACCATATGCTGGGTCACAAAGCAAGTCTTAACAAATTTAAAAAGATTGAAATCATACACAACACTTTCTCGGATCATAAAGGAATGAAGTTGGAAATCAATAATAGGCGGAATGCCAGAAAATTCACAAATACGTGGAGGCTCAACAACACACTCTTAAACAACGAGTGGGTCAAAGAAGAAATTGCAAGAGAAATTAGTAAATACCTCGAGGCAAATGAAAATGAAAACACAACATATCAAAACTTATGGGATGCAGCAAAGGCAGTGCTAAGAAGGAAATTTATTGCCCTAAATGCCTATATCAGAAAAGAAGAAAAGGTAAAAATGCAGGAATTAACTGTTCACTTGGAAGAACTGGAGAAAGAACAGCAAACTAATCCCAAAGCAAGCAAAAGGAAAGAAATAACAAAGATCAGAGCAGAAATAAATGAAATTGAAAACAATAGAAAAAATCAATAAGACCAGAAGTTGGTTCTATGAGAAAATCAATAAGATTGATGGGCCCTTATCAAGATTGACAAAAAGAAGAAGAGAGAGGATGCAAATAAATAAGATCAGAAATGGAAGAGGAGACATAACTACTGGCCTCACAGAAATAAAGGAGGTAATAACAGGATACTATGAACAACTTTATGCTAATAAATACAACAATTTAGATGAAATGGACAGGTTCCTGGAAAGACATGAACAACCAACTTTGACTCAAGAAGACATAGATGACCTCAACAAACCAATCACAAGTAAAGAAATTGAATTAGTCATTCAAAAGCTTCCTAAAAAGAAAAGTCCAGGACCAGATGGCTTCACATGTGAATTCTACCAAACGTTCCAGAAAGAATTAGTACCAATTCTCCTCAAACTCTTCAAAAAAATCGAAGTGGAGGGAAAACTACCTAATTCATTCTATGAAGCCAACATCACCCTCATACCAAAACCAGGCAAAGATATTACAAAAAAAGAAAACTACAGACCAATCTCTCTAATGAATATAGATGCAAAAATCCTCAATAAAATTCTAGCAAATCGTATCCAACAACACATTAAAAGAATTATACATCATGACCAAATAGGATTCGTCCCAGGTATGCAAGGATGGTTCAACATAAGAAAATCAATTAATGTAATACACCATATCAACAAATCAAAGCAGAAAAATCACATGATCATCTCAATTGATGCAGAGAAGGCATTTGACAAGATTCAACATCCTTTCCTGTTGAAAACACTTCAAAGGATAGGAATATAAGGGAACTTCCTTAAAATGATAGAGGGAATATATGAAAAACCCACAGCTAATATCATCCTCAATGGGGAAAAATTGAAAACTTTCCCCCTAAGATCAGGAACAAGACAAGGATGTCCACTATCACCACTATTATTCAACACTGTGTTGGAAGTTCTAGCCAGAGCAATTAGGCAAGAAAAAGAAATACAAGGCATCAAAATAGGAAAGGAAGAAGTAAAACTATCACTGTTTGCAGACGATATGATACTATATGTAGAAAACCCAGAAAAATCCACAACAAAATTACTAGAGCTAATAAATGAGTACAGCAAAGTAGCAGGCTACAAGATCAACATTCAAAAATCTGTAGCTTTTCTATACACTAGTAATGAGCAAGCTGAGGGGGAAATCAAGAAACGAATCCCATTTACAATCGCAACTAAAAGAATAAAATACCTAGGAATAAATTTAACCAAAGAGACAAAAAACCTATATAAAGAAAACTACAAAAAACTGTTAAAAGAAATCACAGAAGACCTAAATAGATGGAAGGGCATACCGTGTTCATGGATTGGAAGACTAAATATAGTTAAGATGTCAATCCTACCTAAATTGATTTACAGATTCAATGCAATACCAATCAAAATCCCAACAACTTATTTTTCAGAAATAGAAAAACCAATAAGCAAATTTATCTGGAAGGGCAGGGTGCCCCGAATTGCTAAAAACATCTTGAGGAAAAAAAACGAAGCTGGAGGTCTCGCGCTGCCTGACTTTAAGGCATACTATGAAGCCACAGTGGTCAAAACAGCATGGTATTGGCATAAAGATAGATATATCGACCAATGGAATCGAATAGAGTGCTCAGATATAGACCCTCTCATCTATGGACATTTGATCTTTGATAAGGCAGTCAAGCCAACTCACCTGGGACTGAGCAGTCTCTTCAATAAATGGTGCCTAGAGAACTGGATATCCATATGCAAAAGAATGAAAAAAGACCCATCTCTCACACCCTATACAAAAGTTAACTCAAAATGGATCAAAGATCTAAACATTAGGTCTAAGACCATAAAACAGATAGAGGAAAATGTTGGGAGATATCTTATGGATCTTACAACTGGAGGTGGTTTTATGGACCTTAAACCTAAAGCAAGAACACTGAAGAAGGAAATAAATAAATGGGAGCTCCTCAAAATTAAACACTTTTGTGCATCAGAGAACTTCATCAAGAAAGTAGAAAGACAGCCTACACAATGGGAGACAATATTTGGAAACGACATATCAGATAAAGGTCTAGTATCCAGAATTTATAAAGAGATTATTCAACTCAACAACAAAAAGACAGCCAACCCAATTACAAAATGGGAAAAAGACTTAAACAGACACCTACCAGAAGAAGAAATACGGATGGCCAAGAGGCACATGAAGAGATGCTCAATGTCCCTGGCCATTAGAGAAATGCAAATCAAAACCACAATGAGATATCATCTCACACCCACCAGAATGGCCATTATCAACAAAACAGAAAATGACAAGTGCTGGAGAGGATGCGGAGAAAGAGGCACACTTATCCACTGTTGGTGGGAATGTCAAAGGGTGCAACCACTGTGGAAGACAGTTTGGCGGTTCCTCAAAAAGCTGAATATAGAATTGCCATACGACCCAGCAATACCATTGCTAGGTATCTACTCAAAGGACTTAAGGGCAAAGACACAAACGGACATTTGCACACCAATGTTTATAGCAGCGTTGTTTGCAATTGCAAAGAGATGGAAACAGCCAAAATCTCCATCAACAGAAGAGTGGCTAAACAAACTGTGGTATATACATACGATGGAATATTATGCAGCTTTAAGACAAGATAAACTTATGAACCATGTAATAACATGGATGGACCTAGAGAATATTATGCTGAGTGAATCCAGCCAAAAACTAAAGGACAAATACTGTATGGTCCCACTGATGTGAACAGACATTCGAGAATAAACTTGAAATATGTCATTGGTAACAGAGTTCAGCAGGAGTTAGAAACAGGGTAAGACAATGGGTAATTGAAGCTGAAGGGATACAGACTGTGCAACAGGACTAGATACAAAAACTCAAAAATGGACAGCACAATAATACCTAATTGTAAAGTAATCATGTTAAAATACTGAATGAAGCTGCATCTGAGCTATAGGGTTTTTTTTGTTTTTGTTTGCTTGTTGGTTTGTTTGTTGTTGTTGTTTTTTACTATTACTACTACTTTTATTTCTTTTCTTTATATTAACATTTTATATCTTTTTCTGTTGTGTTGCTAGTTCCTCTAAACCGATGCAAATGTACTAAGAAAAAAAAAAAAAAAGAAAGTAGAAAGACAGCCTACACAATGGGAGACAATATTTGGAAATGATATATCAGATAAAGGTCTAGTATCCAGAATTTATAAAGAGATTGTTCATCTCAACAACAAAAAGACAGCCAACCCAATTACAAAATGGGAAAAAGACTTGAACAGACACCTCTCAGAAGAAGAAATACAAATGGCCAAAAGGCACATGAAGAGATGCTCAATGTCCCTGGCCATTAGAGAAATGCAAATCAAAACCACAATGAGATATCATCTCACACCCACCAGAATGGCCATTATCAACAAAACAGAAAATGACAAGTGCTGGAGAGGATGCGGAGAAAGAGGCACACTTATCCACTGTTGGTGGGAATGTCAAATGGTGCAACCACTGTGGAAGGCAGTTTGGCGGTTCCTCAAAAAGCTGAATATAGAATTGCCATACAACCCAGCAATACCGTTGCTGGGAATCTACTCAAAGGACTTAAGGGCAAAGACACAAACGGACATTTGCACACCAATGTTTATAGCAGCGTTATTTACAATTGCAAAGAGATGGAAACAGCCGAAATCTCCATCAACATAAGAGTGGCTAAACAAACTGTGGTATATACATACGATGGAATATTATGCAGCTTTAAGACAGGATAAACTTATGAAGCATGTAATAACGTGGATGGACCTAGAGAACATTATGCTGAGTGAGTCTAGTCAAAAACTAAAGGACAAATACTGTATTGTCCCACTGATGTGAACAGACATTCGAGAATAAATTTGGAATATGTCATTGGTAACAGAGTCCAGCAGGAGGTAGAAACAGGGTAAGATAATGGCCAATTGGAGTTGAAGGGATACAGAGGATGTAACAGAACTAGATACAAAAACTCAAAAATGGACAGCACAATAATACCTAATTGTAAAGTAATCATGTTAAAACACTGAATGAAGCTGCATCTGAGCTATAGGTTTTTGTTTTGTTTTGTTTTGTTTTGTTTTGATTTTACTATTATTACTTTTATTTTTTTCTCTATATCAACATTCTATATCTTTTTCGGTTATGTTGCTAGTTCTTCTAAACCGATGCAAATGTACTAAGAAATGATCATGCATCTATGTGATGATGTTAAGAATTACTGATTGCAAATGTAGAATGGTATGATTTCTAAATGTTGGGTTAATTTCTTTTTTTCCATTAATTAAAAAAAAAAAAAAAAGAGAAGGGGTAATTGGAGCTGAAGGGATACAGACCGTACAATGGGACTGGATATAAAAACTCAGAAATGGACAGCACAATACTACCCAATTGTAATGCAATTATGTTAAAACACTGAATGAAGCTGCATGTGAGGTATAGTTTTTTTTTCTTTCTATTATTGTTTTAATTCTCATTCTGTTGTCTTTTTATTTCTTTTTCTAAATCGATGCAAATGTACTAAGAAATGATGAATATGCGATTATGTGATGTTATTAAGAATTACTGATTGTACATGTAGAATGGAATGATTTCTAATTGTTTTGTTAATTCTTTTTTTAATTAATAAAAAAAACCATTAAAAAAATGAATGAAAAAAAAAAGCAATGGATTGTAGATGAAGGTCTACAGGTAACTAACTGCATGACACCAAAAAACCTCTTCAACCTTGATGAATCTAAGTGTCTTCACTGGAGAAATGGGGAGCTTTATTTGTTTCCATACTATGTGGCATTCCTGCTAAATCTAATAATGAGTGTATAAAATCACAATCAGTCTGCAGTGGCTTAGTAATTATTGTTACAGATTTATTTTTTATTGTCACAAATTAAAAAATACAATTACTGAATATTCTCATGAGGCATCTTAAAATATTTTAAGGTAAAACAAAACTAAGAAAAATAAGGTTTTTAAAGCAAAGTATTGGCTGCAGACAAAATGAAGCTATAAAATTTGCATTGAGATCATTTATATTCAAAGTCAAGAAACAGCCTTTGGATGGTTGACTTCAAAGAGAGTGAATTTTCACTACACGTTTTTATTTTGAATAGACTGCCAGATAGAATTTCATTCAATTGCCATATAAATCGATGACTAAAAAGAATCCATGCTTTTTATTGGTACACACTCACACAAATACTCACATGAAGAGAAAAACCTGGAGATTCTGCATAGTACTTTAAGTCCCTATGCCCTAAACCAAATTTTGTAAAATGTCCTTCTTTAGAGCTTAAATTGCAATCAAATCTGGAAAATTTTCTACCTTGGTAGCCTTCCAGAAATTGCAGCAAAAGAGACCTCTATAGCTCTTCATATTTTCCCAAGTCTTATTTAGTAACAAAGGACTGAGTTTTCTCAAAAAATTCAGGAGAATTATTTTAGTGCTACTGTCATTTTTCAAATCACATAACTCTATCACATCTACTTGTTTTCCACTTATGTTATACCCTAAGGGAAACTGGAAATTGAACAAAGTTGGCCCTCATTTGCCCCACTAGACTATTCTCCTAAAACAGTGACTTGAAACCAGTTAAGCAATGACTTCAGAGCCCTTGATCATTCCTGTATCTCTTTCCCTTCTACTGAGGCTCTAACACTCAGTTTTTCTGGCCCTGAGTGCCAGAATTCTATATACACGTTTTTCCCTTGCCTCTGTCCCCACTCTGCACTACATAAACATCTCAGAATGAATAAACAAATCCAAGTTAATATCACAAAGAAAACTTTAAAATGGCTCCTCTCCTTCCAGCTGTAAAGAATGTATATGTGTTTTAGCTAAAATTGTTTTTGGTCAAGTATTGGGACAGGAACTAGGAAAGACCCAGTTCCCTAAGAGAGAAGAGGAAAATTGGATGCATTAGAAGATATAACTACGCACTTTTCAGGGACAGGGAGGCACAGGGCTGGGGGAAGATCTAGTCTGAAGGAGGAAGAGAGCCATTCACAGAAATAAGTACAAGGCAGATCTCAAAATCTCTGATGCTGAGCAGGGTCCCTCTTCTCCTGCAGATAACAGTCCTTCATGCTTCACCTCTCCAGGCAAGGCTGTCCTCCCATGAAGGCCAGTCTAGGCAGACAGCAAAATATAAGAGTTCCCCCAACAGATGCAGCTAAAATCTATTTTCAAGAAGAAATAAACAGCGACCAAATTAGTAAATAATGTCAGAAAATCTAAATATACATTGATGATATAAATAAAAAATTATTTAAAGGTCTTAAGGAGAAAGAGAATTAAATGTACAATAAAATGAAATATATAATCAGAATGGAGTATTAAATTTAAATTTATTTAAATTTCTCCCTTGTAAGGATATATATTCAGAATGGATTGGTCACATTAAATTTTTATAAATTCTTTCCTTGAGAGGAGGCTGAAAATACTAATTATATTTAGACTCTAATTGGTCAGATACATATTTGGTAAAATGTTTAGTATCATCTTTAAGATTAAGACATGGTTTTTCTGGGATACATACAGCTTCAAATTAGCATGAAGAGTTCTCCAATGAAAGATCCTTTTACTGAACAATGTTGCTCACAAATTATGGTCTTATATGTGAAAAAAATTGCTGCTCAAGCCTCAACCTAATGAAATCTGTTCTTTTCTAAATACAAAATGAGTTATTTTCATCAGACAAAATATTGAAAAATACAAAGGTTTTTCTTTCATTTTTATCTTGATGACCAACATAGGATTTTTACTTTATTAATTGTTATGCAGAAATTCATGTGTTTTTTCCATTTCAAGCAATTGCTTTGATGAATCAATAAACAGGTTTAAAGAAACCATGTATCCATTTTTAAAGGAAAAGTGTGTAATTTCACTAATGTTTTCCAAATCATAGTGCAGTTCAGTTTTATTTCTGCCTCATGACCAGCACAACACATATTTTCATTTATTTAGCAACTATGATACCAAACACCATTTGCAAAAATAGAATAGAATCAAAAAAGATCTTAAAGATTATTTACTTCTACCCCCAAATTTACTCTTAAATACTGTGGTCTGAAGAGTTTGAAAGTGGGCAATTTGAAATGAATTTGATTCGAGTGTCTGAAGAGAAACTAAAATAGATTATTCCAAGAATGTCATTGAGCACATGATATTTTAAATCATGAAGGTTTTAAATCATGATGGTTTTACCAAGAACAAATTGGTAACTCATCCTTTGACAGAGTTTCAGAGTCTCACAAATGCAGCAAGCACAATGGAGAAGGTTTTATGAAATTCATCTCACCAGGACCAGTTGGAGACATGTGAGCTGGATGCTGGGACAACTGGGTAGATTAATAATTGGTCAAAAGCCGTAATGAATGGATTGACTTCAAACTACTAAAGAGATTTCTAGAAGAGTGTGGAATCCTAGGTCTTCAGTTCTGTACTGCTCAACATTTTATTAAGAGGATAGAGAACAATAGAGAAGGAAATGTCAACTTTACAAGCAACCTGAAGCTTGAGAGAAAGGTCATATGTTGCCGATCAGAGTTGTGTTCTAAATGACCCTTGGAAAACTCCGCAAACTTTAAATATAAAAGGAAACAAGGTCTTTTCCAGTACAAGTTCCAATTTATGTAAGTGTAGGATGAAGAGGAATAGTTTGGGGACTTTATTCTTATTACTAATTAGCATTTATCAAGGACCTATTTTCAAGATGTTGTGCAAGATGATGTAAACTAAAACGGAGTTCTGATTAATTTTAAAACTAGCATTAGCCAGCATTAGTCAATGAAAAAGTGATCACATATTAGATTTTATTATTAGACTATAGAAGGAACTCATCAAATATAGGAAAATACATTCCTGATTTTCTCTGAAATTCTCAGATATAAGCTAAAATATTGTCTTCTGCTATGGATGGCAATCTTAAAGAGAGGTACAAACAAATACAATTAAATTCAGGGAAAAGAGAATCAGACAGTGGCAACGTAGAACTTTGCCGATGGTCCCAGAAACCAGTGTACTTTAGAAATCACCCACCTATTGTGTTACTGCCCAAGACAGCCTGAAATTCTCCTTAGTGCGACTGAAATTTAGACAGGCTCCTTCTAGTCTCCAGGCCCTCCATCTCCCCCACCTTGGCCCCTGCAGAATCCAGACAGGAACTGCTGCCCCTGCCTGGACAATTTAAGCCCAAGAGATAACGCCACATCCACACACCCCATTGCTCGACTGACACCCACACCCCCCAGACACATCCCAACTACCACAAAGCAGTCCTTTTCCATTAGCTCATCCCAGTCCCTAAAAACTCTACTGCCAAAAAAGAAAAGAAACTCTTGTGGCTGATATTCCCTTCTCCCAATGTATTGATACTGGGTATTTACTAAAAAAAAATGGCAGAAAATAAATAAATAATGGGGGCGGGGGATAAGGACTATGAGATATTTTGGGTGTTTTTTTCATTTTTATTTTTATCCTTATATGTATTTTTTGAGTAATAAAAATGTTCAAAAATTGATTGAGGTGCTGAATGCCCACTATATGATGATATACTGCAAAACCTTGATTGTAAACTTTGTATGACTATATGCTATCTGAATATATCTCAATAAAATTGCATTTGGAAAAAAAACTCTACTGCCCTCTGCTTCAGGGCGGTTGAGCCCACTCCCTCTTCTCTATTGTAATAGCCTTCTAGACTCTCTTGCTCTCTCTCTCTCTCTCTCTCTCTCTCAGCCTCTGAGCCCTCTGGTTTCTTCTTTATTGCATTTGAATAAAGTCATCTTTGCCTGTTTACATGGTCCAGTGCAAATTTCCCTTTGGCAATGGTCAAAGCAGAGGAACCACATTAGTGGAGAAACAATTGAGGGGATGGGGGAGGATGAGATACGTTCAACTTTGAGAAGATTCAGGCAATACATACATATTCTCTTCAGATATTTGGAAGAAATCCCACATTTTATATATGCATTTGAACTAAGTAACCAACAAAGTATAGCCTACTAAAATCTTGGACCATTATGAAGACTGTACAAGCCATACTTTTTTTTTCTGCATGGGCAGGCACTGGGAATACAAGCCATACTTTTAAAAAATCTTTAATGATGTCGGAAAATGTTCACAGTGCAAGACTGTAGCTCTGAGAGCAGTGCATAAAGCCAGAGTTCTATTCCAATTTTTCACTCGAGTGTGTTTATGAGCACACATGGGAAAACATACTAGATGCTGACATTGACTAGTCACTGTTGTACCCTTCTACTGCAGGGTAGAAATACAGGTGATTTCCACTTTCTTTTTTGTATTCTCCAAAGTTTCTATAATGAAAAAATACTTCTTTTATAAATTGGAAAAATAGTTATAATTTTAAAATGTGCTATGGATTCTTCCCATAAAAATCAATAGCTATGAGGAGACAGATTTTGGCTTAAGAAAATAAGTATTTCTGAGTTAGCATAGTTCAAAGAAATGAAAGTTTGGGAAGCAATTGGTGCCCTGTTACTGCAGGCATTTTGACAGGACACTCTGACAGGTAGATCATAGAGAAGAATCAAGAGTAAGATATGTGCAACTTTCCCAATCCTTTTAAGGCAGAGAGTCTATAATCCCTTCCACATGAATACCAGGGTTAGATACCCAAGAGTCCTAAAGCCAGCCTCTCTAAAGAGTTTGGTGAAACACAGAGACAAGTCACAGAAAGGATGAACCCTCCAGCAACTAAAATGAGAAGAAGTTTAGTCTTCTATAGATTCCTGGATGTGGTTATAACTTTTTCCATATTTAATTAAGAATGCCAACAGATCACAGATATGAAATAACTGTCTCTTTAGGACATCACCGAAAACTTAAATAAGAACATAAGAAGCTGTTAAAAAATCCATCCATGCCTTTGTCTCCGGACTTTTCTGAGGCCAACAGCCCCTGGACCAGGGGCCCGGGGTCGTAGGCTCAGGTGACGCCCATGGGCTCCGTGTTCAACCAGCAGTTTGCAGGTGGCTGAGAACAAGGCGGCAGAGATGGCACCAGAGCCAGGGAGGCCAAGGAGGCCGGGGGAGGCCAGGGGAGGCCAGGGAGGCCAGGGAGGGCAGACACCCGCAGCTGCTGCACAGGTGCTGGCATCTGTAATTGGTTTATCACGCAGATGGGGTTTAGTTTCCAGTCCACGACCTCCCACACCAGAGTGGCGCTCGACCTCCCAGAGGACGTCATTGTGCATTAGAGTAAAGTGCATATGGAAGGCTTTCCAGAGCCTGAAGGTGGGTGAGGCAGTGGAGTTCACCTTTAAGAAGTCTGCCAAGGGCTTGGAATCTATCAAGTCACTGGACCTGGTGGGAAGTGAGAGGCCACCAAAGGGGAAGCACATGCAGAAGTGCAGATTAAAAGGAGACCGGTACTACAAAAGGAGGTATAGGCCATCATGCCAAGGAATGCAAGCTGTCATCACACCCCAAGAAGTACCACTTGTCAGAGCATCAGCCAGATGGTGGCCTCCTGACCACTGAAAGTGTAGCAGGCCCCAGCTCACAGGGAGAGCCCTCCTACTTTCCAGAGGAAGAAGAGATCCATAGCCCTGCCCTGCTCCCAGAGGCCCAGAATTGAGCCATATTGCATGGGGGCAATCCTTATGCCATCAGGAAGTCCCAAGGAGCAGGCATCAATCTGCAATGTGGAGAAAGTGGGGTAGGGTCAGTAGGGGGAAGCTGGCACTGTCATGTATTTTAGGCTGGGGTCCATAGCATCACCCCCTCTTCCATCTTGGTGGAGGAAAGGGGTGAGGCAAAGGAACTCTAACCATGCTCTACCCAAATACAAGTGAAAGTTTCCAGGAGAAATACTCCTAGAGCCTGCAGGAAATACCCCTAGAATTTCTACTTTTTTTAACAGTGGCTTAGATAGGGAAGTTGTTTTCCTTGAAAAGAGGATTTCTACAAATTTCTCATGCCAGAATGAAAAGATTATATATGAGAGCAGATTGATGGACCCAACCCATGAGCCACTACATTCTGTGGGAGGGGAACCACACAGGGGTAGGGCAAGGTTTTTCCATGTCTTGTCTCCTTATAACCCATGTTTGGGACAAGGTGCTGTCCTAAGCAGATTGTGAAGATAGACAAAAGGGGTGATTGATGGGAGAGCTGAAGACGTACTGCTCCTAAGTTCACTCCTGCCCCATTCTTGGTCAATATGATTTTATTTATTTGCTCCCTTGGATAACTGTACCTTGGGTTATACTTTCTCCAGGATGCCAGCTGAACTAGCTGTGTGTTAATGATGTATCTTGTGCATTTTAACTTTGTTTTTTTAACATAAATATTCTGGTTTTATATTTTTGTATATTTTAATCTAAGCCCTCATTCCTGTACTATGTTCTCAGGTACACAAGCAATCTCAAGAATAAGTCTGGCAGCAGCTCCAGGTCTGCACAGCAGGAATGCTTTTTTATTGTTGTTGCTTTATCATTACAAAGAACAACTATTTGAACTACTTCATTTTTGACAATTAGGACTGGTTTTCTGCCATAGTGTGCTCTTAAAATCCCTCCCTTTCATGGGAGACTAGGTTTTAATTGGATTGCCCCATAATTTGATCTACTGGAAGACTGGAAATTAGTTTAAATGGGAAAATGGTAGAAAGAGATAAGGAGAGACTGGGCCAGTTTAAAAGTCAAGAGAAGAAGCCAAGGTTAGGTGAATAGTATCTATATATACACAATAAGGGATTACTGTTCCAGCCTCTTAATCCTAGGGCACAGGACTTGTTTGGTATGTTAGATCCATCCTTCACTGGTTTAGACTAGGCCTGCCATGCACAATGGATGTGGTTGTGTGGGTGCGTCCAAGGATGTATATATGAAGCAAAGACTGAAATCCTTAACCTTTCAAAATTCCGGACTTTTCCTGCTTGCTTTGAGAAAGACCATAAGTGAAGGCTTCTTTGTGGCAACAGGAGCCAATGTCCTACTCTGCTACAGTAGTGATTGTACTGTCATAGTAGCTAAAGGAGAAAAAGGGTTTCGTTGACATGCTGTGGAATCACTGCAAACCTACGTCACTGTGTTGAAATAGGGCAAATACAATAGAGCACATTGGGTGATGTGTGCCTGATTCTGGGTTCTTGTTTCCCCAAAATGCTTCTCTCCCTATAATCATTGTATTTGTCTGGGTTTTGTAGAACCTCATGAGTCACTGATACGATGATTGCTAGGTGGCCTAATTTGTGTAAATTTAATGTGTTGGTTTTTCTTCATGTTCTTTTGGGTTTTTTATTGTTTAAAAACTTATTTTTTTTATGTTGAAAGAAAAATAGCCAAAGCATCCTTGACAGAAGATTCTACTTCAGGCCAAAAAAAATCTGAAACATGCTAGGGGATGCTTCTTTTAAGTGGGGATCCCTCTTTTAAGTGGGGATCTTGAATCATCCTTTCTTCTATGTTCCCCTGTTTCTTATTTTGAACTAGATCTTCTGCCTAAAAACTTACCCTATTACCCCTCTCCACCTCCCCCTCCCTAAACCAGCTCCCCCTCCCCAAACCAATTTATTTTGGAGGGTATCTCCACAACTGTTTAAGAACTTTTGCAAAAAACCTAAAGAACATAAGAGCACTCTATCCCTCATTCTCAACTCCCACCGAGTTAATCACATCCCTTGATGTGATTCATACCTAAAGATTAACACTTTTGTATTTGTTTTCACCAAACCTACTTAATCATCAATCCTAGGATAGAAAGAAACAGGGCTGGGGTGTTTCCATGTAGAAAGTGAGATGAGAGATCCAGAAAGGAAAAATGAATGTATATCCAAGTCACTCAGGAACTTTTTATGCTGGTGCAAGAAACTTATTTCAAAGTGGCCACAAAATTATTTAATAGGAGAACAGAAGAACGTAGCTCCATGTTTAGTGCTAGAAACCAAAGCTTTGTGTTGAATCTTGAATTTATGGGTAAGAAGGGAGGGTAGGAAAGCATGTACCTGTTCTTTTCCTATTCCCTTCCTCTCATTCCTAAACTGCAGGAGACTGAGCCCCCTTGGGCTTTAGTGACCCTATCACTGGGATATGTGTGTGTGTGTGTTTTTTTTTTTGATGCTTGATTTCATATTGGGTACTTTCCCTTCTACTGTCATTTTGTAACACTTGCTGACACTTTCCCCTTCCCCTCTTTTCCCTGGGATAATACAATGAATAAGTAAAGACCTACTGGAACTGAAAAAAAAAATCCAATCTTGCAGGCCCAAACTCTGGAGCTGCGTTAAATGCTACAACCAATGTATGGAATTTCCTTACTTCTAATAGTTTTCAACTATTTAAATTCAGAAATGCTTTCCCATCTCTTTGGAATTTATAAAATACAGTAAGGGCCTCTGAATTATGTGCACCTTTCTTCTGTTTTATCCCTACAAGGAACAGGAGTCAAATCTTTGCCTGATTTCCTCTTACTGCTTCTGAGACGGTACTCTATTATATATTCTAAAAAGACTAAAAGATTGCATTGCAACTCCATGAATCTGCTTAGTGGTGCATGAAACTCGGGCTGACTGTTGGGAGATGGATTCTACAACTAAGGGTGAATAGCCCCGGAAATTGGAATCCCTCAACATTTGTTAACTGAAATTTAAAGGAAATAATGGCAAATTGGCTGTCACAAATTGAGTATAAAGGAGAACCCCACAAATAACTGGATGCCATGACTTTGGAAAGAGAAACTTCTTATTGATTTCTTTTTTTCAGATAACCTTAGTCTCAGGTTGGTTTTCTTTTTTCACTTAACATAAGTGACTGTGATTGAACAATAAGTTCTCCAAGGGAAGTTAGTACATAATAACTGATTCTACCATGATATCACTCTGGTTCAAAGGTCTTCTGAAACTCAAAGTTGCATTTAGTTCTGTTGCTGGGGTAGCTTGCTCCTAGATGAGGCATCAGCTCAGATTCTAGTTTGCTTTCCCAAGCTTGCATTAATGGTGATCTACATAAGAGCTAAGGCTTACTAATCATGGGTGTCCTCATGGGTTTAGCACATCCTTACACTTTACAACTACTGTACCTTCTTAGATGGGTGTGCTAAAATAACTAAGATAACTTGTCCAAGTGCTGCCAACTTGAACAAATGATAAATAGCAGATCCAGGTTTCCAGTCCATATCTGCTCATTAAAGTGCTTTCCGGCTCGACTGCATTTCCTTATTCAGAACTAATTTCATTTTCTCCTAGGCTTTAAATTTTCTGGCTATGAAAGTGTGAATTAGATGACCTAAGAAGCCCTTTCTAGTTTATAACATCTCATGAGCCCACGTGAACATAAGGATTACTTAAAGCTATTTATTCCCCTTTATTCTATATGGTCAGTCATTTGATAAACTCTCTCCTATTTCCTAAATGCACTTACTTCATACTCTTGTAACTCATTTTTTTAAAACTTTAATTATTGTTGGAATGCTGTCACACTCTTCTATGACCTCTCTGATGCAGAGTAGCTCCACTTAAGTCCATACAGAAGACTTTCAAAAAGCCACTTATGTAGATCCATTGCCTCCCTTGTAAATTTTCTCCAATCACCTTTTTGCATTATTTCATGCAAGTTATTAAGAGTTCGCAGCTTTGTTCCACTGTAAAACAAGGTTCAGTTAATTAAATGTTTGTAAATGGTAAGTTCTCAGTAAGCATTTCTTATCACTCTAGTTGTTGTTGATGATGTTATTATTGATATTGCTTTTACTTTTTATGTGTGTGCCGGCTTGTGTCTTCCAAACCAACTAGAGTCCCCATCTGCCCTGGCCATTTACTCTCTCTGGCACATGTCTATTTCTCTGTGGTTCTCCCAGGAATGGAATAATCTTTTACTGTTAGCTCCCCCTGTCACAGTTTTCTACTGCAGAAGTTTCTCCTGTTTCAGAAGTTGCTCAGGTCCCAATCCAGAGGCAGCAAGGCTCCTTCCTATCAGGTTCAGAATTACCGTATCATGTGTGGATAATGCAATTTCTTCGTTAAATGCATATATCTGTTCAATCTAAATTAATTTTTAGAACTGTTAGAGCAGACTTATTTCTGTATACGGTATGTAGCTCAGTGGCACATGACCTGTGCCCATGTAATAAATATTCCTTGATTAATGAAAAAAAGGGGAGAAAAGCACCAAATAATGTCATTTTTTTTTTAGTCAGTTCAAGCTCCAAGTAGAATTCCAGATGGAAATCAGGTCCTTGAGTTGAGGACAAGATAGATGAAAAAGTAACCACAAAGAGTAAAGGCTTATCCTCTCAGCTGAACCATTAAGCTAAAGCAGTTATAGTTGCAGCAACTGTGAGAATTCAAATATCATAGTTTAATTGAAGTTCTAATTTAGAAGAGAGCTCACTGCCAGAGCTTTTACTTTCTTTCTGCTTTATTTCTCATTACTTTTACCATTTGCTTTGGGTGATGCACTGGAGGAAAATACTTGGTAAGCATTTCTGGTGCCAAATAGTTGAATGACTTTCCATCATTATTAGAGCAATATATCTCCCTGCATACTTTCTTTCTCATTATCACATGATCTCCTTGTTATGCTTTTATAAAAACATCCCATCTGTGTAATATATTAATATGTTGCTTAAATTCAGCCAAATTGTTATTCTTCAGTTGTTAACACGATAGCAATGTTTCAGTCCAGTCTACTCAGAGAAATAAAAAGGAAAATTTCTCAAACTAATTGAAAGGGGTAAGTATGATGACCTAGTTAAAAGCCAGAGAATTTCATGATCACACAGTAAATGACTCATTCCAGTGGACAAATGACTCAACTCAATGAGTTATCTGAAATCTAATAAAGAATGACTTTGAATGACATTTTTGGTATGTAATGGACCTTCTAACTTCTATATTAATGGATTTACATATTAAGGGGTGAAATATAAATGAGGAATACATACCAAATAACTAGTTGGAGGCCAATATTTATTTCCTAAAAATAATGGCTATTAATTGGAAAATATCAGCCTAAAATTTAAAGTAATAGGGATATTTAAAATTGGTTTCATTCTGAATAAATATATTATCCATGCTTTTGTTAAAATTTCTATGACTTCTGTCAACAGCTTCTGACACCAATTGCAAATTTGTTAGATTGACTTACAATTATAGCTTTATTATAGTGAAAGGAAGCAAATAAGAAGAAGCCCAAAGAAGGGATGCATAGGGTAAAGCCTGGGGGAGTCTCAAATGCTAAACTTCCATGTCTTCTCCTCATAGAGTCAGCACGGATCAACTCCAGGCCCAGTCATGTCATTATCAACCATGGAAACTTATCAGGATTTTGAGTGTCTCAAGTTCATATAGGATTTCATTATATAGACATGATTGATAAAATCAATGTCCACGTGATTGAATTCAATCTGTAGCTGATATGGGCTGATATCATGTGGCTCGAAGCTCCAATCCCCTAATCACTTGGTTGATCTTTCTGGCATGGGCAGCCCCCACTCCAAGGCTGTAGGTATGGCTGGACACACCTGCATCTACAGGTGTGGTCCTAAGCCACCACAAGGAATGAAAGACATTTGGTCACAGGAATTTCACAGGAAATTCCAAAGATTCAGAAGTTGATTCCATACTGGAGACAAAGACCAGCCAAGTTTTTCATTTTCTATAAAGATATTACTTCTTCATGTAAAATTTTTGCCAAAATACAATGAGATTTATCTAAATTATAACTATTTTCAGAAAAAAAAGGATGAATTTACTCACATTCCACAATCGGAATAAATATGGAATCCACAATTTCCTAATTCTTCAAGTACTTCATGGCTGGGTAACTTTGGATAACTAGGTTGTAGCTAACTTCAATCCTATGCACAAGAATTCTTCTTCCAGAGGCCTTGAAGAGTTCCTGGAGAATGCGCTAATGGACAACATTAGATTTGGAGAGTTTTATCAATAATGGAGAGTTTTAAATCATAGAGCTAGAAGAGATAATAGAGAATATCTCATAAACTTTTGGTTTCACAAGTAGGAAATGAGGCATGGGAAAGGCAAGCTGACCATAGAGCATCCTTACACTAGGTACAAGGAAAACCCTGGACCTCTGTTTTGGCACAGCACACTATCCTTTAAGTAGATACCCTCATGTGGCTCTTGTCTGGGTAGAGTGAGGAGCAGGAGGCATATGATGGGTCTTTGAGAACCTAATCATCACTCAGCCTAAACTGCAGTTCCCATATACTGAAGATCCATCCCTGACCCCATCAATCTGACCTCCAGGATTCTTCACTCTAGTTCTTCCAGATTCTCCGTATGCGTCATCATCAGGCATCGCTTAATCAGGAACACATGGCTTTTTCTCATTTGTAAACTGTAATTCTTTTCTTTACAAACTGTTGAGGATGGTGCCAAGCCATGATTTTAATTTCAGGACAGAATAGTGCTTAACCCAAAATGAATGTCACACCCCTCTGTTACTCCTACTAAATCCATCTCCAAAGTCTTCATTTCTGTTCAGATTCAATGTTTTATTTTCATCAGAATTATATTTTTGAATATTGTCTTAGTTTTTCTGTGTTGCTGTCACAAATACTATACAATGGATTAGTTTAAGAAACAAGGATTTATTGGTTCAAGCAAGGCTTTGAGGTTAGGGGAAACCCAAAATCTAGGTATGAGCAAGGCTTGCTTTCTCCCTGAAGACTGTTTCACTCTGGTGCTGGCTGTCAGCAATCCTTTGAGCTCCTTGACTTTCCCATCACATGGTGATGTCTTCTCCTTTCTCTTTTGGGTTCCTGTTAATTTCCTACTTCTCCCTGTGACCTTCTCCTTGTAAGGTTTCCAGTAATCCAGGTTAAGACCTGTTCTGATTCAGTTTACCACCTTAACGAAAAATAAGATCTATAAAAGGTTTATTTACAATGGGTTCCCACCCACAGGGACATGGATTATGTCTAAATTAGGGTACATGATTCAATTTACCACCTATATCTTAACATAATTAGCCCTCAGACTTATTTCTTCAAAAACAAACAACCAACAAACAAATAGAAAGACAGTGAAAGGTTTAAATGATAGCAAACGCCTTGTATACTGTTGGGGATTGGATTATTCATGCATTTAGTCAACCAATTTGTTTGTGTATTGCCCTACCATGCAGACACTACACAGAATTTAATAATTTAAGAGTATGGAATCTGATAATGATTTTCAGCAATAAGAATTTGCTTTAGTGGGGCAGTTTTGACCATCTAAAACCAAAGTCTGCTCAATCTGCCAAACTGTTTCACACCTACTATACAATTGTTATTGTTGTAAGATACAAACCTGGCTTTAAAAGAGTCTGATTTAGAAGAGAGACTCTGTAAGCAAATATTCACAATAAATCAGGTATATACAATGACACAAATGTCGAGGTAATTCAAAGGAAGGAATACAGCATGCTGCCTATACTGCAGTTACAGCAGGTCTGATTAATTTCCCCCTTTTATCTGGAAAGCTGTTTTAGGATAAGCAATGTACCCTCCTTATTTCTGAGCCTGGAGAACAGGCTCTTTTAGAGGAGGGAGCACACAAACATGAGGCAGAGAGAGCTGTGGAAGTCCAGGTCCCACACTTTCTCATGCTGGACAGTAGATAATTTAAGTAAATGCACAGAGCATATTTATAGAGTTTCCTCATCTATAAATAAGGAGTCAGAGGGATACTATGACATGTCTAGAGCACTTGAAACACTCCACTTTGGAGTCAAAGGTCTTGTGCAACCTTGAACAATGTATTTATCTCACTTGTAAAATGAAAGTCAGACTTTCCACTCATAGGATAGACAAGTTGAGATAGTTGATATAAAATAACCAACACATAATAAATGCTCAATAAATAGTAGTGATTATTATATTATCCTTTGCCCCTCCTTGTTCTACATGCATCCATCCTATGTATTTAACATGATCATTCTTGAGAAGTCAGGGACTAGACTTTGTACTTTGAATTTGGCTTCACATCAAGGCTTATGGAAACAAATATTTAGCTTATGTTTTCAGATGATAAAAAATAATATATGAAACTTCAGCATTGTGTGAATTTTGATAAAACTTCAAAGCCTGGTAATAGAAATTCCTTTTGTAGCCCAGAATGATGTCCTGACAAGGGCCCATTTCATGAATATGCATTCCCTTCACAAAGCTAAGCTTGAACCAGTTATTCAAGCTGTCAGAACAACTTAACCAAGTAAAAACAACTCATGAAAGAGCAAAAGTTGTCCCTGTTGATAAATGTGTAAATTTTTCCTGGGTAACATACACCATTAGCTGCAAAGAATTGTTCCCTTTAATTTTAAGTTATCATTCCCTGCAATTTGTATATGAATAATATACTACAAAATTCAAAAGCTACTTCCATTCCTGTTGTTTACTTTGATTTATGATTGAAAATGTTCACTTTCATCTTCATTTACGAAAAGCCTTTATGATTTCCTTTCTGATTGCTAAGATGGAGCACCAAAGTCTATAGATTTGTGCATATATACTTGACACCAAGATGGTACATTACCCCAGGACAGTCATCTCATGGAAGGGCCTGGCTTCGTAGCATTCTCATGTTTCTGTGGCATCTGCACACGGCGTAGCTGTGGCTTATTGAGGCTCTTGGTTTGTGGAACAGGATTTTTTTTTCTTCAGTAAAAGAAAAGTAGGTTAGTATATCTTGCTTGGCTGTTTCTTAAATTTATCCAAGGATTTCATGACTGGTTTGTTAATGAAGATCATATCTAGTAGTGTACAGAAATCTTCCATTTACAGTTTTGTAAGTGAGGGTTTATTACAGAGATAAAAAGGATTTTCTTGGTATTTAATACCATATATGTATATAGTATTATGTTATACTATATATATACATATACATATTTGGCATAATACTAGGAAAATATATATATATATATTTATATATATCCCTATGTAATTTACACATGAATGTATATGTGCATATATATTCATATGCTTAAAAGACACTATTTACATATTCTCAAAACAATGTCCTTTTTGACCCCTAAACCAGAATGCAGATTTATTAGAATAATTTATAATCCTATAGTTCCCCTCTAAAAATTCCACAAGGATGACAAAATATGAATCACAAACATGAAATTAAGTTTATAAAGATCCCCAAAACAAACTTTTAAGCTAATCCAGCATCTGAGAGTGTTATATTTTGGAGATAACATGCCATTCTTTTAAAAATGCTGCTAAGAAAGTGAAAAACTTGTTTTATGGGAGAATTGTGATCTTAAATTTTGCCAAGGAAGGGACGATATTAGCTAGATAAAAGAAGGCCTTAATTTCAGCATTAGAGGTACTAGAGCATAGAAAAAACAAGGGAGACTATTGAATGTCTTTCATCAAAGACAGTAAAGGAAGAAACTTTGAGTCACCTGTCTGGAATTTAACTATCTTGCAGAAGTCCTTTTCGCCATGTAATTTAGATTGTCATCACGCCATTAAGAGAAATATAGACATATAAATGGATGGTAATAACTAGATTAACATGGCCTCCACTGTCACAATATTATAGGTTTTCTGATTCTTAAAACTAAAAAATCAACCATGGCAATAACTATGCTATTATCAAAATCTAAGAGGAAAGTGTATATAGTAAGTACAAGCAAGACATCTTATGATTTAATAGCAAAACCTACGAAGTCAAAATTATTAAAGGTCAATATCTTTTTATCCAGGAAATACACACACATACACATAGGAATCCACTCATGTAAATTACAAGATCCAACATTAATTTTACTAATATGCCAGTTATTTTTTTTATTAATTAAAAAAAATTAACTAACAACATTTAGAAATCATTCCATTCTACATATGCAATCAGTAATTCTTAATATCATCACATAGATGTATGATCATCATTTCTTAATACATTTGCATCAACTTAGAAAAAGAAATAGCAAGACAACAGAAAAAGAAATAAAATGATAATATACAGAAAAAATAAAAATAAAAAATACAAAAAATATATATAAATAACAAACAATCAAACAAACAAAAAAAACTATAGCTCAGATGCAGCTTCATTCAGTGTTTTAACATAATTACATTACAATTAGGTAGCATTGTGCTGTCAATTTTCAAGTTTTTGTATCTAGTCCTGTTGCATAGTCTGTATCCCTTCAGCTCCAATTACCCATTATCTTACCCTGTTTCTAACTCCTGATGGTCTCTGTTACCAATGACATAATCCAAGTTTATTCTCTAATGTCATTTCATATCAGTGGGACCATACAGTATTTGTCCTTTAGTTTTTGGCTAGTCTCACTCAGCATAATGTTCTCTAGGTCCATCCATGTTATTACATGCTTCATAAGTTTATTCTGTCTTAAAGCTGCATAATATTCCATCGTATGTATATACCACAGTTTGTTTAGCCACTCGTCTGTTGATGGACATTTTGGCTGTTTCCATCTCTTTGCAATTGTAAATAATGCTGCTATAAACATTGGTGTGCAAATGTCCGTTTGTGTCTTTGCCCTTAAGTCCTTTGAGTAGATACCTAGCAATGGTGTTGCTGGGTCGTTGGCAATCCTATATTCAGTTTTTTGAGGAACCGCCAAACTGCCTTCCACAGTGGTTGCACCATTTGACATTCCCACCAACAGTGGATAAGTGTGCCTCTTTCTCCTCATCCTCTCCAGCACTTGTCATTTTCTGTTTTGTTGATAATGGCCATTCTGGTGGGTGTGAGATGATATCTCATTGTGGTTTTGATTTGCATTTCTCTAATGGCCAGGGACAATGAGCATCTCTTCATGTGCCTTTTGTCCATTTGTATTTCTTCTTCTGAGAGGTGTCTGTTCAAGTCTTTTTCCCATTTTGTAATTGGGTTGGCTGTCTTTTTGTTGTTGTTGAGTTGAACAATCTCTTTATAAATTCTGGATACTAGACCTTTATCTGATATGTCGTTTCCAAATATTGATTCCCATTGTGTAGGCTGTCTTTCTACTTTCTTGATGAAGTTCTTTGATGCACAAAAGTGTTTAATTGTGAGGAGCTCCCATTTATTTATTTCCTTCTTCAGTGCTCTTGCTTTAGGTTTAAGGTCCATAAAACCGCTTCCAATTGTAAGTTTCATAAGATATCTCCCTACATTTTCCTCTAACTGTTTTATGGTCTTAGGCCTAATGTTTAGATCTTTGATCCATTTTGAATTAACTTTTGTATAGGGTGTGAGATACGGGTCCTCTTTCATTCCTTTGTATATGGATATCCAGTTCTCTAGGCACCATTTATTGAAGAGACTGTTCTGTCCCAGGTGAATTGGCTTGACTGCCTTATCAAAGATCAAATGTCCATAGATGAGAGGGTCTATATTTGAGCACTCTATTCGATTCCATTGGTCGATATATCTATCTTTATGCCAATACCATGCTGTTTTGACCACTGTGGCTTCATAATATGCCTTAAAGTCAGGCAGTGCAAGACCTCCAGCTTCGTTTTTTTTCCTCAAGATGTTTTTAGCAATTCGGGGCACCCTGCCCTTCCAGATAAATTTGCTTATTGGTTTTTCTATTTCTGAAAAATAAGTTGTTGGGATTTTGATTGGTATTGCATTGAATCTGTAAATCAATTTAGGTAGGATTGACATCTTAACTATATTTAGTCTTCCAATCCATGAACACGGTATGCCCTTCCATCTGTTTAGGTCTTCTGTGATTTCTTTTAGCAGTTTTTTGTAGTTTTCTTTATATAGGTTTTTTGTCTCTTTAGTTAAATTTATTCCTAGGTATTTTATTCTTTTAGTTGCAATTGTAAATGGGATTCGTTTCTTGATTTCCCCCTCCGCTTGTTCATTGCTAGTGTATAGAAATGCTACAGATTTTTGAATGTTGATCTTGTAACCTGCTACTTTGCTGTACTCATTTATTAGCTCTAGTAGTTTTGTTGTGGATTTTTCCGGGTTTTCGACGTATAGTATCATATCATCTGCAAACAGTGATAGTTTTACTTCTTCCTTTCCAATTTTGATGCCTTGTATTTCTTTTTCTGGTCTAATTGCTCTGGCTAGAACCTCCAACATGATGTTGAATAATAGTGGTGAGAGTGGACATCCTTGTCTTGTTCCTGATCTTAGGAGGTGAGTTTTCAATTTTTCCCCATTGAGGATGATATTAGCTGTGGGTTTTTCATATATTCCCTCTATCATTTTAAGGAAGTTCCCTTGTATTCCTATCCTTTGAAGTGTTTTCAACAGGAGAGGATGTTGAGTCTTGTCAAATGCCTTCTCTGCATCAATTGAGATGATTATGTGATTTTTCTGCTTTGATTTTTTGATATGGTGTATTACATTAATTGATTTTCTTATGTTGAACCATCCTTGCATACCTCGGATGAATCCTACTTGGTCATGATGTATACTTCTTTTAATGTGTTGCTGGATTTGATTTGTTAGAATTTTGTTGAGGATTTTTGCATCTATATTCATTAGAGAGTTGGTCTGTAGTTTTCTTTTTTTGTAATATCTTTGCCTGGTTTTGGTATGAGGGTGATGTTAGCTTCATAGAATGCATTAGATAGCTTTCCCTCCACTTTGATTTTTTTGAAAAGTTTGAGCAGGGTTGGTACTAATTCTTTCTGGAATGTTTGGTAGAATTCACATGTGAAGCCGTCTGGTCCTGGACTTTTCTTTTTGGGAAGCTTTTGACTGACTGATTCAATTTCTTTACCTGTGATTGGTTTGTTGAGGTCATCTATTTCTTTGAGTCAAAGTAAGTTGTTCATGCTTTTCTAGGAACTTTTCCATTTCATCTACATTGTTATATTTATTAGTGTAAAGTTGTTCATAGTATCCTGTTATTACCTCCTTCATTTCTGCGGTGTCAGTGGTTATGTCTCCTCTTCCATTTCTGATCTTATTTATTTGCGTCCTCTCTCTTCTTCTTTATGTCAATCTTGCTAAGGCCCATCAATCTTATTGATTTTCTCATAGAACCAACATCTGGTCTTATTGATTTTCTCTATTGTTCTCATGTTCTCAATTTCATTTATTTCTGCTCTAATCTTTGTTATTTTTTTCCTCTTGCTTGCTTTGGGGTTAGTTTTCTGTTCTTTCTCCAGTTCTTCCAAGTGGACAGTTAATTCCTGAATTTTTGCCCTTTCTTCTTTTTTGATATAGGCATTTAGGGCAATAAATTTCCCTCTTAGCACTGCCTTTAATGCATCCCATAGGTTTTGATATGTTGTGTTTTCATTTTCTTTCACCTCCAGATATTTACTAATTTCTCTTGTAATTTCTTCCTTGACCCACTCGTTGTTTAAGAGTGTGTTGTTGAGCCTCCACGTATTTGTGAATTTTCTGGCACTCCGCCTATTATTGATTTCCAACTTCATTCCTTTATGATCCGAGAAAGTGTTGTGTATGATTTCAATCTTTTTAAATTCGTTAAGACTTGCTTTGTGACCCAGCATATGGTCTATCTTTGAGAATGATCCATGAGCACTTGAGAAAAAGGTGTATCCTGCTGTTGTGGGATGTAATGTTCTATAAATGTCTGTTCAGTCTAGCTCATTTATAGTAATATTCAGATTCTCTCTTTCTTTATTGATCCTCTGTCTAGATGTTCTGTCCATTGATGAGAGTGGGGAATTGAAGTCTCCAACTATTACGGTATATGTGTCTCTTTCCCTTTTCAGTGTTTGCAGTGTATTCTTCACGTATTTTGGGGCATTCTGGTTCGGTGAATAAATATTTATGATTGTTATGTCTTCTTGTTTAATTGTTCCTTTTATTAGTATATAGTGTCCTTCTTTGTCTCTTTTAACTGTTTTACATTTGAAGTCTAATTTGTTGGATATTAGTATAGCTACTCTTGCTCTTTTCTGGTTGTTATTTGCATGGAATATCTGTTCCCAACCTTTCACTTTCAACCTATGTTTATCTTTGGGTCTAAAATGTGTTTCCTGTAGACAGCATATAGAAGGATCCTGCTTTTTTAATCCATTCTGCCAGTCTATGTCTTTTGATTGGGGAATTCAGTCCATTAACATTTAGTGTTATTACTGTTTGGGTAATACTTTCCTCTACCATTTTACCTTTTGTATTATATATATCATATCTGACTTTCCTTCTTTCTACACTCTTCTCCATACCTCTCTCTTCTGTCTTTTCGTATCTGACTCTAGTGCTCCCTTTAGTATTTCTTGCAGAGCTGGTCTCTTGGTCACAAATTCTCTCAGTGACTTTTTGTCTGAAAATGTTTTAATTTCTCCCTCATTTTTGAAGGACAATTTTGCTGGATATAGAAGTCTTGGTTGGCAGTTTTTCTCTTTTAGTATTTTAAATATATCGTCCCATTGTCTTCTAGCTTCCATGGTTTCTGTTGAGAAATCTACACATAGTCTTATTGGGTTTCCCTTGTATGTGATGGATTGTTTTTCTCTTGCTGCTTTCAAGATCCTCTCTTTCTCTTTGACCTCTGACATTCTAACTAGTAAGTGTCTTGGAGAAGGCCTATTTGGGTCTATTCTCTTTGGGGTGCGCTGCACTTCTTGGATCTGTAATTTTAGGTCTTTCATAAGAGTTGGGAAATTTTCAGTGATAATTTCTTCCATTAGTTTTTCTCCTCCTTTTCCCTTCTCTTCTCCTTCTGAGACACCCACAACACGTATATTTGTGCACTTCATATTATCATTCAATTCCCTGAGCCCCTGCTCAAATTTTTCCATTCTTTTCCCTATAGTTTCTGTTTCTTTTTGGATTTCAGATGTTCCTTCCTCCAGTTCACTAATTCTATCCTCTGTCTCTTTAAATCTACCATTGTAGGTTTCCATTGTTTTTTTCATCTCTTCTACTGCGTTTTTCAATCCCATAAGTTCTGTGATTTGTTTTTTCAGACTTTCCATTTCTTCTTTTTGTTCATCCCATGCCTTCTTCATGTCCTCCCTCAATTTATTGGTTTGGTTTTTGAAGAGGTTTCCCATTTCTGTTCGTATATTCAGAATTAGTTGTCTCAGCTCCTGTATCTCATTTGAGCTATTGGTTTGTTCCTTTGACTGGGCCATAGCTTCAATTTTCCTGGTGTGATTTGTTATTTTTTGCTGGCATCTGGACATTCAATCAGATTTCCCTGAGTGTGGGACCCAGCAGGTTGAAAGACTTTCCTGTGAAGTCTCTTGGCTCTGTTTGTCTTATCCTGCCCGGTATGTGGTGCTTGTCTGTCTGCGGGTCCCACCAGCAGAAGATGTTGTGGCTCCTTTAACTTTGGAAGACTCTCGCTGCTGGGTGTGTGGTGGAGACAGAGGAAAGGTTAGTAGGTTGGTTTTAATGGCTTGAAATTGTGAAGTCCTGGGATCTGAATTCCTTGAGAGAGGGATTCCACCTGAGTTGCGTTTCACCCCTCCCTCAGGGAAGGTTCAGGTGGTAGAGAGCCCTAAAAGCAGCCTGTTTCTGCGTTTGGGGCAGTTATAACCTATGTAATCCCAGCGCTGAGCCCAGAGGCAACGAAGCCTCCATAGAAACAGCCGCAGAAGGCTCTGTTTCGCCCCCTTTCCTCTTTTTCAGTTAGCCCAATCGGCGACTTCCCCCTTGATCAGTTTTGCCTGAGCTGAGGGCCTATTTTTAGTAGTCAGAAGTTGTTCCTTAATGCCACCATTGGTGTTAGGTTGGGCTCAGTCTCTACTACTGTTGGAGACTCTTTCCTTTCCCTCCAGGAAGTCACCTGTGGGTGAGGGTCGCCAGCCACCGCAGCTTGGGGAACCACTGTTCCGATGCTCCCAGCCAGCCCGGGAAGCCACGTGTGTGGAAGGGGCTGCAGTCACCAGAAACCGCGGCTTGGGGGACCACTGTTCCGAGGCTACCAGCCGGCCTGGGAAGCCGCGCGTGGGGGAGGGTCGCCAGCTGCTGCGGCTTGGGGAACCGCCACTCCAAATCTCCCAGCCAACCCGGGAAGCCGCATGTGGGAGGGCCGCCACGGCTTGGGGAACCGTTGATCCAAGGTTTCCAGCCGGCCCGGGAAGCCGCGTGTGTGGAAGGGGCTCCAGTTGCCACGGCTTGGGGAACCCGATCCAAAGCTCCCAGCTGGTCCGGGAAGGAGGGAGGGAGGGGCTCTGGCCACCAGCTGCCTCGGCCTGGGGAAGCGTGCACCTCTCGGGGACCTCACCGCAACAGAGTCTCTTAGCCAGTCCAGCTGTTCTGGAATGGGGTATGCAGTGTGTCTGATCTCTGTCGTGGCTCTGGGAGCTGTTCTGTACTGTTTCTAGTTCTTTAGTAGTTGTTCTGGAGGAGGAACTAAGACCCGCGCACCTTACTAAGCTACCATCTTCTCCAGAAGTCAATATGCCAGTTATTTCACTGCCCTCGATTATTTCCAGCACTGAATGCATTTGAATAGAAAGGCGCCGTGCTCACAGCAATTGGTGTTGGGTGCAGAAATAGAGGTGCGAGCTAAAATCTGCAGTATAATTCAAGGACAAAAGAATAGTGAAAATGCTCAAATTCCCATGATGTGCGTGACTTTCCATTTCCCTTTAAATTTTAAAACTATGTAAACTAATTCTACAAATTTACCTGCCTCCATCAACTGTATATTGAATAAAATATTCCTTCCTTCCTCTTTTTAGAGGAAGGAAGAATGATTTTCCTGAGTTTATATGTAATGTATCTTGGATTCTTCAATGGAATAGTGCAGCAAGCATCCACTGGATTACAAACAAGGAAATTTTATCAGACTATCAAGTGGCTCTTCTTTAGTGCTCAAAAAGAGGACCAAACATAAAACAGAAGCTATAATCTCTAATCTCTAACCTCAAAGACTTTTTACTTGAGCAAATAATTTTAGAGTGGCTTACTCTCTGTACTTCAACTTCTAATAAATTAATTGATGAACACTTGAAAACAACAGCCTAATTGGCAGGATTTAGTGTGCTACTTCCCCAATAAAAAATCAGAGAAGCTGGCAAAAATTTTAGAGGAATATTGACCCCTCTGAGATGCTGAGACAGAGACAATCCCTCCTGCAGGCCTCTCTATCCAGGTCCAGTACCCACCACATTGGCGGCAGTCTCTGCTAGCCTGTAACCTGCTGGTCTCATGTCACCAGCACTAGGCATGCTCACCCAACTTCATAAATGCTGTTCAGTACTTAGTTACCCAGAAATGCTCAGCTGATTTTTGGACTTCTCAGTAAATTCCCCTCTCCCAAATTTTAGAAAGAAGAGAATTGACAGTAAGATTTGTTGATTTTTAAAAAATGTATCATTATTTAATGAAACCAAGTTGTTGGGGATTGAATCACATCCCCACGAAAGTCCCCTGGAGGGCGTGAATCCCTTTGTGAATAGGACCCTTGAAGGTGTTATTATTAGTATTATCATTTGTGAATAGGACCTTTAAGGATGCTATTTAGATGAGTTCAAATTGAATCAGGAGCGTTTTTATCCATGTGACTGAAGTCTTTGTAAGCAAAGGAAATTCAGATGCAGACAATCAATAGAAGCCATAGTAGAAGCCAGAGACAGTGATCGTCACATGCCAGGGGAAGAGCTGCAGGCCAAGGAACCCCAAGGACTGCAGCAAGCCAGCACCAAAATGCTGTAGACTTCGGGAGAAAGCATGGCTTGTTGTGCCCTCAATTTTGTGCTTTCAGCCTCCTAAACTATGAGACATTTGATTTCTGTCAATTAAGCCAACCAGCTTTACAGTATCTGTGATAGTAGCCCTGGCCAACTAAGACACAAGTCCTTGTGGAAAACAAAAGTATACTTTTCTGGAGTTGAAAGTAATGCAATAAATGTACAAGGCACGATCAGAGCTTATATAAAGCATATAATCAATCAGTAAGACCCAGAAAGATTAATAAACACTTCAAAGCACAGCCAATTGTTAAGATAGGATGAGTAAGATACTGGAGCAATTCTTAGTCCTCAGTTTAGCACATGGCAAGGCACATCGTGGTGTCTCCTGGTCTATCCCTTCTCTACAAGGTTCCATTCAATTTCAGCTTTGCTTCAGTTCGTTAAAACTGCAGAAATGCAGTACACCAGAAATCGATTGGCTTTTACAATGGGGACTTATGAAACTTCCGATTCACAATTCCAAGGCCATGAAAATGTCCCAATTAAGGCATAAACAGATGAAACCTTGAATCTGAAGCCAGACTCCTGGCATATGGGACACCTTTGTCATATGGGAAGGCACATCCCCAGTGTCTGCTGGTCCTTCATTCCCCGGTTTTATGGTTTTCAGCTTCTGGTTTCAGTGGCTTCCTCTCTGTGTCTTGTGGGTTCTCTCTTGGATTCTCCAGGGCTTTTTCTATCTAAGCTCTCTCCTCTTTTTCTGTCCCTTATCTTCTCATAAAAGACTCCAGTGAAAAGGATTTAGACACACCTTGAATGGGGTGGATCACATTTCTATTGGAATAACCTAGCCGAAACATCTTGCTAACAAAAGATCTGTACCCCCAGGAACAGATTAAAAGAACATGGCCTTTTCTGGAGTGCTCAGTAGCTCCAAACCACCACAAGCTTCTTGTCTCTTGTGACTTTCTCTCTGTCTATCTAAATATTACTCTACTTATAAAGGACTCCAGTAAATAGTATAAAAACAATTCTGGGGATCAATTCTTGGACCATGCACCTGAAAAAGAAAAAACCCAAGTCTGATAGAGGTGGGCCACATCTTAACTGAAGCAATGTCATCAAAAGGTCCTACTTACAATGGTTTCACTCCCACAGGTATGGAGTACATTTAAGAACATGTTTCTCTGGAGTACATGCAGCTTCAAACCCACCACACTTGATTGCTTTATCTTTTGGTAATTGTAAATAATGCCTCTAGGAACATCAGTGTGCAAATACATATTCCAGTCCCTGTCTTCAGTTCTTTGGAGTATATACCTATAAGTGGGATTTCCAGGTCATATAGTAATTCTATACTTAACTTTCTGAGCAACTGCTAAAAGTGGCTGAACCATTTTACCTTCCCACTAACAATGAACAAGTGTTTCTATCTCTCCACATCATCCCCAGCACTTGTGATTTTCCATCTTTTTAAAAAGAGCCACTTAGTGGGTATGAAATGGTATTATTTATGGTTTTGATATGCATTTCCCTAATAGCTAATGATGTTCAGTATCTTTTCATTTGCTTTTTGGCCATTTGCATATCTTTAAAGAAATATCTATTCAGGTCTTTTGCCCATATTTTGAGTTGTCTACATTTTTGTTGTTTGAATTGTAAGATTTCATTATTCTGGATATCAAACCCTTATCAGAGATGTGGTTTCTAAATATATTCTCCCATTGCATAGGTTGTCTTTTCACTATGATGAAGGCTTTTGATAAACAATTTTTTTTCTTAATTTTGATGACGTATCATTTACTTATAGTTTCTTTTGTTGCTTGTGATTTAGGTGTAAAGCCTACAAAATCATTACCTAACGCAAGGTCTTAAAGATGCTTTCCTATGTTTCCTTCTAGGAAATGTATATTTTTTGGCTCTTATATTTAAGCTTTTGATCTCTTTTGAGTTGATTTTTGTGTAAGGATACCCCTTCTTTTATCATGATCAGGTTCAGCTAAGGGGAGTGTCTTCTGCAATAAGTGATGCTTAATCTAATCACCAGAAGGATTTTAAGGAGGATTCAGAAGAGACAATCACTCTTCTTGCTTCAGCCAGCCAGCCTCTCCTGAGAATTCATTGAGGACCTTCACTGGAGCTGCCAGCTCACAGCCTGCCCTACAGATTTTGGACTCTTACATTCCCATGCTTGTGTGAAACATGTTTATAATTTTTTTATATTTAAAGATATCTCCTGATGATTCTGTTTATCTAGAGAACCCTCACTAATACATTTGCAAATGGAGATTCAGTTTTTCAAATACCATTTGTTGAAGAGACTATTATTTCCTAAATGAGTGCACTCGGCCATAAACATGAAGGTTCATTTCTGATCTTTCAATTTGGTTCCCTTGGTCTACACATCTGTCGCTGTGCCCATACCTGCTCTTTTCATTACTAAGGCTTTGTAAGTGCTAAGATCAGGAAGTGTGAGTCCTCCTCCACTTGAACATGGTATATAATTCTTTTCATGTGCTGTTTGCTAGTATTTAATTGAGGATTTTTTTCATCTATATTCATATTAGTCTGTAGTTTCTTTTCTTATTACATCTTTCCTGGCTTTAGTATAAGGGTGATATTGGCCTCATAGAATGAGTTAATATTCCATCCTCTTCAAGTTTTTGAAAATTTTTGGGCAGGATACATGTTAATTCTTCTTAGAATGTTTGGTAAATTTCCCCTGTGAAGCCATCTGGTCTTGGGCTTTTCTTTGTTGGGAGGTTTTGAATATTGATTCAGCCTCTTTACTATTTATTTGTTTGTTGCAATCTTCTACTCCTTCTCGAGTCAATACAGGCTGTTTGTGTGTTTCTAAGAATTTATCCATTTCATCTAGGTTATCTGATTTGTTGGTGTACAGTTGTTGATAATATCCTTTTCATTGTTGATTTTATCCCTTTTCATTTCTGATTTTAATTATTTGTGTCCTCTCTCTTTTTTCCTTTGTCTGTATAGCTTAAGGTTTGTGGAGTATGTGGATCTTTTAAAAGAACCAGCTCTTACTGATACTCTCTATTGCTTTATTTTTAATTCTCTCATATCCACTCTAATCTTTGCTATTTCCTTCCTTCTGCTTGCTTTGGGTTTACTTTGTTTTTCTTTTTCTAGATTCTCTAGTTCTCAGGTAAGGTCGCTGATCAGAGATCTTTCTTCTTTTTTGTTATAAGCATGCAGAGCTATAAATTTCCCTCTCAGCCCTGCCTTTGCTACATCACACAAGTTTAAGTATAATGTGTTTTCATTTTCATTTATCTCAAGATATTTCCTAATTTTCCTTTTTATTTCTTCTTTATCCTATAGGTTAAGAGTAAATTGCTTAATTTCTACATGTTTGTAAACTTTCCATTTCTCCCTCTACAACTTTTCCATTTCTCCCTGTTATTGATTTATAGCTTCATTCCATTGTAGTCAGAAAAGATGCATTGTATGATTTCAATATTTTATTTATTGAGACTTGTTTTGTGACTTACCATGTTATTTATCCTGAAGAATTATCCACAGGCAGTTGAGAAGAATGTATATTCTGCTATGTTGGGGTAGAGAATTCTATATATGTCTGTTAGCTGGGTTAGGGCATCATTCAAGTCTGTGAGACTTCATAAGGCCTCTAGCAAGCACAAGCCCGGGAAAAGTAGCAGGGCCTGCTGCTCCAGGCAGGCTCAGAAAACACAAAGAGACCCTGTATTTCTCAAATGATGCAGAAAAAAGCATTTGACAAATTCCAGCACCCTTTCTCAATTAAAAACAACAACATAGAGAAGTAAGAATAGGAGGAAATTCCTATTTCAAAGGACATATAAGTAAAACCCCACTGCTAACATCATATGCAATCATGAAATGCTGACAGCTCTCCAAGATCTGGAAAGACAAGACAAAGATGCACACTGTGTTTAAGATTCATCTGCCACCTTTATCCCAGGGAGTTGGAACAATGGCCAACCTCAGAGCCTGCCCCAGAAACCTGAAGCAGCTGATCAGAAGTGGTGGTCAACAATCAGAACACACACACCTGAAGTTTGGAGGACTCGTTCATGTCCTACCCTGACACCAGCCAGATGCACTAGGAGCCCTAATTTTGCTTCCATTGCTGCCAGCCACAAGGCTAGGGGAAGGGAGATGTTAACTACTGCAAGGAAGGTGCAACTAACTGGTATTTATTGTACTTTACCAGCCTCTTCCTCTCACTCTAGTGTGGTGTTCCGCTAGACTCTGAAGTTTCAAAATAGTTGATTCAGACAATTCCTGTCAGCTCAATAGTTGTTTTGGGGGAGAGACGATTCCTGGAGCTTCTTACTCTACCATCTTCCACAATCCTCTCTCCATTAAATTTTTTTTTTGGGGGGGGGAGGTGCATGATCCGGGAATCGAACCTGGGTCTCCCACATGGAAGGTGAGCATTCTATCACGGAACCACCTGTCCATTAGATTTTTTTTTTTTTTTTGCATGGGCAGGTACTGGGAATTGAACCCGGGTCTCTGGCATGGCAGGTGAGAATTCTGCCTGCTGAGCCACCATGGCCTGCCCCCGTCCATTAGATTTTAAAAGGAGTTCCCGCAACAACAAATATTTACTGAGTCAGTGAATATTATCTGAAGAGCATATGTAGCAAGATATATTTTGGCTTCTATTCAGATATTCATATTTCAGAAGGTCTCCCTTAGAGCAAATTCAAAAACTGTTGCCACAATCCTAAGACAACATGCCTAAAATTTAGCTTTCTTTAAGTTAACTCTCCCATCCTTTCTAGTAAGGCAGACATGAAATCTTTGCACTCAACTCTTCTTCCCAATGGGGTATGGAGTGAATCATGAAACAATCTGGAAAACAGATCCACTCTCTAGCCAAGTATTGGGTAAAGTTGTTTTTAAACAATTCTCTAGAATTTAGTCAATGATATGAAAACAAGCCAAAGTAATGATTTGGCACTTCCATCTCCCTAGAGATAACTAAGGAACCACAGCCATGCTTTTTTTCCCCCTCAGTCTGAGATGATTCACATTGACCATGATCTAATAGTTAGGGTAACAAACGAATGAAAACTTCTGCCATCCTTTTTAATTCAGACATTGAAATGAGAGTTAGAAAAATCAACTGAACCAATGAATTTACCCTACTTCCACCCCCCATGGGAAAAATAAATTGCTAGTTTCTGCTCTTTTCTCCCATCAGGCTCACTGCTTTCAGAAGTTCCATTTGAATATCAGGTATTATCATCAATATTTACATCATTCATTGACAGGATAGAGAGGGACAATGCGTTTGCTTTTTAATAATTAATGGTGATTTACAGGCATGAGACTTGACCAAGAATTAATAGAAAAAGTTAAATTAAAAATTTTGCTTCATACAAAATAACAAAATAATTTCCAGAGGGGTAAAAAGTTAAATCCCCCTCGGCATAAATCAAATTTAAAAAATAAAAGGAAATTTTTTTCTGTGAATGTGAAATGTTTTACAAGCATGAAGAAATGTAATAAGTGACAAATATGCATAATATTGAGAAATGTAATACATTGCAACAAAATAATCATAAGTAAAAACTCAAAGACAGACAATCTAAAAATGATTATAATAAGCTAGAGATGGTTAATAATAGCTTTGATAGTTTGTCTTTTCCATTAAATAAGAAAAGTATCAAAACTGGAATGGAAGCATGGATGAAGGCCAGTAAACAGTCATTTCACAGAAAAATAACTATAAACGAATACAAAACTTTAAAAAATGGCCATCTTCATTAATAGCAAAAGAAATAGAAATAATTTCTCATCTTGTGATGAGCTGTAATATGATATGGCATAATTTTAACTAATAATATTATTAAATATTCAATGGTAGCAGAATGCATTAAAACCAAACACCTCTACTCTGTTAGTGAAAGTGAAAATTGTATAAAAACCTGTCTCTAAAGCAATTTGTTCTTAATGTTATACAAATCCGAATGTGTCAGACCCCTTGTTCTAATGATTCTATTTTGAGAAATAGATTCAGAAAAAAAATATTAAGACATGGCAAAAATGTTCATGGTATAATGTTAAAAAATGTATCTATAGCCATGATTCCAACTCAATTACAGATAGTGTGCAACTAAAAGTAAATATAGAAGAAAATAAACCCAAATGTTAACTATAACTATCTCTGGGTTGTGGAGTTGAAGTTTGCTTTCTTTCTTTTTCAAGTTTTCTGTATTAGCATGTAAATAATTTTAAAACTAGAATACCACTAATAGACCTACCAAATGGAATTAACATCATCATATGATTGATTCAACAAATTTTTACTGAGTGTGTCTCTGTACCTCTGTGCAATCAGTTGGGATTAAAGCCCCTGAGTTCATGGAACTGACATTCCAATAAAGAACATAGACAATATTAAAAACAGTCATTATTATAAGGTAGGATAGATCAGATAACAAATATGGAAATACAGTGAGAAAGGAAAGGCCTTTTGATGAGAATGGGAGAATAAAGCATGCTATAATAAAGTAATAAACTACAGCCCACATTGCTGCACACAGCCTAAGTAATATCACACTGAAGTTCTCAGCCTTCCAGAATCAAAAGTGAGCAAGCTGTTGTGCTGGTTTGAAAGGATGTATGTCCCCTAGAAAAGCCATGTTTTAATCAAAATCCCATTTCATAAATGTAGAATAATCCCTATTCAATACTGTATGTTTGAAACTGTAATCAGATCATCTCCCTGGATGATGTGATTTAGTGAAGAGTGATTGTTAAACTGGATTAGGGGACGATATGTCTCCACCCATTTGGGTGAGTCTTGATTGGTTTACTGGAGTCCTATAAAAAAGGAAACATTTTGGAGAATGGGAGATTTAGAGAGAGCAGAGAAGAACGACATAGCCACGAGAAGCAGAGTCCACCAGCCAGCGACCTTTGGAGATAAAGAAGGAAAATGTCTCCCAGGGAGCTTCGTGGAACAGGAAGCCAGGAGAGAAAGCTAGCAGATGATGCTGTGTTCTCCATGTGCCTTTCCGGATGAGAGAAAAACTCTGACTGTGTTCGCCATGTGCCTTCTCACTTGAGGGAGAAACCATGAACTTCATCAGCCTTCTTGAACCACGGTATCTGTCCCTGGATGCCTTTGATTGGACATTTCTATAGACTTGTTTTAATGGGGACATTTTCTTGACCTTAGAACTGTAAACTAGCAATTTATTAAATTCCCCTTTTTAAAAGCCATTCCGTTTTTGGTATTTTGCATTCTGGCAGCTAGCAAACTAGAACAGCTGTGAATGTGTTCCTACTTTTCTAATAGCACCATTTTAAAATTTCTGTACCTACGAGTTCCAATGATCTCACTGATATTCTTCTAGTTAATGAAATAAGGACTGTTTACTACACACAGAATTATTTTCCTTCAGAATGATTGATAAACATTTTTTTTCTAAACATCTCTTAATTTTAAAAATCTTGGTACAAAACTGCATAGAGCACATCAGTATTGCCAGAGAAAGTTCAGGCAAGAGAAGAAGAAGTGATGTCTATGAGGTTGCAGAAAAGCAAGAGCCTAAAGACCTTACAGACAAGCAAGGGGATTTGGGTCTTAATTTTTAGATATTCAGAATCATTTAAGAATTTTAAGCAAGGTAATAGCAGTCCCACTGTGTTTTAGAAAGAGCATCCTGTTGGCTGCTTGGAGGACTCACAAGAACACCAAACAGAAACAAGTTACAGAACAGAGCAAGGTCAAAGTGACACCTTGGCAATGAGCTCTGGAGAGAGGGATAAGAAGGTTGAAATCACACAACCTGGTGACCAGTTGAATTGTGGTCAGTTGTGGGGAAGAAGGAGGAATCTTGGATGGCCTCAAGTTTCCTGGCATGGGTGACAGTGATGACAGTATGAAATGATAAAATGTGTTTCTTATTTGATTAAAACCTATGTCCAAAATTCTAGAGTCCCACTCAAGTAATGACGTGATACCATGAAATGGGTGCCAAGTCACTATCACTTCTCATTGTTATCTAGCGCTAGCTGAATTTAAGATGAGAAAATAAGCCTAGGTGAAGCAGAAATTTCCAAAGTAAAAGAGGACAAATTTTCAAAAAAAATTAACGTATTACAAAAATCAGTCTTATTCCCTCAGATACAAAGCCAGGCAAGACTAGATCTCTAATATGGTAACTGTTCTCATCCTTGCAAGGGACTCCTCTTAGACCCTAAAGATAAAGATTTAACTAATTTTTAAAACTCAGTATGTTCAGGCAGCTCACAGCTGAGGTAGCCACACACATCTCCCTAGCCGTCCTAATAGGAAGGATGGCTTTTCAGACTCTCCCAGCAGGGAATCACCCAACAGGGAAGTTTATGCACTATCACATTCCCTGGGCTGCTGTGCCCAAATGCTCCAGCCCACAGTGGTTTGGAGCCCAGCTACAGATCAAGGATGAGTTGACATTGCCATCTGATGACATGCAGAGGCCAGGCATTCTGTTGCAGGAGACCCCTGCAATGTTATGTCCTCATAACATTGAGGCACCTGTGCTGCTGAGTTCTTCATGTTTTCTTCAACTCTCTGCACTCAACTCCAACTCATGGGCCATCTCAGACATCCAGACTTTTGCCTCACTTTATGCAGGAATTAATATGTAAGTATACTGAAGAACTTCTTTATGAACTCATGACCTGTGTTTCATAAACTCTCTATTGATAAAATAAATGTATGGCAAGTATTTCCATCACAAGAAGTGACTGATTCTTTCATCATCATGCATACCAGTAAATCCCATGTGTGCTACTCAAAGTAGTGATATTTTAATAGGCAGTTTTCTCATGTGCCTTTTTTTCCTAGTAAGGTAACTGTGGCCTGAGTTTCCTACCACAGTGAGAACAGATGCTAAAAGAAGAGAAGATAGAATATCAACAGGTTTATGAGAAATATAAAACACCAATTATGAATTATCCAGAAAGTTATCTACTAACAATTTTCCTCCGCCAATAATGAGAGGAGAATGGCTCTACGGAAACAGGACTGATTTTCCCAGTCTTAGAAGAAGGCACAGATTTAGATTCTGTGATGTATAGAAATCTCTGATAAATAGAAACCATCCACCAAGGTTCATACCTATAGCATAATGAAAAACTTGGCTGGTCTTTGTCCTCAGTTCCTGGGGTTTCTGGGGTAGTAACCTCTTTGGAATTTCCTGTGAGAAGAGTGTTTCGTGATACACGGTGAGCCCAGGACCACATCAGATAGTTCAAATGTTGACAGTCTCATGGTGGGGGCTGTCACCCCAAAAGGACCAACCAAGTGAGCAGGGGGTTGGGGCTTTGAGTCATATCAGTCCATATCCACCCACCTCCCCCATCTCTGGATATTGATATGGATGCTGATTTCACCAATCATGCCTCATAATGGAACCCCATATAAACTCAGGACACTTGAAGCTCAAGAGTGCTTCCATGATTCATAACATGGCTGAACTGGGAGTGTTTTGACTTCATGTGGAAAGGACACAGAAGCTTGCCTTGCAGACCCTCCCAGCCCTCCCCCATGGGTCTCTTCAGGCTTTTTTTATTTGTATCCTCTTAATATAATAAAACTATGATCATAAGTATAGTGCTTTTAGTGAGCTCTGGGTCATGTAACAAGTTATCAAGCCTGAGAAGTTGATATGAACCCTTGAATTTGTCAGTTGGTCAGAAGAGCAGGTGGCCTGTGTCCCTGAACTTATACCTGGTACCTGAAAGGCAATCTTAGAGAGGATTGCTCTGAACCTGTGGCATCTCGCCTAACTCCAGGTAGTCAGAATTGAATGGAATTGAGTTACTGCAATATTTGCTGCTGGTGTCAGGAGTTGTTGTGGAAGTTGCAGAAGTCTTTGCAACCCTTTCAATGCCCAGAGATATCTTCTCCAGCTTCACAGGCTGCACACTTAATTTTCCTCTAAGTAGCTAGAGGAGAAAGCAAATAAAAGATTGTAGCAGACAGTAAAATTATAGAGGAAGCCACGCCCTCTGAACTTCTCTGATAGTAAAAGTAAGCTCTTTATTTCTTCCCTTCTGTAAAGACCAAATTACCGTAACTGCATTTGAACTAACAACAGCTTAAAAGGCCAACCTCCTATGTGGAAAAGTATCATTTTTCTAGTGAAAATAGCTATTTAATTAGAGTTAATAAGTTAGTGTGACTTGAGGAAGTTAATTGAAAATGGAAAATATCCTACATATAAAATGCAACACAAAGTTGAGCATAATCATCAAAGAGAGGTCATTAAAAGTCATCAAAGGCAGAACACCACCTGTATAATCTCTGTCTCCCTGCAGACACCTGTAGGATAGCAGCAGGTATGTGAGTCTCTACATAGATGTAGAATATGTTATACCTCGAGATATTTTTACTTCTTTCCCGTGTAACAGGAACTCACTTTTGGTGGTGGGGGGGGGGGGGGGAGCCAAGAAGGGAGTTTTTGCTTAATAGGTGCAGAGTTTTTCTTTGAAGTTAAACTATATTGATGTAGTTTCTAAGGATGCATTGCAAATCCCCACCATCCTACAGGATTCAAAACAGTCTCTTAATAAGTTTGGTCCCTACTAAATTTGGACCTATTTTTTATGCAGAACCAAGATAGGGCCAAGCATCAAAAGCCAAAATAATCTCTTAGGCTGCCTCAAGAAAAGCCCAAGCCCCTGGATAAGGTCTCCTCTACATCCCACCCAGCCCCAAATCCCCTCTCTATCTAGGAGAGCCTCTGGAACCTGAAAATGATGGGAGGTCCTAAGAGCAGCATCTGAAGATTTGTATTTAATCTTTTTATGTCAACATGCAATATGTTACAAAACTACAAAGCTTGTTAAATGATCATAAAAACAACATTCAATACCAATTAGTTTTGTAAATTATGATCCCTCCTCAAACATTTCCTTCCAGAAATACATAAAAAAAAACAAGAGCAAGATAAACATTAAACTGCTTGAATATGGAAATCTCTTCAATATGTTCCAGGTGAGATTCATATTGAAATTTGGAGAAGAAATATTATTAAGAAGAAAAGAATTAAAGCCTTTCATGAGGAAAGTCAGTGAGAGGATAAATCTTCTCCTGTGTTGGTTACAAAACCTGCTCAAATAAAATATTTGAATTTTTATTAATAAATACAAAAGTTAAAGAAACAAGAGCTAGGAGTAGGATAGGGCACAATTTTATTGGCCCTGGAGAAAACCAGGGAAGTAGTCTAAGCAGAGAGAGGAGCACAAACCAGGATAGAGACTTCTTCCAAACGTCACTCCAGCATCGATTCTAAGGTTTCAGGTCCAAATGGACTCATTTCTTAAGCACGATCAGATCACAGCTCACTAGCTGCGGCCTCTACATTGGGCAGCCTTCTCCTATTAGAAAAAAACCTCTTTGCTCTAAAAAAGAAGTGACAGTGCTCATCTCATCCTTGGAAAACAGGTCTAAGCAGAGCTGCAGAAATGCTTGCCTCTATTCCCTGAAATTGAAAGACATATAAAATCTACACCAAGAGCAATAGTTAAATAGTTAAACTTTTCCAAATTAAATCTGTGTCTACATTCACAAGAGAAGTTCAGATTTTGAGGATTTTATTATTCTGAAGGAAAATTTCAAATTTATTTCCAGGCTGGTTTCCCTAGACTTAAACACAACTATGCTAACAGCAAAACCTCTATTAAAAGTAACTGAAATTGTTCGTGGATTCTAACTTAAAAATAAATGTCATGAAAGTTTCAGACAGTAAGAAAACCTTTTCTGTTTGTTACAGAAGAGCAGCACAAAATAAAGGGTCTAATTTGTTCAATGAGGTTAAGAATATACTGAAGACTTGTGAGTCCTACAGTAAGGTTGCTAATCTATACTGTGGTTTTATTAGAGTTTGTAATAGTATAAAGTATCTACTACATGCCAAACTCTGAGGTTTAGTATCCTCAGATACTCAGCATATAGGCAGCTCAATGTCAACCATCCATTAAAAGAATGGAAACCAGGACTAACATGTCTCTGATTAAGACTCAATATATAGATTATAAGTGACACGGGATATCTTTTCTGTCACGTGGCACTAACTTGCCAGCATCCTCTCCTTTCACTTCTGGGTTCTGATGATTTCCAGCTTCATTGCTTTTCCAACTGCATCTCCTTTCTGAGCACCCAATTTCCTTTGCTTAAAAGGATCCCAACCATATGGGATTAAGGCCTACTCTCATTCAATTTGGGCACATCTCAACAAATAACATCTTCAGAGGTCCTGTTCGCAAATGGGTTCACACCATAGGGCCGGGGATTGGGACCTTTTGTGGGGGACCCAACCCAATCCCCAACCCCTGGCCTCCTCAAGAAAAGTACTTCACCAACACCTGCACTCTTGACAAAACTGGAAAGAGTTCTCATGCTCCAGCCATTACATACTTTCTCAATGGACTGACAGAGACTCAGGTGCCAAGTTCTAACATTTACGGTAGGTAACTCTCATCAAAGAGAAATGCGGGGGGAGGTCTGTGCCTCTGCCCGGGCACAACGTAGGGAGGCTGTGGTGGAGCCACTGGCATGATTTCTCCAGCGAGGTGGGCCCGGTGTCCAGGGCACACGGCCAGACAGAGCAGGTTAACCCGGGAGCCTCTCCGAGAATACCCCGCGCCTATCCGGAGACCCACGCTTACGAAGGCTGAGGATCTGGGGAGAACGTGGCCCCCAGAGGGCAGCAGTCCCGTCAGGGGAAGGGAGGGTGAGTAGGGATAAACTTTAGGAAGACAGGGAAAGGTGAAATAAAATGCCACCAGCCGCAGCTTCTGGCACCACTCGGGTCTGGCCCCAGAGCCGGCGCGGTGGACCCCAGTGGACAGTCGAGAGTTATATTTGATGCTGAAAACCAGGCGCTGGCATTGGGAGGGAAACTGAGGCTCACGGAAGAATGTAAACCTCCTCTCAGATGGTGTAATAGTCGAACTAAAGAAGAAGACAACCAAGAGTCATCCGAAATTGGGATTGGCTCTCTAATAATCCCGGAACAAAGTCAAGAGACCACGACAGAGGCTGAAGTTTTCCTGGGCCCCTTACACAGATGTGGGGTATAAAGGCTGCGGCTGGTGTGTGTGGAGCAGCTGGGAGCGCCCACGTGGCCTCCTTAAAATGGTAATTTGGCCCTTTGTTGGTGGCTCCAGCAAGTGCCATCCTTCCTAGGACTTGGCCAGGACAATTGAGTCCCAGAAAAAGAGCAGCAGAAGAAACAAAAACGTCAAAACATTGCAAAGACCAAACAACTACAAAAGGGTTGAAAAAAAGAACAGGCTCCGAAACCAGAGGAAATCGTTTGGAAAATCACGCAGCTTTGGAAGGAATCCTTGAGATTTCTTCTTTGGATTTTATGACAAATTTTATATAGTAAACGCAGCCTGAGGTATGAGAGAATCATGTTAGTTATGATCTCAGCACTAGAGTAACTTTCAGGCTTGGATATAGAAGTTTGTTGGTATCTGTGACTGTTACTGGGAAAATAAGCATTTAGTAAGCTACAAAATCTTTACAACTGACTTAGTTATTTGCCATTTTGCAGCCTATCTACTGAAATACAAATATCCTATGGAGAGAAAAATGACTTTAGATTGTGAACTCTATTTAAACAATAGCTTAAATTGGGGTCTTATTCTCGACAAAGTCAGAATTATCCTTGCTAGGATGAAAAGTGTGCTTGGGTTTTAAAAAGATACAATATATTCATCACATCTTTTGTTCTTATTGCTTGTTTCTTAGAATATAATCATTTCTGGCTTTGTCAAAGTGTATTAGTTAGGGTTCTCTAGAGAAACAGAATCAACAGGGAACACTTGCAAATATAACATTTATGAAAGTGTCTCACGTGACCGTAGGAATGCAGAGTCCAAAATCCACAGGGCAAGCTGCGAAGCCAATGACTCCAATGGATGGCCTGGATGAACTCCACAGGAGAGGCTCACCAGCCAAAGCAGGAATGAAACCTGTCTCCTCTGAGTCCTCCTTAAAAGGCTTCCCATGACTGCATTTAGCATCACTAATTGCAGAAGACACTCCCCTTTGGCCGATTACAAATGGAATCAGCTGTGGATGCAGCTGACGTGATCATGACCTAATCCTATGAAATGTCCTCATTGCAACAGACAGGCCAGCGCTTGCCCAATCAGATAAACAGGTACCACAACTTGGTCAAGTTGACACCTGTCCCTAACCATGACACAAAGCAAAATAGTATTAATTGATTAATACTTTTATCTACTGTATAGTTTTTCTGATATTCAGCCTTTATGCTGATAATATAATTATCAGACATTTTGCATTTTTAAACCTAGCTTTATAGAGTTATCTTGCTTTGACTGGTAGAATACCATCTGCTGTATACAATAATGCTTTGTTTATGAGCACAGCCATTTTCTTAGAGATGGCATATTGAAGAGAATGCAATTATAATTTAAAGCTTGTAGTACAGATGCTCAGCATTGTAGTACCTTGGAGCTGTTTATTTTTGCTTGTGCTAAGCAGAATTGTGAAATAGTTAAAATTCTTATCAGGTAGTTTGCTTATTATATAGCTATTACCTTGTTTTTTTATTCCATTTTTTGTTTAACTCATGTGGTAGTGATGTCCTGTACTTTTTGATCAGTTTTAAGGTGAAAATTAGAATTTTAAGTTTCTTTTAAGTAACTCTTCAGATGAGGGGCTAAGTCAATCTTCATAAGTGGTAAGAAAAGGTTGGAAAAATTTTCTTGGGTATAATAGTAATTGTGGTGAAAACAGATAAATTATGTTAAAATGAGAATGTTATATTTAGAACTAAAAAGCAAAAGGATATTTATCAATAAGTAGTATAACTGGAATATTTAGCATTAAATATGGCTTTTATAAATGAATGGTCCAATAAATTTTTTCATTGTCAGTCTTTAATACCTCTTTAATTTCCCCCACATTTTATAGGAATTTGAAGTTACAAAAAAAGTCCAATGGGACTAATTAATTTCAAAATGAAACTAGATATTGAAATAAATTTGATATTTCTAAAGGAAAAAAATGAGAACTGAATGCATTAAATTGTGACAAGCATATTGTCTGACAAGGAGAATAATGTGACCATTAACTATTTAATCTCCGATAATTAGGCACTGGCATCCACACAAAGGATTGGGAGAAAGACACCTGGTCCTTACTCTAACAAGCTGGGTGACTTCAGAGAAGGGCATTTAACTCTCTGTTCCTTAGTTTTTCCATTTGAAGAATAACAGGTCAAGATTAGATTTTAATTCTATTTAAATTCAAAAAACAAGAATTGGGCTGGAAATTAGACATTAGTGCCCTTTGAGGGTACTTCTGGACCTCAAATTCTGTGAAATCTATTCTACATCTTTCCAAATCTTCTAATCTGTTATCTTAGTTTGTCAGAGCCGCTTAGCTTAGTAAGAATTATTGTCCCCTGGTTGGGGAGGCTAGGAGTCCAAAATCAAGGCTTCAACAGGGCCATGCCTTCTCCTCAAAGTCTGTGGCCTTCTGATGCTGACTTGCCCAATCCTTAGGGCTCCTTGGCGTGCGTCTCTGCCTCCCATCATAGGCTCTCTCTTCCTCTCCCCTCTCTCCACTCTTCAGGTTTCCTATGACTTCCAGTTGCCTCCTGGCTTTCTGTGACTTCTGGCTTCTCTTTATGAGGCCTCCATTCGTGTGGATTGAGACTCACCATGATTCCGTTTGGCCACACCTTAACTAAAAGCATCTTCAAAGGTCCTATTTATTGGTGGGTTCACACCCACAGGAATGTGGATTAAGATTAAGAACGTGCCTTTTGTTCTGAGTATAGGATTCAGTCCACCACATCCTTTGTGGTACATTCTGTTAATGTATATCTGTGGTGGGTGTTGGAGTCATTAGACCCTACCTGGTGATTCTACTCCAAATAGGTTCAGAACCCCTCTGAAAGCTGGACAAAGCAATTGAAGGCACGTGCACAATCATATTTGTTAAAAACAAGAGGCTGGTGAGCTTCAGCAGCTGTGTCAGGGCAAATGTGTGTTGCTGCGTTTATTTGCTGCTGTTGCAGGGTGCATCAGGCTCTAGCAGTACTTTTATTTACTCATATGATGTCCTTTATCATCATCACCCCATTTTGTCAATCACTTTCTTTCTTAAAAATGAAGGAAAGCTTAAAAGTAAATGCATTTATCTTTCCCTATCAGGTTAATCCTACAGTTTCTCATTTAATAGGGTTACAGCTACCTCTCTCATGGAGTTTTTGTGAGGGTGAATTGAGATAAAGTACTGAAACACTGAGTGTGGTATTTGACCCACATTATATTCCTACTCTGTGGTTAGTACTATTCATTCTATCAGGAAGTTGCAGAGCAATAAATTCTAGACCCCAGGCCACAGTTGCATTCCATGCTCAGTAAGTAATGGGAAGAATAAAGAGAGGTCCCCAGAGATAAGACAGTACAGGACAAGGAGAGGGACTCTCTGCTCACTTCCCAAGGTCAGTGGCAACAGCCCTTTGTGTCGATGGTATGGTTCCCCTTTGCTTTCCCGCTAAATGATTCAACTTGTTATTTTAAGGAACTATGAGCTTTCTTCTGATAGAAAAAATTGAGGTTACTCTGAAATCAAGTGAACATAAGAGCTGAAAAGCAGCAAGGGCGGCTGAGGCCTGGGTATGCCAATCAGCAGGCTGTCAGTTATCTCCAGCTCCAAGCCACCTTGAGTCTGTCTTAGTGTCTTCACAGGCTGGTGGTTTGGACAACCAGCTTTTGTGGTTTCTTCAAGAACAGATCTGTTGCAAAGAAGTGTGCTTAGAGGTGAGTAAAACCTCAGTTCCCAATTCTTTGAAATATTGCACAAAGTTACAAACGCAGGCATGACATTGTTTGAAATAAGACACCAGATGAAAATAAATTATTTTATTGTCTGATATAACCATAAGTGCCTCATGTATTTTATCTGCCCAGGACCCACTTCAGTCCTAGGTATTGTGTACTGGCTTTAGCAAGGAAAATAACACTGGTTTTACCTTAGGTAAAATCCCAGTGAAGGGGCCCTAGCTCAATTAGGAGAAGCTTCTGGGCAGAGCAAAATGCAGGAAACCGCTCCTTCAATGCACAAGACTCCAGATTCAGAACCTTCTCTATCCCAGCAGGAAGCAGACCACAGGCAGACACACACAGACACACACATGTACACACACATACAAACACATTCATGTATGCACTCGTGCACATACACACACAGAAATACACATACATGTACACCAATGCTATACACAGATATATATATATACACAAAATATACAGACATATACATATACAAACACACTCACACATGCTAACACTAACACTCATACACACAGGCACAGAATACATACAAACTCATGCAAACACATGCACACAATCACCCACACATATATACATAACTATGCACACACACATATTCACACACAAGACACACACATGCACACATTCTGATTTGGAGCTGCCTTGACAGATATGTAGCTGCTGTTCAAAGGATAGAGAAATAAAAATAGGTGCATGTATGAAGAAAGTTACAGATAAAGAACAACTGTCTAGATTTCACTTTTATACACGGAGGAGCACATTCAAAGCTAAGTAAAGAAGTAGAAAAGGTTAATATTCTTACTCTGAAAAGATTCCCTCAGGAGTTTATTTTCTCAAATACATTTAATGGCATAGAGGATATGCAAAATATTCTGCTAGCCATGGTAAAGATAACAAGGGTAAATAATTTACTGTAACTCATGCCTTCAAGATGATCACTATCTAGAAGCATTTTCCACAGAAATCTAACATTAATCATTAATTTTTTTAAATCAAAGTTATGATTCCAAATACAGTCAGAATATGTTCTATGTAAAACAACAAAATTATATGCTTTATCATTAGCAATTTAGTTACTAGTCATTCATATACACTTAGGTAAACAATTTTATCTTCATCATGTTTAGATATGCCTACCTATAATTGTATTAAGGATGAAAATAAAATAAAAACGTATGAATGCAGGTGAATTTCAAATTCCCGGTGAGTAACCCATCCTACAATGAAATCTCCTCTTTCGTATTCAGTAGGTCCTCAGATACTATTTTGAATAATTTGTATTGACTATCATTCCAGAGCAGATTTAATGCATTATTTCAACTATAATTAATTTTCCCCTTGTTTTAGGGGAAGGTGAGTTAGAAATTCCAAAGCTAATCTTTCGGGCTGAAAACTGATCTAATCGTTCTTCCATTTCACTTTGCCAATACTAGGTGAGCCTCTTTCACATATAGTCCTCGGTGGCTAATTAAAGCAATTAGTATCACCTCTGCAGTCATAGCTTTGACATTACACTTGGCATTCCTTAATTAAACAGATTACCAGCGTAACTGATTACATTAGTGACAATCCTCTCTCCACTAAATTTCTCTAGTTTTAGCAAAACAAATTTCAACTGTTTGAATGGCTTATTGTTTTTCCATAAAGGAAGGATGAGATGCTTCATTATAACTTGATTGAAAAACAAAGATAAGATTTTCCAGGTAGAAGAATAAAGAAAATACGGTCCCTTCAATTGTCTGAACCAAAGTCAAATGGCGCCAGGATGGGAAATTTATGAGACAGTGGTCCATTAGATTCACTTGAAAAGTTTTAAATTGCTGAGTGCTAGTCCCCAACCCCAGAGATTCTGCTGTAATTGATTGGGGATGTAGCTTGGTCCTAAGTACGTTTGAAAAGCGTCCCGTGTGATTGTAATGTAGGGAAGGCAGAAACCCACTAGTCTAAACCTTAGACTTCAAATGAATGCAGAGGACTGACCATTAATCAACTTATTTTATAGTCAGTATATTGAAAGTGAAACTCTGTATTACATATTTTATAGTACTAAAAATTGCATGTTTCTGATTCAGGTTAAATTTAGGAAGTATTGCCACTTATTCTGCTATTTTCCCCCAATTCTTCCAAGAGTATGGTCAATTTCCATAAAGGGTCTACTATTACAAAGGCTCCACCTGTGTGGTTTTATCCATTTGTCTTCCATAGGAAGCTGGATGAAGAATGACTGACTTTTTTTTTTTTATTTTTGGCATGGGCAGACTCTGGGATTCGAACCCAAGAATGACTGACTTTTAAGTGATGTCAAGATGAACTACTTATTAATTGTCAAGTAGTCTACTACATAAATAGCTGCAGGAATGTTCTGACCTAGAGTGGAAGTGGAAACATGATATCTGTGCATCCAAGTCCTGGAAGATTGAGTGCTGGGACTGAATGACAAGAGTGATAGAGGTTGAAGAAAGAAATTTAGGGGATATGATCTTTAAAATTGCTATAATCCTAACTATATAATGATGTCAATGATTCTCCCGGCTTGCGCTGGAATTTGGGAGTCAGAGTCTACTAACAGACTCCTTCCATCTATTGAACCTGTTTGAAAGATTCTAGCACAATAAGTTAGGTTGAGACTTGGCATGGACAGGACACTGACATTGGGTCTGAATTTCAATCCTGCAATTTATTAAGAGTGGGACTTGAGACATTACTTAAACTGTTACACCTCAATCTCCTCATCTCTTAAATGGATAAAGCAATAGTATTTATGTCATGACTAGTCTGAAGATTAAACAAAATTATTCAAGAATCAGTGTGAACTGTTATATGCTCCGAACTGTATTTGGAGTATCAAGCCCTTAAAATTGGCACCACTTGCTCAGTCATTGTCAGATATATTCAGGTACTCCAGAAATATCTTTAAATAGAGCAGCAAAACAAAACTTCCTGGCTCTTTGTTTTTTTTTTTATTTCAGCATAATTTTGTTTGTCACAAGGAGGGATCCTAGAATCTGATTACAGATTTTTCATTATCTCATTCTTATCACATTTCCTCAGTATTCAGAATGACCTTTTTCTTTCTATACTTTCCAACTCCTGCTGCTATCTCGAATTTTTACTAATAAGCTCAGGTTAAATTTACATGCAGCCCCAGATATACTGTGTACAAAGCTACTGGACCCTGGGCATTTTGCCATTAAATCTTTTGGGTCTCAGGAATCTTCTTTTAATTTTCCATGCTACATAAGTAAATTGAATAAATTCACTGCAACTTATTTTACACAGGTATAATTTAATAGCGTATCATAGATTCCTCAATTTGAGACTTTTTCCATATCAAATAAACTATTCCCCATTAATAACTGTCCACAGAATGGAACCAAAAGAAACATTTCTGAATGTTTTTCTTATAATATGTTCTTTATTTATGGAGAATTATTCATTTGTCTTTTAACTCATTATATTTTACAAATAAGAAACACAATCATATCTTTGCCAAACATTTGAGGATTTTTAGTTGTTTTTTATTTTGATCCAGTGTTCCTTAAAGAGCAGCTGCACCTGACATGCTTGATAAAAACACAAATTCCTAGAACTCAGCCCCAACCCCACTGAGCTGCTGAATTGGAAACTATGAGAACTGTAGGTAATACGCTGTGTATTTTCTAGCTCTAAGAAAATCTAGCATCTACTCAGACTCATCATCTAAAGGATTTTTTATTTAATTTCCTTTGTCCATCTGGTGATCTTGTTAAATCTATCATACATTTTTAAATAAGCAATTTAAATGCACCATGATTAAAAATCCTTCTTGTGAATTTGAGTGGCACAGATTCTAGTTTAGTTTGGTTCACACTGAGATATTTTCTTGGCAAGTAGTTCAGAGTGTTGGCTTTTATTTCTTCTAATTGTTTTTCAGAGCGAAGTAGTATAAATTTGGGTTAATACCATTTTTTTAAGGAAGGAAAGTAAACAGCCTCTTGTAAGAAGTCTTTCCAACTGGGCAAGTCACAAAACACCCACATACTAATGATATTGCTTATAAAACAGAAAACATCCGATAACGTTGAAATCCCATGTGTGTGTTTCTGTCTAGCCTTGTGGTACCCCACAAGATAGAATCGCTAACAACTTTTTTATGTTTAACACTCTCTCTTAATTTACCCCAAATGGATATATTCATAAATAATACATAATTTAGTTTTGCATGTTTTGGGCATTATAGAAGGTGGGATTGATTATGCAGATACTCTGCAACTTGCTTTCGTTTTTTTTGCACAATTTTGTTTTTGAGTGTCATTATGTTGATGTATACAGCAGCACCTCACTCAGCTTTTCTGCTGTATGTAGGTCTGTTTTGTGAATGCACCATAATCCATCTATCCATTCAATTATCAAAAGACACGCAGGTTGCTAACTGATACAAACAATGATGGCATTAGCAGTTTTTCCATGTCTCCTAGAGTGTGAGTGCAAGAGTGTTCTTGATTATGTCCTTGGGAAGGGAACTGTTGGCTGTGGGCTGTGCACATTTTCAACCTTACTAGATAAGAACCAATTGTTTACTCAAGTGTTTGTATCAACTCAGACCTCATACCAGCAGTTGTAAGAGTTCCCATTTCTCCACATCCCCTGCCAGCACTTGAGATATTCAGGCTCTTAAACTTATGCCAATATTGTGGATGTTGAATGTAGCTTATAATTGTTTCAATTTGCATTTCTCTGATGCCTGAGGAGGTTTTCATGGGTTTATTGGCAATTAACATATTCTCTTACATAAAGTCCCTTTCAAATTGTGGGGGTTTTTTTTTGTTCCTACTGTTTTCTTCCTTGTTCTTATTGATTTGTAATTTAGTTACTCTTATATCCTGAATCTTAATCATTTACATCAGCTAAACACAATAATAATTTAAATGACTATTTTTATTGAAATAGTCCTGTTATTCTGTAAATAGGCAGAGCAACAGAACTGAAATTCTAAAGTTGAGCTTGCAAAAGTTGAGAAAAGCAAATAAAGGAGAACCTTTTAAAAAAAAATCTTAGCTAGGGGGTGCAGGGGTAGCTCACTGGCAGAATTCTCACCTGCCATGTGGGAGACTGGGGTTTGATTCCCAACCCATGCACTTCCATCGCCCCCCCAAAAAATTCAACAAATGGTGCTGCAATAACGGGATAGTTACATGGAAAAAATGTGGCCCCCACCATACAGCTTACAAAAAAAACTTAGCTATTTGTATTTCTGTCGTTCTCTTGGAAAAAGCCATCTTCATCGTGAAATTCAAATAAATTCCATTGATGCATCAGAATCCATATGAGGTTCCTATGTTCCTCTTGCATGGAGTCAGTTTTTCCCAAACTAGTGAATTCCTTCACAAGACTCTCAAACAGATTCTTATAGTTCTTTTCCCAATCCTGAAAGTGTAATGAAAGATCATTCAAAAGCAATCATAAGGGCCTTTAGGTAGAAGCATGGTGGATACGGAATTTAAAGTTAATTCTTATATTACAATGATTTCTTCTTTGTGTAGCATTTACAAGGACAGTTGCACTATTACTGAAGCTACATAGACTATCTGGTGGCTTATGATAGCCCTAAATTTAAACCACCTCTCATAAATAAATTGACGATTCACTAAATCATCTGTTTTAGCAATTCATTTTGCATAATGCTCTCTTCTAGTAGAATAGAACTTCTCTGGTCTTTCCAAAGATTTGTTTTGCTCTCTTCCTACCCCACTGGAGTTATGCTCCTTTTACACAGAGGCAAATATAGTGACAACAGGACCATCAGGTGAAGAGTATGTATTTAGACCCATCAGATACAAATAGTCTTTCGCCTATTGATAGCAAAGTCAACCAACTAATTGTGCAGTAGAAACTATAGCTAAATTAAAACTTTTAAAATTTTATTTATTTATTTAGTTTGCATGGGCAGACACTGGAATCGAACCTCGTCTCTGGCATGGCAGGCGAGAACTCTGCCTGCTGAGCCACCACGGCCCACCCTAAATCTTGATATGTATTCATCCACTTACTTACTGAATCAACAAACATTATAAAATGCCCATTTTGTGTCAATCTGTACTACTCCTTGGAATGTAAAGTCAAGTCAGACAAAGTCTTTTCCTCTAGAAGTTCAGAGCCTAAAGGAACTGGTAAGTAAATCAGAGTACAACGAGCACTGTGGTTGTTACTCACACAGGGAAGGCCATCAAAGTGACACTGGAGCAGAAGCCAGGGAGTCCAGACAAGCCCAGAGATGGTGTTCTTGAGCTGGCCAATCAACAAGGCTATTTAAAGACACCTTGTGCATTATCTTGGTGTCATGCATAAACACTAGCCTAGGCTCTGTACTCTGGAGCAGAAAGAACATGCAGCCAAGAAGGCTGACTGAAATGGAAAGAGCACTGATAGAAGGAAAAATTAAAGGAAACAAAACTGTTGTGAAATTAAAACTACATAAGAAATTGTAAAGCGCATAATTGCCATTGAAGCAAAGCAGATCAGTAATGTGGAATACAGACTTGAAATCAAAGTATAAGAACAAAGACACAAAAACCATCAGATAGAAGATGATAGAAGTGGAAAGAATAATGGTTGAGTCCCTTCATAAGAATCATTACAATGTTTAAAGAAGAAAACAGGACATATGCAAAAGAATGTCCAAAAACATAGTAGAAGAAAATGTTGTTGTACTGATAAAAGGAGGGTGAAAAATTGAAGTGGGAGAAAGATTAGGTACAATAATTCCTCGTTTTTCATAGAGGTGAGTCAACATATACTGTTCATTACTAAAAGACAACCAACTAATCGTGCAGTAGAAACTATAGCTAAATTAAATCTTTTAAAATTTTATTTATTTATTCAGTTTGCATGGGCAGGCACCGGAATCAACTTAAAAATATAGTCAACTTATTAAGTTGACTTAAAAATATAGGGCAAAATATATTCTTCAAAGACATAAATACACGATCATTAGAAATAAAAACAGGCAAATCATCAATTTCATGAGGAAAGAGTGTCAAATAAATATAGAAGATGGAAAACAGAGAACTACAAAGAATCATTAATAAACTGAGGTGACAAAAAAAGTAAAATTAAATATAAGCCCAAAATGGAATAGGATAAAATCACCCACCAGGATCAAAGTATTCAAAAATGGATTAAAAATCTGAATCTAGCATACTCTTTTTTAAAAACTATTTTTATTGTCAAATCATCATACACATACAGTACATACAGGGTGTACAGTCAATGGCTAACAATATCATCACATAGTTGTGTATTCATCACCATGATCACTTTTTAGAACATTTGCATTGCTCCAGAAAAAGAAATAAAAAGAAAAAATTCATGTTATACATCCTATACCCCTTTCCCTCCCTCTCATTGACGACTAGTATTTCAATCTACCTAATTTATTTTACCCCTTATCCCCTCTATTGCTTATTGTTTGTGGATAATTTTTATCCGTAGTTTTTTCCATCTGTCTGTATCCTGGATAAAAAGAGCATCAGGCACAAGGGTTTCACAGTAACACAGTCACACTGTAAAAGTTACTTTGTTATACAGTCATCTTCAAGAATCAAAGCTACTGGAATGCAGCTCAACAGCTTCAGGTACTTCCCTCCAGCCACTCCAATACAACATAAACTAAAAAGGGATATCTATATAATGCATAGGAATAACCTCTAGGATAACCTCTCAACTCTGTTTGAAATCTCTCAGCCACTGAAACATTATCTCATTTCTCTCTACCCCGTTTTGGTCAAGAAAGCTTTCTCAGTCCCTTGATGCCAAGTCCCAGCTCAACATACTCTTTATCTATAAGCTATATAGCTATATCAAAGTTAAGCAAAATGTTTGCAAAGATATACCATGGAAGTAAAAACAAAATTTTTAAAGTTTTGAAAATAAATGTAACAAAAGGTGAAAAGGAAATTAAGCAGAAAAAGAGAATCCCAAAATACCCTAATGAAATATATATGCCACAGTAAAGATACAGCTGTTAAATACTTTTATCTCCTCTTTAACTCAAAATAAATAAGGCAAACACTGTTAGAAATAAAGGAGAAAATGGAAGGAAAGCAATAATTGGAGATTTGTTCCTAGACAGATCAAGGAGGAAAAACAAGGAAAAGCAAATTTGAGAAAAAAGACTCAAGTGTGATTATTCCCATGTATAATTAAACTCACTAAATGTAATATATTTATTTGACAGATAAATATGTGATATATATATTGAGATATATATTTATACAGGTATTTATAGATCCTTCAAAAATCATGTGGATATATGAACATATACCATATACACATATCATCATATATATCACAGAGATCATCTTTGCCTCTCTCTATATACTCATGCATAATTGACTTGCTAGTTTCTTTGCCCATTTTCCAATTGATCTGTACACATAGATGATACTGATATAGTTCAACATATATATATTCATATATACATTTATATATATATGTATATTCTTATATATATGTGCATGTATATGCATGGCTTTCAAGCAAAAATAATTCTTTTCAAACATCTATCTGAAAAACAACTATCAAAATTCAGTATGCATTTGAATCTGAGAACGAATCGATTACCTCAAAGAAATTTAAAATATCACAAACCACATTCTATTTGGTAAGGGTGCAGTTACCACAAGCCAAGAGTCAACCAGAAATTATAACGGAAGAAAAGAAAATATTCACACCAGCAATAATATAAAATGCTTGGAAATATCTTAATAAATATGTGTAAAAACATGTAGAGGGTGGGTCACCGTGGCTCAGCAGGCAGTGTTCTCACCTGTCATGCCGGAGACCCAGGTTTGATTCCCAGTGCCTGCCCATGCAAAACAAAAAAAAAAAAAAACGTAGGAAGGAAATCAATAGTGAGACAGTTTGCATTTTGAATGAGGATTTAAGTATTATAAAGAAATAAATACATAAATTAACACTGTCGAATATTTTGCTTGTTCTTTTTCCTGAAACTTGACAGAATCATTCTGAACTTTACCTGAAAAATTAGCATTTAAGATTTTCTTTAAAAAATTTGAAAAATAAAAATAAGTAGAGAACAGATTACACTGCACGACACTAAAACACTATATTATTAAGTACTCTGAAGAATCTGGTGGCCCAGGATTGGACACGTCAATTGAACAGCATAGAAACCAGAAAAACATACTCCAAATCTAGGAAATTTAATATATTATAAATGAATATTATGTAAATTAAACTGCTTAATCATTGGCAGAAAGTCAAATTTGGATCCCTAAATCACTACTTCTATTAAATAAATTACATATGGATTCAAATTAGGAATCAAAAATATTCTAAGAAATACATGTAATATATATTTTATATATATAGATCACATTATATGTATTACATATTTGTAATCTATAAATATATTATTAAAAAACATTTTATAATCCTAAATTAGAAAAGGGATTTTTGAGTAGATACAAAGTCCATAGGTAATAATGGAAATTATGAATAAACTAGACTACAACCAAAAGCTTCATTTACATGATACAGTACAAACAAATTTAAATAAGATTGGAAACTAAGACAGGTGCCCCAACATATATCATAGAGAAAGGATTCATGTACCTATAATGGAAAGAGTATTGCTTCAGATTCCTGGGCTCCTCAAGGAGCCATGCAATAGTTTAGCTTAAACAATGGGAATTTATTTGTATAAAGTTTTCAGGCTAAAATAAATTTTAATAACAAAGTCTTCAAAATGCTCTATTTACACTGGTTCACATCCACAGGAATGCAGATTAGGATTAAGAACATGTCTTTTATCAGTGTACATGGTTCACCCTACCTCATACACTGTGTTTGATGACTTATCAAACTTTAAGAGTCAAGTTGAACTTCAGAATAGAAGCAGGGACTGGCATTTAGCCATGTGGGTATACAAGGCATGCAAACCCATGCAACTGGCTACAATAATCTAAGGAGAGTGGTACTGAGAAGAGGGAAGCATGACATAAAATAACAATTTCCAACATTTAGGGTTTGACCGGAAGGCAAGAGACTTTTAAGAGAAAGAGAAGGAGCAGCATAGAGGAAGGGAAACCAGCCAAATAGCTGGTAAGTGCATGAAATATATTAAGCCTTATTAGTAATCAAACAAATACAAATAAAATTATTGGGTATCAAACTTGGCCTATCAGGTGAGCAAGAATTATTAAGTCTGATTCTTAATGTCAATTGGAAGTCAGTCCAACAAAAGGTAGGTTATGAGCATCTTCTCGCTCATCGATGCCTTTTAAGATTTAACCAAAGAAATTAATCAGAAAAGAGCATAAAGATGCAAACTCATCACAGTACTGTTCATGATGAGAAAATTACTAGATTTCTAACAAGCAATGTTAGTTAAAGTAATTATGGTATATGAACATAGTGGAATTTTATGCAATCAGTAACATGATGAGGATATTCATATATTTAATTATATGTATATATATATTTACAAAAAAGATGTTCACAGTATAAGAAAATTCTTGTCACAGAATTATATTAAACAAAATTGATTGTAGAAGTATATCAATTATAGAATTATAAAATTGTTCTAATTATATAATATTTATGAAACTTACATGAACATGCAAATATACATTCATGCAAAAAGTCCAGGATAGATACCAAAGGTTAATAGGGATTTTCCCCTGAGGTTTAGGATTATGGGTCATTTTTACCTTATGTTTATATCATTCCATAAGTGTTCTTATGATAACCAGGTATTGTTTTTTTTATCAGGAGCAGCATTAAAGATCCTTTAATTTTGAAAAAAAAAAGAGAGATTAAAAAAGTTTCTCTCCCCATTTTCCTTGCCTTTGGGTGCCCTACTGATCTTAACTGCAACTGCCCTCCTGTAGGATACTTAGGCTCCAGCAAACAACTGAGTCTAGACAATCTATGAAGTAAAAAAGCCTGTCAGGATATTCACATCACAGGGAATAGGTAGGCCAGGGAAGTGTTAAAGGAAAGGAGGCTCAGGTTTGGGGGGTTTTCTTTGTTTGATCATTTGTTTATAAAATTACTAATGTTTTGAAACATTAGAGCATTGTAGTAGTTTGGAGCTGTATGTACCCCAGAAAAACATGTTGCTTAAATTAAATCCATTCTTGTGGGTATGGACCCAATGTAAGTAGGACATTTTGATTAGGTGACTTCAGTTAAGAGGTGGTTCAGGATGGGTCTTCACCCCATCGTTAGAGTCCTTTATAAGTAGAACAAAATTCAGACAGACAGAGAGAAAGCCACAGAAGGGACATCCAGAAGCTGAATTCAACAGAACCCATAAAAGAAAGGGGAGGCCACTATGTGCAGTGTCTTGTGACAGGGGAGCCCAGGACCAAGGATTGCTGGCAGCCAGCCCTGGAACACCACAATCTTTGGTAAGAAAATGCTGCCTTGATGATGCTTTGATTTGATTATTTTAGCCTCAAAACCATGAGCTGATAAATTCCCATTTTTTTAAGCCAACCCACTGCCTGGTATTTGCTTGAGCAGCCTAGGAAACTAAAACAAGCTTAATAACACTTTGTTCATAGTTCTTGACAATAATCATCCAAAGTCATATTTTTGAGACATCCCATTTTATCACAAGTACTTCTTATGTGTCCACACGGTATTGCTTAGGGAGCTTACATAATTAAACTGTCTGCCTCTGGGTCCTCCAAGCTCTTTCTTCCTATTTCTCTTAGAGCACTTCACACAGTGTCTGTTGTCCAACTTGGTTAGGAAGGTTGCCAGGGAAAACTGTCTTGTTTCTAGGTCCCAGCAGGATAATATACATCTATTTGATCAATAAAGATTTGGAGAAAGAACAGTTGAATGCTCATAAAAGAAACTCCAAATTAGAAGTGGTAAAAGTGATACTTAAAAGTTCTAAGTTTGCATATGGTTAGTAGCAGCTATATTCAAAGGGGGCAATATTTCCAACAGTAGGAAATTCAGTCGGATCAAGTAATAACTGAAGTATAAAATTTACAGAAACATTGAAGGTAAAGGAGGAAAATGGTTTAAAATAAATGAAAGATTGTGTGTGTATGTGTGTGTGTCTAGTCTGTTCTTGTAACATCCAAGTTGGGATGGCACTTTTTTAAGCAAAGAAATTTCCACGTCCTCAGTGGGTCTACACCCAGTTTCTATGTCAGTGTAGTTATTCCACTGTGTATATCAGTCAGATGTTAAGTTATTTGTGTTTTATTAATTGATCCTAACCTTGAAAGAAACTTTAGTAAAGACTTTCGCTATTTGTATTAAAAGCTAAATACTACAACAAATATTTTCCAAATTTCTATATTTAACATAAAACAAGTATATTTAGTTATTCGCTTTTTTATTTGTCATGCAGAGTCCATGATTGCATAGCTCTCCCATATCCTTCGTCTTGGATGCCCACACAGTCTATCCTCATTGTTTGAAGATCCTGTATTTTTGGTCATTTGCAGATATGCACGGAACAGCAAAACATTTAAGTCACCTGATGGGCATGTTCCCATTGGTTGGACAAGACCATGCTTTGCCTTCCTGTTTGAGCTGCATAAACAGGTATCCTTTTCACGGTATATTTAGTGCCAAGAATTTCACATTTTTGTCTTTTTGTTGGAGATTTTGATATTCAAAATGGCCCCAAGCATACTGCTGAGGTGCTGTCTAGTGTTCCTGAGTACAGGAAGGCTGTGATATGCCTTACAGAGAAAATGGGTGTGTTAAACAAGCTTCATTCAGGCATGAGTGCCATAGAATGTGAATCAGTGTTAATGAATCAACACCTTAACTAAGGAGCTCCAAGTGCCCACCCCAATGCCATTTATGCCTAAACTTGCTTACATTTATATTCTGAGAATTTATTTAAATGTGGCTCTAAAATGTGCTGAAGGCAAGAATACTGTTTCTAAATAGGGTAAAATGGGGATAAATGGGGACTATCTTTACAAGGCTAATGAACTAAATGTTCATATTAACCCCAAAAGGGGCTATGACCAGCTCATCCCACCTCACACACAACACACACTGCAAAAAAGAGTTAACACAGCAGGCCTGATTACTCTTCTTGTAAAGACCTGCTTGCAAGTTTGGCTTGGGACTGGCATCTGAGAACTTGAACTTAGGGAGGTCCGCACCACCCTAACTGATAAGGTTGGCTCACCATACCTAAATTGTTTGTACAGTGTGCTTCAAGCTAAATACCTGCCTTCCTTCTGGAAATTTTGGTATATGCCAAACAGAGTGTGCCTATTAGACCAGCCTCCAATAAAACCCCTAAGTACTGAGTCTCTAAGGAGCTTCCTTGGTAGACAACATTTTGCATGTGTCATCACAACTGGCGGCTCGAGGAATCAAGTGTGCCCTCTGTGACTCATCTATGAGATGATCTTTGGAAGCCTGGGCCTGGGTTCCTCCAGGGCTGACCCCATTGTGCCTTTGCCCTTTGCTGACCTTGCTTGAGGCCTTCTGCCATATTAAGTCATAGCCACGAGTATGACTATAAGCTGAGTCTATGAGTCTTCCTGGTGAATTGTTGAAACGGGGTCATCTTAGGAACCCCAGCTCACATGTACACACCAATCTCTCCCTCTCTCCATTGGCTCCTGGCTTCTGGACTGCATGCATTGCCCCAGATGCCCACTTTGCTGATTCCTTCCTTTTCTGCAAGCCCTTGCTCAAATCTGCACCCACCCTCCAGGCTAGGACCAGGGTGCAGGGAGTAGGTGCCTTGGACACAAAGTTTAAGGAGGCAATTGGTTCACTCTCATTTTTAAGCAGGTAGTCTTCAGAGCCATAATCACCCTGAAAAGCCACAGACTGTCCCCCATCCCAGGCACTCCAACTGACTTTTCCCTACTCTAATTTTCTTTTGCATGTGTCATTTATTGCTATCTAAAATACTACCCAAAATGCTTTTTTTTTGTATGTGTTTTGGTTTGTTAAAGCTGTCAGAATGCAATATACCAGAAATGGAATGGCTTTATTTTTATTTTTTTATATTTGGCATGAACAGACTCCTGGAATCAAACCCAGGTTTCCTGCTTCTCAGACAAGAATTCTACCATGGAGCTACCCTTTCCCTGGCCTGGAATGGCTTTTAAAAAGGGAATTTATTGTGTTACAAGTTTACACTTCCAAGACCTTAAAATGTCCAAATAAGGCATCCAGAGAATGAGTCAATGATGTTCACAGTTTCTCTGTCAGCTGGGAAGGCACATGGCCACATCTGCCAGCTTTCTCCCTGGCTTCTCATTTCAAATGGCTTCCCTGGGAACATTTTCCATCTGCATCTACAAAGGTCTCTTGTCTGTGTTGGCTCCAAAGCTTTTACCAAAATGGTCCCTTCTTAAATGGCTCCAGTAAGCAACCCCACCTTGAATGGGTGGAGAATATCTCCATGGAAACCACCTAATTAAAAGGTCCTACCTACAATTGGGTGGGTCACATCTCCATGAAAACAACTTAATCAAAAAGATCCCACCCAGCAATATCAAACTGGCACATTATGTTTGTAATTTATTTTCTCTCACCCGTGATAAGGTAAGATCCCCAAAGGCAGAAATTTTTCTATTTTTAGCTCACTTGTGTATCTCAAGCTCCCAGAAGAGTGCCTGTACATAGTAAACATTTAATAAATATTTGATGAATGAATGAATTCAGCTAGATATTTATCACATGTATCAAAGCTATTGTAAAGAAAATAGAAGACTTTAACTCTTTTAGTATAAGAAAAAAATAATGGTATTATATTCCTATAGTGTAAGAGAAATATAATTTACTTTAAATGGCAAATCTTAGATATTAAACATATGTTCCATAAAGACAAATCTAGATTAAACACAACACTTAGGATTCTATAACCTGGTCTATTGCACTTTCTGGTTAAATGTTAAAATACTTCTTTCAGACTTTGGTTTTTAAATTTTCTAGTACCTCATGAGTTAATGGCTAATAGAATATAAATTTATTTAATTATTCACAAAATTTTAGAGTCTCAGAGGATTAATTCTGAACACTATTTCTCATTATTCAGCAACATATCATAGAAATCAAAAGCATGGAAGACTGAGCTAAAAGTAACTGACTACAATTAAATCCCAATGTGAAATAATTGCATGTCATTTTTCATTTTCTCCTATATGAGTGAATAAAAATTCCGCTTAATTGTTGGGATTTAAATCTATCTAGATTTTTCTAAATTAATTAATATGAACTACATTTCTTCCAACCAGGTCCATTATCTTTAGAAAAATCTCATTAGATCAGATTTACTTGAACTTTACAAAGTATAATCTCAGCTTGCAGCTGTGCAAAGGCATAACTATCCCAAGGCTAAACACGTAAAAAAATTTCATTTAGAGCAGAGAGAGCCACAAGGCATTTCTTATCTGAGGTTTGATATGGCTGTCTTTTTTAATAAAGGAACTTTCAATTCTTAGAGCCCTCTTATCAGAAGTGGCAGCTGGCTACATGGAACACAATGATCTAACTTGGCCTCCAAAGAGGAGCACCTGAGAGAGAAAGGAAGCACCTTTATCCACTGCTCTGAGACAGCAGCCAGGTCACACTAGTTGGATAGACAAGATTAGCTGACATTATGCTCACATCCCTGTAATCAGCTCATATCAACTAATCTAAAGAGAAAACCAAGGACATGTGTATACTGAGGACCAGTCATTTAGCCATTGCTTCAGTTTGCTAATGCTGCTAGAATGCAATATACCAGAAATGGATTGGCTTTTGCAAAGGAGATTTATTAGTGTCATGGTCAGGCTCATGTGTCAACTTGGCCAAGTGGTAGTACCTGTTTGTCTGGTTGGGCAAGTGCTGGCCTGTCTGTTGCTATGAGGTCATTTTATAGAATTAAATCATAATCATGTCACTGCATCCACAGCTCATTCCATTTGTAATCAGCCAAAAGTAGTGTCTTCTGCAATAAGTGATGTTCAACCTAATCACTGGAAGCCTTTTAAGGAGGATTCAGAACAGACATGCTTTCTTTCTGCTTTGGCTGGCGAGCCTCTCCTGTGGAGCTTGTCCAGACCCCTCCATTGGAGTCGTCAGCTTCACAGCCTGCCCTAAGAATTTTGGACTCTATGTTCCCATGGTTACATGAGACACTTTTATAAATTTTATATTTATGATATTTCCTGTTGATTTTATTTCTCTAGAGAACCCTAGCTAATACAATGAGGTTACAGATTTACAGTTCTAAGGCCATGAAAATGTCCAAATTAAGTCATCAACAAGAGGATATCTTCACTCAAGAACAGCCAACTGCATCCAGGGTTTCTCTGTCATGTGGGAAGACACATGGCGATGTTCACTAGCACTTTGCTTCTGGGTTTCATTACTTTCAGCTCCCGGTTCCAGTGGCCTCCCTTTGAGCTTTAGTCTGTCTCCAAGCATCTCCAAATGTCTGCTCTCTGTGTCAGCTTTCAGCTTGCTCTCACAAAGGACTCCAGGAAAGTATTAAGACCCATCTTGAATAGGCAGAGTCGCATCTCCAGGGAAACAACCTAATCAAGAGGTCCCACCCAACAATAGGATTCTCCACAAGATAGGATAAAAATAACATGGTTTTTCTGGGGTACATAACAGTTTCAAACCAGCACAACCATGAAAGAGTCATTAAGTGTAAACTAACCTGTTAAAAGGCATGTTTAATCAAAATGGGGTATATCCTTTTGTTATCAAAGCAGAAAAATATTCACTGAAAAAATAAATTGCTTGTTATGATAATAAATACATTTTTCTAAGAAATCAATTGTGATTAAGGAGCTGATTTACAAAATCTTAATTTGCCACTGAAGGTCATTTATTTTAATTAGAGTTGGAATGTGATCCAAAAGTAATTAGACTTCAGCTCCAAGCAAAATAGTGACTTGTTACGAAAAGGGGACAATGAGAAAAAACATACTTTACACTATATCACTCTAACTCTCATTGTGGTTTATGTTTGCAAATTCCATATAATAAAAATATGAAATATTTTGTCTGAGTTTTCAAATGAAGGAAATTGCAAAAATAACAAGAACCAGTCATTTGTTTTGCCCCAAACATTTTTTAAGCTATTCAAACTAGTGCATTGATTTCAACCTCTTGTTAAGATTGGAATACTATAACAGGAAAATCTAAGTCATCCCTAATGACGACTGCAAATATGGATCACATTTTGTAGAATGTTTCTCCTCTAGGCTTGTATTGTTGATTATACAAAAATGCCCATATTCTCCTATCTGGTGATCACTGACTACATTGCACTGTTAATGACTCCAATTCATCATTTCACTGCTTTAGTAATGTTACATTTTACCCAGCACCATTTTATAGGTCCAAGGAAATCTCAAATAGCATCTATTATCACTTGTCTGTGGACAGTCTAAATAATATCTATAGTGAACAGATACTTTGGCCATTCTGGAAGGTGCTTTTTTATTGTTTGTGGAGGGAAAATGCTTTTTGGACTTAATATGTGAGGATGGAGGAAAATTTTCTGATTTAGTATTGAAATTGTTCAACATTGTGATGATCTTACTGCAGTATATTATTCTGAAAACATTTGAAAATCTAGAGGGAATAAAATCTTACTAATTTTCACAGAATGATTCAAGCAGCATTAATCCAAAGGAGAAACTATAGTTCAGAGGGGAAGAAAAACGATAATATAAGATATGTGTTTCATTCCAGCATTTTGCAAGCTAAAATGAATCTGCTGAATGGACATAGGAAATGAATATTTTCTTCAGACACTTTTTTTATATTGTACTCTATTTTCCCACTCAACTTACAAATTCAAAAGTTATCATTTTATTTTTACAAGGAAACAGAGAAAGTATCAGTAAGGTTGTGCTCATTTCAAGTCATGTTCCCCAGAAAAGGCCAAGTTCTTTTAATCCATTCCTGTGAGTATAGAGCTATTATGGGTGGGACCTTTTGGTTAAGTTATTTCAATTGAAATTTGACCCACCAAATCAAGATGGGTATGAATCCTTTACTAGAGTCCTTTTTGAGAGGATAAAAGACAGAAAAAGCCAAGAGAGGTGAGAGAGAAAAGTCCCAGAGAAGCCAAGAGAGGACCCAAAGAAGAAGCTACTGGAACCAGAGCTGAAGGCAACAAAACCTGGGAGAAAAGGATGAGCAGACCCTGCCCAGGTGGCTTCTCAAGTGGCAGAGGTGTCCTGGATGCTTTCAGCCTGTCTTCAGAGTCCAGATATCATCCTGTTGATGTCTTAACTTGGATATTTTTATGGCCTAAGAACTGTAAATTGTATTAATACATCCCCCTTGTAAAAGCCAACCCAATATACCATTGGTATATTGCATTCCAATAGCTTTAGCAAATCAAAACAGAGGTATTAAAATACTTTCTTCTGCCAAGGAAGAAATCTTAAGTGCCATGAAGAAAGCAAGTCTAACTTTCCAGGGACAAACATTAAAATCCTGCCTGCTTTCCCACTATACAAACATCATAGCATCAATGTTACCTGCCAATATCTCTGCCATTTTTCTCAATTCTTTCCATGACCTTCATTGCTCCCTAAAAATGAACACTAAGCATGTCAACAAATTCAGTATATTTTGTTTTTGAAAACAAAGCCAATGTTTGGTCATTTTATTAATTTGGTATTTTCCCATCATGTTCACCTGTCGTTTACCATCTCCTTTCTCTGTTGTCTATATCAGGCTCATTGAGTCATTCTACATTGTTATCTGGGTGACTTATTTTTCTCCTCCTCATGTCACTCACACTTATTGTTTTCCCTATCATTGTCTTCTTTCTAACAAACTCTTTTTTCAAATGTCTTGGCCTGGATACTCTGCTCAACTTGTGTTAGCGATGCCACCTCATTCCGTCATTGATAACATTAAATGATCAGGTTCCCAGTTTCATCAACCAAATTATAGATCAAAATATTTTGGAACACTCAAATGACCTTTCACTGGCATATGTGGTGGCAATGCGGAGGCAATAACCTTGTAGCAAGTTGGCTTTCCAAAGGAGATGCATTGCTAACTTACTCGTGTAGGATAAAGGAGACTAATACCAAGTCCAACAGGAAGAGGCCTCAAAGATCACTGGTTTATTTGGTTTTCTAATTTTATAAATGAGGGAATTGAAGTGTTAGAAAATTTAGAGATTTTTCTGAAGTCACATGTCTAATAAGTAGAAGGAAAAAGTCCTGTAGCTCCTGATGAGCCTACATAAACCATAGATTTCAGACGTATTCCTCAGTAACACACAAGGTCTAACCAGTATCAGGTCTACCTAGTATTTGGAATTATTCAGTCCATAAAAAAGGATCAAAGCAGCCTATTTTCATTTGAGTACTGGCAGATATTTTCTTTGGCTCATCTTTCCTAATTCTACAAGTTATTAGTGTCTCTGAATTAACAGAATTCTTAAGAAAGCATCAATATCCAAAACATTCAAACCCTCAATTGTCTGAACAATTGCTAATGGTTCAACCAATATTTTTGTATATCACTTAATGTAAGAACATTAAGTTTCTTTGAGGTTAAGATGCTTCTCCTTCATTTCTATGTAGAAACAGGAACCTAATTAATGAATGTGGCAATTGTTCTTCTATGTCTAGATAAACATAGAATGTCTGATTTTCCTCTTATACACATACATAATACATGTGCTCACATGTGCATACAGACATAGCCATAGTGCAGTTATATACCCATATGCACACTCATTAAACATGGACAAATACACATACATATATTGTGTGCATACAGTATATGTGTAAACACACATATATTGTCTCATTATACTTGGAGCCAGTTACCTGATTCAGAGATAACTCACTGCAAGCTGTACTTATTTGCCTTATCATTATTATTATTATGACTAGTAGCACTGAGCTGAGAGTTCTAAATGAGGTAGGCTTTCTATTGTACAGGTTAAGATGAATCATTTATAAAGAAGTTTAGAAAAAGAGCATGGGCTTTACATACTTTTGAATCTTAGACATGTTACTTAATTTTCTGAACTTCAGTTTCATTGTCCATTTCAATGGAAATAAAATACCTGATTTACAAGGTTGCTATGTTTTTTATGGATAATGTATATAAAATACCTATCCCAATTCCTAGACCATAGAAATCACTTTTAAAATGTTGCTTTTTAAATAAATACAGCTTGTGATGGTTAAGTCCATATGTCAACTTGATTAGTTTTTGGTGTCCAGTTGTTTGGTCAAGTAAGGACTATCTTGATTGTTACTGTGAGGATTTTTCATTGATTTAAACCACCAGTCACTTGATTATACCTATGGATGATTACATCTACAGTCAACAAGAGAGACTGCTTTCAGCAATGAGAGAAGTCTCAACCCATCAGTTGAAGGCCTTAAAAGAACTGATGATTTCAGCAGGGAAAAGGAAGAATTTCCATCTCTACCTTAGCCAACAGCTTCTTCTAGGGCATTCTTTGAAAACCTTCATCAGTTCCCAGCTGTGGCCTGCCCTACAGGATTCAGACTTCCCTCTCATCACAGTCACATGAGCCAATTCCTATTATAATCTCATAATCTCATAATATTTACATAATACAATGTAATAATACTATATATATATCTTGGTTGTTTCTCTGCAGAACCTAATGTATAACATTTAAAAAAAACTTAGCTGAGTGACTGCTTCACAATTTGATAAAGGTGCTCTAAAGATTTATTAAAAGAAGCAAATTGGCCTATGGTCACATTTTCTTCTACTACCCAACTATCAACATGAGTGTTTCAAGCTGATTGGATTCCTCTTTCTCTACCTACTTCACACAACAATTAGTCTCATCTCATGGGCATATTTAACACACACATCCATGAGCAGGCAAGCAGATAAGGATTCTAGACCAGAGTTCTCTGATATAGACAACAGCTGTGAGTTTAAAGGCCTCAGGTGGCCTTGCACAAGCCTGGAAGATGCTACACCAACTCAAGGAGGAAACATGCCCATGAATTGTAATGTGGCTTGTTGCTTTTTTCCCTAGGAAAGGGTCTCATTACAGGCATATATTTTATACCCTACTTTATTTCAGAAGGCATTTAAATTAGCTTAGAGTAGTACATAAAATAGAAAACATGTATAAATCGTAAAATGAGGGCAAAAGAAAGAAAGCAAAAACGCAGACACAACCAAGAGCAAGATTAAAACACGCAGAATTTAATGACCTAAAGAGCCATATTCTTGGCTCCAATCTTGCTCAGCAAACAATTAAATGTGCATAGTTAATGCATTCTTACTAATAAGACTGTTTACCATGTGCCATACACTACACTGAGTTTTTTACAAGAATAAAGTTGTTCGCTCCTCCCAACAACACTGACTCAGGTAGTATTTTATAGCCACTTTTTGGAAGATGAAATGAAGTGGTAAGAGATTAAGTTACCTGCCCCAGTACATAGTTATTAATCTCTAAATTTGGGATTTGAACCCAGCTCTAACTGACTCCACAGAATACAACTTTAATTACTACCCTAAACAGTTGAGAAGTGTTCTAGTTTGCTAGCTGCCAGAATGCCAGCTACCAGAAGTGGATTGGCTTTTAATAAAAGGGGATTTATTTCACTAATGTATAGTTCTTCAGAGAAAAGCAGCCAACTTTCATCTGAGGTTCTTCCTTACACGGGAAGGCACAAGGTGATCTCTACTGGCCTTCTCTCCAAGCCTCTGTGTTCCAACAACTTTCCCTGGGGTGATTCCTTTCTGCACCTCCAAAGGCCTGGGCTGAGCTGTGAGTGCTGAGATGAGGTGGGCTGAGCTGCTTGGGCTATGCTATGTTGAGCTCTCTCATTTAAGCACCAGCCAATTAAATCAAACATCATTCATTGCAGCAGGCACACCTCCTAGCCGACTGCAGATATGATCAGCAACAGATGAGGTTTGCATGCCAGAGGCTCATGTCCACAGCAATAGAACTAGGCACCTTCACCTGGCCAAACTGATACCTGAATCTAACTACCACAAGAAGGATGGACAAATGGCTTTTGAATCAGACAAATGTAGGTTTCAATTTCAATTGTGACATTTAATGACAGAGTGCAGAAAATTATTGACTTCCCTCATTCTTACTTTCTTGAAATATATATAAAAAAAAACTCACACTGATTTTCTGTAACATTATATAACAAAAGAGAAACACCCCTGCAAAGGAGTTTCTATAGATTCTAAGATATGAATTAGCTTATTCATCCTCAAAAGATCCTTATATAGGAGCAGATGTTTCTGTCCAAGTTGATAAAAGAAGAAGGTACCAGGAATCAGGTAGCTTACCCTGCAGCAGAGCAGACTTACTCATTATGCCTCTTGGTTCTTCTCATCTTCATACCAATGACCTAACTGAACTGCCTGTGCTTGCTGCCAGACACATTAAGTTGCTGTGCCCGAGATTTCTGCAGACATGTTTTGAAGAGCTTGGTATTCAGTCCACTTGGAAGAATCATACAGCATGAAAATCTACATTCAAGCATTTATTTTTACCTTTTTGATTAATAAATGCTGATGTTGAAATGGGCTTGCTCAGCCACAAACTGGCTTGACACCTGCCAAAATCCATATTATCCAAGCTATAGTCACACCTTGGACTGGCATTCATGGAAGCCCTGATGCGAAACCTCCATCTCCAGATTCAGACAGTCATCCATCAAGGTCAGAAACAAAATCCCATGTGGGTGCCTGCCATCAGAACATGAAATTCCCATCTATCCTGATCCTAATGAACAAAGGAAAGTTTTATGTTTAGTGAAGCAATTCCCTTTCTTGACAGCTGTATCTTGAAGCCACTGCAGATCTGGTTATACCACTGCACCTCCAAAAAGACAAATATCCCAAAACAAACATGTGTAAGACATAAATGTCTGTTTTCCTTCAGTTGATTCCATGGAATGGGGCTGACTTTTCATGAGACATAATAGTTAAATGGTGGTGTAGTTATGTAGATGTTTTGCACTATGCATTTTTTGCAAGCCACTGCACTCTTGCTGCAAAAATAGAGCTGAATCCATGAAAGCCAATCTAACTCTAGTTAGGCAAAGGCGCCATGAAAAACAAAAGAACATTTCAGAATCCTTAAGGATAACAGTATAAGAACTTGAAATGTGTTCCATCATTTTTCCCAGGCTACTTTTTAAAAACTTCTAATTAATATCACAGAAAATAAATGCTGATATGGGGAGGAGAGAAAACAGTAAGAGAAACAAGTTGGACAGACTGAAGGGAGGGTAGAAAATAAGTGCATATAAGTCACCTGCACATCATCAGGAAGAAAGGAGAATGTTTTCTGATAGTCCTTATCACACAAATGGTAGGAAAGACACAAATTGAAACAGAAGACAAGATTTTAATGACTACCCTGAGATTTGTAAAACTAAACTCATTTTTTTTGTTTTGTTTTGTTTTTTTCCAACAGTAAATTGGAATGATTTTGGCTGCAAAATACAGAAAATGTGAATCAGGCTCAAGCAGATAGGGATTATTTGGCTCATAGCAGAAAACCAGGGCAGGCTGTCCAGGGTCGTTGTTCAGCAGTGTCACCAGGAACTGTGGTGGTGGAGACTTTTATGCAGCTCACAAAATCACATTTTAAATTTAACCCCATTTCTGTGGGTGTGGACCTGTTGTGAGTGGGACCTTTTGATTAGGTTATTTCAGTTGACCACCTCGTTCAAGGTGGGTCTTAAACCTGTTGCTGGAGTCCTCTGCAAGACGATGAAACACATACAGAAGCTGAGATGAAATTAAGAGAGGCTCACAGAGAAACATCCCAGAGAAGCTCAGAACGGACCCACAAAAAGCAGAAAGGAAGCCACTGAAGCCAGAAGCTGAAAGCAATGAAACCTGATGTGAAGGACTAGCAGACACCAGCCATGTGCCTAGTGATGTGACAAAAGTGTCCTGGATGCTGGCAGCCTGTCTTCAGAGTCCAGGTATCCTCCTGTTGATGTCTTGAGTTGGGACATTTTTGTGGCCTAAGGAATTGTAAATTGTAAGTTAATACGTCCCCATTGTAAAAGCCAACCCGTTTCAGGTACATTGCATTTCACCAGCATTAGCAAACCAAAATAGGAACCCAGTTTCGCCAAGCTTTTTGCTTTACTATGCTTAGGATGAGATCGTTCTACTCATCAGGACAAAATGGCTTTTCTACTAGCAGGAAAGTGAAAGAAGGTACCTACGAGATGAATCTGTTTCTCCCTTTTAAAAAGATAACCTTGATTCTTGATGTCCCAACTCCAACTTATTTGAGAGTTTGAGACAAAGACTTACAGGCAGGAAGTTCTTTTGAAAGTGTGGGCCCAGGAAGTAGGCAGGAAGAATGGAGTGAGTGAGCAGAAAGAAGGAAAAGCCAGCAAGTATACGTTCTCCAGTTGGCCACTACCACAGCTGTCTCACAAAAAACCTTCTAAGGAGACTTTCCAAGTGCCTGCCTGGTGGACAAAAGGGGAAGCTTCTCTCCATCAGCTTGTATCCCGAGGCTCTAAGGTCTGGATTTACCCACATCTCTGGATTGACCCCCCAAGATGCAGTATCTTAGAATCTCTATGGTGGGAAGCAAAGCCAAGTAGGACAGCTTGGAGGGGGAAGCTGTCGGGGGTTACTTACATAAAACTAGTCAATGTCTGTTGCAGAATCCGTCACCCAGCAGCTGGAATAAGAGTGAGCCTGAGAGAAGACAAAATGGTGCTGAATGGAGCAGCCTGGGGCTTTCAGGCCACCATGGCAGCCAGACACCGGAGACATGAGTATTTTTACTTAGGGACAGTGTGGCCCTGGAGGAAAGCAGGTATCTGTTTCAAAAGAAAGGAGAATGGATATTGGGTAAGCCACTAGCAGAGTCTACCTCAACATCTTTGCTAGTTTTAAAAAGGATTGCCAAGAAATTATTCTCACTTATTGAAAGGAAGAGATCTGTTGAATAAGTTTTGTCTTAGAATGTTCTCTTTTTGGTCAAATGAGCTAGAAGGTGCTTTTATTTCTACTACCAGCCAAACTCTTTTCTAAGTGAGATAAAGCAAAGATCCACTGATAAATCGCTGCTTCTCTTAAATGAGTTGCCTTTGATGTACCTGCCTGAAGAAGCAAGGCCTGCTTTGAGGGAGTGGGGTCTGGGAAGAGAAGCAAGTTGCTTGTGAGGGCAGCCCCAACAGAGGCTGGGCTCTGCGTCTGCCAGTAAAGGACTTGAGAAGGTCTGTGTCTGCCAGTAAAGGACTATGCTGAGGGACCATGGGCTGGGAACTGGAGTGGATAGGAGGTAGAGGTGGGGACTTCTGTCTCTTGCTTGGATGCTGCAAGGGGGCCTCTCATCCTTTCGTTAGTGAAGAGGATCCATGGTGCCAATTACATGGACCACATGGGGGGGGGGTGAAAAAGGTGTAAGTTATCTGTAATTCAACTACACACTTTCCATCATTAGATTATTACATTTCTTTTCATGAAAGATAGTAGCCACCTACAGGACTCCAAAACTACCAACTGTAGTCAAAACTTAATAGTTCACAGTCACCTGTATTTTTATAGCACCCTAAAAGGGCATACTTTTCACTTGCTTAACAGGCTCATTTGCTTCAGTTTTATTTTAAAATAGAATTCTTTGAGAAGTATCTTGTAATGTGGCTTTTCATGTGCTATAAAACTCAAAGATGGACACCACTCAAGGTAACTGACTTTATAATTTTCACTGTGACAGCTCACACAATTCCCCAAGGACTTGGAAAATTTCACTCCTTTGCAAATGTATTTGGAAATACTCACACTGATTATTTGCAAGAGCTACTCCATTGATTTTATAACTTTGAAAGTTGAATGTTTTTAGTTCTCCGGGACCCAGAACAGGTCAGTTGCATTAAAATGCTCACAGACTGCAAGATAAGCTTTATCTGAGTTTAGGGGAAACTTTTGAAGAAGAAAAAAGAGTTTTTAAAAACAATTTTTTGAACATTTTTTCCTTTGTGGCTGGACTATCATTTTGTTATTTAGTAATGTTTATTACATTTTGAAGATATCTTTGTAAATGGGAGGTTTTAGTTCATTTATATTTTCCTAACTTTACTGTCAGATGTTATTTGTAAAACAGATATTATTTACAAGTCAGATTCATTTCACATGAATCTAATGTTCTTGATATGAATGAATCATATGGAAATAAATTGATACTTTCCTGAGAATTTATAAGTAGTATTTAATTTCTTTTATTGCCTAAAATTTAAGAAAGAAATGTACTATTCTGATATTTTGTAAATACTCTGGGCATTGTGTGAATGATATACTTAATTAGTTTTCATGGGAATAAACCCTAAATTCAAGTGAAATTAATTTAGTCATCATCCATCTGAAACTGAATGTATGTTTCATTTACCAACTAGTTTTTGGGGATGAAATATTTAAGACTGAAAATCAAACATCTCCCTTCCATCTGAATAAAGTGCATATTGAAACAGTAGAACATTTGTCATGGTGCTCTCCCGCTGCCCCCACCTCCACCCCCAAACCAGCTCTCCACAGTCCCTGAGTTATTTTACACAGTGGACCCATTAACAGGCAGATAAGAAAGCATGTTTAATATTGCCAGGAACAACAAAAACTTGAATCAGACTTGGGCACAAGCCCTCCTAGGCAAGACCAATTTCATTTTCCTGCTAAAGCTTCTTCAGTATGTCTGCAGGCATACCTCTGTTCCATAAAGCAGGAACAGAGGGCCATGCAGAGAAAGACAGAGAGATCTCAGTGGCCAGAGAAAAACCCAGCAGAGCCTCCTGAGTGGGCAGTAAGTTTCCCTGAAACAAGGTGCATCAGCCTAAAGGGTAGTTTTACCTGAAAGGCAAGTGAGAGCCTTAGAACCAGTCTGAGCTACATTTTACCTACCTGAAAAAGAGCACAGGTACACAAAATAAAACAATTCTTCCCATGCAAGAATTCATCTCTATAGTACACACACACACACACACACACACACACACACAAATTAAAGCTCTATTAGTCAGTTGACAGTACAATATCTGGCAATTATTCTCCCTTCTGAACAGTATTCACCAAAAAAACCCTCATATTTTTTATTAATGTGAGTTTAACTTAGCCTCCTAGAAGGCTGAAATATGTGGTAGAAAAATGACCATTTGAGAGTCAAATTCACCTAAATTCAAATACATACTCTTTAATTTACTATTCTCAATTCCTCTATTCCTTGTAGATAAAGGTGAGAAAAGCAAAAAACAAACCAAAACAAACCAACCAACCCAGACCCTACCTTCCTATAACTTAAGCTTTAGCAGGCTGACCAGATGATTAGACCAAGTAAAGGTAATTTCAGAGTACAACCAATTGGGTTACAGTGAAGTGCAACTAAGCTATGTCAGAATCTCAAGGAAGGCTTCCCTGTGGCCCAAAATAGGGATGCAGTAAGTCAAGGAAAAAACAACCTAATTTGCAATGACTCAGTCACAGGAGAAAGAAGGAGTCCAGGAACCTGGGCTGTCTATCATTATCGATCATGCCTAATGTGTACATAGTGAGCTATGGCAAGAGGGGATGGGGAAGATGCAGCATCAGGGTGCTAAGGAACATAGGGGCCACATCTGGACCACTTCCTAAGGACAAGAGGAGGCCACTTGAAACTTTTAACAAGGAATGGCACCCCGGGTTCGTGTTTTACCATATGGTTACTTCTGCTAACACCAGAGGAATAGATTGGAGAAAAATTAACTGGTAGCAGGGAGTCAGGTAGGGTCACTTGGAAGGATCCAGGTGAGTGACCTGTACCTCCACCAAAATAGTAGCAATGAGGGGCAAATAAGGAATTAGAAGGGAGATGTATTTGGAAAGCAGCCTTCATCATACCGCACCATTGCCGTAAAGGCAGCTGGACTGCAGAAAAGGGAGGAGGAAAGGGTTTAGTATAAGGATACTCTCCAAGCTCATTGCTGGGTAGTGGTTGGTTATTCACTAATTACTAAGTTATTCATCAAGACAAAGTCCATAGTCTATAAGAGCAGGTTTGGAAAGGGGATGTGAAAACTAGCATTTCTATTTGGGTTATGATGGGTGTGAGACATCTTTGCAAAGGAAGCAGTTGGATATATTGACTGAGTTCAGAAGAGAGTTAGGGGTTAGAGATTGCAATCTTTGAAACATCCAGATATGGTAAATTGAATTATGTACCCCAATACATATTATTAATCTACTCCACATTCCTGTGGGTGTGAACCCAATGTAAATAAGACTTCTTGAAGATGTTACATTTGGTTAAGCTGTGGCCAACTGAACATGGTGAGCCGTAATTTGGATTAAAGAAGGCCTTATAAAAAGAACCCAGAAGATGCAGAAGCCAGAAAGGACAGGACACTGCTACATAATAGGAGGTAAGGATTCCAGACAAGGAATCCCAAGAACTGTCAGCAACCAGCACCAGAATTTATAGAGAACATAAGTCTTGCCAATATCTTGACTTGGGACTTCTTCTAGCTGCAAAACCATGACCAATATATTCAATAAATGGTTTAAGCCAACCATTATGTGGTATTTGTCAGAGCAGCCTGGCAGACAAATACACCAGAATAAAGATGGTAAGTGATGGCAGAGAGATAGATGAGGCCGTCTGGAAAGATTATGTGGATTAAAAAGAAAGGATCATAGCAGATGGAACTTTCAGGGCTACTGAGAGAGTTAAGGCCAACTGGGAAGTTTGGGAGAACACCATCCACACAAGCGCACCTTCACTTCTGATACCAATTGCAAGTCCAGGGGGTTCCCAAAACCACCCTCAGTTTTGATCATTCTTTAAGACTTGCAGAATTCACTGAAAGCTGTCAATACTCATTGTTCCAATTTTTACAGGGAAAGAATCCAGATCAACATCAGCCAAAGGAAGAGGCACATGAGGCAGAGCCCAGGAGAGGGACAAATGCTGGTCATTGAGTCACAGATGGCGTTAAGTTCTCCAGCCACAACATGTGACAACACATATGGAGAATTGCTAGTCAGGGAAGCTCACCTGAGCTTCAGCGTCCAGAGTTTTTATTGGGGCTCCTCCACCTACAACCCATGAGGCTAACCTTCAGTCTGTAGGCCTTCTCAGAGGCTGGGTTGATACCTTTCATCTCCAGTTCCTCTGGATGTTACAATGGATACCCCACAGACCAAAACCCCATCCTAAATCCCATTGTTAGACTGCCCACTAGTCAAAATCCCAAGACAAACAAAGGCTCTGCTATTAGTCAAGACATTCCAAAGGTCCAGTGATCACCTCCCAGGAGGTGAGGGCAAAGTCCAGACTTCTCTCTGAGTAAGGCTAATTCTTTCCTTTACAAACACCAACATCTAAGAGTTGGGCAGAAGAAAAGGAGTCATCAAATGTGATTGAGAAGGGCGTCCAGACCTCATCGACAACCAGATCTGTTTGGATATCCGCTTTACTCTCTATCATAGACAGAAAAGGGCCTGCCAAAGCAGACAAGGCAAATATTGTTATAAAGACTGGTTCATATGTGATATTGCAGAAGGCAAGATGAAAGAGCATTTCAAGAAAAAGACTGTTCCCAGGAGAACCTAAAGTTGTGTTCACCTGTTGAGCAGGCCCCAACTGTGAATATCATTTTACAGGCAACAAAAATATCATCATCACTGCTAGGAAAGCCTACAGAGGTGTGTAAGAGGCTTCTACTTGCCCTGTAGAAGCTACTTAGCTCAAAGTTACCTAAAGTAACTTTGAATGCTCACCCTTTTCATTACCTATGGATTCCCTACTCTGGAGTCACTTGGATCTCCTGCATGCTCTTACCTCTTTGTCTTTCTCTGTAGATTATTGGAACTGACACTAATTTGCTTTACCCTCTCCCCACCTGTTCTAGTTTGAAAGATGCTGGAATGTGATGTTCCAGAAATGGAACAACTTTTAAAAAAGGGAATTGATTAAGTTGCAAGTTGATAGTTCTAAGGCCATTAAAATGTCCAAATTAAGGCACCAACAAGAAGTTACCTTCACTCGAAAAAAGGCCGATAAAGTTTGGGGTTTCTCTCACAGCTGGAAATGCACATGGTGAAGTCTGCTACGTTTGTTTCCAGGTATCTTCAATGGTTTCCCTGGGGCTCTGTCCATTCTGTTGGTTCTGTCGGTTCTGGTGGCTCTGTAACTTTTTCCAAAATGGTTTCCTCTTAAAGGGCTCCAGTAAGCAACCCCACCTTGAGTGGGTGGAGACACATTTCCATGGAAACCATCTAATCAAAAGTTACCACCCACAATTGGGTGGATCACATCTCCATGAAACAATAAAAAAGATTCCACCCAGCAATACTGAATGAAGATTAAAGGGCATGACTTTTCTGGGGTACACAACACATTCAAACTGGCACACCATCCTACTCCTTCTCCATGGACCATTTCCTAAGAGCTCATCCCACCCAAGAACCAGAATCCTCTACCTCTGAGAAGTTCTACCTATGCTCTTAGAATGAATTATGTTTATGACTAATTTCTATGTATTTTATTTTCTATTCAACTATATAATAATATCCTGAAGCAAAAACATTTTAATGCTTATTCTGCAGCCATGGCACTTAGAACAAGGGCTTGAAAGAATGAGTAAAGAGATAAAAACAAAATGGAGTTACTATGGTTAAGAGATTTTAAATGATGTCCGGAGGCCATTCTGGAAGTCTCTCTTCCCACATCTCAGCCAGCGATCACAAACTGCCAAGGTCTGCAAAACCCAAAGCAACTATGTTTCTAGGATACCTGGACTCCATGAAATAACTACAGAATAAAGAAATCAGTAGCTATCTAACTTGAAGGGCATTTGGAAAGCTCCAAACATCCACCAATCAAAATTCTTTACAAACGACTTATGTGATCTTTTTCTTTAAAAACCTTTGCTCTGAAGCCCCAAGACAGGACACAGTTTAGGTTGCTATCTGAACCTGTGCTCCCGGCATTGCAGTTTTAAGACCCCAAATAATGCTTTTGTTGCCTTACAGCCCAGATCATTATTTCAGGTCCACAATTGCCATGCCTTCCAAAAAAGGACTTCTCTGATGCTCCCGGACATTTGGTTTTATTTGCAATATTTGAAGAAAAATATATTATGTAAACTGGCTGGAAATCATAATTATTTCTGTAATTATGTGTTTCTAAACCACTTATTTTATTGTTCTTTGACACAGTTAGCTACAAAATAAAAGCAGTGTTTCCAGAATATAAGATTTCTAAGGGAACATTCAAGGGCAGCGGCAGCACATCTTCCCTGAACTTCTCTGCTAAAGCAGTGAACGTTTTCTCCTCAGGCTTCTGAAGCTCCATGCCACATTCCATTAGTGCTGAGTTGTCAGAATATCAGTATTCTGAGTGCCCCCAGGTATGAATTATAAGTCTTCGGAGAGAGCAGGACAGCTGAAGAACATTTTGATAGAGTATAGAGTCCAGTTTTCTTTAATAAGAAACTTTCTAAATTCTTTGCTTTTTTGCAACGGTGGCTAGTAAGTACTCAAACATAGCTAACGGGTCAATAGGAAAATATCCAAGCGTAGATAGCACATGGATGATCTTATAAGTGTAAGCTGAACTTAACGTTGGTTTTTATATTTAGAAAAACATTTGCTACATTAGGTTTGACTGGGGCCACTGACCACTTTTATTTTGGAGTTGGGGGTTTAGCTCTGTCACTAATCAATAATGCAGCCTTGACTACAGCACTCAGAATCTATGAGTTTCAGTTTTCTTAACTGTAAAGTGAAAAGGTTTGCCTAAAATTATCTTGTCTCTTGAAAGACTAACACTCAATTCTGTGATTTAAACATTTCAGGATGAAATAGGACCTTTACACCCTGTATATATCTCGATTGCTTTAAGCCATTGCATCAAATCTGTGCACCATTAGTCCATTGCTCCAACGAAAAATGTTCTCCCAGGTAGAACTGTGTCCCCAGGTAGAGACAGAAGTTCTAGGCTCCTATGAGCTGGTTATTGAGTGGATGGATGTGCTGGCATCTCTTTGTAACTGAGAAATCAGGATTTAAGGGAGGATTTTGATTGCTGAATCATTATATAGATATTTCTTTTTTGCTTTCTGGTATATTGGAGTAGGCAGAGGGATATACCTGAAATCTCTAAATTGTAATCCAGCTGCCTTGACCTCTGATAAAGTTTACATAGCCTTTATCTTCTGCCCCTGTATTTTTAAAAACCTTGTGACTAACCTTCATTTGTACCCAGTTATCTTTTTATAAGTACCCAGAGTCTTGCAATCACTTAACATTCAATAACACTTAAAACAGCACAAGGTCTAACTTAAGCAAAGGAAGTATGAAATAATTTTCAGAGTGAATGAATGTGGTGTGAATTCTTTCCAACATTTTGATTACATTGAGCCATTAAAAGAAATCCGGCTATCAAAAAAATAGACTAGATTGAAGAGTATGATTTCATTTGTCACCCTTTCCAGATAGGATAAATTACAAAGTGCTACTAGATTTCTAAAGCCACGCAATACAACATAGATTTATTCAGGGTTTTCGGCTTTTCTTGTGCAGTTCAAGCAAGATCTGTCATCTTTATGAATGAATGAACAATTGCACCTCTTCTTTGGGCTTCCCCTTTGTTGAAGAGGGTTAAGTACCCTTAAAGGATAATCAAACTAGTTCATCAATACTTAAAGATGGCACCAATACATTATTAATTGGAAGAATACATTATTAAATGGAAGAAAAAAATTGCTCCTGAAGATGTTAGAAAGGAAGTACATTTAATAAATACAGACATGGAGCAGGACAGTTGCCAGATGCTGACCCAAGTGCCTTACACTGTTTCTTTTACAAAAGAACATGATATTTTGTTTATAATTCATGGTGTATATTACAATTAAACACACTAAACTGAAATAGATCAAAAGCACGTAAAAACATTTGTGGTATAACTCACAGTAACAATAAAGGAATAAAATATTAACATTCTCAATAGCACAAAATACTATAAAAATGTCTCTCTTCATGGTAACACGGGTGTTTAAAACCAGCTGCTATTGCAGGATCACTTGCAAGAATACAAAGGATAAGGATTCATTTTAGGAATACAGAGTAAAGAAAAAAGAGGGAAAAGAAGATAAAAGTAAAATTGTCTTCTATTCCCTGCCCTGATCAAGATGGTAGAGTGAGATGCTTCAGGGCACTGTGTTCCCCGAGAAGCTTTGAACCAGCAAGAACTGGCAGAAACATCTTTCTCAAAGCTCTGAAAAGTAGTTAAAGGACTGAAGTAACAGGATGAGCATGGAATCAAGAAAAAGTCTACTTAAAAGCAGTAGGATTTCTTCACATAGTCTGGATATAAATGTTTATCAGATACGCGTTTCCAAATATTTTCTCCCATTCACAATTGCCAAAAGATAGAAGTACAACCTAAGTGTCCATCACCTGATGAATGGACAAATGTGCAGTATATGCATACAATGGAATATTAGTCAACAGTAAAATGGAGAGCAGTCCTATGCACACCACAGCATGGATGAAACTTAAAGACATCATGTTGATTGAAATAAGCCAGACACAAAATGATAAACATTGAATGGTCTCACTGATTTGAAATAATTAGAATAAGCAAACTCATAGAGTCAGAATCTAGAATATAAGTTACCAGGGGATGAGATAGGGATAGGATATGGGAAGTTAAGACTTAAAATGGACATGGTTCCTATTTGGAATGACGGGAATGTTTTGGTATTGGATAGTGATGATAGCAGCCCAATATTGTGTACCTACTTGCCAGTACTGAATTATGATTAAAAGGAGAAATGTTAGATTGCATATATGGTAGCAGAATAAATTTTTTCAAATCCATGGAACTACACTACACAAACGGTGAACCTAAGTTAAACTATGGACTATAGTTAATAGCACAATTATAAAAATTTGCCACCATGAATTGTAATAAATGTTCCACACTGATGCTGGATATTAATAATAGGGCTGTATATGAGAATCCTGTATTTTATGCCTGATTGTTCTGTAAACCCACAACTTCTCTAATAAAGAAAAAACGTTTTTTAAAAAAAAACACAGAATCTCCTGGCACCCTGGCCGGTCCCTTCCCTAACTCCCAGCAGTTTGGCATGGAGCCAGTGCACACTCCCAGTGCAGATCCCTGATCCTGGTCCCAGGGGGAGAAAAGAACCCTAATGCACACACTAAGGGCACATATATCTGGCCCAATCTGTGTGGTTGTGGCCTGAGAGATTCATCATCCCAAAATTTGCCTTGCATGTAGAAGGTGGCTCATTGGGCTCTGCTATTGAAAGATGTGGGTAAACAGTCAAGTTATGTTGCTGAAGCAAAGAATTGCTGGCTGTAAGGCATACAGGGCAGCTCTGGGAACATGAGGAAGCTATTTCCTAGGAGAGAGGGGACATTCCGAACCATGGAAATGGGGGAATTACTAGGGCCACAAGCACATATGCAAGACAAGAAGCATGTGCAGAAACGATCAGGGAGCCCCTATACTTTGGCCTGGAGCAATTCTCCAAACTCTTTATATCATTAAGTCCTAAAGGAGAGCACTTGCACAGGTCAATCTGCAAGGTGTTTTCTTTAACTCTTCCTCTTTTATCTACTTATTTGTTGTTGTTAGCTCCTGGCATTCTAGGAAAGCTCTGCCATAACACTGGCTGGATACAAATTTAAGAAACAAATGCCTCAGAGTCTAAATTCCACATTAAAATATCAAAATGTCCATATTTCAATGAAATATCATAAAACATACTAAGAAACAGGAATTGATGGCCCAGACAAAGGAGAAGATTAAAACTTTAGAAACCATCAGTGAGGAATATCAGACCTGGGACATTCCAGACAAAGACTTTTTACAAATGGTCCTAAATATGTTGAAAGAAGTAAAGAAAAATATGAGACAAAGGACTAAAGGAAATCAGGAAAACAATAGATGAGCACAGAGAGAATATCAATAGTGAGATGGAAATTATAGAAAGGAAGCAAACAGAGCTGAAGATCAGAGTAACAGAAATTTAAAACTCCTTAGAGGGAAAGAAGAGAGAATCAGTGAACATGAAGATAAGACAACTGAAAGTATTCACTGTGAGGAACAGGAAAAAAAAAAGAAGAAGAAAAATAAACAGAACCTGAGGAAATTGTGGGACACCATCAAATGTACCAATATATGCATGTGGGAATCTCAGAAGAAGAAAAAGAGAAGGAAGCAGAAAGAATGTTCAAAGAAATAACGGCTGAAAACTCTCCAAATTTAGTGAAAGACATGAACATACACATATAAGATACTCAATGAACTCCAAACGGGATAAATCTGAACAGACTAACATGGTGGCATATTAATATCAAATTGTCAAATACCAAAGATAAAGAGAGAATTCTGGAAGCTTCCAGAGAGAAGCGGCATGTCACAAGGGATCCTCAGTAAGACTAAGTGATGCTTTCTTCTCAGAAACCCTGTAAGCAAAAAGGAGTGGGAAAACATATCTAAAGTGCTGGCAACAAGAAATTGTCAACCAAGAGTTCAATATCCAGCAAAACTGTTTCAAAAATGAAGGAGAGGGCGGGCCACGGTGGCTCAGTGGCAGAGTTCTTGCATGCCATGCCAGAGACCCGGGTTCATTTCCCAGTGCCTGCCCACGTAAAAAAGAAAAGTGAAAGAGAGATTAAGACATTACCAGATAAGCAAAAGCTGAGGGAGCTTGTCACCATTAGATCAGCCCTACAAATAGATGCTGAAGAGAGTTCTATAAGTTGAAAGGAAAGGACAAGAGACAATAGATCAAAGTCGCATGAAGAAATAAAGATCTCCAGTGAGAGTTAGGACATGGGTAAATATAAATGCCAACATTATTGTATTTTTGGTTTGTAACTTCACTTTTTACTTCCTACAGAACCTAAAAGGCAAATGCATAAGTGTAATGATAAATAAGTAGTTTTAGACTCATAATGTAGGAACATGTAATTTGTGACAAGAACTACATAATAGTGGAGGAACGGAGATGTATAGGGACATAGATTGTAAATGCTATGGAAGTTAAGTTGGTGTCAAAGATTGTTATAGATTTAGGATGTTTAATTTAAGCACCATGATAATTACAAGGAAAATGAAGAATATTTACGCTAATGGAGACATTAGTAAGAGAGCAGGTTGTCAGGAGTAGGGGCGGGGGGAAAGGAAGTTAATGAGAAATGGGTGTGGGTTTCTGTTTGGGGGATGGAGGGAGGGGTATGCTGGAGTTTTCTGTATGTGTTTGTATCATTTTTGTAATTCTCCTGTAAGTTTGAATGTATTTCAAAATGAAAAGTTAAAAAAAATAGTAAAATAAAGCTAACTTTTAAAAGTGGAAAAAAATGTTCTTTTCTTAGCAGATTATTAGCAACAAATACCAGTCTCTTAGGAAAAATAAAATGTGCTTTTCCCTACCTTTGGATCGGAATAAGCCTCTTACTTACTACGCATACCTCCGTGAAAACTGTCCGATACAGCACAATCTGAAGCAGAACAAGCCTCTAATAACTGATGTTAAATTTTCATCTAAAGTTTGCAAATGTGGTAGAAGAAGCTTGATGAACACCAAAAGCTAGATAAGCTACTCAAAAGAGCAGTTCTAAATTCCAAAGATGACTTTGCCTTCCTTTTTAAAAATCTCCGTCTATCTTCTGAAAAGTTTATATTTCACCCCAAGTATTTAGAAGGTAAATACTGATAATAAACAACAAATTTCTAGGCTTTAAACAGAGATTATGTTTCTTTTTTTAATTTTTATTTTTCTAAATGCAATAAAAACAATTGTATAATATAATAAACATATGATTACAAGGATCAAGTTAAATAAAATTTGCAATTGCACTATACAGCCTTCACAAAGCCCCGGGGAATGCAATCCTCTGTGGCTATTTTAATGAAATAGCACTGTATTTGCAAGGAATGAAGTTCAATTCAGTGCTACCCAACAGGTTTTATAACCTATCACCAAATCATCTGTATAAATCCACAATTTATTCACATTAACCTTAAAAGTTCACAGGTACCAATGCCATTTTGGTCCTTCTCTAGGTTGTTGCTAATTAAACTGCTATTTTCTCATGTTAATTCATCATAATAAAATGGATTAATTTTTACAAAGGAGGTAAAAAGCTGCAAAAATCACACTTACTTGAATTTATCATACTTACAATAAAATGAAATAGTTCTTTTCCAGAGAAGGTAAAAAGCTAAAAAAACAATCTCACAATTTACCATACATGATAGCATGTGGGAAGCCTAAGACTGGGAGATGAAATTCTCCAAAAAGTAAGGACCTAGTTCTGTAGGTCCCAAGGAACTTTCTGCATAGAGATGGTAGGCAGCCCATTCTTCCAAGGCTGCTCCTGGTTGAATGTTTAACAAGGAGGGAGGGTGAGAGATCATGTATATATAATAAACCTAAAAAAAAAAAAAAGAAATCAAAGGCCACGAAAAGGAATCTAAGCAAGAAAAATTAGTTTATCTAGAATTATTACATGTATCCATGCACCCATGTATATTTCCCCTTTTCACCTTCTATAATTTAGAATTTTGCCACACCCAATTTTTGCAAGGATTGATATCTTTGTCATTTATGTAGAGCTTGCCGATTTATTTCTGCAACAACTGTACACTGAGTGCCTGGAGCCCGGCATGCTGCTAAGGGAGCAGTGTGAACTTGACTAAGCAAAATCCCACCTGTCTCAGAACATGTAGAACAATTGTCAGGTACAGAGAATAAAGAAGTAAGCAGGTGAGGGGTGCAAGTGGTTTAGTGTAGAATGCTCACCTGCCATGCAGGAGACCCAGGTTCAATTCCTAGTCCATGCACCCAAAAATATAATAATAAATAAGTAAATGGGTAACTTCACAAGGTGACATTAGTGTTGAGAAGCACGGGGAATTATCTTCCATGGAAGTTGCTACTATGACTGGTATGACAGCAATGAATAGAGGGAGGCTGGGGGAGCACTGGGTCAGGGACAGCTCCTTGAGAAGGGGTCATTGGAAAAGTCCCAAAAGTGGCAGGAGCCTGCCAAGTGGAGATCAGAGCTTAGGCTTTCTATTTAGTGAGTCAGCAATGGAGAGATGAGCAGGGCCAGCTCATACAGAGATTTAAACAAGGGAGGGACTTAATCTGATTTTGTGTTTTAGAAAGACTGCATTGTGAATGCAATAATGCCACTGAATTGCATACTTGAAATTGGATAAAATGGGCTATTTTATGTTGTATACGTTACCACAATAGCATTTAAAAGAGAATAGAACTGTACAACACCAAGAGTGAACCCTAATGTAAATTATGGAGTAGAGTCAATTTAGTTATAATAATATTGATTCATCAACTGTAATAAAAGTGCCACACTAATAGAAAATGCAGTATGTTAATAAACAGGATAAGGGGGGCTGGGATATGGGAACTTAACTTTCTGTATGATTTTTCCATAAACCTACACATGCTCTAATTTTAAAAATACATGTGTTTTTAAAAATATCACTCTGGATTTTGTGTGGTAATTTACTTGGCCTTCAAAAAAGAGCTATGAAATAGCCAGCTATCCTAGTTTAAAGCTTTTAAGAACCCCAGAAAAGCCATGATCTTTTAATCCAATCTTGTGGTTGCAGACTTGTGGGTGGGATCTTTTCATTAGGTTATTTCCAAGGAGATGTGAAGCAGTCACTGAGAGAGCCATTTGAAACCGGGAGCAGGGAGAGGACAATAGATGACACCATGTACCTTCCGATGTGACAGACAAACCCTGGATGCCATAGGCCTTTCTTCAGAGTCAAGGTATCTGTTCTAGTTTGCTAGCTGCCAGAATGCAATATACCAGAAACAGAATGGCTTTTAAAAAGGGGAATTTAATAAATTGCTAGTTTACAGTTCTAAGGCCAAGAAAATGGCCCAATTAAAACAAGTGTATAGAAATGTCAATTCAAAGGTATCCATCCAGGGAAAGATACCTTGGTTCAAGAAGGCTGATGAAGTTCAGGGTTTCTCTTTCAAAAGGTACATGGTGAACACAGTCAGGGCTTCTCTCTCAGCTGGAAGGGCACATGGCGAGCATGGTAAGCCATCTGCTAGCTTTCTCTCCTGGCTTCCATTTTCATGAAGCTCCTGGGAGGCATTTTCCTTCTTCATCTCCAAAGGTCGCTGGCTCGTAGACTCTCTGCTTCGTGGTGCTCTCTCTGAATCTCCTTCTTTCTCCAAAATGTTTCCTCTTTTATAGGACTACAGAAACTTATTGAGACCCATCCAAATGGGTGGAGACATGTCGTCACCTAATCCAGCTTAACAACCACTCTTGACTAAATCACATCATCCAGGGAGATGATCTGATTACAGTTTCAAGCATACAGTATTGAATAGGGATCATTCCACCTTTATGAAATGGGATTTTGATTAAAACATGCTTTTCTAGGGTCCATACATCCTTTCAAACAAGCACAGTATCTTTCTCTGGATGCCTTAATTCAGACAGTTTCATGGTTTTAGGACTATAAATTGTAACTTAATAAATCCCCTTTGAAAAAGCTAATCATTTCTGGTGTATTTCATTCCAGCAGGTTTAGCAAACCAAAACAGATTTTGGTACCAGAGAAGTGGATGCTGCAATTTGCAAATACCAAAATGCAGGAATGGTTTATAAATGGATAAAGGGATGATTCTGGAAAAACAGTGAGACAGATGATAGAGAAACCCTAGTGTGCTTTGAAGAGATGGTTGGTAGATATATGTATGCCAGAGATTTCCAATGAGGTTTTACACAGAAATTATGAATGTGTCATTGCAAACTGGAAGGAAGGTGAGAAAGTGAGACCCCAGAGAATAGTATCCATGTGAGGATTATAACCAAACATGGAGTTAGTCAGCCATTTCAGCACAAGTCAGAACTGGAGATGGAGTATTTCAGAAAGGATATGTGGAAAACCCTATTGTCTGATGGTTGTGATTCTTGTATATTGCATGGAAAAACCGAGAAGTTTCATGCAAGATCTGCATGAATGGAACCACTGTCAGTATGGGACAAACTGAAGGAAAAATTATTTCAAAGGCAGAACTATGTAACCTAAGGTCTAAAGACAGAAAATCTTGGGACAGGAAAGCAAATCCACCCATATATATGGAAAGGGTGAGTCTGCTGAAAAGGCAGAGGTTAGGCCTTCTGCCTCAACATTCAAGAAGAGTTTGGGTGTCCCAGGCCTCAGAAAGGGTGGAGCACATTCCCCAGGGAATGGGGGGGGGGAGCCTGATCACCACCCCATTGTTCTGAAAGGGTTGGGCATATACCCCAAAGAGAGCAGAGAATCTGGGTGCTGCCCTGATGCATGGAGAAGGTGAAGCCGAGAACAAGGTGGTCTCCCCAATGTTTGGATATGCTGCAACTGTGGAAAGGGTGAGATTTCTGCTCTCTCAAGCCCTAAGGACAAAACATTTTTCTGTAGATATTCTCAGGCCTTAAAATCTAATGAACTATGCCATGCAGATTTTCAGAACTGTTTGCCTCCAGTTAACCCTGTTTTCCTTTCAATTTCTTCCTATGAAAATGGAAACATTTATCCTATGACTGTCCTTCCTTTGTATATTAGAACAAATACCTTATTCTAAGTTCCAGAGGTTTACAGCTGGAGGAGAATTTTGCCTTAGGACAAACTATGCCTGTTACTGACTTTGATGGGATTTTGTACTATTTTTGACTATGTATTGTATTTGTATCATCACTGAAGTGGTTTAAAGCATTTTTGATATTGTGATGGAATTAATGTATTTTGCACTTGAGAAGAACAAGTCTTTTGGGGATTGAAAGGGTGGAATATGTTGGTTTGAAGCTGGGGTGTGCTCCAGAAAAGTCATGATCTTTTAATCCAATCTTGTAGATGCATTCCTATTGTGGGTGGGATCTTTTGATTAGATTATTTCCATGGAGATGTAACCCCCACCCATTCAAGAGGATCTTAATTAGTTTAATAGAGTCCTTGTAAGAGCTAACAGAGAGAGAATTCAGAGTGGAGACAGAGAACAGAGAGATGAAGCCAAGACACAGATGCTTGAGATACTAAGCTAAGATGAAACCCAGAGTCTGCCCCAGAGAAGCTAAGTGAGGAACCATAGATACTTAGAGTGAAAGTTTTGGAAACAGGAGCTGAGAGAGCCATTTGAAACCAGAAGCCAGAAGACGACAGCAGATGCCAACATGTGCCTTCCCACATGACAAAGAAACCCCAGACACCATCAGCCTTTCTTCAGGGTCAAGGTATCTTTCTCTGGATGCCTTAATTTGGACATTTTCATTGCCTTAGGACTACACGTTTTAAACTTAATAAATCTCCTTTGAAAAAACCAATCAATTTCTGGTATATTGCATTCCAGCAGCGTTAGCAAATCAAAAGACCAGCTAAGATATTTCACCAAATATACATGATAGCATTACATACAAGGATTTTGTATTTGACAGGTTTTACAATGTTTAGTTAACAATTTAATATAATTGGGTGTAAGTGGTTAGGAAGGAGCTTGAATGAGGGAAAAATTTGGCCCTCCAGAGGAACCTGTAGAAAAGCTGTGCATTGTTCTCTACAAGAATATATTTATAAAATAGTTTTCAATTGAAAGGCACTTAATTAAAAATTAATTAATTTTCTTTTCTGGGAGTACAGAACCTTTCTGGAAGGGGTATCAGAAGGTATGCTTACTTTGCAATGAATCTAAAGCATCATACCTGCAAAAAGAATATTTCATTTTAGTTAACAAATAGCTTGAATACTTACTTTGCAGTTAACACCACATTTCCTTGATTAAAAGAATATTTTCAAGCTGAGGAATGACACTCTCTTTCAGGAAACAGTGGCTAATTCTCATTGTTACATGAAATTTCACCATCAGTGTATTATGGAGCTTTGATCAATAGGATAGTGTTATGGATGGAATCCTGTCCCTTAAAAACACATGTTCAAGTTTTAAACCCACTTCTGTGAATGTTAACTTGTTTGTAAATAGGATATTTGAAGATGTTATTAGAAGAGATGAGTCCAAACTGGATTAGATTGGCCTTCAGTCAATGTGACTGATGTCCATATAAGAAGGGGAGATGTTGTGGACACAGGAAGTAAATAGGAGGCAGAGAGAGAGAGAGAGAGAATACAACGTAGCCCAGACAGAGTTATGTCACAAGCCAAGGGATATCATTTGCAGCCACTGCCAGGGCCCTACAGACTTTGGAGGAAGCCAGGCTGACACCCTGATTTCTGGCTTCTAGGCTCCAGAACTGTGAGACAACAAATTCCTGCTGTTTTAAACCAACCATATTGTGGCACTTTGTTACAGCAATTCTCGCAAACTAAGACAGAGAGCTTTTTATTATGTTTATTTTTATATAAAGTTTCTTATTTATGGAATTATTTTTTACTTAAAGTTCTGAGAATTCTTATTTTGAAACAAATTTTTTTTTTTTTTTAGTGAAGAGCAGTATTTCAGTCTACAAAAGCTACTGAAATGCAATATACAAAGAATGGACTGGCTTTTAACAAGGGAAATTTATTAGCTTACAAGTTTACAGTTCTAAGACAATTGACCTGTGGGTCCTCTCTTAGCTTCTCTGGGGTTTTTCTCTCTAAGCTCTCTCTGGGTGTTTTCCTTTTTCTGTACCCTTTATCTTCTTATAAATTATTCCAGTAAAGGATTAAGACCCACCTTGAATTGGGTGTGGCACATCCCCTAATTTAAAGGTCCCACTTACAACAGGTCTGCACCCACAGCAATAGATTAAGAGAACATGTCTTTTTCTGGGGTACCTAACAGCTTCAAACCAGCACATGGAGTGATTAATAAACAACATTAAGATTACCTGTTTCTTTAACCATTTACTAAGATTAAGAATGAAGAAAACTAAAGTAAAAATAGAGGCAATCTATACTTCCAATATCCTCAAACTCCTTTCGGTGTATGACCTAATAAATTGGTGTATTTCAGCCCCAACAGTCCTTCAAAAGTAATGGAAATGATTTGGTATGATGGTTGGGGCATACAAAAGGAAGATGGGGTGTGGGGGATCATCTCCAACCCTCTAGGAATTTACAGTTCATCGGCACATAATATTGGCATTATAAATTTAACACCCTAATATGAGAAAGATAAAAGATACAGACAACAAAAAAGAAGCATTTTGCCTAGCAGTTTCCAACAAGTATTCCTCTCACTAGAGTGCAAACATTCCAGAAAAAAAACATGTGGCATTTTCAAGGTTGACATCTAATAAATCACATGACAGCATTTTCTGCCCTGATCTTTGAAGCCTCTAAGGAAAATTAAAAGATACTGTTAAGTCAGGCATGGAATCACTGAGAATTCCTATTATATTGTTCAGCAAAATTAGAAACCTGAGAAGATGCCAGTTGAATATTGTGAACAAACTGGACGTCTCATGTGCCAAACACTAACTTAAAATAGTCATCATCTGTTCTACAACTTGACAGCCCATAAAAAAAAGATACCTGATGTAGACACACGATTAAACAACAAAGGCTGCATAACAGAGTCTCTGGACAGGTGTGGGGCCTCAGCTTCCCTCCCAGGCACCTCCCTTCAGAACTTCCCAGCTCCCAGGTGCCTCCCTCTCCTCCACCCACACCAGACTCCAGGAATCACGCGCAGTGGGGCCTGAGTGGAGGGTGCAGACACACAGAGGGCAGTCTCCAGGCCCACAGGCCCCACAGGCCTTCTAGCCAGCTCATCTCCATCCTCTCTCCTGCCCACACTGCCACGAGGGTGATGTGGAAGCCTGTCTTATGGATTTTCTTCCTAAGATCTACCTATCTTCCTATTGTTTTTAAGATTAAAAAGAAGGAGGTGGAGGGAGAAGGAGAAGGAGGAGGAGGAGGAGAAGGAAGATGAGAAAGAGGAGGAGGAGAAACTGGATCATGTGATTTATGAGACCATGTCTCTGTCTCCGGGCTCAGCTCACTTTGGCTGTGCAGCTAAAGCAATCATCCTCTGTTTTCCAGAATGTGCTGAACCTCTCCTAATATATGACTCAATACCTGATGCTCCCTCTGCTCCCTGGTTAATTCCTGCTTCTTCAGTTAAACATTTCTAAATCCCTCTGAACAAACAGGTCCTCCTGTACCATATTGGCACAGCTCTTACAGTTCTGCATGGCAGCACTCAGCAAAATTGGAAGTGTATATACTTTGAGAGGAGGTGGTGAAAGTCTTCTCCTGCCCTGGATAAAAAGGTCTGTGCAAACAGAAAAAATAACTATCCTGATGCTGGAATCATGTCAACAGCAGTTAGCCCCGGATACCCTCTCCATGATTATCTATTCAATGAGCATCCTACTCACAGAAGAAGAATCTTTGTGTTGACTGGTCCTTGAGGAAGAAACTCCATCCCCAGTTCTTGGTACCAGTCTTTGGTACCAGTCCTTAAGTACTGAGGTGAACAAAGTGACTTGGAAGTTATCTGCTGGTCTGGGGCTGCCTCACTCTTTTCTCTGCACTTCGTCTGCCCTCCCTGGACATTCAGGTGCTACTCTGCTCTATTGGTCATGTCTCCTGAAGAACTGGAAGCCAGTTAAATGAGCCAGTTAAATTTGTGAAAAAGATCAGATTTAAGCTGTGTTCTAGTTTGCTTGCTCCCAGAATGTGATATACCAGAAATGGAACAGCTTTTAAAAAGGGGGAATTGATCAAGTTGAAAGTTTACAGTTCTGAGGCTGTGAAAATGTCCCAGTTAAAGCAAGTCTATAAAATTTCCAAATTAAGGCACCAACAAGAGGTTACCTTCATTCAAGAAAGGCAGATGACGTTCAGAGTTTCTCTCTCAAGAGGAAAGGCACATGGCAAACATGTTGTCTGCTGGCTTTCTCTCCAGGCTTCTTGTTTCATGAAGCTCCCCCAGGGGCATTTTTCTTCTTCCTCTCCAATGGTTTCTGGCAGCATGAGCTCTGGTAGTTCTCGTGGCTATCTCATCATTCTGAAGCTTTCTCCAAAATGCTTCCTCTTTTCAAAGATTCCCAGTAAACAAATCAAGACCCACCTGGAATGGATGGAGTCACATTCACCTCTAATCAAAGATTAATACCCATAATTAGGAGAGTCAGGCCTCTGTGGAAATGATCTAATCAAACTTCCAACCCACATGGGGAAGTAAAAGAAAAGGCTGCCTTCACCAGATGGATCAGGAATAAAATATGGTTTTTCTAGGATACATAATCCTTTTAAACTAACACAAACTGGAATTCATCAGAGAAAGTTAAAATAACTGAGCATTTTAACTTTCTTATATTTGGGGATTAAAGATTTATTTTCTCTTGTTTACAGTATTTCAATCCCCCAGAAGTATCTGGGATAAAGTTTCCCATCACAGAGAAGCATCTGCACTAAAAGTAAAATTATTTAATTCTTATAGAGTGAAATGAAGGAAAGGGGTACATGTGAGTGTGAGAAAGAGGATAAGGAAACGTTTAAGGTGTTCTGTTCTCTAAAATGCTGGAATCCTTATGCTAAGAACATGAGTGACAGAGACTGGGAGAGACAGAGAAACAGAGAGAACATGTGAGCTTTTATTATGAACTTTTTGCAGGAACATACGGCCTTGGAGCTCCGCATCTTTCACTGCCTGAACACAGGTCTTTTGCTTTCCCCAGATCAAACCATTATCTCCCTCCTTCACTCTATCTGGACCAAGGTTTCCAGATTTATGTTTAATAATTTCTAGATCATAGCATAGCCTTTAAAAAGCTACTGTAACACCTCTCCTCACACACACACACACACACATACACACAAAATTGTGATACTTTGAAGTGAATCCACATGCCTTCCATATTATATTTTCTTTATTGGTTTTATCACGTATCTTTGTGGCTGTACTTCACCCTGCCAGTCTGAAAGGGGACAGAGCTCCATTTTTTGTGAGTCCCAGAAGGATGGTGAACATGCAAATCCACCCACCCTTAACACTATACATCAAACAGGTGAACAGCTTACTAATAAAAGAAGATTAAATAGGATCCAGAGTATCATATTACAATGTACAATATATCCAGAAATTCAATATAAAGTCACTCTGCATAGCAAAATATGGTAAAATCACAACTTGAATGATAAAAGACAATCAATAGACGCCAACAAGATGAATCAGATGTTGGAATATTCTGACAAGGATTTTAAAACAGCCATCAAAAACGTGTTTCAACAATCAATTATGGAATTTCCTGAAGCAAATAAAAAATGAGAAAACTTCAGCAAACTAATAGAAGATTTAAAAAAAGAACCAAAGGGAAATTATAGAACTGAGAAGTACAATAGCAAACAAACAAACAAACCAATAAAAACCCTCCCTGATGGACTCATTCACAGAGCGGAATGACAAATGATAAAATTATGGATTTATATACAGATTAATAAAATTTATTCAAGTTATCTTCTCTACAAGCCAGATAAATAAACAGTGTCTCAGGCTCCATGGGATTGTAACAAAAGTTCTAATATTTGTATAATCAGAGCTCCAGGAGGAGGAGAGAGAGTGAAACTGAAAAAAAAATTAGAATAAATAATATCTAAAATATTCCCAAATTTCCCAAATATTGTGAAACACATATACAGAGACAGAAGAGAACAAATGATTCCAAAATAGGATAAACCCAAAAAAATGCAAGATATATCAGAATTAAACTTCTGAAAAATAAAGATAAGAAATATCCTGAAAACAGCTAGAGAGAAACAAGACGTCACTTACGGGAGAAAACCATTCAGATCACAGTAGATTTTTCACCTGAAACCTTGGAATCTAGTAGGAATATTTTTCAAGTACTGAAAGAAAAAATCTACCAACTTTGAATTCTATGTCCACTGAAATTATTCTGCAAGACTGAAGGAGAAATAAAAACATAATCAAACAAAGAAAACTAAGTAGATTTTATTTTAAAATCTATACTTAAAGAATAGCTAAAGGAAGTTATCTAAATGAAATAAACTATAGTATTTAAGAAATTCAGAAAGGAAAAAAGGAACAACAATTTCAAAATAGGGATAAAATAATAGATTGCCTTTCTCATGAGTTTCTTAAATCATATTTGATATTCAAAGCAAAAATTATATTATCCAATGTGGCACTCAGTGAAAAGGAAATAACCAGGTGATTATATATATAAAGTGGGGAAGGTAAAAGGATCTAAATGAAAATAAGTTTTCAATAATTCATTCAAAGTGAAAAATGCCAATAGCAGTAGATTGTAATGAGTTATGTATGTATATAGTAATATCTGGAGCACAATAAATAAATCAGATGAAATCCTAAATATGGTCTATTAATCTATAAGAAGGTTAAAAAAGAGAAACTAAAGAACAAGAAAGATGAAACAAACAGAAAACAAATAACAAAATGACAAAAAATAACAAAATAAATAATTAACTTAAATGCAAATGTCCTAAACAAACCAATCAGCAAAGTGTATGTAAAAACATATTCCAACAATATGTTGTCAAAGGGAATTCACTTCAAATACAACATAGGTTGAAAATAGGTTGAAATTAAGGGATAGATAAAGGATATATTATGTACGCATTATTTTATTTATTTATTTTTTTGCATGGGCAGGCACCAGGAATTGAACCCAGGTCTTCAGCATGGCAGGCAAGAACTCTGCTTGCTGAGCCACTGTGGCCTGCCCGCAAGCATTAATTTTTAAAAAGCAAGACTGACTACATTAATATCAGGTACAGAAAAATAAAGTTAGTAGAGACAAAGAGGTAATCTTCATAATGATAAAAGGATCGATTCCACAAGAGACATAGTGATCCTAAGTGTGTATGCACCAGGAAACAGGTCCTCAGAGTATGTGAAGCAAGAACTGATATAATTGAAAAGAGAAAGAGATAAATCCACCATTATACTTGGGGACTTCAACACCTACTCTCAGCAATTGATAGAATCTAAACAGAAAATAAACAAGGATTTGGAAGAAATGGATGACTCAACCCATCAACAGGATATAATTGTCATATGTAGGACACTCTACCCAACAACAGAAAATACACATTTATTTTCAAGTGCTTATGGAATATTCACTAAGATAGATCATATCCTGTGACATAAAACAAATCTCAACCAATTTAAAATAATTGAAATCAGAGTATGCTTTCTGACCATAATGAAATCAAACTAGATACCAATTAGCAAAAAAATCAACAGGAAAATCTACAGTTCCTACAGCCACTGAAAGAGTTATAAGGAAATCCTACAAAAAACTTTTGCGGGCAGTGTGACAGTGGCTCAGTGGCAGAATTCTCGCCTGCCATGCTGGAGACCCAGGTATGATTCCCAATGCCTGCCCCTGCAAAAAAAAAAAAAACAAAAAGAACCACAAATTACCAAACTCAGTCAAGACTAAATGGACAAGCTGAATAGTCCTATAATCATTAAATAAATTGAATTTGTAGTTAAAATCTCCCAAGAGAGACCCAGGTTCGATTCCTGGACACATGTACCCACCCACCCCCAAAAAAAATCTCCCAAGAAAGAAATCTCCAGACCAAGATGATATGACTTGAGAATCCTAACAACATTTTAAAAAGAATTATCACCAACTTTACATGACCTTTTCCAAAAAAAAACAGATGAGGGAGAACTCCCCAACTCATTTTATGAAGCCAGTATAACCTGATAACAGAACTAAACAGTACCCAAAAAAAAAAAAAAAAAAGAGAGAGAAAACTACAAACCAAACTTATAGGCAAAAGTTCGTAACAAAATGTTACCAAATTGAATCCAGCAAGGTGTGAAAGGAACTATATACCATGACCAATTGAAATCTATTCCAGGTATACAAGGATGGCTCAACATTCAAAAATTGATCACTATAATCAACTATATCAACATGGTATTGGGAAAATCATATAATCATATTATTTTACTCAAATAAAAGCAAAATCCTACATCCATTCATGATTAAAAATTCTCAGCAAGCTAAAAACAAAAAGGAAATTCTTCAACCTGATAAAGAACGTCTACAAAAAACTTGCAGCTAACATTATACTTAATGATGAAGGATTGAAAGCTCTCCCCCTAAAATCAGGAGCAAGGCAAGGATGCCCCCTCTTACCACTCTTATTCAACATAGAATGAGAAGTTCTAATCAATGCAATAAGGCAAGAAAAAGAAATAAAAGGCACAAAGATTGGAAAGAAACAAATAAAAATGTCACTATTTATATAACAAGATTATCAACAGTGAAAATCCTAAGGAATTTGCAAAAAAAATCTCCTAAAAATAATAAGTGATTTCAGGATACAAAAAGATCAACAATCATTAATTACATTCTTATATGCTAACAACGAGATTGTTCAAATCAAAATTAAAAACACAATGCCGTTTAACAATAACTCAAAAGAAAATGAAATACTAAGGAAGGAATCTATCAAAATGTGTACAGGTCTGTATCCTGAAAATTTTAAAATGTTGATGAAGAAAATAAAATCTAAATTAATGTAAAGACACACTTTTATAGATTGATTGACTCAACATCACTCAGACTCCAATTCTTCCCAAATCAATTTATAGGTTTAATACAGTTCCAATCAAAATCCACCAAGCATTGTTTTGTTTTGTTTTGTTTTGTTTTGCTGTTGTGTAGACATAAGCAAGTTTATTTTAAAATTTACATGGAAAGACACAGGACCTGAATAGCTAAAATCAATTTTGAAATAAAGAATAAGAAAGGGGAAAGAAAACTCTAAGCATTATTAGAGATTTGTAGCTACAGTAATTAAGACAGCGTAGCTTTGATTGAAGGATGGACACACAGATCAATGGAACAGAATAGAGAGTCCAAAAATAAGCCCACACAAATATACACAAATGATTTTTGACATCAGAATGACTAAAACAACAAATAGTGATAACACCAAATGCTAGTGAGAATGTAAAGAAACCAGATCACTCATACATCACTGGTGGTAATGTAAAATGGTGCAGCCACCCTGGAAGAGAGTGTGGCAGTACTGTACAAAACTAACCTTGTGCTTACCATATGACACAGTGATTGCACTACTTGGCATTTATCCTAGAAAAATGAAAACTTATGCTCAAAAATAAACCCTATACGTGAATGTACACAGCTCCTTTATTCCTATTAGCCCCAAACCGGAAATAACTTAGATGTCACTCAGTGCCTGAATGATTAAACAAACCATAGTACATCTTACCATAGGTTATTAGTGAGCAATTAAACAGAATGAACTATTTGATACATGAAATAACCTGGATGAAGTCTGGAGAATTATTTTGAGTGAAAACAGCTAAACCCAAAACATTACATATTGTAAGCTTTCATTTATATAACATTCTTGAAATGACAAAATTATGGCAATGGAGAAAGAATAAATGATTGCCAGAGGCGGTTGGGTTTTTTAGGAGAGGAGATTGCAGCTATTAAAGTATAAACAGAGAGCACATGGAAACCTGTGATGGAAACATTCTATATCTTGACTGTGACAGTGGTCACACGAATCTACTTATGTGATGAAATTATTGGAACCAAACACACACTCATACACACGCAATGTATACATGTGAAACTCATGACATCTGAATAAGGCTCATGGATTGTATCAGTGTCAATTTCTTGGTTACGATATTTTACTATAGTTTGTCAGGGTGTTACCAAGGGGGGAAACTGAGTGAACAGTATTCAAAATCTCTCTGTATTAATTTTACAAGTTGTGGTGGTTTGAAAGGTTATGTACCCCACAAACGCCATGTTTTAATCCTGATCCAATCTTGTGGGAGCAACCTTTTCTTTTAATCCCTCCTATTCCAATAATGCATATTGGAATCCTTGATTAGATTATTCCACAGAGATGTGGCTTGTCCAACTGTGGGGATTAACTTCTGATTTGATGGGGTGGATCTTGATTACTTTACTGGAATCCTTTAAAAGAGGAAGCATTTTGGAGAAAAAATGAGAGAGAGTGACGAGAGAGTCAGGAGAAATTTGAGAGCCCATGCAGCCAGAGACCTTTGGAGATGAAGAAAGAAAATGTTCCTGGGGGAGCTTCATGAAACAAGAAGCCAGGACCATATTTTATTACTTGGCATATAGAGGTAATGAAATGGAGCGTGCTGAAGGAGCACAGGTTTCAGAATGAAAGGAGTTTGTTGCAGATAAGTAAGCTAATCGATTATTTCTGGAAACTTAATCGATCCTGAAGTATATGTGGAACAATAGGTAGTTGCTCGGCTCCAGGAAGGAATTTATGCAACATTATCAATTTGTAAGAGGGCAAAGGAGACACACAAAAACAGTCCTTCCACTTCATTAAAAATTAGGGTTTTATCATCTCAATAGAAGTGAAACAAAAGTGCCTTTAAAGGCATACTACCTTAGGCACATAATTAGGCAACCAAATGCAGAACCCAGGAGACAACTTCCATTTTCATAGTTCCTGTTTTTCTTGGATTTTGTTTTCATTTATTTTGGTTTGTTTTCTTGTCAGCTGGGAGCATCTGGAATAAATGTCCATGGCAACACATGTTTTGTAAAGGAAAGAAAACAGAAGAGAAGCTTTAATTCTGGAAATAACATTTGCTGGTTTGCTATAACTAGTTAATTTAAAAGTGGATATTTATGATACAACATGATTGTTGGTTAGACAACTTGTTTGTTATTTTGTCTTCTATTTCAAACTCAGTGAAGCTACCAGTTCTCTTTCCATGAAAAATGAACAACACGGTGCACTGCTTGAAGTTCTGCCCACCGGGAGGATTTCCCCTCACCATTGTCCTTTA